>NW_024466389.1:2262500-2887500 GCF_017591425.1 Ochotona curzoniae
TTCCTCGACCACAGCCGGCCCTACTGCCTCGCTCAGAAAAGGGACAGCGAGTGTGGCAATGGAGGCTAACTCCAGTCCTCAGGCCCTGCTCCTGCACCCACGTGGGAGACCCAGAAGTTCCTGGCTCCCGGTTTTGGACTGCCCCAGCTCTGGCTGCTGTGGCCACTTGGAGACTGAAGCAGCAGATATCTCTCTCTCTCAACTCTACTTTTTCATATAAACATCCTAAATCCTATCTACAATGGCTCAGCACTGCAGCAGCACAGACGTAGCTCCAGGGCACCAGTTAGGTCAGCCACGGAAGCAAAGCGGTACTTACCAACAGCAGCGGGTGTGGTCTGTCCGACAAGTAGGGCTGGGGTGTGTCTGAGGAAGGGGGCTGGGAGCCGCCATGCTGGTCCAGCTCCAGCTGAGTCCAGCTCCGTGTCTCAGGGAATAGCCTTCAGCTTGGTTCCTCCAACTGCACCTCCCCAGCTCTGCTCTAAGAATCAGGAGGGAAGCGGTGAGGACGACACCCACACACCAGAAGGCCTCCCTTGCCCTGCTAAGGTCACCCCAGAGAGAACCCCAGAACGAAGGTGAAGGCAACATGGCTGGGCCTCGGACCACCGGAGACCTTCCCCAGCACCCAGGGCTCGGTGCCCACACAAGCGTTGCCCAGGTGCGAAGGGAGGCTGGCTCCTCGGAGAACCCACTAGGGTGAAGGAAGGACGGAGGGCAGAGTCAGGCAGGAACACTTCCACAAGAGCCTGTGCACCTGCTCCCCCGCCTCTGATGGGCTTCGGCATCCTTAAAACAACCCAGCCAGTCCATGAGACAAAGGGACACGTTCCCATCCAAGGGAAGGCCACCAAGAGCGGCATCATGGCTCCTGTCATTCCCAAAAAGGACAGAGACTTCCCACGCCCGGGCTGACCCATGCAGATCGCTGTGTTTTAACGAGGAAGATCAAGGCAACAGAGACTACATGCTGATCTCCCTGCAGCTGGCCAACTCCAGCACTAAAACAGTGGGAGCAAAGATAGAGGCCATTGTTAGGTTCGCCGACCACCAGGGAAAGAATAACTCAGCCGAAGTGAAAAGAATGTAGGCCTTTATTTCAGAAAACCACAGTCACAGGCTTCCCTTCCCCGTGCAGCAGAAAGACAGACATGAAGGCATGGGCTGCAGAGGAAGAACAGCACGCAAGAGATGGGGAAGGGACCCTTTTAAACTCTGCTTGACACGAAAGCCAAAACTGGGGTCACCTCGGTCCTTATTGGTCGGGGGGGATACGGGTCTGTGTCCCTCATTGGTGCGACAGTGGTCTCACAGCCTGAGGGGCCCGCCAGAATTCCACCATCCATTCTGGATGTGGCTGGAGGCAAACCCCACCCTTCTCCGGTTACCATGGTAACCATAGTCATGACTGGGGTTATAGGAGCAAGTGCAAGTGGAGGCAGAAGTTTCTACAAAAGGTATGAAGAATATGGCAGGAGACTCAGAACCCAGGAGGGGCAGAAGCCACTGGAGGGAGATGGCTGGGGGGTGTGGAACCCCCAGAGAGACAAGGCCTCTTCTGCTAGTGCCAATGAGTGTGCATTCAAGCAGCATACACACCTCACATACCCACATACACATGTACACATGTACACAGGCAGAAGGACAACCCAACCCCAGCAGGACACACACACTTGGATCCATCCAGACACCAAGGCAGACACACCGAGACACGCACAAGTGCCAAGCAGGGAGAAACGCACGCACCCTCACAGGCCAACACAACACGGGTCTGCCGAGCCCCGGCTCAGGGCCAGCCCCAGGGACGTCGCTCAAGGGGACCACAAAAACTTGGCAGGAAGAAGTGAGCCACAGTGTCTGCACCCTACCGCACTTTGCATCCTGACCACATGGAGTTGGGGATTAACTGTTGACACTCCGCAACAGGTGCTCCTCGGGCCTTGTACAGAACTCAAACCCCAGAGCCTCGGCCCCCTAAACTCAAGCAGCCCAAGGCTCTGCCTCCCCCGGCCAAGCGTTCCTCCACCGACCCCCAGGGGCCCACAGGCCTGGCTGTCCTGCCCAGGCCTGGGCGTGGCCCCAGCACAGCTCACTGCCCACCCCCGAGGCAGACACCGTAGGGACCCTCAGGAACATGAGCACTGCACGTGGCCTGCATCCCCAGAAAACCAGGCTTCCATCCTGCGCTGCCACGTGGCTTTGTCCTGCCCCAGGTGTGTCCAGACAGGCAGGAAGTAGGGAGAAGCAGCCATGCAGGCCTATGGGTGGCCCTGGGAGGCCCAGCGAGGCGGCGTGGGGGTCAGGGTCCCCTCTCTGCAGGGACAGAAGACATCTCCGGGTACTCTGAGGCCAGCCAACTCCAACCAAGCCTGCTGGAGGAAAACCGCAGCAAGGACTCGGGGCACCTGCTGTTCCTCCAGGCCACAGAGCTGAGGGAAAGTGGAGCAGCCAGAACTCGAACCGGTGCCCGTTTGGGATGCCAAGTGGAAGCTTAGCCTGCTGTGCCGTGGCACTGGTTCTAAGACGCACTCTCTTGGCTAAGGCTAAGCTCCCTGCAGCCCAGGCACGCCAGATCAGGCCGCGGGAGCTGGCCACAGCCCCAGAGGGTCCCACGCCCTCACTGTGCACTGCTCACCAGGCCAGCAAGTGCCTGCTGACCATCCTTCCCAAAGGACTCGCAAACTCCCGCCTGGCTCTCCTGCTACTTTTAACGTCCCACTGGTTAATGAATCGAATTAAACTTTAACACACTCCCACGAAAAGTTTATGCGAGACTGTGAAGTAAAATGTGCTGTGTGCTGCTTACAGGACAGACACCAAGACAGTAACTGCCATCACCACCTTCATGAAGAAAGTCAGCTTTTATCAGGTGCACCGGTGGCGTGCTTGTCGCAGGCTTGCTGCCCGGCTGGGTCTCCAGGAGAGAGAGGTGCTTGGTGCTGCTGGTCAGCGGTCAGTCTCCACCCCCTCCAGGTCCCTAGGGGGAGGCAGGACTTCCGGAAGCTCATGCCGTTTCTTTCCTGATGGATGCTCAGGAGAGTGGTCATCCCTGAACCGCAGCCTCGGGAGGCGATCACCTGAGAGCTCCTCCCAGCTCCTGGTGCACCTGCGTCCCAGAAGGCAGAGGAAACCGGCTCTCCCAGAGCAGGCTCGATTCTGGGCTCTAGCCAGAGCCCTCGGACAGCGGGGGCCAGCAGGGGGTCCCCCAAAGCATCTCCATGGAAAAAGAAGAAAAGCTGAAGATGTCACTCAGAGACAGACAGGAGGTGTGGGCAGGGGACGCCAGGAGGGTCCAAGCCACAGGAATCCCGGGGAGTGGCAGCTGGCCCCATGCTCAGCCCACGAGGCCCCCAGCTGGCCCAGGACGCAGCCGCAGCTCCCCCTCAGGCTGACTCAGGCCAGCAGCAGCTCATCCCCTCTGTGCGTCAAACAGGATGCTGCGGAAGCCATGTCCAGTCACCTGCAGATGCAGGTGGCCTAAGCTCAGTCCCCAACCCTCCTCCCAGAGCTGCTACTTGGGTCCTCAACGACCCAGTCGCACGGGAGCTTGAGCCACAGCTGGTGCTGCGAGAGACCCAGGCCTTCCTGCTGGTTCCCTTAGGGTCAGTGCTGCTGGAGGCTGGAGTCGCTAGTCAGGAAGCCGGTCCAACTGTCCTCCTGCGAGCTGAAGGCCAGCCCAGCCCCCAAGGGGTGGAGACAGAAGGGCTTCCTGGTCCCAAAGGCAGGTGCCTCGCAAGATCTGACTGCATCCATTCCTGGGGGGGCGGTGCTCCCAGGGTACATCCTGGCCTCCCCCAGGCAGACACTCCCACCCCAAGTGCCTTGGCCGGGCTCTCCCGCCAGCTCTCCGGCCTCCCAGTCCCAGGAGACTCTTCAGACTCTAGTCCGGGGTGCAAGACCTCTCAGGCTCCCCAACACCCCCCGACCCTCAGCTCCCAAGGCCAGAGGCCGGATGCTCCAAGCCATTCCCCAGCCTGGGACTGCTCCTGTGCCTGGCCCTGAGCACAGGGGCCTGGGCACCTCCAGGCTTCATGGTGGTGTCCATCAACACTGCTCCGCCGACATAGCTCACCCCTGCAGCCAGGCAGCCATGTGGCAAAGCCAGACTGGCGAGGGGGGCACCGACAGGACAGCCGCACCCTCGTGCCCTGTGGGGGGATGGAGGCACATGGCAAGTAGGGCAGGACGGGCTGCCCAGGGCTGGCACTGAAGGCTAAGACCTCGCACGTCCCAGGCGCTTTTGCCACAGGGAGCCCTGCTGGGAGCTGCCCAACGCCCCAGGGTGCTATGCAGCTCCAACCCAGACAGCAGAGGCCTGGACGACCTCTGGCTACAAGGTCAGGGCTGGTCCCAGAGCCTGCGTCCGCAGGACTGAGGACTTGCTCAGCTCCTGTAGGGAAGCGTGTTCTGCACTGGCAACAGAAAAGAACATGGGAAACAAACTGCAATCACCAAGGACTCACCTCAGATGCCTCCCCTCCCCCAGGACCTAACATCCACATGGCTCTTTCTGTGATGGGCTCCAGCTGAGGCACCTGCGAGGGGGAACTGACCCAGGGATGTATGCAGAGGGAGACTAGCTGTGCTGGCAGGAGCTGGGGCAGCAACCTTGGGACATGCGGTGGAAGCAAAATGCTGGACACGGCCAAGCAACAAAGGCGGCCTACAACAGCCCCGCAGGCCTACCTGGAAGACTCAAGCCTATTGGAAAAGGAGGAGAGATCTTCCACTTGCTCATTCACTCCGCAACTGCTCCCAGCAGCCAGGGTCGGGCCAAAGCCAGGAGCCAGGAGCTCTAGGTCCCTGTGCCAGTGGGTGGTGCTTGAGCCATCATGGCTGCCTCCCAGGATGGAAAGCCGAGGTGGCACTTGACTCCAGGCCTTCCGACGCGGACAGGATGTTCGGAACATCGATGGGGTTCACCCATGGTGCCGCACACCTGCCTCTGAGTCTTCAAAAGCAGAAGCGTGAATGGCGCCAGAACAGGGGCTTGGGCACCCTGTGCCCTCAGGCACCCGCAGGCTGGGGAACACGCTCTTCCACAGCAGACCGAGAACGCATTCCCAAAGACCAAGCTCGTCCCCACCCCAGGCTGCATGTCCCTGCCCCATCCCAGAGTCCCTGCCGCTGCTGAAACGCCCAGGAGAAGAGAAGCAGGCCCACCCCCCTCCCATGCCTCCACTCTCTGAGTTCCCCCACTGCCCCAACACCCCAAGACCCCGAGCTGGAATAGCCCAGCATGCTGAGGGGCTGGGCGCTACCCAGGAGCTGGGCCACCCTCAGGAATGTCTGGCTCCGATAACCCGATGTGGCTGTGAATCCTACCCGCCTCCCTCTTCCGTGCCCAATTCCTAATGCTGCCCATCTTGTTGACGACAGTGGCTGGGCTTTCCTCTGCCCTGTCCGCGCCCCCACGTCCTCCCCTGCAGCCGCCCCACATCTCTGAGCAGCCTACACCTGCTGCAGGGGCCCTTCTCATTCCTGTCCCCCTTCTCATTCCGTGTCACCAAATGGACACGGCCACGCCTGCACGCCACACCCTGCTCTGTGGCCTTCCTGGGACCTTGAGCACAAGGCATGGCCCCGCAGAAACCTGTCCCTGGCCCAAGGCTCAGCTGGACCAGGAGCAGGCTGGCCCCGGGCGGGCCCCCCCCCCCCCCACCGAGCAGCCCACGGAGGGAAAGCCCTGAGGCCGTGAAGGCAAAACCTGGGAATCCCACCCAGGGAAGCCCAACGGAGTCCCAGACAACCACAAACGACAGGCTGCAGCGCCAGTGTGAAACAATAGCTTGTTTGTACAAAATCTGGTAGAAAACAACATGTCATTATTCAAGAGGATTCATCAAGTACATTTTGCTGAAAGCAAATCAGAATTGCAGAGAGCGACAATGTCGTGGGCCCCACTGAGGACTCGGCCTGGTGGCCTGGCCAGTGCTGACCACAGCCGAGCCCCAGGCGGGCAGGCCCAGGGCAGGTCCCTGGCACACAGCACCCGGCCGGCCTCACTGGTACGTGACCTTCACGCAGAAGGCCTCCTCGTTTTTGTCGTCGTGGTCGTTGATGTAGATCAGGATCTCCTCCTCCCCCGGGCTCGGCCGAGGTGCGAACCGCAGGCCGATGGTGTAGGTCTCCCCCGCGCCAACCTGTGAACCAGCAGCATGAGCCAGGGCCACTGAGCCGCCCTGCTCCGCCTGAACGCCTGTCTGTACAAGTCACCGGAGCTATGCAGGACTGCAGCTCAGCCAAGATCTGCTTGAGGCCCTGGCCGGGCATGGCACCCCGAGGTGACCTGAGGACCTGGCCGGGCATGGCACCCCGAGGTGACCTGAGGACCTGGCCGGGCATGGCACCCCAAGGTGACCCGAGGCCCTGGCCGGACATGGCACCCCGAGGTGACCTGAGGACCTGGCCGGACATGGCACCCCGAGGTGACCCGAGGCCCTGGCAGGGCATGGCACCCCGAGGTGACCTGAGGACCTGGTCGGGCATGGCACCCCGGGGTGACCTGAGGCCCTGCTCAGGCATGGCACCCCGAAGTGACCCGAGGCCCTGGCCAAGCATGGCACCCCGAGGTGACCTGAGGACCTGGTCGGGCATGGCGCCCCCCACGTTGACCTGAGGACCTGGTCGGGCATGGCACCCCCGGAGGTGACCCTGAGGGCCTGGCCAGGCATGGCACCGCCCCCAGGAGACCTGAGGCCCTGGCCAGGCATGGCGCCCCCACGAAGTGACCTGAGGCCCTGGCCAGGCATGGACCCCCGAGGTGACATGCAGGTGGACTCAGGCACACCCAGATTCTGGTTGCAACCTCCAGCACTGCTATTAATCCCAGGGTAGGTCCCCTTTGCCCATCTCGAGAGCACCCTGCCGGGTCTCTGGCAGGTGGAGATGCCCCCCACTGCTGACGGCTGGCAGCCCCGTGGCAATCCCCCAGCAGTCATATCTGAGGGTACCAAGGCAGGGTCGCCCGGGGGAGACAGAAGGGACACACCTGCCGTGGCAGCGCCTCCCCCTGCTGACGGCCAGGACACTCTCAGGCCACTGGGAACTGCCCTCCGTGGGTCTCCCACCCCACCTGGAAAGACCCCTCCCCCCCGCACCTGGAAGGCCCCTCCCCGCACCTGGAAGGAGTCCTCTTTGAACTGCAGCAGCTGCGGGTGGTCGCAGTGCAGGCGGTAGGTCCTCCGTGAGGGGTAGGGGTTGGTGTAGGTGATGCGCTTGTTGGTGCCCTGCCCTTCACCCGCGGCCAGCGTGATCTCAAAGGCCTGCGAAGGACAATGAGCTGCTGTAGCTACAATGGGGCGACAGCCCAGGGCTCTCTCCCAAGTACTGTGCACGGCCCCCGATGCTGGGACCCCAGAGGGATAGCGGCCGAGCTCACAGACAGAGCAACACCCCCACCCGGCCCGCAAACGCCCCAGGTCCGCACCTTGGAGACGAGCGGCTGGCGGCAGGAGAGGCACACGAGCCACGAGGCCACCAGCTGGTGGCAGTCCACGTCGACCAGGTGCAGGTGGACGAAGCGACTGCCGGCCCTCCACGGCCTCACGCCCACGTGCAGGTCCTGCACCCCGTGAGGCGGCAGCACAAACACGCCCTTGGGGTCCATCTTCGAGGGTCAGAGAGGCAGGGCAGAGAGTGAGGCAGCTGCCCGTCACAGGACGTCAAGGCCCACTTCCTGGGCGCCGCCCCGCCTGCCCGGACCTGGCTGGCCTGGGCGGCAGTGCTGGAGACGCCACCAGCTGCCCACACCCCGTTCACAGCGCCCGTTCGCATCCCCGCTCCCTGCCGAGGGAGGTAGTGCTGACGGCTCCAGGTGGTGCTTCCCAGGGACCCACGTGGGAGGCCTGGGTTGAGTTCCTCCCTTCCTCGCAGGTGGGAGCTCTCTCAAGAAAAAAATAAAGCTCAGGGATGAGCCCCGTGGCATGGCAGGCTGGAGCTGCTATGTGTGACTTCGGCCTCCCCCGCAGGAGTGGTGGTCAGGGTCCCGGTGCCGGCTTCTGACCCAGCCCTCCCCTCCACCAACACACCTGGGGAAGTGCCCGCAGACAGCTCACCTCCCTGGCTTCCCAGCAAGAAGCTCCCAGCGCCGGGCTTTGCTCTGCCCCAACCCTGACCATGACGGCCAGCAGCTAGGAGAGCTCTCTATAACTGTGCCTTTCCAATAAACACGTCTTTCAAACAACTAGAGATTAAACCAACACAGGCTGGCTGGTGGGGCACGTCCTGTGCGTCGGTATCCAGATGTGTGACTGCGGCCTAACTGCTGCCTACATCTGTCTCTAACGATGCCCAAAACTGGCCTCTGGGGCTGACGGTCACCCACCCACCGTGGCACAAACACAGGGGTGTGAGCAAGCTCGGTAGCCAGAGGTGTTGAACAGCTGGAGGAGCCAGGCTGCGGCCAGCACCCGCACGTCCGCATGCCCGCATGCCCACCACCCCAGCCTCTTTGCCCCAGGGCAGGCTGTACCTTCAGCTCCTGGGGGTGTGACGTGAAGGCTCTCACTTTCCTGACTGTCTGTGTCCCCCGAAGGACCAGGGACAGGCGGGTCAGCTGGCCTGTGACGCAGGAGACGTCAACGCGCTGCAGCGAGTGCAGGTACACCTGCCAGGTGTGCACGGGCACCGCCAGCCAGCGATCCCTGCAGGACAGGTCTGTGAGGGCGGGACCACCAGTGGCAGCCCAGCACACCAGCACGGGGGCCTGGGAGCTGCCACCCACTGATCTGGGCAGAGCTGTGGCCCACGCACCCCTTCTCCCTGCACCCAGGCCCCTGCGCGGCATCAGGGCTGGGTCGACACAGATGGAGGACAGTGAGTCCTGTGGCCAATGGGACTTTCTGGACAGGCCGCAGCCCCCGCAGCTGCACAACAGCAGGAAGAAGGCAGGTGGAGGCCCCCAGCTCAGAACCCATTGCTCCCAGCCATTCATGGCTCCCACAGCAGCCCCATCCTCCCCCCACACCCCCATGCCCAGATCACAGATTGCGGACTCACGCGTAAATGACCACCAAGAAGTCTTTGATCTCAGGGCTTGGCCCGCTGGCCACCTTGAGGAACACGTCCTGAGGCTCCCCGGGGCCCTGCTGGCCGGATGGGGATGCATAAGCGCTAGGGCGACCCACAGGCTCAGCCTCCCCCAGCCGTCCCTGGGGCTGCGTGGACCACACGAGCCAGAGCCCGAGTCCGTCCTGCCGTCCTGCAGTCAGAGACCCCGGCTCCTGGACTGGTTGGTTTTAGCAGCTACTTCCCCAGAAGATCCTATCTCACTTCCTACAACGCAATTAAGGCCCTTGTCCTTTACACAATGGCAATTAGCAAGTGTTTAATTACCATTCACTTTTCTTCAGGCCTTTTTCTTTTTCCTTTTTTTTTTTTTTAATTTCGATGCCGGCAGAACTGATGTAATGGCAGAACAGGAAAACTCACTCTCGAAGCTCCCCTAAGCCGGCAACGCTGTCTGTCCCTTAACCCAAACCCTGGAGACACGGGGCTGCGGGTGACGGGGTCCCCCGGACGCACCACACTGTGAGCCTCACAGACGACGTCGGGGTCGCTGCAGCGCACGTGCACAGGGACAGCCTCGGCCGGCGCTCCCACGCGGGCACCTGCAGTGGGGACAGGACGCAGCTACCCTGCTGTGCTCGCCTGCCTGGGAGCGGGCACTGCCATCTTCACACGCAGGCCCCCCGGGGTCCCCAGCCAGAAGGAGGTGGGCTTTCCAGGTACAAGTCCAAGTGTGGCACGGGAGGTATCTGCCATCACAGGCAGACCACTCCCTTCCAGAGGGCCCAGGGTGGCAGAGTCCCACGGACAGCACTCGCTGGGTCCCCAGGAGGGTCAGCACCCAGCCTTCCTGGCTTCCGTCTGGGACAGACCTCCTTCCGGCTCCCGTTCCTGCCGACAGCCACGAGGCCCTCCCCAGAGCCTCACTGATAAGAGACCAGGGCCACGGCCATGAACCCTCCAAACTGTGAGCCACAGAAGCCCCAGGGGGTTGGTTCTAACAGTGAGAAACCGACAAACAAAGCCACTATCCCACACCACATGGGCAGGGCCAGAACTGACGCCACACCACAATGATGGTGCAGCCAGCGTGAAGCCACAGCCCTGCTGAGGGAGGGGACAGCCAGGGAGTTGGCGGGGACCTGCCTGGGAGCCTGTGCCAGGGGGGCAGGCGGATGGCTTTCTTGAGGAAGGTGAGCTCTGGGTGGTAGAAGCGGAAGACCTGGTCCACCACATGGGGCTGCGGCTCCACGGTGAGGCAGAGCACAGCAATGGGCTTGCCGCCACTCGCGCGGAAAAGCACCTGCGGGAGGGTGGAAGGGCAGGTGGCATCAGACTGGGCACAGGTCTATGAACAGCCCCCGGCCCTTGTGGACGGTCCAGGGACCTCTGCCTCACCCACACCCACGAGGCAAGGACAAGCAGCGCCAGGTGCAGGCACCTGTGTGGCCACTCTCCCAAGAGCACACCGCCCTCCCACAAGCAAAGTGGGCACCCATAGGAAGTGACTCTGGATAGTGCCCAACCCAACCTCAGCAGGGCGTACTGAGAGGTGAGCGAGGCTGGCACGAGCTTCCACTACCCCAGGAGACAGGGGCTGTGCCCAACCTGAGGGCCCTGAGAGGTGAGCAAGCTCCTACTTCCCTAGGGGACAGGGGCTGTGCCCAACCTGAGGACTGAGACAGCCACTGTCCTGCGGTCAGTCACTGAGCCACTCATCCCAAGAGGTGTCACTTCAGCTGATGGACAGGTGGGTTCATATCACACACACACACACATACACACACAGATACGGATTCACTCACAGACATACCCATCAACAACTGTCACACACACACACCTTATGGATATACAAACACCCAGACACACAGAAATGCAAACACACACACACTGTTGGACATACACACGCATGTGCCAGGGCCATGTGCCCTGATGGCTCTCCTGGGGGCAGCAGCCACAGGGGACGGCAGGCCCACAGCCCAGAGCACAGGCTGCAGAAGGGCCACCTCTGGAGAGATGTGTCCATGCCACACCTGCCAGGGCCGGGGTCAGCACCCAGCTGCGACAAGCTGAAAGCTCCCCTTCCCACCCGCTGCCCAAAGCTGAGCCCCAGCCCCCCTCCTCCAGGAAAGCAGAGAAGGGAAGAGGGCCAGGCCCCCAAAAGACCCCATGTTTCAGTGAACGAATGATAGGTGGCACTTGGCACTGGGGATGAGGGCTCCATGCCCCTGGGGGCACTCATGTGGGCACGTGTGGGTCGTGTGGGGCAGGGATGCATCCTTCTGCCTCTTTACCTTGGCATGCTTGGTGGGCATGGCACCAGACCTGGGAGGGCACCCAGCATCCACAGCCTTCTCGGAGCTCAGCCTGGGAGGAGCCTGTGTACCAAGATCAGCAGAAGGGGTGGGGCTGCAGCCGGTCCTGCACCAGGGTCTCCGCGAGCTGTTCAGACCACTTAGTGAAGGGACTGGGGAGGGGATGGCCCAGCTGCCCCCACCCAGTGGGACTCGAGGACAGGCCGGCTGTGTGGGGCACATGTGTCAGGACAGGCAGAGACAGCCCACAGCTGACCCAGCAGCCCCAGGCACGGGGTGTGTGGAAGGCACCCCTGCCTGCCGAGCAGCACCTGTGTCGGGGGGCCCGTGGAGAAGCTCTGGTACTTGAAGGGCACATGGGCAGTTTCACGGGGGCGCAGATAGAGCTGGGGAGCCAGGTCCCCTCGCAGGTGGAACATGTCCTCCTCCAGTGGCGTCTGCAGGCCGGCTGCATCCTTGAAGAACCTCCACTCTCGGCTGTCCAGGATGAGGCTGGGGGACGTGACATGGGCCTCAGCAGCGCTGCCCAGAGCGCGCCCACAGCAGAGCTGGGGCAGCGGGGCAAGCTGGGCCAGCCCTCACCTGAGCTCGGGGTTGTCGATCTCGACAGTCACTGTGTGTGGCGTGTTGTGGGGGTTCTTCAGCGCGAACTCGAAGAACTCGGCGGTGCCCAGCGCGGCGTAGAGCGTGTGCTGCGTGCTGATGGCCAGGCTCAGCATGCTGGCGATGCTCTCGGCCTTGGTGCGCTCACGGTAGGCGTCTATCACCTGCAGGTCCCGCAGGTGCTGCGCAAGGAGGTTCTGCCGAGCCTGGAGACACAGGACGGATACTGCCTGGCCACGCCCTCCCCTGGGGCCTGCGATGCTGCTCCACCCAGCCTGGGACTCCCCACCTCTCCTGCAATGCCTCTCCTGCCAGAACTGTGTGTGTGGGGGCATGGCGCCCTGGCTCCAGGGCCTGCCTCACTGACTGTGCCCTGTGGACACGCTCTTGACTCTCCCCCAGCCCTGGCAGCTTGGCCCTGCCCTTTTTGCCCTGGAACACTGCCCAGAGCAAACTAGGCTCTGGGGACAGTACTGGGTTCAAGGGAAAGTGAATGACAGCCTTAGCACTATGCTGTTGACCTGGCCACACCCAGCACGCGGTTGGGCCCTACCTACCAGCCAACTCATGGGAGGGACATGCTGGGTGAGGCTTCTGACAAGGCCTCCTCCCCAGGCCCTGGCACACACAGGGCACACGGGTGAGGATTCACACACGTGGGGCTCCCCATGCCACGGGATCAACTCTCCTGGAGCAGGGGAGCCCTGACGACAGGGACAGACACACATGGGGTCAAGCAGCCGGCGCGGGCTGGGGTGCTGCTCTCACCCCCCTCCTAGCTGAGGACCAGGCTACTCTGCATCCCCAGTATGGCACACGGACCTCTCAGACCAACGGTCACCTGGGCCTGTTACTCCAGCTGTCCCATGCAGGAACCAGGGCCATGCCCCAGCTCATTATGGATCTGATGGTCAAAGGCAATGGTACAGCGGCATACGCCTAGGGGCTGGGAGGGTAGCTGCTTCCTGCCTGCCCCCACTCTCCCCACTGCAGGGGACATGGCCTGGCCTCAGTCCGACCCAAGCTGGGCACCTCCTCAGCTCTCTGCAGGCCTGAGGACCCCGCCCACCTCTGCACACAGCTCTGCGTGGGAAAGAGAGGCGGCTCTGGGGTCTCCGTCGGCCACGCTCCTCTCCTGGGTGTTGACTGAGTCACAGGCCAGGCGGGAGCAGGTGCCAGCATGCCTGCACCCTGGGTCCCCACAGACCCCAGACCCAGACACAGGGCTGGGCAGGTGGCATGAGACCCACTGACAGCCCAGGACGCTGCAGCATTCACAACTTTGGTTCACAAACCTGAGCAAACCTTACACTGGCCTGGGGCTTTCTGAACAACCCAGGCTGAGGGTTCCCCCAAAGTCCACCAGGAGGCAGGGGTTCCTCAGACAGCCCTGACTTGGAGATTCCCCAGAAACCCATGGCTCACATCCCACATTGGAGGTAGGGGGATGGCAGGGTCCAGGAGGGCCACCCCAGGCACTTACCAGTGCGCTGGTCCTGAGGTTGCCATGCTCCCCTCCGCCCTCCTGCAGCCTCACCGATCGCATCCTCTCCAGCTTGCGCCGGCGGACGGCATCCGACTCATGCCTGGTGCTGTGGGGCCCCTGGCCAGCCCTCGCATGTGTCAGCAGCATAGAGGCCAACTCACTGTCCACCTCAGCCAGCCTCTGTGCCTGCACCACGTTCTTCACAGCTTAAAAGACAGGCAGAAGAGGACTTAGGTGGCCTGCGGGGAGACCATGCCCACCAGCATCCCAAGGTGGTCCCCAGACTCACTCTCCCAGGGAAGAGCGGCAGGTCAACCGATAGGCCGGTGGCAACCCCTCCCTCAGCACCACGCTGAGGCAGCTCTAACCCTCGGGGGGTTTCTAACCGGACCCAGGGCTGTTCCGGGGGAGCCACAGCCTCTCCCGGTACCCCGGGCCACATAGTTCCTGCAGCAGGCCCCCCTGCACGCAGCCCCAGTTCTGAGGCACTCTCATCCTGGGTGTATGATCAGCCAGCATGGGCGGCACGAGGCCAAAGTCCAGCTCAGGAACTGGGAGCTTGGGATGGGGGAGGGACTTGAACATCTCCCACCAGCCCACCTGCTGAAGGTGCCACCACCTCACCACCGCAGCTCAGGAATCCCAGATTAACAAAAACCATCACAGGACCCACCCCAGGGCAGCTCCTGGACCACACAGCACCCAGGGCAGCTCCTGGATCACACAGCACCCACCACAGGAACACACTTGGACCACACAGCACAGCACCCAGGGCAGCTCCTGGAACACACAGCACAGCACCCACCCCAGGAACACACCTGGACCACACAGCACAGCACCCACCCCAGGAACACACTTGGACCACACAGCACAGCACCCAGGGCAGCTCCTGCAACACACAGCACAGCACCCACCCTGGGAACACACCTGGACCACACAGCACAGCACCCAGGGCAGCTCCTGGACCACACAGCACCCAGGGCAGCTCCTGCAACACACAGCACCCACCCCAGGAACACACTTGGACCACACAGCACAGCACCCAGGGCAGCTCCTGGAACACACAGCACAGCACCCACCCTGGGAACACACTTGGACCACACAGCACAGCACCCAGGGCAGCTCCTGGAACACACAGCACCTACCCTGGGAACACACCTGGTGCACACAGCACAACACCCAGGGCAGCTCCTGGAACACACAGCACAGCACCCACCCTGGGAACACACTTGGAGCACACAACACCCAGGACAGCACCTGGAGAACACAGCACAGCACCCAGGGCAGCTTCTGGAAGTCCTATGGCGCTGGAAAGTCATCTGTGGCTTCAGCTCTGTGCAGATATTTTCACATCCACCATGTCTGCCTTTCCGGCTCACTTTTGCTTTTCTCTGACAACACGGGGAGGCTCAAACTCGTTTTTCAGAATGCCTTGGACCGCTGACCTTCCCTCCTCTTCCCTGCCACAGCAGCTAGCCAGAAACCAGGGGCCCCAGCAACTTCTGTCTCTGTGAAAAGCCCAACGGGGGGGCACCAAGAGCAAGGAACGTGGGCAACTGACAGCCTCCCAGGTCCACAGAGTCACAGTCAGACCATGCCGCTGGACATGCCAAGAACACGCACATGTGCACCCACGCACACACACACACTGCGCCTTAACTCCCACTCAGCCCTGTCCTGCACACGTCCTCCATGACCCACCCACGTGGGACCCTCACCATCCACTCACGTCTTGGGCCTGCTCCCGTGAGGAGGCTGCCCCCAGGGAAGCGGCCGGTCCCGTCATTGGAGATGACCCGAGACCTGGACGGTGGCAGTGTGCTGGGTTTGCTCCCTCTCTGCTCACACGCACGACCTGAGGGAGAAACACTACCAGTGTTAGAATGTTAACATCAAACCAGGGTCGGCCGCCGCCGGACTCCCCGCAGCCCTGGACATCCCATCCTGGTGCCTCCGCTCTGCTGCAACTTGCTGCAAGGGCAGGCAGGCCGTTCTCCTCGGAAGCCTTTTAGGCCAGGAATTTCACTCTCCTGCTGCGAGCTCTGCAGCCATCGCTTCCCTGTGAGCCATGCGTGTCCTGTGACGGATCCCAGCACACGTGAGCTGCCATGTCCTGTGACGGATCCCAGCACACGTGACCCGCCATGTCCTGTGACGGATCCCAGCACACGTGATCTGCCGTGTCCCTGTGACAGATCCCAGCACACGTGAGCTGCCGTGTCCTGTGACGGATCCCAGCATACGTGATCTGCCATGTCCCTGTGACAGATCCCAGCACACATGACCCGCCATGTCCTGTGATGGATCCCAACACACATGACCTGCCATGTCCTGTGACGGATCCCAGCACACGTGACCTGCCGTGTCCTGTGATGGATCTCAGCACACGTGAGCTGCTATGATTCTGTGTGAGGCTGTTCACTCGCTCAGGGACCCTGACCCGTCCAAGGTTCTGTGCACTCAAAGCTGGCCTTTCGCTGGAGTTCGAGGTTCCAGGAAAGCCTCCATGCACCTGTGCGTACACAGCCACCTGCACGCCTGGAGCCCTGACAGCACTGGCACCTGCTGCAGTCTCCCTCCAAGCTGTTCTGACTCAAGTGTCTGGGACAACAGCCTGTGGACATGCAAACACAGGAGAGTCCCTTGGGAAGCAGGGCCTGCCCACAGCAGGCCACCCACCCCCATGAGATTGGGCTCATAGCAAACACTGGTGAAGCCATGTTCCCACACACATGCCCACACGACAGCCACTCTCCCCAGAAGTGGTGAGAAGCTGATCCACCTCTGTGCCTCTCTCCTGCCCTGCTCCAGCTCGAGAGGGAGGGGCTTGGCCAGCCTTCCCCAGGTCTGCCAGCTGCTCTGGGCTCTTCCTCCTCTGCCCACCAGGAGCCATGGCTTTCAGCAGCTCAGTGCGAGGAACATCCCACACATGCCAGCCTGGCCCAGGGCCTCCTAGTGTCAAGAAAGGCTTTTGTCTTGTCCCCAGAATGGCTCTAAACTAAGTGTGGACAAAGGCGGCTGTCCTTCCAAGGGGGCTGGGAGGACCCCAAGCTGCTCCAACAAGGTGTGCCCCTGCACCCAAGGTCAGCAACCAGATGCTGAACTGCAGCCGGGGCCCCCTTAGCCCTGAAAAGGCCAGTGGTGGGGAGCGGAAAGGGCTGTCCGCGGTCTCAGCCGACAGAGGCAGCCTGACACACGGAAGGCCGGCCGCACTGCCAGGATAAAGCTGCTCCAGGAACTCAGAACCTGAAGACTGCTGGCGTCTCCATCTGCTGGAAGGCTGGTGTCATGCCCCGAGGGGACTGCAGCTGGACGGCCACCTCCAGGCCCACAGGCCCATGCAGGTGCAGGGCCCAGCTCATCCTGTGCCCTCACTCCTGCCTTGCCTCTGCTGTGTCTTCCCGCCCGTCCTCACCTCACTTCTGCCCCTTTCCATCGGGCCTTCTGACGTGGCTGCTGAGTGGTCTTTCCCCACCTCAGCAGGACCCACCGACACTGGCTACCCCAGGGCCACTGCCTTCACCCCTCAGGTGGCAACTGTGGGGTCCGTACCCCTTCAAGTCTTAGAACAGACTCACGTGCGTCAGCTGCTTCTACTGCGCCAGGAGGGAGGGCAAAGGCACAGTGAGAGCCAGGCTGTGCCTCAAAGAAGGACAGCGAGCAGAGGGGCAGCACAGGCAGTGACAGAGGGAGGGGGCAGGCCGGAGGGCAGCCTCCCCAGTGTCCAGGCAGAGTCGCAACTCCAGGCCTTGGTGGCTCAGGTCTTTGGTCCTGGCAGGAATAGGAGTGACACACCATCTGGGATCTGCCCGCCAGCGCCATGCGGTCTGCACATCTCTCCATGTGAATTCATCACGTGGGGAGACAGCAGGCAGCAGTTCCCAGTTGTGGTCCCAGGACTTGGCAAACGCTCCATCATCCCCTGGGTACAGCTGGTAACAGCTGGCAGATGGGCACAGAATACCTCCCCACTCCAGGGGAAACCCAGAACCTTTGTAAGCACCTACATCTGACAGCCCGCAGTCCCCTGGGTCACAGATGGGCAGGCGGGTCACCTCCATCAGACTGGAATGTGGCTATTTCACACTCGGTCGCTTGTGTCACCCAGTGGGACACAGGGAGCGGGACACTGTTACGAGGGTTCGCAGGGCGGGCAGCCATCACTCCCCCGGACAGGGGCCACGTGGGCTCACAGGGTCACCTCCGGACAGGGTGGCGCTGGGCCTCACAGCCATTCCCTCCTGCGGTGTTTATCCATGGTGTGCCTGACCTGACACTGACCTGCCAGTATCAGCTGGGGTTCCATTTGCATCTGACTCAGGAGGGGACAGCTGGCGCAGTCACAGGGTCTCACCAGGGCCCAGCTTGCCATCTTAGCTGGTGAGGCAGAGCGTTCCGCAGGCAACCAAGCCATTTGCTGCGGGCGCAGAAATCTCTCCCCGGCAGGGAAAGCCACTGACGGCCCTGAGGCTGGCACAAGGCGCCTCCCGCTAGGCAGGGCCCCAGCAGTGCCACACCACCAGCTCCTCTGGAACCTCAAGGTGGGCAGTTGGCCGTGTCTTCTTGCTGGGGCCCTGGGGTTGCCTGCCCATAGAGGTCCCTGCAAGGGGGCAGGCAGGCACCCAGCGACCTGGCAGCCACAGCACAGCCTCAAGCCCTGCCTGGTTCTTCCTGCACTTGTTTCCTTGCTTGATCTCAAACCAGAGCAGGAGCAGGGGTGGGGTGGCGGCACAGACGGGACCCCATCCTGCCTGTCGCTTCCACAGCCAGAGTCAAATCTGCAGGCAGGTTTCGCAGAGAATTAAACATCAAAGCACTGTTCCTGAGGGCTGCAGGGCACGGTTGCAGGGTGTGGCTTTGTCCTGGGGTAAGTTTCCCATCACGCCCATGCGGTGGAGCCTCCCAAGTCGGGGGTCTTAGAGGGACTTTGCAATGAGCCAGCGCTCTCCTGCAGGCAGAGTACAGCGATGACAGCTGGAGGTGACACAGAGCCCCAACTCTTCCAAGGAGGCGACCGCCGCCTCCAAGGCAGCCGCGTGGGCTCGTGAGCAGCGCCTGCTGCTCACACGGGCGCGTTGCCCCTGGAACCGACTCGAGTTCAGCTGGCTCCACGCTGTCTGTCCCCCGGCTGCCTCCAGCTCTTACATCTGTAAACAAGCAGGCGGGAGCCGCCAGCCAGCCCTAATGAGCTGTGCACCACCCGCTGCCAGCTCCATGCCACTGCTGTCAGCACGGGGCACATGTGGCCCAGGGGCTCTGGGGTATTGAGGAACGGAAAATTCCCCGACAGAATGACAAGGAGGGCTGAGTCTCCTCCTCACAGACACGGCTACAGAACTCTCCAGTTTATTCCCTGTGCTTTTACCTCTGTTCAGAAAGAGCCCAAGCTGGCCTGAGGATCCCCGAGGAAGGACTTGACACTGAGCCTACAGGGATTTACACTGACTCCGACCTGCAGTGGGCATGGGGGGGCTCCACCCTTGCATCTCCCATCCTTGTGCCCACCAGCTGTGCCCACCAGCTCAGCTGCCCCATCAGAGTACTTGGTCAAAGCCTAGGGCACCATCATGAGCCATTCCACACCCCATCAGCTGCACCCCCACTCCCTGACCTCACCAGCCGCCCCCACGCTCCCAACCCCAACAGCTGGGCCTGGCAGGTGGCGGAGCAAACTCCAGCCTCACGCAGCCTCTGAGGACAGCACTTGGCATGAGGCAGGTGCTGGCTCCAAGCAGACGCGTTTCCCCCAATTCTGAGCTGGATGGAGGTTCAGGAACACCCCATCTTCTGCCCTGTATGAGGGGGCAAGTACTGTGAGTCATGCTCCAAATGAAAACCTCTCTCGGGGCCCGGTCACTTCACTGGAGGACTGTCCCAGAGGTCCCATGGGCTGCACCAAGACCCAAGAGGTGGGCAGGCCCGGGGTGACTGATAAGCCCCAGCTCCTGTTGGAACAGGACCACCCACAACTGGCGGCAGGACTGGCAGAGGCTGCCCTTGCCCAAGTCGCAGATTCTCAACGGCTTCCAAAAGCCTGCTGCCCCAGGCATCCCACACTCCAGCAGTCACCAGAGAACCAGTACACAGCTGGACAAAGCCAGGGGGACGCTTACCCACGTTGGCCAAGGTCAGGTGCAGCCGGCCCTTCACCACCGTGTGCACGCCGATGGGCCTCACATAGCCAAGGCCAGCCACGTCGCCGCTCACCACCATGGCGTCCTGTTCATACTCGGTTGCCACAATCTCGAGCTCGTGAGACACTTGCACAGCTGGCCGCCCCTGGCGCAGGAGATGCTGCAGGGCACAGATGTGAGCTGAGCTCCTGAATGGGACCACAGTGTGTGTCCGTGGGGGCCGTGGGCGGACCTGCTCCCCGGCCTCCAAGGAGGACAGGAACCGGAAGAGTCCTGGCCTGGGACCACGGGGGAGGAGAGATGCAGCAGAGGCCACCTGCTCCTTAGCAGATACCCATCGCTGTGTCCAGGGTGGCCGGGCACCACCCTCGGGCAGAGGGACAGGCGGGAGGGAGGGTGAGGGAGCAGCACGAGCAGTGCCAGTAGAGCCCGTGTCTGGGACATGCAGTACTGGTTCCAGGCCAGTGACAGCCTGTGGGCAGCCAGAGCTGGGCAGGCAGGCCTGGATGCAGCTGAGCCCATGGGGCCAGGCGGCAGCAGGCTGCAGTGTGGCCAAGGCAGGGGCCCAGGGGTCACAAGAGGGCCGCAGGGCGTGAGGGCCCACTGGGAGCACCAGGCTCAAGCCAGAGCCCAGGGTCTCCATGCAGGTGGCGGCTGGGCAGAACCACCCAAGTCACTGCTCATTCAGTCCAGCACGCAGGGGCTGCACCCCAGCCCCAGGACGCGTGAGGACAGCCTCCAGCGTGCAGGAGCTGCGCCCCAACACATGTGAGGACAGCCTCCAGCGTGCAGGAGCCGCACCCCAATACAAGTGAGGAGGGCATCCTACCAAGGGGAAGCTACAGATGCAAGCACCCTGTGCTGTGACAGCTGAGAGCTAAGGCCCCAGCAAGCTGGCAAGGGGCAGGTGCTTCTCCGGGCCAGGCCACCCCCAACTCTGCTTGCCTGAAGCTGGCACAGCCACACCACGTCCCCTGTGGGCACCGTCACCTGGGGTGACACCGGAGACAAGAACACACTGCAGGGGCAGAGCTGGGTCACAGCCCTGGCTCTGGCCATCATCCATGCAAGCCTGGGTGCCATGATCAGCTACAGGAAGCCAAGGAGCATGTGACATGTGACACGCCACACAACCACACTGTCCTCAGGGGAGCAGTGAGGAGGTGGCTGCAGGTGTGACAACAGCGAGAAGGCCATCGGGCGCCCATCCACAGGGAAGGGCAGGTGCATGGTGCCCTGTGCTCTGCAATTTGCCCCCCACTGCTGCAGTCCCCCACATTTTCGATGGAAGTTCCACACTTCATCAAACTTTTAAAAACCAGTTCAGTGTGCCCAAGTTCGTGCTGACAGATAGCACAACATCTGTCTAAGGGGCCCTTGGCGATGGGACACAGAGCCGCTCCTGTCAGCCCAGGAGTCACGGCAGAGGGGCGCAGGGCCCAGCCACGCGTGGGGCGGGCGCTGGGATAAAACAGGCTGCCTGCTCCTCGGGCCCCTTCCCTCCAGCCCTCCCTCTCCTCCTTCCCTCTCTCCTTCCCTCTCTCTCTCTCCTTTCCTCTTCCCCTTTCTTCCTTCCCTCCCGCCCTGCCCTCCTTCGCCCTCTCTCCCTCTTTCCCGCACCCCTCCCCACTCCCTCCTCTCCAGCCCTCCCTCCCCTCTCTTGCCACCATGCAGCAGAGGCTGGCACTCGGGCCAGTGCAGGAGACTGAGCAGTGATGACACCGGCCCCTCCCCTGGGACATCAGAGGCTTGAGATGGAGACACATCAGCAGTGGCCAGCGTGACCCCAGGGGACCCAGAGCACCAGGCTGAGGACTCAGAAGGGAGCCAAATCCTGCTCGCTGGCCTGAGGCCCCACATGTACCAGCACCTCCCAACCTAGGGCAGCTGGGGGCCGCTGAGCCCCTCAGGAGGGAGCAGGCACCCCCCCGGGGGAAGGGCAGCAGTCAGCACTCCCCACCTGCACACAGAACAGGGCAAGAGGCAGAGATCTAAGAGCTGCAATGAGTGAGCCTGCCCTCTCCACCACCCCAGAGGTGGCAGGAAAATTCTCAGCTGTTGCTCCACACAGCCCCTCTGGGTTCCCACCACACACCCCAGAGGGCCTGGGGAGCAACCCAGGGCAGAGAGGACCAGCAGAGGGGCCTGGGCCTTGGTGTAGGAGGATGACAACAAAGCATCATCCGAGAGAGAGAGAGAGAGAGAGAGAGATGCTAACTCCTGCCAGACTTGAGAAGCATACTTCACAGCTGGCTGACAGCACCCGACACCATTGCACTGCCCAGCCTTGGCAGGATGCCCAGGGTGGGCCTGGCCCCTGCCCAGGGAGCCCACATCACCACTTCAGAGGGGCTGTGGGCAGCACCACCCAGGGGTCAGTGTGCAGGAGATCCTGCCAGCCAGGTGGGAACCCAGGAGTTCACAGGCAGACACCTGGCGTCATAGAACCTGCACCCGGCGAGCAGCGCCCGGGCTGTGCTGAGCCACGGGACAGGGGGGCAGTGTGGTGGCCCTGCCAAGGAGGGGCCAGCTCACCCAGGCCCAGGGGAGTGCCTACCTGCAGGGGGATGCCAGCAGAGCCGAGGAGCAGCAGGGAGTCGCCGTCCCACACGTCCAGCTGCAGGGCCTGCGCGGCCAGGTAACGCACGAAGCAGCACTGCTCGCCGGGCTTTAGGAAGTCAGGGTCCACCGTGAACTTCAGCTGCAAGCCCGGAGCCCCTGCGAGAAGCAGCCCCACAGTAATGGGAGTCATTTGTCATCTTTGCAGTCAGAGGAGATTCCTGCTCTGGCCATGGTTACTAATTTTTGTTTCCGTCATGGCCACTGTTAATAAACACATTCATCAAAAGCATTCAAATTAACAAAGCGCAGAGTCGTGTCCGCAAGACCACATTTCCTCCCCCTGGACGAGCAAAAAGCTCCTCCCAGACTAAGATTTATGGCTGTCACCAAGTCCTTGTCACACAGTCTGTGACGAATGGCAGCGACCGCCCAGCCAGGCTCACCAGGGAGTGTGTGATTCTGGACACAGATTCAAGGGGCAAACATGCCTACTGCTGCTGCCAAGAGCGGGCACACACACATGGGCAGACAGACCACACACTCAGAGCATGCACACACATACACACACACACACACACACACACACACACACACACGGGCAGACAGACCCACTCATAGCATACACACACACACACACACACACACACACACACACACACACACACACGGGCACACAGACCACACACACACTCACACACACGGGCACACAGACCACACACACACACACACACACGGGCAGACAGACCACACACACACACACACACACACACACACACACACACACACACGGGCAGACAGACCACACACTCAGAGCATGCACACACATATATACACACACACACACACACACGGGCAGACAGACCCACTCATAGCATACATACACACACACACACACACACGGGCAGACAGACCACACACTCAGAGCACGCACACACATATACACACGCATACACACACAGGCAGACAGACCCACTCATAGCATACACACACACACACACACACACACACACACACACACGGGCACACAGACCACACACACACACACACACACACACGGGCAGACAGACCACACACTCAGAGCACACACACACATATACACACGCATACACACACAGGCAGACAGACCCACTCATAGCATACACACACACACACACACACACACACACACACACACACACGGGCACACAGACCACACACTCAGAGCACGCACACACATATACACACGCATACACACACAGGCAGACAGACCCACTCATAGCACACACACACACACACACACACGCGGGCAGATAGACCACACACTCAGAGCATGCACACACATATACACACGCATACACACATGGGCAGACAGACCACACACTCACAGCGTGCACACACGGGCAGCATACAGATCACACACACACATGCGTGCCTCCAACTACAGCCCTGAGTGAGGCGCTGGTCCAGGACTTAGCTCAGGATCTGGGGGTCTGGCTCTGAGTACCCCTGCTCAGCCATGTAGCTGCAGGGGACACAGCCCCGGGTCCTGCAGGAGGGGCAGCCGTGTTCACCACGCTGGCTCCAGGGAGCTGCAGCCCACCACCTCTAGGACCTCCAGCCTCTGCAGTCCCCTGGCGAACCCCAGTCCAGCGGCCCATCTGTTGTCCTCAGAGTGGGGCCAGGGCCCTCAGCGGAGCAGTGAGCATGGGCTGTGACTGGGGTCACAGTCTGAGACCTGGGGCTCCTCGGGGCTTGGCAGGGCCCCAGCGTGGGCTCCAGGGGAGCTGAGGGAGGCCCCGCGCCGGCCTCTCACAGGGGCACAGTTACTACAGGGACAGAGAGCAAGGCCGAGCTAGGAGCAAACAGTCCTCAAAGCAGACACACCCCAGCATGGCCTCAGCGGTGACCACAGGACATCACCCCCGGCTCTGGGCCTGGCCTGGAAGAGCAATGAGACCCTCACCGCACAGTGGCCACTCCTCTGCCACAGACCACGGGGAGTCCAGCCCAGCTGCCCCAAGCACCCGCCTGGGTTGGCACTGGCACTCCAACCCCACATCCCACGGCCAACAGGTCCCTCTGCTATCATACTGATTCACTCCACAGGCCGTGGTGGATCCCCACACACCAGGCCCTGCATAGGGCAAGGTGGGAGAGCAAGTCAGATGGCATCAGTGCCCATGCCCCAAGGTCCTGGGGGAAGCCAGACACCACGCCCAGAGCCAAGGGTGCACTGAGCACCAGGCCTGCCACCCACTGTGGGCAGTCTGGACCCCAATTCCTCCCATTACAGGCGCAGACCATCCCCTCCCTCCTGCCCCATGGGGCTGACACAGCAGCCCCTCCATGGCCACCCCAGAGGGCCAGGCTCCCTGCCGTGGGGCTGACACAGCGGCCCCTCCACGGCCACCCCAGAGGGCCAGGCTCCCTGCCGTGGGGCTGACACAGCGGCCCCTCCACGGCCACCCCAGAGGGCCAGGCTCCCTGCCGTGGGGCTGACACAGCGGCCCCTCCACGGCCACCCCAGAGGGCCAGGCTCCCTGTGGTCTGTGTCCCGCAGTGGCCCCTCCACCCCACTTGGGAGTCTGTGTGGCGTTGACCCCTGAGGGTCGAGCAGGCACTGGAGGGGAAGGCCCTTGAACACTGCCATCCTGGCTGCTTCCCCACCCAGCCCACACTCCCAGTTCCCACCTGGGCGGCCTCTCCCACTCGCTGCTCCACCCCCACAACCCCCTCAAGACTCCCACACCTCCTGTGCCCCACAGGCACCCACCACATCCTCGGAGGACACAGACACTGTCAGCCTCACACCCACGCCGCTGGATGGGAGCAGAGCAGCTGTGGAGGCCTCGCAACCACTGACAAGGCGATGTCTGGGACATGAGAAGCGGTGACAGAGGTGACCCAAGCGGCGCTCGAAGGCACAGCAGTGAGCGGCTGGCAGTCGGGCCTGGACGGCGGTCGGTGAGACCAAGGGGGTAAAACACCTCGCCCTGGGCTCCAGCAGCGGAGCAGTGCAAAAACTGGCGGCTAACCAGGCTGCCAAGAACACCCAGACAACCTCCACAGGTGGGAGCACGACAAACAACAGTCTCTGATCACAGCACAATAAACTGGAAATCACTACTGAAAAAAATCCTTTTACAGGAATGGGCTCCGTGGTATAGCCAGCTAAGCCTCCGCCTGCAGCGACCTCAGGTCAAGTCCCAGCTGCTCCACTTCTAATTCAGCTTCCTGATAAGTGCCCAGGAGAACAGTGAAGGACGGCTCACGTCCTTGGGCCCCTAAACCCACGTGGGAGAGCCGGAAGAAGCACCTGGCTCCAGGCTGCAGAATGGCTCGGCTCCAGCCACTGCAGCAATTTGGGCAATGAATCAGCAGATAAAAGGTCTCTCCTTCTTTCTCTGTAACCCTGCCTTTCAAATAAATATGTTTTTTTAATTAAAAAAAAATTACAAAAATGAATTCACAAACAACTTATATGAATCAGTAAAACATAAAGAAGTAATCAAGGAAAGATGATAGTTTTGAATATTATAGACACATTTCTTAAGGGGGGGCGGGTAAAGCTACCACCTGGAACACCAGCATCCCATATGGGTGCCGGCTCATGTCCTGGCTACCCACCTTCCCATCCAGCTCCCTGCTACTATACCTGGAGAAAACCATGGAAGATGTGCATGGAGCCCTGTGCCCACATGGGAGACCCGAGTGGACCCCTGGCTGCAGCCTGACACAGCCCTGGCTCATGGAGGGGAGCCCTGTGCCCACATGAGAGACCCAGCTGGAACCCCTGGCTGCAGCCTGGCACAGCCCTGGCTCATGGAGGGGAGCCTGTGCCCACATGGGAGACCCGGCTGGAACCCCTGGCTGCAGCCTGACACAGCCCTGGCTCATGGTGGGAGCCCTGTGCCCACATGGGAGACCCAGCTGGAACCCCTGGCTGCAGCCTGGCATAGCCCTGGCTCATGGAGGGGAGCCCTGTGCCCACATGGGAGACCCGGGTGGACCCCTGGCTGCAGCCTGGCACAGCCCTGGCTCACAGAGGGAGCCCTGTGCCCACATGGGAGACCCGGCTGGACCCCTGGCACAGCCTGGCACAGCCCTGGCTCACGGAGCCATTTGGCGTTTGAACCAGTGATGGAGACCTCCCTTTCTGACTGCCTTTCAAATCAATATTTAAAAAAATGAAATCAGAGCTTGAACTCCGATATTCTGTGACCATTCCGAAGGCGCCCGTGTAAGTGCAGCTGCTTAAGAGACTCATGCTCCAAGCCCACAGGGCAAGAGCGCCAGTTCTGCAGCCGGGCACCAACAATGTGGAGGTGAGAGGGCAGAGGGCGAAGCCGGCACCCTGCCAACCACCAGCTCCAGTTCACAGGTGGGACACGTGGGAGAACGTGTCAGAGGAGATGCCCAAGAGGAGGCAGGCAGCCCTGCCCGGCTCAGAGGGCTAGATGCTGCCGGACCAGGCAGGGCTGGGGGAGGAGAGCCACAGGCTCTGTCCTCCGGCTGCTCTCAGCCCTCCACGGACACACAAGACAAACCCGCCCTACAGGAGCCGCTGGAACGCGAGCCCAGGCCAGGAGCAAAGGAAGCAGAAAGCAGACGCTGTGTGCAGTCGGGAGGATGAGGATTGGAGCAAGCCCACCAAACCGCCACCATCCAGTGGAACCTTCTGGAAACAGTGGGGACAGCAGCAAGTGAACTAATGTGGAGTTTCACCCCACTCCTGAAAACACTCGAGGTGACAAGAAGAAATGCTGCTCACAACACTGAGCACCACACACCAGAGAAAGGCCACCAGAGTGGAGCAGGGAGGATGCTGCCCCAGGCCCACAGGGGTGCTGCCCCAGGCCCACGGGGTGCTGCCCCAGGCCCACAGGGGTGCTGCCCCAGGCCCACGGGGTGCTGCCCCAGGCCCACAGGGGTACTATCCTAGGCCCATGGGGTGTGGCTGCCCCAGGCCCATAGGGATGCTATCCTAGGCCCATGGGGTGCTATCCCAGGCCCACAGGGAGGATGCTGCCCCAGGCCCACAGGGGTGCTGCCCCAGGCCCACAGGGGTGCTATCCCAGGCCCATGGGGTGTGGCTGCCCCAGGCCCAAGGCCCCAGGACCACCAGGAACAGCCTTAAGTGTCAGTTTGGAAAGTTCAGGGCCAGGCAGGTTTGGCTCCCGCAGCAGCAGCAGCAGCAGGCAGGGGCTCTGTCCAGACCCCAACAGCACCACCACTCCCAGGTGAGGCAGGGCCAGGGATGGGGGGACTCGAGCCACCCCCAGGCAGATGCCGGGGTATTCAGGCTCAATGGGGGACAGAGATGCTGGGATCTCGGCAGTGTAGAATGACATCACTGGACTCGGGGTAACGATGGAGAGCTGGGATCAGGGCCGTGTTGGTGTGGGGTCCTGCATGTCCGTTAACTCAGAAGGAAGAGAGCTGGGATCAGGGCTGGGATCAGGGCCGTTGTTGGTGTGGGGTCCTGCATGCCCGTTAACTCAGAAGGAGGAGAGCTGGGATCAGGGCTGGGATCAGGGCCGTGTTGGTGTGGGGTCCTGCACGCCCCGTTAACTCAGAATGAGGTCAGGCTAACTCCACACACAGCTTGTAGAAGACAGCTCTGGGGCTTTGGGGAGACAGAAGGCTTCTCGCCCGTCGCTTACACCTGCCTTTCCTGTCCACAGCCTGCGGCCCCACCCTGGCAGTGAGGTCCTTAGCTCCCCAGGCTTCTAGTAAATCCCTTATCACTATTCCTTTTTAAGTGTCTGGTTTCTGTTTTGTCTTGTTTTGTTTCTTAGAGAGGAGACACAGAGACGTCCCATTGACTCTCCAGACGGGGCCAGGCCAGGAGCCGGGAACTCAGCCGGGGCCTCCCGCTTGGGTGGCAGGGACCCATGACCTGCCCGCCCCGAGGGTGCTCGCTAACAGGAAGGTCCGAGGAGGCGGGCGAGGAGGAGCTTCAGTTACTGGACAGAATACAAGCCCGAGCCTTGGGCCAAGCACGGCCACCAGAGAAACAGCCAGGATAGACCTTGTCAACACTCAAATACCTGCTCTGCCAAGAACGGAAAAACCAGGCTGCCAATGAGAAGGAAAAAAGCAATGCTCGCCACACACGTACCTGCCGAACACCGCATCCAACACACACCAGCGTGGAGGTCACGCCACGGACAACGACACGAGGGACAGTCACTCCATATCCCGTGGGTCACGAGGAGGTGACACCGGCAAGCAGGCCGGGACCGGCTCACACCCCAAGCCCCGACTGCACCCGGCACCAGCAAGAACGTGGGGCGACAAGAACACTCCCTCACGGCCGCTGTCAACCAAACCTGACACTGGCAAGGTCATTCCGCGGGGCCTGCCCGAGCGAGCCGAAAATCAAGGTCCACTCCAAAGCCTGCACACGACGGGCAGCTTCCTGCCCACCCGCCAAGCGCTGGACGCAGCCGCGACGCCCTGCCTCTGGTGCACAGATCAGCCACGGAGACAGCCAGGCTCCCCGCTGGGGAAAGGAAGCCAATGGGACACGGCTGCCTTCTGCAGGATTCCAACCACGCGGCGCTCGGCTCACTCGCCATGCGTGCGCCGTGCGTGCGTGCGTCTGCATTCTAAGACAAACAAAACGGATAAAATTTTTAAAAATTTCTAAAAGGTCAGCGGAGAGGCAGAGCAGAGCGGAGGCTGAGGGCAGGGACAAGGACGCCACACGCTGGCCAAACCTGGACCGTGGGCAGCAGGGAGCCTGACAGCCATCTTCACCTCCTGGCCCGTCAGCTCCGACAGCCGGGTCACACCAGCGCCAGGTGCTCTTAACAGGGGAAGTCGGGCAGAGCGGGCGGGGGCAACTCCAGCTCCCACCTGCTCGGTGTCCCTTAAACCTGACCAACCCCGACAAAGTAAAAGCCATGGGACCGTCCACTTGAGGGTCACAGGCCGCACTGTTCACCTGTGACATTCCAACATGAGGAGAGGGTGTCCCCCAGGCTAGGGTCACGAGAAAGCCCGCCCTGAGACCCCCGGCTCACAAGGCAGGCCTGCCCCACGCCGGGCATCAGCCACCGCGCCTCCCCTGCGAAGGAACTGCGAGGAACACGACTCCCTTCACTGTTTGCTCTATAACTTAAGAATTTTGGACTTTGATTTTTAACTCCAAAATGACAAAAAAAAAAAAATCTAATTTTCGAGTTTCAGTTCTTTGGGCTTCAACGAGGTCAGTGTGGAGGCTTTAATCTCCCCCGGGGGTGCTCCTAGGGAAAGGGCTGATGCCACAGCAGGTGCAACCCTAAAGCAGCTGACCTCTCCGACAGAATGTTCTCAGGGCCGTGGTGAAGCCTCACCATCTACCCCGGTGAACCACACTGCACAGAAAACAGGGCAGGAAGTGAGTGCCCGGACACTGGCTCACCATTCTGAGCCACTGCAGCGTCATCTGGGGCCATCAGCTACAGCGTCCACCAAGGTTCCTGGAGGAGGGGAGAAGGAAGGTCCCTTCACAGGGAAGAGAGCACCCCATGAAGGCTGGAAACAGCCCTGGTGGAGCCCGATCTCCTCCCTGGAGGCCAACACCTTAGCCCAGGCTGACTGCGAATGGAATGGTTAAAAGCAGCGGAGAGGGCCAGGCCCGGGGCACCATGCCAAGGGAGTCCTTCCCAGGACTGCACCTCCTTGCCCGGCACCTCCTGGTCCATGACCCTGGCAGGCAGGAGTGCCCCAGCCAGCCGGACGTGGGGGGAAGTGCTGTGCCTAGAGGCCGCAGGCGTGCGCAGCTGCTTCCTGGGACACGGTGACTGCTCTCTGTCCAGCCTCCCTTCCGCCTACGTCAGAATCGACCCAGGCGAGGTGGCCCCACGCTGATCGCAATCCCGCCACTGCATTATCATAGGCAGTGACATCAGACAGAAAGAGGACCCATGACCTCCAGCCTGACTCTCCATGGTCCGTGGGAGCACAGCTGTGCCATCTGCCGGCCCCCCATCCCTGCGGCTCTGTGGTCTTGGCATTCACACCACTTTGCCTTCTCTGTCACTGGATTTGTCCTGTGTCCCCCCAAAATTCTGGAGTTGAACCATCAGCCCGGTATGCTCTCCCTCCCTCCCCTCCCAAGCGTTTGACACAGCACGTGTCCCTGTGCTCATCGGTCTGCCTGCAGCCCACAAGTTTTTGTAGGAAATACTGTTTTATCGCTTACAATGTTCTTTTGGCTGTTTCTATTTTGATTTTTTTTTATTGATCCATGGAATAATTTTAAGTGTGAACTTTAAAATTTCCTAAAACAACAATAGTGTGGGGTATTTGAGAAAAGCAGCCATTGACTCTGGGCCTGCGGCATGATGGCCTCAGCATCCCGGGGAAGTACATCTGCTATCGATTCACTCGGACTGGCGACACCTGCTCACGGATCCAAAAGCAGAAATGGCCCATCGGTGCTTAGAAATTCCCAGCGACTCTCAAAACTAACGCACATTCTCTACATTGAACGTACAGGTTTCCTGACGTCACCTCTTGAAACCACTCACTAATTTGTGGCTATTCGATCTGTCGAGTTCCAGAGGTGCACAGGCCTCGCAACTCCCACGGCCCCGGATCGTCCACCTGTCCCGTCTCCCCCAGCGTTCCCAGGCCACGGGCTCCCACAGCCCCGGATCGTCCACCTCTCCCGTCTCCCCCAGCGTTCCCAGGCCACAGACTCGGGCTGTGAGCTGTGAAGCCCTCCTCATTTTCCGTCTCCATTGTGTAATGCTAACATGTTTAAACTACTTCCATTTAGGAACCCCCCCCCCCCGCTTTTTTTCAAGACTTTATCTATTTGTGTGTTTGACAGGCAGAGCACTGAGGGGAGGGGTGGGCCCCTCTGGGTCCCAGTCACTGGTTCACTGCCTAACGGCTACAAAAGCCATTGTCTGGCCCAGGCCACAGCCAGGGGCCAGCAACTGCACCCTGGTCCCGAGCATGGGTGGCAGGGGCCCAAGGACGGGGTCCATCTTCTGCAGCCTTCCCGAACGCACCAGCAGGGAACTGGACAGAAGCAGGAGGGCCTGACGCTGTGACAGCTGACGCAAGAGACAGAGGTGGCGGCCAGTCTGCTGTCATCAACCTCCCCACCTTGTTTCCCGTGCTGGCCGACGGTGGCAGCCCAGACCTCAGCTCAGCCTGCACAGGGGGCAATCCTAACCATGCAAACACATGACAACATGCCAAAGACGTCTGTCTGTAGCTGCTGCAGCTTAAATCCGCTGCTTATAAGGCAGGATGTGAGGGGCCGTGTCTTCATCTTGAAAAATCAAAAAAGAAAGGTTGAGTTGAATGTTTTCCTGCCTGCCCCGTGTAGACCAAGAGGGAAGCAGACAGGCTGGGAGGTGGCGCTGCCGGTCCAGGGCGTACCAGCCGACGAACAGGGTGCCCAGCAAGCAGGGCATCGCCAAGGAACAGCCCCAAAGGCACAACTGACCTTCACGCAGTGGTGACCACCGTGGGGACATGTCACGGTGCTGCAGGTGGCATCTGCCACCCCGGCCGAGGGACGGGCCTCCAGCCTGCCAGGCCACAGCACCTAGCCATGACACCTGGCTCCGGCAAGTGGGCAAATGATGCCACCTTCCTGCTGACCAGACGCTGGCAGGCGGCAGTGGTGGCTCCAGCGACTGGGACACACTCACACGGAGTTCCTGGATCCCAGTTTCGGCCAGACCCACTTGCAGGCACTGGGCAAACTAGAAAACGGGAGATCTCTCTCTCTCAAATAATTATTTCTTTAAAAAAAATACATATATATATACATATATATATATAAGAAAACACAATCAGATTTCACTTCCAGCGTGTAAGGAAGATAGAAGAGAGGAATACGCGATGTCAAAAACATAGAACCAGATGGCGGCCCAATGACAGGTGGGGGGGCTCAACACCCCTCACTCCAGCACGATGCAGGGCCCTTGTGGGCTCCCTGGGACACAGGCGGGGCCTCTCCGGTGCCCAGGACACTGAAGCCCATGCAGGCTTTTTTCCAAAGCTCACCCACTCCTAGAACTTTCTGGAGACCACCCCTCACATGAGGAAGTATCATGGGTGATGACCCAAAGTTGGGGCTGGCTTCGGGACACGGCTGTCTGGGCAGGGAGCAGGGCAGGGCACAGCCGTCAGAGCCGAGCGCCAGCCACATGGACCCACTCCGTCATCCTCTCCAGTGCCACGTCACATCTGTCACATGCATTTTTTTTTTCACAATACAATTCAAACCACGCGAAGGCGAGCGCGATGGCCACTCGCACAGTACTCACCCGCGTCAAAGGAGCCGTCTTTCTCCAGCGGGACGAGGATGTGCGTCAGGCAGCCGGAGCCGCAGCCGGAACCGGCCGGCCCAGCCTCGTCCAGCCTGACCAGCTGCAGCCGCGGCGTGGTGGTGGGGGGAAAGCGGTAGAACTGGAAGGTGAAATACACAGTCTTTGGCCATGGCGTTCCTGGGCAGTCCTGGGCCACTCTGAATCCAACAACAGCTCCGCATTAATCAGGCGTCCACAGGAGAGAGCCCTCACGCAGGGAGACAGTGGCTGCGGCCGCTGGGGCCCAGGCCACCAGAGGAGCCCCACACCGGGTCCTCGAGGAGCCGGCCACAGGGCACTGGCCCTCCCAGCTGAGGCACACCGCCTCGGTCACACTGCACCCGCAAACACTCCGCCCGTGGGAGGATTTGTACTGCTGTTTACTTGAAGGGCAGAGACACAAACAGCCAGCACCCCACCTGCTGGTTCACAGTCCCAGATGTCCACACCAACCAGAACTGGGCCACGTATGTCAAAGCTGGGAACCAGGGACTGAACCCAGCTCTGCCCCAGGGGCGGCAGGACTCAGCTTAAGCCATCACCCGCATCCTCCTGATGCAATGAGTCAGCAGACACCATGGGACAGCACACAGGCTAACCGCCTGCCCCCGCGAGCACAGACGGAGTAGAATAGACTCAGCGCTAGGCTCTGGCTGTCACCACGGGCACCATGGGGGTCCCAAGTCCTCCCCAAGTCAACCCCACGTCCAAGCCTTCCTCCATCCTCAGAAAAGTTGCAGCGGGGCCTCAGCTGCACGGCGCCCACGCACGCACCTGCTGAGGGCAAGGAACTGGAGCACGACCTCATTGCTTCGCAGACAATCCGCTTCCTCCTTCTGGGGCTCCACCCGCACGGACTCTGCGGGACTGACGGCCTCGGCGGGCTGCCCGTGGGCGTCCAGGATCTCAGGGAAGCCGGCGGACTGCAGGAGCGCCAAGGAGGCTCTGGACAGCCGGCCTCTGGAGCTGCAACAGAAAGGCCTCAGGCAACACCAAGGCTGTGGGGACAGCGTGCTCTGAGCGAGGGCAGCCACATCCAATCCCGCAGCTCTGACCATGGCATTGAGTCCATGCTGGGTCCTCCCAGACCCACACCTCACCTCCTGGTCGGGACTCCCACAACAACAGGCACATGCAAGGGCGTGATGGGCAGCTCCTGTAACTGCTCGGCAATCGCTGGCTCGAGGACCGAGGCCGGCCGGCTGAGGTCAGCCTCCAGGTGCGAGACCCTGCCCTCCAGCGGGCATTCCTGCCAAGCACAGGACAGCCTCAAGGTGCAGGCAGCAGATCCCACCGGGGAAGCCACCAGCCCCCGCCCTGGGGACTTGGCGCCAGCTCGCTCCCTGCCTGGAAACCCAAGCAGGCACAGCGGCACTGGAATCTGTGGCCCAAGCAAGTCATCCTCAAAACCACCTGACTTTCAAAGTCAACTGGGCCTCTGGCACACGGAGAAAACACCTCACTCTAGAGGGCAACAAGCAACGGGGCAGGAGTCACGGCCTTGTGAACACGACAGCACACGGGACACACTTGATGCCTGAGATGGGACGGTTACACCCCGGCAAGTCTCAGGGACAGGGGACAGAGGCTCCCACGGCACTCAGAGCGCAGCGTGGGGCTGTGCCACAGGCTGGTGCACCAGACCCCATCAGTCCTGAACACTCTTGTGTCTCCTTGCACCTACTTCTGCCACGCTGGGCACACAGCAGCGCTGCCTGGGGAACTGGCTCACACGCCCACGGCTCCCCAGGCAGGCTCACGAGCTCTCAGCGCGGCAGCACGGTCAGCCCCAGTGCTTGGGAGCCAGGAAGGAGGAAGGCAAGCTGGTTACACACACAGGGGAGGGGCCCACGGGTGGGTCAGCACAGGGCAGCCGGCCCGGGGACTCTCACACTGCAGGCAGAGCAGCAGCTCGTGGGCCACACTGGGTGAATTCCCCAGGGACCCATCCCTTCCCAGGACGGCCACAGAAGTCAGGAGCTGTGGCACCATCCTGGACAGAGGACGCACTCACAGCCTGGGCTGGGGAGCGCTGAGAGCTGTCCACTCGCAGGCAAGCAGGTTTGGCAGAGTGGGGCTGAGGCAAGGACACCGGGGACGCCTCGAGCTGGGACAGCGACAGCTGCAAGAGAGGACAGCTCAGGTGACAGGAACAAATGCACCAAGCAACAGTCCAGGTCCTGTCCCACGGGGGCACAAGGGCACAGATGCATGCCAGCCCACAGCGGGGCAACTCGAGCCCAACACAGCAGACCCCTAACTTACCCCTGGTCCCACAGGTGAGTCCTGGGTGGCAGCCAGAGCCTGGGGCGCTGAGATGGGCGGGCCTGGGGGGAAGCACAGGGGTAGATGTGGCAGGCGGCAGGCTCTGAGCCCCAGCACGGCCCAGGCCTTCATGCACCTCGTCAGTGGCGCTCCACGGTGCCCGCCACGGGGAGCCCGGCAGCCACGGGGAGCCCGGCAGCCACGGGGAGCCCGGCAGCCACGGGGGTGCAGTCCACAGCCTCCCAACACGCAAGCAGTGAGGCAAACGCAGCTCCTGGCACGGCACTGCCTGCGAGAACCGACACTGGCTAGACCACTGGGGGCAGGCACCTCCTCCCTCACATGTCCTGGGCCACACAGTCTCCATGCCATCCTTTGTGACCTGCACCGTTCTCGGCCCTCCTACAGGTCCTCATGGGCACCCCTCCAAGGCTTTTCCATCCTCCCTCCCCAGGAGGAACCAGGCCTGCCACTTGCTGCCCAGTGCTCCCAGACATGGGCACTGGGAGGTGGCCAGCTGGGCTCACAGCCCCACTGCCACCCACCAGACACAGCCCAATCCCCAAGCGCTGCTTGTCACCAGGGAGCAAGGAACTGAGACGGCCTCCTCCCCAGGAACCATTTGTACCTGCCAGGCACTGGCACAGCAGAGGTCCAAGCAGGAACAGCAGGGCAAGGTGGGGGACAAACCTGCAATGAGGCCATTCCTCCTCCCTGGGCAAAACACACTCCTGAAGGTGCCAGCAGGCCCCGGGCACCCAGCCATTCACACGGGTCCCTGGCACTGCTGGAGTGGCCACGGCCACTATGGCAGCTCGCGGCATCTCACAGAGTGCCCACCTGCTTTTGCCTGCCCACGTCCTCCACTCAAGGAAAAGCCACAAGCCCCACGCAGCTGCGCCCGGATGAGCCTGATGCTCCAGGCCCTGGCAGGTGCACACTGGGATTCAGTGCAGTGACTCTCCCTACAAGGAAGTAGGATGTCCTGGGAAAAGGTGTGGGGTCCCCTGTGGGGGAGCACAGGCCGGACAGGGCCCGAAGCCGCAACCCCAGAGAGGAGAGCGCGCACAGGCAGGCCGGGTGCTGTCCACTGTGTCCTCTGCCCAGCGTCCAGCCCACTTCCTCCCACAGGTCACAAGAGGGTCTAAGCGGAAGCAGCCTCCACCATGGAACACCACTGGGCTGAGAACAGTGTAAGCCAACTCCAATCACAGACACAAGCACACAGAGACACACAGCAGCAAGTATCCAGGACCGCGTGGGGCACACCCAGGGGGTGTGTGCGTGCTGGGCCTGCCACCTGCAGCATGGACCCAGGACTGCATGGGGCACGCCCAGGGGTGTGTGTGCTGGGCCTGCCATCTACATTATGGACCTAGGACCACATGGGGCACGTCCAGGGGTGTGTGCTGGGTCTGCCACCTGCAGCAACACAGCTAGCACCCCAAAAGTTCAGAGGTTCCGGCTGCTCAGCAAAAGAACACAGCTAAACAAAACTCATGTCGCACCAGGAAGTGCTGTGAGGAGTTGGGCCAGCCGGGGCTGCCCTGGGGCAAGCTGGTACAAAGCAAAAAGAAGGCACTGAACAGCTGGCAAGGCACCATCCCACCTGTGTGCCTGTGTGCCCAGGGAAGCGGGCAGTCCTTGGGCTGCGAAGGGGCTGAAATGCCACCCTTTGCATAGCCGTGAGCTCCTGGGGTACACGCTGCCTCTGCAGCTCAGTGGTGATGAAAACGCACCCCTCACATCCCTGCCCGAGCCCCAAGATGCTCCCAGCCCAACGGACACAGCCAGGCTGCCCAGGGCCGCGCACACACGTCCAAGGTGGATGGCCACCGGCTTCAGGCTTCTCCCCACCAGGCAGCCCCCGCGAAGACCCCAGGCGGTGGGAGGCCTAGGCCCACACCGGGGCACCCATGGAGTTGGCGGCAGGCTCCCACTCCAGGCCAACACTCGGAACACCAAGAGGGCACATGTAGGTGTCCATGGCAGCTCCAGGCAGCAAGCAGGGTCGTGGGGTCCCAGGACACAGTGCTGCCAACGCGGCCTTGGCCGTGCAGAGCAGTCCCCCAAGAGGAGCAGGAAGCGGTGCTGCGTTTCCTGCGACACCGGGGGGACTGTGGTCACCAGGGGGACGGTGGTCACCAGGGGGACTGTGGTCACCAGGGGCAGTGTGGTCACCAGGGGGCACTGTGGTCACCAGGGGCAGTGTGGTCACCAGGGGCACTGTGGTCACCAGGGGCAGTGTGGTCACCAGGGGGCACTGTGGTCACCAGGGGCAGTGTGGTCACCAGGGGCACTGTGGTCACCAGGGGCAGTGTGGTCACCAGGGGGACGGCGGTCACCAGGGGGACTGTGGTCACCAGGGGCAGTGTGGTCACCAGGGGGCACTGTGGTCACCAGGGGCAGTGTGGTCACCAGGGGCACTGTGGTCACCAGGGGCAGTGTGGTCACCAGGGGGACGGCGGTCACCAGGGGGACTGCGGTCACCAGGGGCAGTGTGGTCACCAGGGGCACTGTGGTCACCAGGGGCACTGTGGTCACCAGGGGCAGTGTGGTCACCAGGGGCAGTGTGGTCACCAGGGGGCCTGTGGTCACCGGGGGCACTATGGTCCAGAGACAGTCCACAGGACTTGCTGGAGACAGGGACACTCGGGTCAGATCAATTCCCCCAACACTGCAGTGCTCCACAGTCAGTCTCCACGCCCTGAGAGCAGCTGACAAAAGCCCTCAAGTGCCCACTCCACGACCATGGCACACGGTACCAAGTCCACATGCCCTGCTATCACCTCTACTGCGTAAGGCCAGCAGAACCACCAGTCTGGCCTTCCTACCCCACTCGGGTACTCACTGCACTCACAGCGCCCCATGCAGGCACAAAATGCCCTCACACTGCCCGACATGGGCACACAGCACCCTCACACTGCCCCACATGGGCACATAGCACCCTCACACTGCCCCACAGGGGCACACAGCACCCTCATACTGCCCCACATGGGCACACAGCACTCTCACTGCCCCACAGGGGCACACAGCACCCTCTCACTGCCCCACAGGGGCACACAGCACCCTCTCACTGCCCCACAGGGGCACACAGCACTCACACTGCCCCACAGGGGCACACAGCACCCTCACACTGCCCCACAGGGGCACACAGCACCCTCTCACTGCCCCACAGGGGCACACAGCACCCTCACACTGCCCCACAGGGGCACACAGCACCCTCACACTGCCCCACATGGGCACACAGCACCCTCACACTGCCCCACATGGGCACATAGCACCCTCACACTGCCCCACAGGGGCACACAGCACCCTCTCACTGCCCCACAGGGGCACACAGCACCCTCACACTGCCCCACATGGGCACATAGCACCCTCACACTGCCCCACAGGGGCACACAGCACCCTCTCACTGCCCCACATGGGCACACAGCACCCTCACACTGCCCCACAGGGGCACACAGCACCCTCTCACTGCCCCACAGGGGCACACAGCACCCTCACACTGCCCCACAGGGGCACACAGCACCCTCACACTGCCCCACAGGGGCACACAGCACCCTCACACTGCCCCACGTGGGCACACAGCACCCTCACACTGCCCCACAGGGGCACACAGCACCCTCTCACTGGGACTCAGCTGAGACAAGGCTGGCACTCAGACCCCCGGCCTATATGTCCCCACCCAACTCGGGCACCAGCACCCTCACAGCACTTCTGCACCCTGCCAAAGCAGGCAGGGTGACCCAGTCACACCCCATACGCAGGCAAGGACATCCACACCGGGCAGACACTTCCCAGAGAGCACACTGGGTGACTCCAAGGGTCAAAAGTGACTGAGAAAATCTGGCTCCAATGCAGTCCCTGGGACACAGCACCAGCACCCTTCCTGCAGCCCAGAGACCCTGCCCTTCCCTCCCCTTCTCTCCCCTTTCCTGCCCTTCCCTACCCTTCCCTGTCCTTCTCTGCCTTTCTCTTCCCTTCCCTGCCCTTCTGTTCCGTTCCTTGTCCTTCCCTCCCCTTCTTTCCCCTTCCCTGCCCTTCCCTCCCCTTCTCTCCTCTTCCCTGCCCTTCCGTACCCTTCCATACCCTTTCCTGTCCTTCCCTGCCCTTCCCTGCCCTTCCCTATCAGCAGCCTCTCACTCCTGGTGTCACCTGGACCAGAAGGACCAACAGGTCGCTAGTGTGACAGCTGGGGCAGGCACCGCAGCACGGCTGGCTGAGCAGCCAAGGGGGACATGCACAGTCCATGCCTGAACACTGGGACAAATGGGGTGTAAACGAGCTGAGGAATGTCTCCCTCCCGCTCCTTTCCGGCACTCTGTCTCTCAAATGAAAATAAACTTTAAGAGAACTTGAAGACGCTGCAGAACCAGGGTGTCCCCGGGCCGTGGCCAATCCCCTCAAGTTGCACAAACTCCTGAACAAAGTGCAAATAGAAACAGGGAGAACAGGCAAAGATGGTGTCCTCGCCACCTTTACCACCCTCTGTCACCCGAAAGGACCCACGGCACCAGGCCAGGGCCACAGGCACCCAGAAAGGTGGCAGGAGGTGGCAGGGGTCTTCAGGCAGACCCTCTCCCAGACTGCAGGGGGAGGAGGCCCTGGCTGGCAGGGCCAAGCTGCCTTCCTGTGCCCACCTGGGCCCAGCCCCTGGGGAGAGGGTGAGAAGAGGCAGCAGGTGCCTGGGTGCCTGGGTGCGGGGCGTGGACGGGGAGGAAGCCGCTGCCTGGCAGAACAAAACACCAGGCTCAGTGAGTCCCCAAGGAGGAGCCGTGAGGCAGGAGGAGGCTGTTGCTTAGCAACCCGCAGGGGAAGCAGGGAAAGGGCCAGGCCAAGGTGGAGGCAGCCACACTGCGAGGCTGCTGCCAGGGAGGGAGGATGGGAAGGAGGAAGGCTGGGAGGGGCGCAACCCCAGGGGGCAGCCAAGGGCGACCCAGGCAGGCGCTCACCTGATGGGTGTGTGCGTCAGAGACATGGTTCCTGGGCCTTGGGTCTCAGGCTCAAGGACAGAGCGGCCCTGGGGCTCCTGCCCTGTGGCCCTGGGGCTCCTGCCCTCAAGGCCCTGAGGATCCTGCCATCACGGCCCCGGGGCTCCTGGTCACAGGCTCAGGGACAGAGCAGCCCTGGGGCTCCTCCCCTCAAGGCCCTGGGGCTCCTGGCCTCGGCCCTCGGGCTCCTGGCTAGGTCCTTGCATGGTCTCATGGTACTCCATGCCCCTCAGAGCCCTCCTCGCCCCAAGGTTCTCCAGCCTCAGGCAGGCCTCGTGGCCGGCATCCACAGCCCTCTCCTCCTTCTCAGGGGCACAGGGAGAGGGGATGCCAAGAAGATGCTTCTCCTCTCCAGTTGCCCAGATCTGTGCCAGGCAAGGCCTGTGGCAAGAAACGCTCCCAACAGCCACGGCAGGAGCCTGCCGCCTCCACACACGGCCAAGCACCATGCCAGCACATCAGCAGTGACCCCTTCCACAGTACTGGCTTCCAGTCGATCGAGCAAACAAACCAGAATCCACACTTGAAAAGCAAAATGTGGGTCAAGGAAATGCCCAGATCTGGAGAAAACAGAGGCGGGGTGCCCTCTAGTGGCCGCGCGTGCAGTCGCGTGGCAGGTGGGGGGGTGTGGCTTGCATCTTCGGGTCCGAGATTCCAGATCAAAGAGCCAGGGCCCTTCGCCGCACGTGACAGCCATGCATCCTCAAGACACCCAGAGGAGCCACGTGAGGAGGTAAGATGTGAGAGGATGAAGCGTTTCCGTCATACGTGAAACACCCGCGGGTGTTCGGAAGTCTCACGTGGAGTTCCTAGCGAGGCTCAGAATCTGGGCCGAGGCGATCGCATTAACGTGACGCGGAGGCAGCCATCAATCCAAATTAAATAAGCCAAATGCAATCAGCTGCTGGCCACGTGAATCGGCCGGTCCCCAAACGGTAACCAAAAAATAGATTACACTGCTACAGCACATTTGCACGGCGGTCCGATGCCCGATTCTCCCAGCAACCACAGCAGACTCCCCTCACGGGGGGCAGGCAGCGGGGAGGCAAGGCTCTTGGCAAACAACCCCAAGGGCACGTGCCCAACAGCTCAGCACCTCACTGTGCCAGCTGCCCCCCGCCCCTGGGCCTCCATCCACAGGTCCCACCCGCAGGCTCTCCCCTCACAGCCTCTGCTCTGACCACCTGTGGGGCCGGCACGGTCTGGACCACACAGCTGCGAGCGGCCACTAGGTGAGCTAAATGCCATAGGCCTCCCCACCTCTCCCTGGCATGGTGACAGCGGGGACAAAGGAGACTACAGTCCCTGGCCCAGTGAACACACAGAATAAGAAGTTAACATTTTGGCTTTAAGCTCGCAGAGGTAAGGGGCTCACTTGTCATGGCGACAGGCCTGACAAATACACTGAAGGGAAGAGACAGATGACCCCCCCCCCCAGTCAGCCACAATGGGCCAGGGGAGCATCGCTCTTCTGCCAAGGCCTGTTTGCACACCACAAATCAGCTGCTTGAAAATCAGCCTGCTACATGGACCCGGCACGGTGGCACAGCACATAAAGCCACTGCCTCTGGTGCCAGCATCCCATATGGGCGCTGGTTCATGTTCTGACTGCTCCACTTCCCTTCCAGCTCCCTGCCTGTGGCTTGGGAAATCAGTCGAGGACGGCCCAAAGCCTTGGGAACCTGCACCCACGTGGGACACCCGGAGAAAGCTCCTGGCTCCTAACTTCGAATCGGCTCAGCTCTGGCTGTTGGGGCCACTTGGGGGATGAACCAGCAGATATATCTCCTCTCTGTAAGTTTGCTTTCCAATAAAAATAAGTAAAAAAAAAAAAATTTAAATCGGCCTTCTACAGATGTACTGAATTTCACATCCTGTCTCCAGCTGTCCTGCAGGGCCAGGCCAGGGGTCAGGGCTCCCCATCCCTGACCTCAAACATGTGCCCAGCACCACGGCCAACAGCGAGGCCCAGCTGCGGACGGCATGCGTGGCTGGACGTGAGGAGCAGGGTGCGGGCGGGGCCTAACAGGTGAAAAGCCTCATGCCACACGTGGGAGCCACCCTCAGCCCTACCCACCGCCCTGCGCCTGCTGCCCCTGCCCCTGTCCCTGCATTCACATGGGCCCCAGTCCACCGCCCTGCGCCTGCTGCCCCTGTCCCTGCATTCACATGGGCCCCAGCCCACCGCCCTGCGCCTGCTGCCCCTGTCCCTGCATTCACATGGGCCCCAGTCCACCGCCCTGCCCCTGCTGCCCCTGACCCCGACCCTGCTTTCACATGGGCAACCTCGGCCCAGCCCAGCCCAGCCGTCACAGGCTTCTGGGAAGCGAACCAGCAGACGGAAGAGCATTCTCTCTGTACAACTCTGAACTAAGTAAAACACAGTACCTTTTCTCAAAAGTTGGAGGGGGGATCTAATAGATAAATAATAATTTAGCGATTTAGTAAATACATGCAGACATTTTTTAGGTCCTTCCAATTTCTAGGTAAGCAGGAAATTAAAACCGTCGTCAAAGGAGCAGGAAAGATGAGCACTGAATCCCCAGGAACGGCCCTGGGCTGGGGGGGGGGGGTGCAGTGTAGGGCTGGGGAGGCGGTGCAGCATGGGGCTGGGCTGCAAGGGGGTTGCAGCATGGGGCTGGGCTGCGGGGGGGTGGTGCAGCATGGGGCTGGGCTGCAAGGGGTGGTGCAGCGTGGGGCTGGGCTGCAAGGGAGGGTGCAGCGTGGGGCTGGGCTGGGGGGTGCAGCGTGGAGCTGGGCTGCAGGGGACATGCAGCGTGGGGCTGGGCTGCAAGGGGGGGGGTGCAGTGTAGGGCTGGGCTGGGGGGCGTGCAGCATGGGGCTGGGCTGGGGGAGGCGGTGCAGCATGGGGCTGGGCTGGAGGGGTGCAGCATGGGGCTGGGCTGCAAGGGAGGGTGCAGCGTGGGGCTGGGCTGGGGGGTGCAGCGTGGAGCTGGGCTGCAAGGGACATGCAGCGTGGGGCTGGGCTGCAAGGGAGGGTGCAGTGTGGGGCTGGGCTGGGGGGTGTGCAGCATGGGGCTGGGCTGGGGGAGGGGGTGCAGCGTGGGGCTGGGCTAGAGGGGTGCAGCATGGGGCTGGGCTGCAAGGGGGGTGGCGCAGCGTGGGGCTGGGCTGCTGGTTAGGTGGGGGGGGGGACTGCAGCATCCTCCTCGCCCCCAGGGCAGAGGGCGAGCCTGCTTTGAGCTCAGGCTACAACCTGGATGGGACATCAGACAACAGGTCCCTGCAGCACCAGTAACAGACACAAACCAGCATTTTCCACCAAACAAGGGCCGAAGCGACCCCCGCTTCCGCGTCTGTGTCAAGGGGGGTTTCAACCTCCCTCGCACTCTCTTCCTGGCTCTTCCTCCTCCGTGGCTCCTGGCGTCACGTCTCTCTGCTACACGGGAAAGGGAAACCGTGACCGAGGTCCCCTGGAACAAAGGCCTTCTGCATCGTTTTCTATACGAGGCTGATGTGTTCCTCCCCTGGTGGTGGGCACATCTAACACCCCAGCCCACCCCACCCCATCCCACCCCATCCCACCCCATCCCACCCCAGCCTAGCCCAGCCCAGCCCACCCCACCCCAGCCCACCCCATCCCAGCCAACCCCAGCCTATTGCAGCCCACCCTACCCTACCCCAGCCATCAGTCGCAGGGGTAGGGAGGTGCAGCCCTACCCCACCCCCTCTCCACTCATGCCTGGGGTCATGGGAGAGGGAAGTGCATCCCCAGGCCCCCGGCCCCCCACCAGGCCACTGCTTAACCAACAAGAAGACTGGAGGGCAGGCTAAGCACTCGCCTCTTCAGCAACTTGAAGAATTTACGAGAATGGAATTAATAAGGATGAAAACATAAGATAAATATTAATTATAATTGAAGAGAAAATGGGAAACGTCAAAACACAGGAGGGGGGTATGTGGCCCAGCAGCTGACATACCGTGCCCACATCGAGCCCGACCCTGGCTCCCACTGTCAGCTCCTGCTGGCATGTCCCCGCCACCCACGTGGGAGAGCTGGCTTCAGCATGGCGTTCAAGGATGAGAACTCTAACTGCCTCTCTGGGCCTCTCTAGTAAGATTAAACAAACAAACAACAACAAAACCACAGGGGCCAGCCAGCATCATGGCCCAGCTGGTAAGGCAGCTGCCCGCGGCTCTAGCATCCTAACCAGTGTCGGTTCATGTCCCATCAGCTCCCTGCCAACACGCCCAGACAGTCACAGGGTGGCTCCAGCGCTGGGCGCTCAACAGGAGAGGCCTGCGAGAGACAGGGGAGCTCCAGTGCCAAGCCCTGGCTCCGCCCCAAGCCCTGGCTCCCGCACCAAGCCCTGGCTCCCGCACCAAGCCCTGGCTCCTGGCTCCAGTCCCACCTGTTTCCAGTCACACAGTCACTCGGAGAATGAGTCAGTGCAGAGAAGATGTTTGTGTGCGTGTGTGTATGTACACACAAACAGGAGGGCCGACCCGCCCAAGAAATTGCCAAGAGCGCGACTCCCGTGCGCTGCCTGAGCCAAAGCGGGCTTCCTCCCGGAGCCTGAGACCAGGAAGGGAGCTAACCAGAGGCAAATTCAAATTTTAAATTAGCGACAACTTGTCCAGCATGTTTTTTGACCAAACCAAGCTGCCAATCTTCCTAGAGAACACCACACGTACGCCATGTCAGCAGCAGAGGAGGAGAAAAGACAGGAAGACGGCAGAGCCACCGGAAGGCCTGGGGAGGGCAGGGCCTGGGGAGGGCAGGGCCTGGGGAGGGCAGGATGGCAGCAGAGCCGCCCAAAGGCCTGGGAAGGGCAGGGCCTGGGGAGGGCAGGGCCTGGGGAAGGCAGGGGCTCGGCAGGATGGCAGCAGGGCCGCCCAAAGGCCTGGGAAGGGCAGGGGCTCGGCAGGATGGCAGCAGAGCCGCCCAAAGGCCTGGGAAGGGCAGGGGCTCGGCAGGATGGCAGCAGAGCCGCCCAAAGGCCTGGTGCGGGGCAGGGCCTGGGGAGGGCAGGGCCTGGGGAGGGCAGGATGGCAGCAGAGCTGCCCAAAGGCCTGGGGAGGGCAGGGCCTGGGGAGGGCAGGGGCTCTGCAGGAACCCTCAGGGCCTGGTACGGGGCGGCTCGGCCGCACAGAACAGCACTGCCCTCTGCCAGCCAGGCCAAGCCAGGCCACCCAGCAGCTGGCCACAGGTCACTCTCCATGGTACCTTGCTCTTGGTTCATGGAGAGCCTGTAGCGCAGGACCAGCGAGCCCACACGTCCTCCCTGGGCTCACAACAGCCTCCTGAGAGGAGCACAAGCCCAGGCCACCCAGTGCACCTGGCAGCTTAATGTCGCCCTGCAGACTGTCAGGGCCACGAGGACAGCAAGCTGCCCCGGGATCCGGCCCCGGCTCTCAGAGCGGCTGAGGGAGGGGACAGGCCCCCCGGCTCTCAGAGCGGCTGAGGGCGGGGACAGGCCCCCAAGCAAGCTGCCCCGGGATCCGGCCCCCGGCTCTCAGAGCGGCTGAGGGAGGGGACAGGCCCCCGGCTCTCAGAGCGGCTGAGGGAGGGGACAGGCCCCCGGCTCTCAGAGCGGCTGAGGGAGGGGACAGGCCCCCGGCTCTCAGAGCGGCTGAGGGAGGGGACAGGCCCCCAAGCAAGCTGCCCCAGGACCCGACTGCCCTGGCTCTCAGGAGGCCCTGCAGAGCGGGTGAGGGCGGGGACATTGCCCTGAACAGCTCACTCTGAAACAGCACAGCCTCCAGCTCTAGACCGGCCGGCAGCAAAGGGCAGCAATGCCACCAGGACGGAGCCTTCTGGGCTGGGCACCTGGACAGAGACAGATGGGGCAGCTGTGCTTTCGCCATCAGAGACCCTGGAGGCCACAGCAGTCCCAGGGAGATATGCTGTCCAGCTGCTGCCCCTTGGCCAAAGGGGTGCGGACATGCAGTCTGTTCCCACCAACACTGGTGACAAGAAGGCTGACGACAGCGGGGGTCCTCGTGTGACTGCAGCCAGAAGCCCTGCACCCTCGCTCCACACCCAGCACCCTAAGCTAAGACACAGCCGTACTCCCCAGGTCCTTCTCCAGTTTCTGTGCTGCTCAGCGCTGCCGGCTACCTGCAGTAACTCGGGGCCTTCCTCTAATCGCATTCTTTCCACCTGAGGTCTGTCTTCTAGTTCGTGGTCTTCCTTCCTGTTTCGTACCTTGTCCTGTGTCCTGTCCTTCCTTTTGGCATTCACACCTCACTGCTCTTGTCTGTGAAAGCTCTCCTAGCCTCAAGCTCATCAAAACATCCCCAAATGAATTCCAAACGTTACATATTTAGCTATTCAATCCAGCCCATTTTACAGATGGGAAGTTGGCAGTGGAGGCAGGAAGTAACTGCTCTAAGCCGTTCCATCAGTAAATGCCCCGTTGTTCTGTTACTTAAACACTACCATGATTCTTTTCACCTCTTGCTCATCCTGGCCCCCCACAGAGCTGGCAGAGACCAGATCAATTTCACTCACTCAGCTGGTACCGGGGCCCCAAAGCCAAACATATCACCTTGGTCACCTGTGCACAGCCTGGGGTGCGGGAGCTGCTGTGGGTTTGAGCGGCCCTGGCTCCCTCGCCAGAGTCTGGAATGCCAGCCCCGGCTGTGGGGCTTCCCCAGGGGTCACGTCTCCATCCTTGCTTGGGGCCCCAGCCTCGGCCAGCAGCATCCTGTCAACCGGCGAGGCCCCCGCCCTCGGAGAAAGCGCCCTGGCTTCTCACCTTACTTGGTGTCTCTCGCAGCGGCAGCAGGGACCAGAGTGCCTGTCACACTCCTGTTCCCTCCGGGCCGATCCGGCCTCCTCTTACAACTCCTCACGCTCCATCCCTGGGTCTGGGAACCAACTCCCACCGGTCAGACACACATAGAGGGAGACAACACAACTCAGCCTCGGCCAAGGGTCACGCATCGGAACTAACGCAGACTTTCAGAGAGCTAGCCGGCAGGTGTCAGGGCCGGCTAATCCTCTGCCTACAGCACCAACGCCCATGTGGACACCAGTGTCTGTCCCGGCTGCCCCGCTTCCCACCCAGCTCCCTGCTTGTGGCCTGGGAGGGCAGCAGAGGACGGCCCTGGTTGGGCCAGCAAGCACGCCCACACCCAGCGACAGGGGGACCCGCCCCTCACGGCCCACCTGACCAGGTCTTCAGGATGCCCAGCTGCCTGTGGCGGGGCCGGGCTGACACCACGCCGGGAGACGCCTTTTCAGAGACGGCCATCACATGCCCCTGCAGGCCAGCACAGCTCTCAGGAAGTCAGCTCTTCCCGCAAAGCACGTCGCTTTACCTCGTAGTGACACAACCAAAGCTGTACAACACCACGCTCCCGTGTAACTATAAAAACGTGCCTGTTTTCATCTTTCTCTCCTATTCGTGTTTCCTAGCAGCTGGTATTGATTTGTAAGATATAACTGAGAATGTGTCACACAGAGAACTCACAGGTTCAAGGCAGGGGAACAGACTGAAGTGGGTTTGCCCCTGGGTTTAGGAGTTATAAACCGTGTGTCCTGTGCCCCCAGCACAGCCCACTTCAGCAAATAAAACTGGGAATTACCGTAAAGCAACTTTGATTGCAAACACACACCAAACAGCCACCGCTGCAAGGGACTCTGCTGGGCACGCTGAGTGCGTGTCGGGGACAGGGCACACCGCCCATGGCGAGGCCACTGACCTAAGACGACATTACTGATGCACACAGTGAGAGCAAAGATCTGCGAACAAGGTGGGCAGTCTAAAATAAACCGCAAAAAGTGTGGCCTGGGGGACCAGAAACACTGCAGCACTGAGGCGTGGCCTGGGGGAACGGAAACACTGCAGCACTGAGGCATGGCCTGGGGGGACGGAAACACTGCAGCACTGAGGCGTGGCCTGGGGGGACGGAAACACTGCAGCACTGAGGCGTGGCCTGGGGGACGGAAACACTGCAGCACTGAGGCGTGGCCTGGGGGGACGGAAACACTGCAGCACTGAGGCATGGCCTGGGGGGACGGAAACACTGCAGCACTGAGGCGTGGCCTGGGGGGGGATGGAAACACTGCAGCACTGAGACATGGCCTGGGGGGGGATGGAAACACTGCAGCACTGAGGCGTGGCCTGGGGGGGGATGGAAACACTGCAGCACTGAGGCGTGGCCTGGGGGGGGTGGAAACACTGCAGCACTGAGGCGTGGCCTCCGTGGGACCGGAAACACTGCAGCACTCAGCAAGGTGCTTGCCCCACAGCAGCTGACCACAGCTCAACATCCCTTATCTGAAAACCCTGAGACCAGAAGGGCTTCTGTGTCAGAATTTTGGGGATTTTGGAAATACTGCTCCAACTTCACCAGCTGAGTTTCCATAATGTGAAAATCTGAAATCCTGAATGCTCTGGAATCTGAGATGTTGAGTGCTACATTGGCTGTGGGGTGTTTTGGGTGATGGTGTTGAACGTGAATTAACTTCTGATTTGTCAATTTAGGTATTTCAGAAAATTCCCAAGACCAGGAAAATGGAGGGTGGCATCTCACCACTGTGCAGCTCCCGCCAACTGTGCCATCCAGCACAAGGCCAGGCAGCTCTGCTCAGAGGGACAGGCTCCCAGCACCTTCCCACTCAGACAGCGAGTTCCCCACGGGCCCCTCTGCGGGAGGGTGGGGCAGTCCCCCCGGAGCCAGCAGAAAGCAGGCCATCACCACACTCAAGGGGTTCCGGGGAGCAGGCCCTCCAGGAGACACGGCCCGACATTCAGGGTGGGCTTCTCCAACACTCCCGTCAGTCCCACCCCTCACTTGCCCGCCGATGGGACCCTCCAGCAGGACACAGGTCTGAACTGAGGCCTAGCACTACAGCTCTGCAGCACACACGGCCATGGATCTGTGGCTTCTGCCAGCAGCCAGTGCTGACGCAGCCCATGACACACACCAACAGGTTAAGCACATGTGGTGGGTGCTCTCGGCCGACCTCTCAACTCTCAGGGGCTCAGGCTTACAGGACACTCACGTGATGGAGAACCACCCACAGGTGCACAGCCAGGGGCCTGTCAACTCACTGCACCGATCCTAGGCTGCAGCACAAGGGACAGACCGCTGGGCTGCTGCGGTCCTAGGCAGCTAGTTTACGGTCACCCCCAACCCCCATCTGCCTATGTATGGGTGACATTCACTCATCACCACCTGGAGCCTGAGGGGGCGGGTTTGCACTGTGGTGTGACCACTCCCTAGGCAAGCCCCCATAAAGGCCCCCGGACAGCGAGCAGCTCGCTCTCTTGGCTGCATGCTTCCCCCATTCTGGCACTCTGACTCTTGGCCTCCCCAGCTTGCTCTCTGGCTTCCCACGGACAGAGCCCAAGGTCAGGTATCCCCTGAGCATGGCCCCTCTGGGCACAGTCCGGGCGGGACAGTGCAGACAGCAATGCTAAGATGTCTGTATTTCTGATGTGTGTGCTGTCGGGAGTTCCAGGAGAGGGGAGGCCTGGCAGTGAGGGAACGTGGGCACAGAAGCCAGGGAGAGGTGAGTGTCTGCAGCTTTGTGTGTCCAGGTTGTTTTCTGTATGTCTCTTAGGATAACTTAGGTTCCTTGGGAAGCTGGACAGGTCTTCAGGGTAATGACCAATTGTTCCTCTTGGGGTTTTGATTCACACTGGATTGCCATGTTCTTATCATTTGCTCATTCCTAGTGGGCCCTGTTATCACCAAGCTTGGTTAACAAAGACCCCTTAATACATCCTAGACTTGTCTGGTGTCATCTCTCACCCCGGCACTGTCCGATCCCACCCCCGTTAGGCGAAATCCCAGCTGATCGATCCAAATAAAAGCAATCCTCATAAATGTGACGATGACTGTCACACTGGGCTAAGACGGGAGCCATGCTGTGAGCAAATACTCACTCGAAGGGGCCGCGGGTGGCCTCCGGCAGGACCGCCGCTCCGCCCTGGGGCCGCTGGCACACGGCGTGGGCGTGTCCAGGAGCTCCTCCGAGCCGGGGCAGAACTGGAACTGGATCGTTCCCGACTCCAGCTGTTTCACCTGCGAGGGACCACAAACAGCACAGTGATGGCCACGCCCCCCATCAGCACACTTCCGGCCAGCTGTCCACCAGAGACAAGGCGCCCTGGCCCCAGACAAAGCGTGCGCTCACACGGTGACGGAGTGAGCTTCCTGCACGAAGACAGTCGGCTATGACACCAAAATCCCAGAACAACCCCTTACCCAGGTGGAAGCCATGACGGGGTCTCCCGTGGAGACGGCGAGCTTTCCACCCACCTGTGTCACACGGACTCTTGGGGTGGCGCTCTGGTCCTGTAGGTTTTTAACACACACACCAGCTCCACGCCCCTTGCCACTCTGGACCCACCTAACCCACCAAGCCCAGGGGTCGTCTGCAGCACTGGGGCACCCTGTCACACAGCCCCCCAGCTGGGTGGCTTCTTCCCTGGAGCCTCCGAGCTGCATCTCCTGCTGGTGCATTCGCTGCCGGACGGCCTTCCGCGGCTGGATGTGCTGCCGTCCGTGAGCCATCCATTCACGTGCATAGCAACGTCGAGGCTGGGTCCAGCTGGGAGCTCTAAACACTGGCTTACTGTTTCTGTGTAGACGTTTTCATTTCTCCAACCGCAGGATGGCGGGAGCACAGCATGTGCGCACGACTGATTACAATTTCCCAAACTCCGACTCGTTTCTACTCCCAGTCCGTCCCATTAGTCCACACGCCACTTCTGTCACCAAAGCACGCGACACTGCTCAGTGCCATGTGACGCCGAGTTGAAACTGTGCAGGACAATTCCTCCGACTTGGCTGTTCTCCCCCCGCTCCCCCAAACATTCAACTCTTCATTCCTTATCCACATAAACTTAAGAATCAGCTTGTCTGTATCCCGCTGGGATTCGTACTGAATCCACGTGCGTCTGTTGCACGTGCAGCTGTTCCGGGGCAGTGAGGCCTGCACTGTGCGAGCTGTCCAGCACGCAGGGGCAGGATGCCTTTCCAGGGCAGGAGTGGCCGTGACGGAACAGCAGCAAGCAGGCCGCAGGGGCGCCGGGCAGCATCCGGGCCTGTGCAGATTCTGTCAGACTTCTTTTGTTGAGGGGGACTTTTGTAAAGTGCGTATTTTTGTGTTTCACATCCCGAGTGTTTGTGGCGGTATTCTGAAATGTAACTGGTTTTCCCGTCCACCGCGCACTACCCGGCAAGCTCACGGAAAGCACTTGCTCCCGACTGAGGAATTTCTCTGTGGCTCCTCAGGACCGTCCACACGGAAGTCACGCCGCCCGCAAGGCCAAGCGTGTGCCTTCGCTTCCAGACCTGCTGCACCGTGCTGAGCAGGGCAAGGATGTGGAGTCCAGGCATTCTCCGCCTGCTTCCGGTCTTCGGGAAGCCCCGTGCTGCAGGGGTCCGCAGGCGCTCCTGAGAAGGCCAACGAAGCTTCCTCGCATCGCTGGCTTGCTCGGTGTTTTCGTCACAAACAGATGCTGGCTTTTATCACATGCCGTTTCTGTTCCGAGCACTGCGGTCGTGTGGTGGAACTTCCCGGAGTGAATGATATTAATTGGTTTTCAAACAGAAAATAGCCTTGTATTCCTGGAATAAACCCCATGTGCTTATAATGTATTATTGTCCTTGCACACTGCCGGATTTGATTGGGTGACATTTATGGAGTATTTGTCATCTATGTTCATGAGGAATAAAAGCCCACAGATTTTTTCTGGTTTTGGTATCAGGAATGTTGGCCTTATTGCACGAATTGGAAATTATTCCCATACCTTCTATTTTCTGGAAAAGGTTTCTGTTAAATGAGGTTATTTTAAACTGAATAGGCCTGGATTCTTTGTTTTCAAAAGTTTTCAACTACGAATCTGGAATGTTGCGACACAGCAAGTCAAGCTGCCGTGTGTGGACCCAGCATCAGGGCCAAGTCGAGTCCCGGCTGTTCTGCTTCCAAGCCACTTGCCGGGAAAGCGGCAGCAGACAACCACGGTGCTTGGGTCCCTGCCAGCCACGTGGGGACACCCCGGTGCATTCCAGGCTCCTGGCCATTGCAGACACCTGGAGAGTGAACCAGCAGATGGAAGATCTCTTTCTCTGTCACTGTGCCTTCCAAACATAAAATGAGTAAACCTTAAAAAAAAATTGTTTTTTAAAGCTATGAACTCAATTTCCCTGTCACAGGCCTTCTCGGGTTGCTTATTTCATCTTGGGCGACTGCTGGCAGTTAGGAGTTCAGTATTAACTCATCTGTCCCGGCGAAGTGCGCAGGCCCAGAGCGGCTCAGCGTTCGCACGTTAGCCGGTCAACACTGTGCGCTCGTGGTGACAGCCCTTCTGTCATTTGTGGCCTTTTTCTTGTTCGCTCTCGCTCGATTTGTCAATTTTACTGAAGAAAAATAAAAAGGTTTCCGCTTCATTGGCTCTTCTTTTTATTGTTTTAAAGATTTATTTATTTTATTACAAAGTCAGATACACAGAGAGGAGAGACAGAGGGAAGATCTTCCGTCCGATGATTCACTCCCCAAGTGACTGCAATGGCCGGTGCTGCACCAATCTGAAGCCAGGAGCCAGGAATTTCCTCCAGGTCTCCCACACGGGTGCAGGGTCCCAAGGCTTTGGGCCGTCCTCCACTGCTTTCCCGGGCCACAGGCAGGGAGCTGGATGGGAAGCGGGGCTGCCAGGACTAGAACCGGCGCCCATATGGGATCCTGCATATGCAACGTGAGGACTTTAGCCACCAGGCTACCGCGCTGGGCCTTTCTCTTTTATCTACTCATCTGTTTGTGATGCAAAAGATTAACTGATTTAAGACCTTTACATTCAATGCTATTTTATTGCTATATAATATTTAGTGCTATGAGTTTACTGACTTACTTCTCCATTGGAGACAGAGGCAGATGGACGCAGACATAAAGGACTCCCATCTGCCCTCCACACAGCCTGGGCTGGGCCACGTCACAGCCAGGAGCCAGGAGTCACCCCGTTAACCCCCGGGGTCTACATTAGTGGACAGCTGGAAACAGGCAGAATTGGGACTTGAACCCAAGGCCCCTGAGAGGGGACGTGGCTGTCCCAGTAGACAGCCAAACCACCAGGTCTAACGCCTGCCCCAGATGCTGGAGAGTTCTAGCTAAGTCCACTCCATATCGCATCGTCACCTTGTTCATTTCATTTTCTTCTGAGGCCCCTCATCGATTTATAGATTGTTTGTACATTTTCCAATTTCTAAGTGTTGGAAATACTATGTCATATTTGTTATTGCTTTTTAATGTAATTCCACTATGATCAGAGAATAGGAAAGTTCCTGCATTTTGCCCTCTGATCCAGGATGCTGCCTGCCATGGTGAACGCCCCACGTGCAGGTGAGACTCACTGCTGCTGCAGATGCTCCACAGACACTCACATCCCGTCGGCTGATGGCCTGCCCACGCTCGGATGGCCCCACTGCAGGTGCTCCATAGACACATCCCGTCGGCTGATGGCCTGCCCACACTCGGACGGCCCCGAAGGTCCGCACGATGACCCTGTCCACGCTGACGGCCTGGAGGTCTGCCACCTGCTGGCTCTGTCGTTTCTCGGGGCACAGCGGTGATGTCTCCAGCTGTAACTGTGGACCCATTTCTCCTTTTTGCTCCGTCAGCTCCTGCTCCCTGCACTGTGAGGCTGTGCGTGGGTCAGAGGCAGACGCCTCGAGGACTGCAGTCTTCCTGGCGGCCAACCCTACAACACACGTGATGTCTCCCTCAATTCCCAGGAACTGTCTCTGCCGAGTCTGCTTGTCTGCCCGGAACACAGACGCCCCGGGCTTCCTTCTGCCGGCCTTGCACTTCCCAAAGTGTGCCCCTTGCCACCTCCGCACAACAAGCAATGTCCTTTCAGTTACTGGACTTACTGGTCTCACCCAACACGATTGGGACCCCTGGGTTCAGGGCGGCCATCTCACTAGGCTTTGCTCCTCTGGCTTTCCGTACTGTTTCTCAAACCTTCTCTTGAACAGTGCAGCGGGAGTCTGACTCTTGCTCTGCCCTGGTGGTGGCCGCTGTCAGCGCTCCCAGCACAACGGGTCTTCATGTTCCAGGGACATGCGAGCGCTGCCCCTCACCTCCATCGCCTCTCTCCCTTGCAGCTGGCTTGCCTGCTGCGTAGAAACGTGCTGAACATGCGCTCGGATCCGGTTACACGTCTTGCCTCAGCCATCCAACACCACGAGCCCCAAAGGGAACGTGCTTCTGTGTTGACCAGGCCCGCCATCTTGCATTCCTGATGTTCCAGATCTCCACCTGTCTCAAGAAACTCCTCCACGTCCTCTCTCAGGAAGCGTCTGTCACGGTGCTTGGCCCCACCACCCACACGAGGGACCAGAACAGAGCTCCTGGCTCCTGGCTCCAGCCCAGTCTGCTGCAGCCAGCTGAAGAGTGGACTAGACAACGGAAGCTCGCTCTCTCACTCCCTATCACACACACGCAATTTTTCATTAAAATGGTTTGAATTTCCATTGAACCGACAAGTGGAAAATTCTCTCCGTCTGCCTTTGACTCTCCCTCTCTCTAACTATGCCTTTAAACACCTCCTTTTTTCTAAAGCAGAAGGGGCTGCTGTCTGTGGTGGCCGGGGGTCGTGCCAGCTCTGCCGGCATCCTGTAAAGCTGACGCGCCGAGCGCTCCGTGCTGGTTTCAGACTCCATTGCGGGGCGAGCACACGGAGGTTCCTGAAATCATCCTGGAGCCTATAAGGACACTGAGGTTTTGGTTCAGGACAGCCAGCCTCGGCTCGGCCCCGTTCTCAAAGCCTGTGCCATGCTCCTCAAGTCTCCTGTGTGTGCCCCGCTCAGTGGGCACCTTGGGACTGTCCACATGCCAGGTCTTGCCGTCAGGGCAGACCTACACACGCGCAGTGTGGGGCTGAGCCCAGGATCTGCAGACAACTTCGGGGGGTAGAGTCCCCAGCTGCCTGCTTCTCAGGGGTCCCTTCCGTCCCCCAACCAGCACCACTGTGCCACGCACCGCAGGTGGAGGCAGAGTGAACACACTGTGTTCACAGTTCTTCAACCAGCCAAGATCGGTGGGAACACACAGAACCAAGGTGAACCCGGATGTCATTGCTAAGTTACCTCTGGACGTAGAAATTTAATTAAAAAAAAAAAACAATGATTTGCTCAAGGAAAAAAGGACTGTTTAAGAAAGCAAACACAATCATAAAATGTTTGTCCATTTCACATTAAGCCCCAGGGACATAATCACCACAGCATGGACACTCACATCTTCCTGGCCTTGGATTCTCTGACTTGCACCTGCTGCCCCGCCAGTGAGCTGCAGGACCAGGGGTATTTTCCTTAGTGTAATGGAGACACTAAATGAAGGAAGGGGATGCAGAGTGAGCTGGTCGGGGCAGTGAGGGTTAGCTCTGCTTGAGCTGGACGGTGCCAGAGCCAGCGTGCTGGGGACCCCATGCACACACACACGTGCACACACACATACTCAAGCAGGGGACACCCATGCACACACACACACGTGCACACACGTGCACACACACACACTCAAGCAGGGGACCCCATGTATGCACACGTACACACACACTCAAGCAGGGGACCCCATGCACGCACACACACACACACACTCAAGCAGGGGACACCGTGCACACACACACACACACACATACTCAAGCAGGGGACCCCATGTATGCACACGTGCACACACATACTCAAGCAGGGGACCCCATGCACGCACACACGTACACACACATACTCAAGCGGGGGACCCCATGTATGCACACGTACACACACACACTCAAGCAGGGGACCCCATGCACGCACACACGTACACACACATTCATGCAGAGAGGGGGTATTTCACCACACAGCAGAGCAGGCCAAGTTCATGGCCACCTTTAGTTCATTATGTCTATTGCTTCTTTGAGAGACAGCTCACAATGTCTGCAGACATCTGGGGTGTGACCAGCTGAAATGTCAGTCGAGATTTATCTCTCCATGCACACACAGCAGAGGAAGAGGGGTGACGGCTTCAGGGGTTCGACAGCAAGGTGCTAACAAGGGCTCAAAGCAGAGCGCGTGGGAAGGCAGCCAAGCAAGGGCCGGTAATGAGAGATGTTCCTTTCATGAAGAAAAACTGCAAAATCAGCTGTTGCCCTCCTAGGTCCCCAGAGCCTTCCCCAACTCGTTAAGTAACAACCCCGAGAACCTGGCTGGCACTGGAGTCAGCACAGCAGTGACAGTGCCACCACGGCAGGGCCAGCTCCAGGAGGACACGGGGCTCACTGTGGAGTGCCACCACGGCAGGGCCAGCTCCAGGAGGACACGGGGCTCACTGTGGAGTGCCACCACGGCAGGGCCAGCTCCAGGAGGACGAGGGGCTCACTGTGGGGTGCCACCACGGCAGGGCCAGCTCCAGGCGCCCACAGGGCTCACTCTGGGGTAGACAGGTTTCACACCATGAGTCGTGTGGCCAAGAGCACAGCGCACCTTGGAAGGGCAGGCCAGCCGGCTCACACCCATGTGCAGTGCCCTGAGAGCACACACACACACTCTAAGCACTCAGACTCCATTCACTCACACACATGCTCACACACACACAGAAACTCTCATGTGCTCACCACACTCACACACATGCCCACTCACACATGCCCACTCACACACGTGCATGAAGTCATATGTGCACACTCACACACACTCATGCACACATGCCCACACACGTGCATGAAGTCATCCGTGCACACACTCACACACACTCATGCACACATGCCCACTCGCACACGTGCATAAAGTCATGCGTGCACACACTCACACACATGCCCACTCGCACACGTGCATGAAGTCATGCGTGCACACACACTCATGCACACATGTGTATGCATGGTCACATACATCCCCCCCACACACTCACACATACACATACTGCTCTGTTCCCACCTGCCTTCTTGTTCAGCCCTGAGGCAACCTGTCCGCCCCCTTTGCATCCAGCAGAGAGACCCGAGAACAGAGATGGCCAGGCTCCCTCCACCCACCAAGGCTCGCGCTGGGCCACACTCGACACCCAGCACTCACCGCATCCGAGCTCATGCTGGCCGAGGGCACCTTGTAGACCAGGCAGTGGGAGGGGTTGGGCCGGACCCCGCCATGGAGAGGCAGGGTCACCCGCCCGGCCCCGGCCTCTGGGGGTCTCCACACGGCCCAGCGGATCATGTACATGCAGGCCAGGTTGGACAGCGTGGCGGCTGGAGCGGCCTGCAACACAAGCAAAGCACAACGTTAACCCAAGTGCAGCTGGGCGGGGCGCCCATGCACGGCCATGACACTGAACAGGGACGGGCACTTGACTCCTGACAGGAGGAACCGAGGCCCCCCGCCGGCCCCTCCCATCTCACCAGGACCCCCTGCAGTTTTTATGACTCCCCTGTCCCCAGCATTCCCCTCAATCAGCCAGGAAAGCCTCATCAACAGCACTCTGAAACCCTGCTCCACACCCACGAGAGGCAGCCCTACGGCCGAAGGTGGGGGCTGACCATACACCACCGGCTCCAGGCTCTAAGCAGCGGACGCCAGCAGCTGCACACCCACGAGAGGCAGCTCTACAGCTGAAGGTTGAGGCTTCCATGAGTAAAGAACCCACTTCCCGCATTCTCTACCTGACCCTGGACTTACAGCTCTCTGGCACAGCAGAGGAAACCAAGGGCACCCACCAGATCAACCTCTTATCCACTAACCAAGTGACCGTGGTCACAGCCCCAGGGGAAGAGGCCTCCCACCGTTGGTGAGGACCCACGGTGCGGGTGAACAGCGCTGTCACCCAGGAAGTGAGGCCAAGGGCCCTGCTGCATCAAGCAGGGGCACTGCCACTGAGACACACAACTACACTTGGGCACGCGGCAGGCCCCACACACATGCACACACACAAAATGCCTGGGCTGGGACCGCGGTGCCTGTGGATGGCTCAGCAATCCCCTGGGTTACGCCAAGAGCATGCAGGAGCAGATCCAAATAGAGAAGAAAAATTGTTCTTGCTTCATCCAACTCAGCACTTCCAAACTGCTCCTGGCCAGATGGCAGGCGGTCCTTTACCCCCACGGAGGAGACTGGCATGAGGCACAGACGTCCCCGGGCCTCAGCGTGTCCCTGCAGTGGGAACCAGACTGCTGCCTCTCAGGCCACAGGTCAGGATGCTGCGTGTTCACCCTGCCCTCGGGGCGAGCAGACACCCAGACAACTCAGGGATAAGGACCCACTTCCCAGCAGTGCAAGCTGAGGGTCTAAGCAGTTAAGCCCGCTGCCCATGGCTCTGCGCTCCAATGACCCTCAGCCCATGGCTCTCTGCTCCACTGACCCTCAGCACATGCCTTGTGCTCCAATGACCCTCAGCCCATGGCTCTGTGCTCCACTGACCCTCAGCCCACGGCTCTCTGCTCCACTGACCCTCAGCACATGCCTTGTGCTCCAATGACCCTCAGCCCATGGCTTTGTGCGCACTGACCCTCAGCCTACGACTCCGTGCTCCACTGACCCTAGGCCCATGGCTCTGTGTTCCACTGACCCTCAGCCCACGGCTCTGCGCTCCAATGACCCTCAGCCCACGGCTCTCTGCTCCACTGACCCTCAGCCCACGGCTCTGTGCTCCAATGACCCTCAGCCGGCGGCTCTGCGCTCCCAGGCTGACTCTCAGCCCACAGCTCAGTGCTCCAATGACCCTCAGCCCACGGCTCTGTGCTCCACTGACCCTCAGCCCACGGCTCTGCGCTCCAATGACCCTCAGCCCACGGCTCTCTGCTCCACTGACCCTCAGCCCGCGGCTCTCTGCTCCACTGACCCTCAGCCCACAGCTCTGTGCTCCCAGACTGACCCTCAGCCGGCGGCTCTGTGCTCCCCCTGCAGCCCACGGCTCCGTGCTCCACTGACTCTCAGCCCACAGCTCAGTGCTCCAATGACCCTCAGCCCACGGCTCCGTGCTCCACTGACCCTCACCCCACGGCTCAGTGCTCCACTGACCCTCAGCCCACGGCTCTCTGCTCCACTGACCCTCAGCCCACGGCTCCGTGCTCCCCCTGCAGCCCACGGCTCCGTGCTCCACTGACCCTCAGCCCACGGCTCCGTGCTCCCTCCACTGCCAGCCCCCTCCCTCTTCACTCAGCCACTGCATAGGTTCTAAACCCAGCTATGTCAGTGACCAGCAGGCCACAGAGAAAACCACTATGACATTTAGGGAAATGAGTCACTGAGGATACCTCAACAGTGTCTACCTCCTGTGAGCAGTCAACTCCTGTACCGGTGAACATTTCAGGATCAAAAATGAGCACGCACCTTCATGCTGCAGGTGCAACTCGGGTGGGTCCACACTTCAAATCCAGTGACTCCACCGAACACCCCAACTGCACGGGGGCTTGTATTCTCCACGGATCCCCAGCTCTCCAGTGTGACGTATCCGCTAGTGTCTCAACGGCTCTGGCACACAGGAAGTCAGGGAGCACACCCCACTGAGGTCAGAGTCCCCAGTGGGGTGAGCGGGGCCTGGCACACCCAGGGATGTGCACCTGCCGCCAGGGCTAAGATACCCCCTGCAACCCTCACAGGCTAGTTGGAAGCTAGCGGGCTTGCACTGGGCTCTGCTTCAGAGCTCAGCTTCCTGCCAAGGTGCCCCCTCAGCCTCCTGGCTTCAGCTGGCACCGTCCTGGCTACTGCAGGCACTGGGGAGTGAACAAACTGAAGGGGGGTGTGTGTGCCTTTCAAATAAAATGAAAACAAGTACGTTTCTCACATTTCAGGTGAAGAAGAAAACACCAGCTCTGAGAAGGTCAAGTACAGCCAACACACAGGCAGTCAGGGCCATTATTTGGTAAGCTCTGCTGTTAGCAAATGCTAGTGGTTAAGGCGAGATGAGCGCCCAGGCAATTCTCGACCTTACAAGCTTGGTCTGAATTCACACAACTGCAAAGAGGCCCACAGTTCACTGGACTGTCTGTCAGAGCCTCAACTGTCACAGCAAACAACACACACAGAGACCCAAAGGACACAGTGAGAGCATACCTGTCTGTTCACAGGTGCACAGAGCAGCCAGGAGAAGGGACTGGGATGGCGGGGGAGGTCAACCAGAGGGGCAGTCAGGAGGGGCACCGGGGGCTGAGGCTGCTGGCACCTCCACGCACAACACCTCCTAAAAAGCCCATTTGTGCCGACACTGTGGCAGGTCAAGCCACCACCTGAGATGCCAGGATCCCATATGGGCACCAGTTCAAGTCCTGGCTGCTCCACTTTCGACCCAGCTCCTTATTAACGTGTCTGGAAAAGCAGCAAATGCTTGGACCCAGTACCCGCGTGGGAGACCCGGAGGAAGCTCCTGGCTCCGGGCTTCGGACTAACGCAGCTTCAGCCAGTGCAGCACTCGGGGGCAAACTAGTGGCTAGAAGATCTCCCTCTCCTCTCTCCCTCCCTCTCTTTTTCTGTAATTCTTTCAAATAAACAAATAAATCTGTTTTTGAAAGACAGAATTTTAAAAACCCATTTATAAAAAGTCAGTGGGCTTGGCGTGTTAGCTTAGTAGCTGAAGTCCTCGCCTTGAACATGCCGGAATCCCACACAGGTGTCGGTTCTAATCCCAGCACCCCACTTCCCATCCAGCTCCCTGCTTGTGACCTGAGAAAGCAGTCCAGGATGGCCAAAGCCTTGGGACCCTGCACCCACGTGGGAGACCCAGAAGAAGCTCCTGGCTTCAGATCAGTGCAACCACTTGGGGAGTGAATCAGCTGACAGAAGATCTTCCTCTCAAGTCTTTAAGAGAAATAAAAGTGAGTCAGTGTGTTTCTGAAGCCCAACATCCGGGCATAAGATTTGGATGAACTTGCCTGGGAAAGCAGCGGGTGGAGAGGGGGTGCTAAGGAGTCCAGGCCCTCGACACTAAGCCTGTGCCGACAACACTAGCTGCTCGGCCCCCAATGCTGCTCCTCATGAACCCGCCTGGGAAAGCAGCGGGGGGTCGGGTGTCCAGGCCCCCGACACTCCTGCATTCGGCCTGCTCCAGCCCCAACCACTGTGACCATTTAGTCCGTGAATCAGCACATGACAGACCTCCAGCTCTGCCTGTCAATAAGTGAATCTTCACAGAAATCCCTTTTAAAATAACTCGGCACGGGCTGTGGGAGTGCGTGCACGAGGCGGGCGGCCCACCAGCCGCAGCCCCCAGGTGCAGCCCCCAGGTGCACCCACCGTCCTGTCTGCTCCGCCCAGGTCAGACAGCCTCGACGGAGGAGCAGCCCGGGCCGACCGTGCACACAGGCAGGCTGTGAGCACACCCCGCACGGCCAGCCCTGGGCCGACAGGGGGATCCCGACTGGCTGCGGCCCCATGGAAGGGCTGGGACCCCACACCAGCACTGTGGACTTCTCTCTCTCTCTGTTTTTCTCCTGCAGTCTCAAGTCTGCTCCTGTTGGAAATACTCGAAGCAGCTTCGCCCATTTACCGCCATGCGCCATCCTCGGCATTGCACACAGCACGCAATTTGTGTGGAAAATCATTTCACACCCTGGAACATTTCCTTTCCACATTACCCTGAGAAAGAACACCTGATGACAGCGAAATGGAATCCAATATCACCACGACAATCACCTCCACATCAGAAAGGACTGATGGGCCATTACACAGCCACGTCCCAAGGCTCCCGGGCAGCCACGGTGCATAGCCACCTGCCCCAGGCACAGCCCTCTGCCCCAGGCACAGCCACAACACAAAGCTACTGGGCAGCCAAGGTGCAGAGCCACCTGTTCCAGGCACAGCTCTGCCCAGAGCAGCTTCTTGCACAGCCCAGCCACGACCCAAGGCTCCGGGGCAGCCACGGTGCAGAGCCACCTGTCCTGGGCACAGCTCTGCCCAGAGCAGCTCCGCACACGGCCCGGGCAGGGCATCTCGGCGGCAGCACACATACTCCGTAACTGCATGAGGAAAACCCAACATTTCCCAAGCGTCCAGAGCAACAGGGAGACCCCATCCCAATGCTGTGTTCCTCAGGCCTGCGCTTGTCCAGGGCAGCTCATTTCTCTCTCGAGCTCACTGCCCAATCCAGAAACTCCACCCTGCCAGGTGACCCACTGGCCACCCCAGAGGGCCCTGGGACTCCCACCCTCCACCCCTCCGGGTGACCCACTCAGCATCCAGAGGGCCCTGGGACCCCCATCTCCCACCCCTCTGGGTGAACCACTCGCCACCCCAGGGCCCTGGGACTCCCACCCTCTGCCCCTCCGGGTGACCCACTCAGCATCCAGAGGGCCCTGGGACCCCCATCTCCCACCCCTCTGGGTGAACCACTCGCCATCCCAGGGCCCTGGGACCCCCATTTAGGGAAGTTCACAGGCAGCTACAGTGTACCTGGGGTTCCTGTGAGAACTCAATGTTCTCACATGGTGGGAATGAGTTACACACGGACAGGGTACGTGGCAGCCGTGCTCTGATACCTGCCCTAAGTGCCCAGGGGCCGGCGAGGCTCAGGCCTGGCCTTCTCACGTGGCTGCTCCCCGTGCCTCAGTGCTCACCTGACCTATTAGGACGCCGCTGCCTTTCTCACACACAAGGCTGCATCTCACGGAGAGCCAGCCGGGACTGACCAAAGGCAGCTCCGTTAGAGATGGAAACGGGGTCGACTTCTCCCAGCTCAGCACACACACTCACTCTTAATTACAATGCAGGGAGGTGCAAAGTCCGCCGTAAGAAGCCATTTACCGCCCGTGCAGATTTGAGCTTTACTGCACTTAGTACCACACCAAAACATCTCAAAATAGCCTCGTTCTTCAAATAATTACTGACCTGATAATTATGAATTAATGCTATTATGGCCTACGAAATTTGTTCAGCTATTTATTGCTCTCAGCCAGTGGAAAGCGCCATTACCATAGAGAGAAAGCACTGACAGCGTGGAGGCACTTTCCGGAATCACACTGCAGACCGGCCACCCGCATCACTAACGAGCAGTGTCCCGCACAGGGGAACGCTGACGCCCGGCCAGTCTTGGGTAGCACAGTGCCAGCATCAGCGGGAATCCACCGCCCCAACTTACACTGCCATCGGCTCCCGCGGGGCTGCGGACCACGTACTCCAGCTGGAAGACCACCACGAAGGCCGGGTCAGGGACCATCTCGGGCAGACGGAGGCGACTCCTCAGAACCAGGGCTTGGTTTCCAGGGCTGCGACAGAGATGGTCAGTGGTCCAGTGGCAGCACTGTCCTATCCTAGACCCACCTCCGCCTGTGCACCCCACCCCACCACTGGGTGACACACCCACACTCTCCCACAACTCTTCAGCCTCCACAGTCCTTCCCCACACCAGAGCTTTCTTACAATCTGTATTTATTTGTGTCCATTCATGACGGGTGGAGAGTCAGAGTGATTCCCCACCCATTATCCTGGCAACAGCCAGGGCTAAACGAGGCTAAACGGGGCCGAGAACTCCATCCAGGCCTCCCCTGTGAGTGCCACGGACCCAAGCACCCGAGCCAGCAGCCAGCGCCTCCCAGAGCGACGCCTTTTCCACAGTGCCGCAGCACAGCACTCCGTGGCCCGATGGCCAGGAAGCACTCCGGAGGACAGGGCGCGAGCAGCCTTCCCCAGGACTGGCCTGCCGTGGGAGAGCAGGGAGGTGTGAGCCACGGCAAGGCCTGCACATGGGCAGCTGGGCTGTCCTCGGGACTCCCGGGGCCCACGGGGACGCTGCCTGCAGAGCCCCTATGCATCCTCACAGCCGCAGCTGGACGCACCCGTCACACTCACTCCACAACCGTCCCAGCACAAGCAGCCAGCGCAGGGGAGAGAGATGAGGCCACAGCTGACCCATGCGCAGCCTCACGGCGACCCTCGGGTGCCCCCACCCAGCCCTCCTCCTCCCATGGGGCCGGGGACCAGGACAGCATACCTGGCCTTGGAAGAGGAACTGACTTTCCAGCTGAAGCTGGCTGAGCGTGTCAAGGCCACGTCCATCTCGGGTACCAGCACCACCACTTGCGGCCTCTGCACGAAGCCCAGGCCGTTGTGCACCCCCACATGCAGGCGCCGCTCCCGGACCTCCAACATGCCGCCGTCCAGCGGGCCGCCGCTCTGGAATAGACACGGGGACGGGAGCTGTGAGGGGCATACGGGCGGGAAGCGGCAGCCTCTGGAGGAACCCAACTTGCAGGCGAGGAGGAGAGCGGAGAGAAGGGCGGCACCCAAGTTGCAAACAGTCCCTTGGCCTGAGGACAGATTCCTTATTAAATCCCAGAGGCCAGCGCCAGCACAGCCACATCTGCAGGCAGAGCCGAGCAGGACCCCGGGCCATGGCTCCTTCAACAAGCTCCACCTCCACAGCTTAGCGGACTCCGGCAGCCCACCTGCTCTGACACGGAGGTGCCTGGAAGCAGAGCCCTTGGGGTTTCAACTCTGCTCACCCAGGGACTTGAGACCGGGGGTGGAGGGGCGCGGGGAGGAGGACCGGCACGGGCAGTCACAAGCCAGCGAAGACGGACCCGCCCTACAGCGAACACGGGCCGTGAGTCTAACACGCTTCCCCCCAGCCGGAGCAACAGGCACGCTGACACGCGGGCCAGGAGCCCTCCTCCCGGCTACCAGCAGTTATTAAACCGGGTGTTCTCTGCAGAGCTCATCTCTGGATTCTCAAGTTGTCCTCACTGGCCATTAATCACGCCGAACAGACCTGCAGTCAGCCCGTATTAGTCTTTGGATAATGAAACCAAAGCGAGATCAATAACTGAGTACCTGCCAGTCGGACAGGAAAAACAGAATGAAGCGATTTTTACAGTGACGTGTGCAATTCAGCCACGAGACTGTTACGGCATCTCTGTTCCCACGGCAGCTGGCACTAGGCCACGGGGTGGCCACCGAAGCTGGGTCCCTGCCCTGCATCTGTGTCTCAGGCAGGCCCGATCACGCGGGACCACGCTGCCCAGGACGGGCTAGCAGCACAAGTCTCCGTGTTCCCAGGGACCTGTGGGACACACCACACCTCAACACCACGGCATCACAGCCCTCCTGCGGCCAAACCCCATTAATGCACATCATGGTGAACAAATCGGCACCACATTCTCATCGACACCCCCTCATGAGTGGGGACTGACGAGAGCCCTGGCAGAGGGGCTGAGCACACAGCACACTAACGGGGGACTGCCCGGAGAGGCTCGGTGCAGATGGAGGGATCCTGCCCCCCAGGAGGGCCAAGGGGGTCGCCCTGTGGGAGGAACCGATGAGGGGGCCACGTGCTCACGGGTCTGTGGCAGGGAGCGGGCAGGTGACACCTGTGAGACAAGGGAAGGAGCAGCAGAGAGAGGTCAGGGAAGCCAGCAAGGACCACGCCACACTCTGGATCATAGGTGTGGAGTCTTGCTATTGACCCAGGGCAAGGAGAGGCCAGCAGGAGATTCTAGACAAGCCAGGGCAGGAGCTGGACCTACGTCTGTCAAGGACCATCTTGATACCGGGCAGGCAAACAGCACTGTGCCAGCCCCAGCAACGATCTCACTGGAGCATCCCAAGAAGGCAGACGCTGAACAAAAAACCAGGCAAGGCTAGGTGGGCTGCAGATGCTCCACACACAGGGAGACCAGTACAAGAGGCACAGAGGCCGGGGGTTGCACAGGGAGGAAGACACGGGCAGGGACAGCAGCGGCAGCACGCGGCGTCTGTCTGCCATCACCAATGGCACCACACAGGAATGCCCTGTGTGTGCCCACACTCAGGATTCAGAGAAGAGAACGGCACCCACATTGCAGCCAGAAAAGCTTCTTTTCTTTCTGGCCCAAAAAAGTGAAGGCCGTCCTGGAGCAGACTAAGCCAACGTTTGCAACAGCGGCAGCCCTCTTCGGAGAGCCAGCTCTGGGCTCGGCTGCTCCGCTTCCAATCCTGCTTCCCGCTAATGCTCCTTCGGGAGGCAGTGGAGGAAGGCCTGAGTGTCGGGGCCCTGCGCCCAAGCGGGGACCAGCATGGAGTTCCCGGCTCCTGGTCCCAGCCTGGAGTACACTCCCAAGTACACACAAGGATGGGCCTGGCCTGAGCCGAAGCTGGAACCCGGAAATCCACCCAGTTCTCACCAGCGCCTTGACGTGCTAGGCCCCACACCACGCCCTGAATTCCCACCTACCGAGGCTAGAGTGCTCACCTCCCCCAGCATCCACACTAAGACAGTAGCTGGAGCATGAGTCACAGGCTGCCCCGCAGGCCCCGCCCCCCGAGCCGGGGACCGCGAGACCGTACCTCCCGGACATGGTCGCTGACCAGGTGCTCCAGCAGCTCCTCCTCGAACTTCTCCAGGCAGGGGTACAGCGTGAAGAACACGTCGTCCAGGTACCATGGGACACACTTCTGAAGACGAGGCTTCCGGAGGGCATCACCTGAAAGTGCAGAGGGCTGGCATCCAGGAGCAGGTCCTGGGCCAGGGCAGCCAAGGGCAGGAGGCAAAACACGGGCAAGCGCGCAGCCACAGTGCCCACCGGGACCCAGAACTGCCATGCCAACCCCCAAATCGATTAAACAAGCACCAGGCTCACTGAAGTCCAAACTCGACCCAACACCTGCCCACCAGCAAGAGATTTCACACTGCGACGGTCCAAGGGACACGGAGACTCCTGCACCGGTCAGCCTGCTCCCCCGGGCCCCTGCTCCCCTTGAGCAAGAATCCAGACAAGCACACCATGTCTTACCGCGCTGCCGTTCCCTTGAACCAGCTGAGGACACACAAGGACACTCAGGAGCAGGGCTGCCACGGAGCGGACTGGCCCAGAAGCCCCTGCACCTTGAGCTCCCTCAAGACCAGGAGGGCAACGACTCCTGGCGTGTCACTCAGGGTGGACACGAGACGACCTCCACTGAGATATGGAAGAAGTGGCCTCGGACGTGGGAGCCCGTCTCCCAGCCCCTGGGGACAGAGACCAAGCGTGGAGGCCGAGGGAAGACACCCTGCAGCCTGGTGGAGCCGGCCTCTCTCCCCGCCCTCTCAGAACAGATCCTCTGAGAACAGATCTCCTCCTGCCGTCCGCCACTATTTCACCGAGATGGCCTCCCACCACAAGGAAACAGCCCCTCTGGGGCGCTGCAGCCCCTGCTGGAGGGCTGGCCCAGGGCCACCAGCGCCCTAAGGGCGTCCCACACCCCCTCCACCACTCCACTCAAAGGCAGGAGTGAGCACTGCTGTGCAGGGATTCCTCCTGGAGCACGCTTTATGACAGAGAAAAATCATAACAAACGGTCAGAAATGACTAAATGGCAAGTAAGTCACTGCTTACCCACGCCAGCTGAGCCAAAAGACCTGGCACTGTCAATGCTTATGTGATGACTGACAATAATCAAATCGTAGGTCAACAAAAAAGGACAAAACTAACCATGATTCTTTCTGGTGAGAGCGCCTCCTCGCAATGTCGGCACACACGTGGCTGCGGGCGGAGGTCAGAAACCACCTCGTCCTCTCGGGCTTTCTACGCTCCGCCCCCCATGCATGCGTTAGGCTGCTTCTAACAGCAACCAGGTGGAAGCAGAGCAGGGGAGCCACACCTCACCCTGGGAGCACGGGGTCCAGCCCCAGCCTGCCGTAATGCACTCTGGCAGGCAGCAGACGACCCTGGTCCTTGCACCTCTGCCATCCATGCGAGAGACTCCTACGCAGTTAGAGGCTGTTGGCCTGACCAGGCCCGGTCCTGGCTGTTGCACCTGCTGAGTGAACCAGCAGATGGAAAGCTTCAACCTCTCTTCCTCTCTGTACCATTCCCTTTCAATTAGATGCAAATAAACAAAGCCACATTTTTTATTAAGAAAAAATTAAAGCAGCATCAACCACAATAGCCAAGACAAAACGGAAGCAACACAGTGTCCACAGAGGGACCGGGCCAGCGACCAAGGAGCCAGTGTCCGCAGGGGGATGACCGGACTAGCGACCGAGGAGCCCGTGTCCACAGAGGGACCAGGCCAACGACTGAGGAGCCAGTGTCCACAGGGGGATGACCAGGCCAACGACCGAGGAGCCAGTGTCCACAGAGTGATGACCGGGCCAGTGACTGAGGAGCTAGGCTTGGCAGCTGGGACCCACCAGGGCATTCACAGCAGCAGAGGAGCCTGCTACTGCAGCTCTCAGAGTCACCACAGCCACAAGAGCCAGTCAATGATGGGAGAACGAGAAGCCTCAGGCCCCTGCACCCCTCGTGCTCCTGGCGGCCCCATGCCTCCTCCGTGCAGCCCTGACACAGCAGGACCATCTCCCGCTACCCCCTCGGGCTTCTAACACTCAGCATGCGAGTCCGGACTTGAAGGCCTCCAGGCTGGGACAGTGAGCAGCCCCCACGCTGCCATCCACCACTGAGTACAGGACACACCCTCAGTCACATCTGCCAAGGGTACCGAGACAAGTCCATCTCCACCACCTGTTCCCTCCATCCACACCAAGTGGGAACACGGCACCTCCTGGCCCCTCACCAGCCCAGCACAGGACCCTGGGCAGCTGGTGGACTGCACCCACGCCCCAGGGCACTTACGTGCTCATAAAGAACCTACGAACCAAGCCACCCAGCTCTGTGCAGCTGCAGCAGGACAAAGGGAGGACCCAGACACATGACTTCACCCTACCCTGAAGAGCCATCTGAAAGAGAGAGAAGTCAGGAGCAGGCAGGGTGGCAGGGAGAGGCAGAGAGGAGCACAGAGGCATCCGGGCCCGCTGTCAGGAGGCGCTCAGGCCCCTGTCAGGAGGCACCCGGGCCCACTGTCAGGAGGCGCCCGGGCCCACAGGAGGCACCCAGGCCCGCTGTCAGGAGGCACTCAGGCCCCTGTCAGGAGGCACCCGGGCCCACAAGAGGCACCCGGGCCCGCTGTCAGGAGGCGCCCAGGCTCACTTTCAGAGGTGCCCAGGGCCCGCTGACAGGAGGCCACCATGCCAGACACACATGCACAGGAGGCCGGAGCCCAGCAGAGGCTGAACAAGCAAATCCCACAGAGGAGAGGACTGGTGAGCCTTGCACACCGCGGATCAGGAAACAAAGAGGGGGCTCACGCAGCTGGTGCAGACCCTGCTGCCGCAGCCCTGTACTGGGCATCCGAGTCCTCGGCGGTGAAGGGAGGGGCAGTGCCCACCCCGACACATCCATTCTGGCTACTCCTGGACGCCTCCAGCTGCCCCTGGCTTTACCCGTCACCACAGCGTCGGAGAGGGATGCGGCTGCCAGCACTAACACTGCTCCCCTGGGAGAACACACCCCACTTGGTGATAAGCCATCTTATTCGAGGGCTCCCATGAGGGCACCGCAGAGAAAAGGAGGGCTGCTGGCAAATACTTAACAAGCAGGAGCACCCTTCCCACAGATGGCCTCAGGAGGCACCCAGAAACACCCCGAGAGGGGTACGGGTTTCCCAGGGGACGTCTCCCTCGGCTGCAATCTCAAATCACAAGGACGCACTCATGGCACACAACCAGACGAAAGCCAAGTGTGGCAAAGGCTGGGCAGGAGCCACAGCAGGTGAGCACGGGGCAGGGGCTGGGCAGGTGTCCTCCACTGTCCTCCACTTGGGACCCGGCACCTACGTGGGAGACCCAAAGGAAGCTCTGGCTCCGGGCTTTGGAGTCAGCCCAGTTCTGACCACTATGGCCACTGGGGAGTAAAACAGCAAATGCAGGACTCGCCCCCTCTTTTCCTTCTCCCTCTTTCTCTCTAATTCTTTCAAGCAAAAAGTAATTAAATCTTAATTTAAAAAAAATGATTCATTTGGTCATTTTGAAACAGTCTTCAGTACTACATCAAGAGGCCAACAACAGACAAAAGTCAAGGTGCTCACAGGAGGTGTGGGGACTAACCCCACCCTGACTCTCCCCTCCCCACGGCATGCCACGGCACGGTACCCTGAGCAGCGAGCGCCCAGGTGCTGGGCAGGTGACGAGTGCTGGAGCAGGGGACACTCCCTGCAGCCACACCCAGTTCCCAGGCCTCCCCGGGAACCCCACAGTGCTGCTTAAAATGCAGACTCCAAGGCACTGTCCCCAGGAACATGGAGCTGGACCAACAAGGGTCTGTTTCAACATCTTGTCATTATTTATTTAAGTGGCAGAGAGCCAGAAATAAGAAGAGGCTCACTTGACACACGCCTATGGTGGTGGGGCTGGGCCAGCCGACCCCAGCAGCGGGGAACTAAACCCGGGCCTCCCGTGTAGCAGCAGGGATCCGGCTTCTTGAGCCAACCCCACAGCTGCCCAGGGTCTGGAATCGGGCAGAACTGTAGGTAAAAGACTGCCCCAGCCACAGGGGACATGGGCATCTGGCCAGCTATGCTGGTCTTTCCACCGAACGCCACCCTCAAAGGATCACTTATGGCAAAAACCTCTGGGGACTCTTGCCCTGAGAAGGCACAGCCTCAGGAGGCCTCTCTACAGCAGGCCATCCACCCCAAGACAAGGCTTCCAAGTTTGGTTTCACAGGAAGGAGCCAGGCCTGCAGAGGCCGTGCCTCTGGCTGCAGGCAAGTGGGGAGCTGAGGCCAGGAGGCTCCCCAGGGAGACTGCAAGCATCAGAGTACAGCAGGGAAAGGATGTGGGGAGCGGCCCCTTGGTCGGTCCCCACAAGCGCCAGGCACACCAAGCCAGGAGGACGGCAGCGAGGGCGGGCGGACAAGTCAGGAGGAAACAAGAATTTCAAGATAAGATGCACAGGTGGGGCAGGGGGGCAGCTTTGTGACGCAGCGGGTCAAGCTGCAGGCTGTGACACCGGCACCCACAGGAGCCTGGCTCTGAGTCCCAGCCGCTCCACTTCCCAAGCAGCTCCCCACTAAAGAGCCTAGACGAAGCAACACGAGCTGGCCAGTGCTCAGCAGACCCGGAGGGAGCTCCAGCTGCTTGGCTCAGCCGGGCGCAGCCCCAGCAGCTGCCACCATCTACGCTAGGGGTGAACCAGCCGACAGAAGAACTCTGCCTCTCCCTCCACTGTGACTCTCTCGAATGAACAAACGGGGTGCGGCTGGAGCAGCCAGAGGGTGTGCAGTTCACACAGCAAGTTGGTAGGGCCCAGCTGGCGCGGGTGGAGTGTGTTCCAGACAGGAGGGGAGAATGACGCAGGACCTAGAGTCCCCATGGACTGCCTGACCACTGGCCCGGCATCCTGCTCTCCCAAGACCGCCACGAAGGCCTGCCAGCTTGGAGAGCAATGAAGAAAGAGACAGCAATGGAGGAACTGAGGGGCCCAAGCGCCCGTGACCACTCAGCAGGGCGACTGCGGTCGGGGCTGGCGAGCCAGTGACGCTGCCAACGCCGTGCACACCAGCCTTGCTACAGGCACCCCAATCAGCGAATGCCTGGCACCCATCCCTGCACCCCGAGTGTCTCCCTGCTACTTTCCTGCCACAGCTGTGAAGCCTGCCCTGCTTTTTTTTAAGATTTACTTATTTTTATTGGAAAGTCAGATGTACACGTGTGCTTGCAGCAGCATCCCTCACCCACGCCAAGGGGCAGAAGCAGCCAAGTACGTGCAGAGGGATGGACGAACGTGAAGGATCCGAGGGAGGGTCCCTGACCCCAGCCCCCCACGCCCGGAGCAGAGAGCAGCGAGGAGCCCTTACCGGTGTCCCCGGGCGCCGGCAGGAGGCCAGGGATGTGCTGCAGCCCCGACACCAGCAGGTTCTCAGGCAGAAGGTGGAGGGCTGGCTCCAGCGGTGGGTGTGGCTTCAGGCTGTACTGCAGGCTGCAGCCCTCAATGACAGTGAGGTGCTTGTTTTCTGTGGGGAGAAAAGCCCATGGGATGGCTGGGACCAGAGGCACCAGACTGCCAGGACTCTGGAGAGGAACTCCCAGACAGAACACACGGCCCTGAGCAGACAGGGGAGCAGCCACACCCGGCTGAGGCAAGCCTCTGACCAGAGTGCAGTGAGAAAGGGCCTTGATTTCCATCCAACCCAACAAGCTCTCCTGCCTGCCTTCCCCGAGTGACCACAGCCGGGAGTGTCCGAAGCTCACCCCTCCAAACACCGGCTGGCCATGCTGGCCATGTGCACAGTGCATGAAGGCCACGAAGCGCGACAGGTTCACTTTGGTCATTCTCTCATGGAAGAAAGAGCTGAGAACAACCAGCTCCTCAAGGAGAGGAATGAACGAAGACTGCATGCTCAAGGCCCCGCGCTCAGGAACGGGACCTGCTCCTTGGACGCTGGAAATATCTCTGGGGGGGCGTCTGCCTGCGAGGCTGCAGGGGCAGAACCGGCAGGGGTGCCACAGAACGCCAGCGGGGATCACGGCCTCCACGTAGGAGCTGCCCAAGGGCTCCAGAGAAGGCCAACAGAGGAACAAAGCCTCCACGTGGGAGCTGCCCAGACAGTTCCCTGGGAACTATGGCACCCACTTCGGTCCCCCTGGACCACCAGAGCATGCATGAAAGGTGAGGGCTTTCTGCACGGATGGGAAACCCTCCTGGAGGTGGAAAAGGCAGCCTGAGGCCACGTGAGGACAGGGAGGAAAGGAAGCCCAGGACAGCCTCACACACTCCTGTGTGTGTGTGTGTGTGTGTGTGTGTGTATGTGTGTGCCAGGGCCCTGGGGGTCCAGGGGAGCCCAGGGAGGGGGCTTTCCTGCTGTGTAGACAGCACCTCTCAGTCCCAAGGCTACATCACCACTTGACACTCTTCTGCAAGTGCCAACAGCAGAGATGAGCTGACGGGCCTGTGGCTGGCTCCTGTCATGGCCCTGCACAGCCCAGAGGACACTGGCACCACCAGTGCCCCCAAACCCCCCAAACCTGGCTCCTCTCAGGGCCCTGCATAGCCCAGAGGCCTTGGCACCCCAGCACTCCCACACCTGGCTCCCCTCAGGGCCCTGCACAGCCCAGAGGATGCAGGCACCCCCAGTGCTCCCACACCTGGCTCCCATCATGGCCCTGCACAGCCCAGAGGCCACGGGCAACCCAGCGCTCCCACACCTGGCTCCCATCATGGCCCTGCATAGCCCAGAGGATGCAGGCACCCCCAGTGCTCCCACACCTGGCTCCCCTCAGGGCCCTGCACAGCCCAGAGGACACTGGCACCCCAGTGCTCCCACACCTGGCTCCCATCATGGCCCTGCACAGCCCAGAGGCCACGGGCACCCCAGCGCTCCCACACCTGGCTCCCATCATGGCCCTGCATAGCCCAGAGGATGCAGGCACCCCCAGTGCTCCCACACCTGGCTCCCCTCAGGGCCCTGCACAGCCCAGAGGATGCAGGCACCCCAGTGTTCCCACACCTGGCTCCCGTCAAGGCCCTGCACAGCCCAGAGGATGCAGGCACCCCCAGTGCTCCCACACCTGGCTCCCATCATGGCCCTGCACAGCCCAGAGGCCACGGGCAACCCAGCGCTCCCACACCTGGCTCCCATCATGGCCCTGCATAGCCCAGAGGATGCAGGCACCCCCAGTGCTCCCACACCTGGCTCCCCTCAGGGCCCTGCACAGCCCAGAGGACACTGGCACCCCAGTGCTCCCACACCTGGCTCCCATCATGGCCCTGCACAGCCCAGAGGCCACGGGCACCCCAGCGCTCCCACACCTGGCTCCCATCATGGCCCTGCATAGCCCAGAGGATGCAGGCACCCCCAGTGCTCCCACACCTGGCTCCCCTCAGGGCCCTGCACAGCCCAGAGGACACTGGCACCCCAGTGCTCCCACACCTGGCTCCCGTCAAGGCCCTGCACAGCCCAGAGGATGCAGGCACCCCCAGTGCTCCCACACCTGGCTCCCATCATGGCCCTGCACAGCCCAGAGGATGCAGGCACCCCCAGTGCTCCCACACCTGGCTCCCCTCAGGGCCCTGCACAGCCCAGAGGACACTGGCACCCCAGTGTTCCCACACCTGGCTCCTGTCATGGCCCTGCACAGCCCAGAGGATGCAGGCACCCCCAGGGGGCCCCAAAACTGCACAAGCAACAAACATGCTTGCCCACATTTCACACACACATACTGCTCAAACATACATGCACACACACGTTACATGCCTAGTGTTCACATACACACACGGTATTCAAACATACATGCACAGACGTTACATGGCTAGAGTTCACACACGTGGTACTCAAACATACATACACACATGTTACATGCCTAGAGTTCACATGCACACACGGTATTCAAACATATATGCACACACGTTACATGTCTAGAGTTCACACACGGTATTCAAACATGCATGCACAGACATGTTATATGCCTAGAGTTCACATACACACGGTATTCAAACATGCATGCACACGTTACATGCCTAGTGTTCACATATACACACGGTATTCAAACATACATGCACACACATTACGTGTCTAGCGTTCACATACACACACTGTATTCAAACATACATGCACACACGTTACATGCCTAGAGTTCACACAGACACACAGTATTCAAACATGCATGCACAAATGTTACATGCCTAGAGTTCACATACACACACGGTATTCAAACATGTGCCAGTGTTCAAATACGCTGACTCACACTCACAGTGGTCACACACCATGCCAAGCCCGCTGCTCAAGGTTCCTAAAGATCCTGCAGGAGAGAATTCCTAGAAAGCTAAGAATTCAATGCATCCGAATTGGAACCACCAAGCTTCCGACTGCTCCCATACCCACCCTGGACCACCTCTAACTCAGCCTGCCCCCACCGCCCACACCCGCTCCCAGCCAGGGAACCAGGCAGCAGCCTCAAAGACACATCACAGGCGCAGAGCGGGCACAGCCTCAGCTCCGGGTCCACACCTGCCACACTCCCACCCAGCGGCAGAGGGACCCACACCTCCCCTGCCAGCTCCTGGCCAGGCCCGCCTGGTGTCCCTCTGGCTCTGGGCAGAGCAGAAAGCCTCCTTGCACTGGGGCAGCCTCTGGCCACTGCACCTTCCAGAAGACGAGGGACCGGTGGGCCTTCCCAGGAACATACAGAGACTCCAGAGTTGGGGTGACGGGTGACTGTACCATGTAGGGCTGAGCACCAGCGGCCAGCACCAGCAAGCAGCACACAGGGGGTCAGCTGTCCCCCTGAGGGGCCCCTTCCCAAGGCCACATCCTTCCCTCGTACACTGTCACAGGGTAACAGGCTGTGTCCAGGCTGTGCAGCCCAGTTCTCCACATGACACCCAACTCCAGATCCACGGGAAGTTCTCCCAAAGTGAAGGAATGAGTGAGCAGGTTCTCACAAGGCACATGACACAACAGGGCCCAGGGGAGCGGCTGGACTCTTACGTTCCACGGGGTCCTGGAGCAGCGGGTGCAGGAGGGCTCTGGGGCTGCCATGGTAAAGCCTCAACCTGCAAGACAGAGCAGGGACCATGTCACCACCTGCACCCACACGCCCCCCAGGTCAGCCACACATCTCCCCCCACCGCTGCCCCCACGAGCTTTCTAAACACAGTCCAGCTCGTCCTTGGCAGGAAACACAGGCAGCTGACCACAGCACTGGCTCCCCAGGTGCCCAGCGCTCTCAGCCCAGCGAGTTGGCATACAAAGAGCCCTGTGCCCTGGTGGCCAAGGACACTGGGAGCTCATGCAGAACCCTGGAATGCCACCACGGAAGACAGTGCAGGACGACGTGCTGTGGCCACAAACTGCAGCTGAGCTTCTCCCTGGCGGCGATCACACACTATGACCCACTGGACAGCAGGGCCAGAGGCCAGGATACTGCACTGGTCAGCCCCCGTGCCAGCAAGAACCACCCAGCCCGAGGGGGCCATAGGGGAAAACGTGACAACAGCCCAGCTGGCAGGACTCAGCATGAGCTGAGTCGCTCCGGACGTCCAGTTCCAGCGGGGCCTGGCACACAGCAGGTGGTCAGCAGGGTCTGCTAACAGATCCCAGCTGCTCACTGGGTACCTGGGGGAGACAAGCTCTCAACCTGATGACTGAGGGGCCCCAGGAGGCCACACTGTTGCCATCCTCACATACAGATGAGTGAGCTTAGGGTCACAGGGCTGAACCCCCCAGGGAATCTGCGACACCCGGCCACATCCAGCCACCACCTGGGACCGGGGCCAGGCCTCACTGGGGCTTCATTCCAAGCCCAGTCAGAGCCCCAAGAGGGAGCCACCCCAGCAAACACTGCCGGGGACTTGCGGCAGGCAGGGCTGACAAGCTGGTCTCCAGTGTCACCAAAAGATGAGAAGTAAGACGCTGGGCAGCCCCCACCCCAGCGAGGACATGAGGAGGAAGATACCGCTTGTCCTGAGAAGCAGGGGTGGGAGAGTCCAGCTTGGTGCTGAAGATCCGGAGGATTCCAAAGCCACACGACAGCGACTGGAGGGTCCCGTCCCGCTTCCTGCCTTCGGTAACCACCTCCACCACGGCCACAATGTTCGGGTGGTTTAGGGACGTGTGAAAATACAGGGGCTGCAAAAGAGAAATCAGAGGTGGACCACACGTCCTCAGCCTTGCAGAAAAGGAAGCGAGGAGGGCAGCTGGGGGGACGGCAGGGAGGCCGCAGGGTGCCCGGGACCTGGGCCTGTCTACCACGCGCCCTCGCAGGGAAAGCCACACCTGCCCAGGGTGTGAGGGAAGAGGCTGAGCCCAGGAAAGGGGCCCCCAGAGAACCACGTGCTGCAGCAGAGCCTCGCTCCAGGGCGCCTGGCACCCATGACATCAGACTTTGCATCCACACTTCAGCAAACGTCACTGACCAGGGAACCAGGATCAGGGCAATGAGCCTCCCTGCCCTGTGGGACGGACAACACCACGCAGGACCAGCAAGAGGGGCTAAGAACGCGCCCAACGCAAACACACTGGCCTGCTGACCACCCCCACACCTTGTGGAGCCTCACACGAGGCCCAGCGAATGCAACGGCTGTCACAAGCTGCCAATGCTGACGTGTGACTGTCACTGAGTGAAGGTCCACATAGACTAACTCTGTTTAAGTTCTTTTATCCATTTATTTATTTATTTCGGAGGCAACAGAGAAAGGAACAGATAACGCACAACTCCTGTCCACTGGCTCACTCGCTAAAAGTATGGGGCGCGGCCAGGCCAAGGCCAAAGCAAAGAGACAAGCCCGGACTCCCACGCTGGGGACAGGGCCCCGACTCCTGAGCCCTCGGCTGGCGGCCGCGGTCTGCACCGGCAGGATGCTGGAGTCAGGAGTGGGCGCTGGCGTCTATCACGGGCACTGTGACATGGGCTGCCGGCCTGCCAACCCGTGGCCTGGCCACCGGGCCTGTGTTTAAGGAGGTTTCCTCAGGTGCTCAGAGCCCGACTGATCGCTTCCCTCAGACACAAGGTCACCTTGGGGGCCAGCACTGCTGGGAAGGAGGTTATGGTGGGAATGCCAGTTCAAGGCCCACTCCCTGTAACACACCTGATTGCAGGCCAGGGACACGGACCCTGCCACCCCTGTGGGAGAGCCCAACGGGGCACCAGGCTCCGGGCTTCCACCTGTCCCAGCCTCAGTCACTGTAGCCATTTAGGCAATAAGCCAGCAGATGGAAAACGCTCTGTGTGTGTGTGTCCCTCCCTTAAACAAAAACCTCCTTGGAACATCTTACCGAGCTTCTGTGGAGTGTGGGCATTCGACACCCAGCAGGTAAGACAGCACTTAGAGCACTCACGGCCCACAGCAGTGTGCCAAGGGTCCAAGCCTCCGCAGCTCAGCTTCCTGCTCCTGGGCACCCTAGGGGGCCACAGGTAAAAGCCCCCAGTGGGGCGGGGGGGGTCACTGCCTGGGAGACCCGGATGGAGTTCCCAGCCCCCAGCCCTGGTCAATGTAGACATTCAGGGAAATGAATCAGCAGATGGAAAATCAGCTCTCCGTGTGCGTGTGTCATCTCTGTCTGTCTGTCTGTCTCTCTCTCTGTCAAACACAATTTTAAAAACTATAAAGCATGTCTTTGGGACCTAAGCCACACAGGTGGCATTCCTGTGGCTATTTGCAATCAACGTCATGCCCTGACTGTGGGCCTCCCTGCTGTCCAGGGAGCGACAAGCGACACTTGGCACACGGCTTCCTCTGTGCTGCCGCTCCCCCAGCTCTGTCGTGCTTAGTGAGAGCTGACAGCACAGAGGACAGGCCCGGGGCCGCAGGGCTGGGCGGCTGACCAGCAGCAGGCAGGCACCCACCGGCTACCGAAGGCAACATCGAGCAATGGTCCCCAAATCAACATCCACGTGTGGGGGAATCCCTGGAATGCAGCCACCAGCCGAGCACCAGCAAGTCCCTGCCCCCAGGACAGAGACAGGCAGGGAGGGCCGAGGCCGGGGGTGCCCCAGCATGACTGAAGGAACCCGAGGCCAGGGGTGCCCCAGTGTGACTGAAGGAACCCGAGGCCAGGGGTGCCCCAGCGTGACTGAAGGAACCCGAGGCCAGGGGTGCCCCAGCGTGACTGAAGGAACCCGAGGCCAGGGGTGCCCCAGTGTGACTGAAGGAACCCGAGGCTGGGGTGCCCCAGTGTGACTAAAGCTTGGAAGGAACCCACTGTTAACGAGGCATTACCATGGAGTCACCAAGAAAGCGTTTACTGTGATCACAGACTGTCAGCCGGGGATAACAGAGAGACACATTAAAACCTCAGCCAGGGGCATAAATCGTCATTCTATTATCTCGTACTGCAAAATGATGAAATAATGACCACCGGGAGGGGACAAGTGCTGGGGCTAAGAGAGAATTATGTGTCTGTTCCCGGGATTCGAGCGCTGTCTCTTAAAAGTCAAGCACGCCACGTCACCTTGCGCACCGGCGCCCGCTTGAGCTACCTGAACGGCCACCACTCGCTCTCACCCTTGGCTCTGATACTTACTGGTCACCTTGAAGCGGTTCTGGCAAAGGCTGTGCAACCAGCTGCTCTGCGAGGGCTACCGCCTCTCTCTTCTGCTTACCAAACACAAAACAAACCCTCCAAGTCCCAGAGTCCCGGCCAGAAGCCCAGGTACCGACATGCAGAGTGAAGTGGGCCAGCAGGGCCCAGCCGGGAAAGCTGCCAGAACGACCACCGAAAGGGACACGTACTCTTTGCCGGAAGTTGTCTGCTGGCCCTCTGGTGCAGGGACAGCACCACGCAAAACGTGTAAGGACCCAGGAAACAGGCGATGGGGTCCAGCTGCACACACTTTCCTGCAGGACACATCAGGACTAAAGCTCCAGACCCCATGTGAGTATAACACTTCCGGGCACAGGAAGCCAGGCCCCAGTGCACGGCTCCAGCCATCTGCACAAAGTCACTGGGGCCTCGGGCCCATGGGTGGCCTTCCCGACTGGCACAGGGGCTGAGCGTGGTGGCAGTGGCACTGTGGAGCAGGACACTGAGCACCAATGGGCAAGGCCAGATGAACAGTGCAAGTCAGCCTGTCAAGTCGCCTGCAGGATGGCCCCGACACAGCAGCCGCGGGCTCCCTTCTCTCCCACCCACCCATCACCTCTCACTCGGTCCGCACTGGACAAGCTTCCTCCCCGACAGGCTGAACAGGTTAATAAATCATTTAAATGTACCTGTCTTAACGCCTTCAGCTTCAAAAACACAGGCACCACTCTGTCCGGGGCGTGGTTCCCACCTGTCACCCACAGTGACAGGGCCGACAGTGGGCCCAGCCGCCTCTGCAAAGGATTGTGCTCCCCCACTGCACAGATGCCCTGGACGTCCAGCTCCAGCATGGGGCCTGGCGCACAGTAGGTGCTCATGGACCCCGGCTGCACACTGGGTGCCTGGAGGGGCCCCAGGGGGGCCATGCTGTTGCCATCCTCACATACAGATGAATGAGCTTAGGGTCACAGGGCTGAACCACGCCCAGGGAGTTGGCGACACCCAGCCACATCCAGCCAGCACCTGGGACCGAGGCCAGGCCTCCCGGGCATTCCAAGCCCAGAGCCCCAAGGGGGAGCCATCCCGCAGATGCTGCTGGGGTCATCTGCAAGCTGTCCCCGACGGTGGGCAGCTCAACCGCCACAGCACTGAGCCCAGCCCTGGCAGCGTCACAGAGCGAGGTCCTCTGGCATCCGGCATCCCTCCACGTGGGGTTCAGAGCCCCCCAGGAGTGGGCTGAGGAAAGCACCTTCCCCGAAGAAGGGGCCTCCCTGCAGACAGAAGGGCGGCCAAGACCTGCTACGGGAAGCCGCTCCCAGCAAAGGAGCCCCTGCGCGTGAGGTAGGTTACACCCTGGGGGCCATGGCCTCCCTGCCGGCCACACAGAGAACACGTGGGGCAGCTGGCCCTGCAGCGAGAGGGTTAAGCACCTCCAGAGGCAGGCTGATGTACACGCCGCTTGCAAGGGCGTGCAGGAATTTCATTCGGATTACACTGATGCTCCCTGACACAGGCCGCTTCCATAGGGGCAATTACGCGCCTCTCCTTACTCTGATGGATTCGAGCTGTCCAGGAGTCGCTTTCTCATCGTTTGCCACAGCCCGGGATGCTACCCAATTACCCCGTGATGGACTGGCCGCTGCAGCGACACCTGCGCTCTGGTGCCCGGAGCAGAGAGGCCCCCCAACCCCGCTCCAGGCTCAGCTGTGTAGAGAGCACCCCAGGATGCTGGCCCAGCACCCTCCTCCAAGGAACAAAGCTGGGGAAATAAGCTATGCCAGGGCCAGTTCAGGAGTGGACCAAAGGAAGAGCTATGGCCACCTTGCAAAAGGCAATGTGGAACTGCACGGCCCTGTGGTCTCCAGGAGCATTTTTCAGGAGACGTTTTGCAGTGTAAGCATGAGTTATTGACCACCTCAGGGGAAGTGAAGGGCGATTCCTCTCCACAGGGGAAGTCTCGGAGGAGCACGCAGATCCTGAGCTCGGAGCTGAGCGAGGTCTAGGGGGCTGCTCTCCAGGGCCCCCCACACCACGCAGACCCCACACACGGGTACACAGACGTACTTCTCAACAGCCGGGGGCACCTGAGCAGGCTCTGGGAGGAACGGGTGCGTCTGTGGGTCAAGGAGAGAGCCCATTCCCCTAGGCTGTGAACCACACGCACAGCTCGGCAAACCCAGGCGCACAGGGCCACTACACCAGACAGCCAGGGGGCCTAGGCACAGCTCTCTGCCACTGCAAATGAGATCACCCACCTAGGCTGGTGGTGTGCAGGAAACCAGAAGAAGATCTTCCCCAAACTTCAGAATCACCTCTAGAGAAAATAAGGGGTATCTTCTCCCCCTTCCGTTTCAACAGCAGTCAAACCACCACACCGCGGTGCCAGGGCCTGCCCACCTGCGGGACCCCTACACAACCCTGCTACACACGTGTGCAGACACAGAAGTGGGCCTCCGAGCACACACCCAGTGCCAAGAAGAGCTTTGTGGAGTCACCTGCACGTCTACCAAACCCCCTCCTCTTCCCTGAAAGGCAAGGAGCCCGAGGAGGCCCGCTGCTGAGTGGCCGGCAGCTCACTCCTGGAGCGCCACTGGCCCCTGCTGCTCACCGCGGGCACAGCAGCTGCAGGAGGGCAGCATGGCATCCTTGTCGCCCGCACAGGCCCTGCTGCGTCTCCACCCTAGGGACTCCAGCGCTGGAGGGTGCAGCTTCTTGCAGAAACATCAAGCACCCTGCTCTACCATCCTCTCTCCCACCCCTGCCCTCTGCCCCACCAGGCTCGGGACAGGAAGGGGGGAGCGGCCCAGGAGGCCCCACCACAGAACAGCACCTGGATCTGAACACCTACAGAAGGCAGTGGCGTGGCTCCTAGGGTGGTAGAAGAGGGGGTGCGGCTCCCTGCCCTCGGCCACAGGAATGCAGTGAGTCCTGCACACTGACTCTGGCACCATGACCTGTGCAGACAGCCCGAGGACCAGAGGAGGGAGATGGCCCATCCCTTCCGATGTAGGGCCCACGGCCACCTGGGTCATGCTTACCAAGTAAGGCAGGCAGATACCCTAAGCAGGGGGCAAAGCGCTCTCAGAGGAAAGCTGAGATGAGGGGAGGCGAGGGGCCAGGGACAGCAAGGCCTTCCCACGCTGCTGCTGCTCCACTTCCAAAACTCAAGCCCCAAGTCAGAGGGGCATCGGGACAGGCTCAGAGCACAGCTGTGCACCCCACGCACCCCACGGCCCATCCCACCACACACCACCTCATAATCAGGGCACCAACTCCCTCTCCACGCACCTGACCAGGAAGCAATGACCTAAAGTGCTTCGGAGCCCAAGGCCAGCCCAGAGCAGGAACAGCACAAACACTGCACCAGCACTCACCACGCCAACCTCCACCCAGTCCTCCACTGGCTGCCTCAGCCTCCCCTTCTATGCACGAGTCCAACCCGCTAGCCCTGGAAGGTCACCCCAAGAACAACACAGGCTGCATCAGAACAGGTCACCAGAAACCCAAGACAAGCCCCCTGGAGCAGCATCACAGTGCCCAGAGGACGGCGGGAGGGTCGCTGTGCCACACGCCCGCCACACGGTGTAAACTCCTCGGGGGCACACTGGCCAGAGAGCCGATGGAGAGCTGAGCTACAGGGGCGGTGCTGCAGTGCAGTGTGGCATCCACACCCCACAGGCGGCCAGTTCTAGTCCCGGCTACTCCACTTCCAGCTCCTTGCTACTGGCCTGGGAAAGCAGCGGGCAGTGGACCAAGTGCTTTGGCCCCTGCACCCACGTGGGAGACCCAAAGAAGCTCCCGGCTCCCCGGGCTGGGGCTGGTCCAGTTCTAGTCATTGTGGCCATTTGAGGAGCAAACCAGTGGATGGTAGATCTGTCTCTCTCTGTTTCTTTCAAGTACATTAATTCTAAAAACAAACAAAAAACCCGCCTGAACAAGCTGGCTGGCATCAGTGCTGTCGCACGCATTTCGAGCTAGCATCATGCGGTGCGCGTCACCTGCCTGCCTCATACAGCGTCTTCCTCCACCGCCACATGAAGTCGTGAGCGTGGGACAACAGTGCTGACACATGCAGGACCCCTGGGGTGGGAAGACACACTCACAGCCAGCTGAGGCGCAGGCCAACAGTGGCCAGAACACGCTCCTGCAGAAAAGAGGTGCCAAGGACAGTGGGAGCGCCGGGCTGTGCTCATTGTCACAACCCCACAAAGGTAAAACCAGTGCAGCCATGACCTTCTCAGGGAGCAGCCTCAGCAGGCACCCTGTCCCCACAGGCCTGAGTGTCCACACGTGGTCCCCACCCCTCCCGCTCACACCTTGTCCCCCTGCCCCTCCTGCTCACACATGGTCCCCCAGCTCCTCCTGCTCACACATGGTCCCCCAACCCTCCCGCTCACACATGGACCCCCAGCTCCTCCCGCTCACACATGGTCCCCCAGCTCCTCCCACTCACACATGGTCCCCCAGCTCCTCCCGCTCACACATGGTCCCCCAGCTCCTCCCACTCCACGTGGTCCCCCAGCTCCTCCCACTCACACATGGTCCTCTTGCCCCTCCTGCTCCACGTGGTCCCCCAGCTCCTCCCACTCCACGTGGTCCCCCAGCTCCTCCCACTCACACATGGTCCCCCAGCTCCTCCCAGCCAGTGCACATGGTACAGCCCAGCTCATCAGCACGACTGCCATGACATGACTGCCTCTCAGAGTGAAACCACAGCAGCCCTGGGAAGGCTGCCGGCCCAGCCCTGCACCAGCACACCAGGCCCACCCACCCTCACAGGGCCAGCCCTGCACCAGCACACCAGGCCCACCCACCCTCACAGGGCCTAGCCCTGCACCAGCACACCAGGCCCATCCACCCTCACAGAGCCCAGCTCTGCACCAGCACACCAGGCCCACCCACCCTCACAGGGCCAGCCCTGCACCAGCACACCAGGCCCACCCACCCTCCACAGTGGTCCCCAGCTCCTCCCAGCACACCTGGTCCCACCCACCCTCACAGTGGCCCCAGCTCCTGCCACTGCCACACCACGCCCACCCACCCTCACCAGGGCCCAGCTCCTGCCATGCCACACCACGCCCACCCACCCTCACAGGGCCCAGCTCCCCTGCCCTGCCACGCCACGCCCACCCACCCTCACAGGGCCCAGCTCTGCACCAGCACACCAGGCCCACCCACCCTCACAGGGCCCAGCTCCCCTTCCCTGCCACACCACACCCACCCACCCTCACAGGGCCCAGCTCTGCACCAGCACACCAGGCCCACCCACCCTCACAGGGCCCAGCTCCCCTGCCCTGCCACTCCACGCCCACCCACCCTCACAGGGCCCAGCCCTGCACCAGCACACCAGGCCCACCCACCCTCACAGGGCCCAGCTCCTGCCCTGCCACACCACGCCCACCCACCCTCACCAGGGCCCCACTCCTGCCCTGCCACACCACGCCCACCCACCCTCACAGGGCCCCAGCTCCCTCCTGCCACTCCACGCCTCACACCACGCACCGCACCCACCCACCCTCACCAGGGCCCAACTCCTGCCCTGCCACACCAGGCCCACCCACCCTCACAGGGCCCAGCTCCCCTGCCCTGCCACACCACGCACTGGCTCCCCACACTCCCACGAGAAGCCAGCAACCCTGTCCTGCCGGAAGCACCCTCATCTTGTCCTATGCGACTTGGCCAGGCAGACTGGCCCTTCTGCACTCTGCCCAGGCAGGCTGACCTGTCCACCTGTAGGTCCCCTTCTAAGCACTTTTCACACCTTGGCAGTCCTCTGTTACCACACTGGAGGCCACCCAATGGCTGTAACCTATGAGGTGAGCACCGCCATCCCCCTCACGGCAGGATGCTGCACGACCTTGCGCCACTGGTGCAGCCGTGTGGAGAAGGAACACAGGACTGGCAGATGGCCAACGCACAGCACCCTGGGCAGCGACAGGCCACTCAGCTGGGGCCAGTGCCACCTGCGCAGTCTGGAAGCACAGCTTTGGCATCACCTTCGACCCGGGCATGTCACTTCACTGACTGGTTTTTGCCCATGGTAGACAGGCACAGGCAGCCACGCCCTAACTTGAACTCCGCAGCTCCTGGGTCCCCCTCCCTCCCTCCCGGAAACCAAGTGTCCCAGCGTGACCTCATCTGCAGCCAGCCCCCAGGGAGCCCGCACTCCCGCCGTCGCCAGGCCTCACCTCGTTGAACAGGACCCTGGGAGGCTGCCGCGAGAGCTGCTTGGCCGGCTGCACCGTTGTCTTCCACGTCCTCCCGAAGAAGTGTCGGTAGGTGATGTCAAAGAGAGACACTCGCAGGTGGCACTCGACCTCCGACAGCACCTCCAGCAGCCCCTAGGACACAGCAGGGAACAGCCCCGTCACGGCCCAGGCCGCTGCCTGACGAGGCAGCTCCCAGCCCAGGGGTCAGGGATCAGCAGCCAGCTTCCTTCTGGAACTCTCCATGGCTCTCAGCGGGTTCCCGGTCAAAGTACCTGTCTCCTCTGGCCAGTGGGGGCCCCCAGAACCGACACAGGGGTGAGACCCACCCAGAAGACACAGGCTGGCGTCCAGGCTGCTCCACTCTAAATCCATCTCTCTGCTAATGCATCTCAGAAGATGGTCCAAGGCCTGGGCCCCTGCACCCAAGCAGAAGAGCAGAAGTTCCTGGCTCCTGGCTCTGCCCTGGCTCAGCACCAACCAGCGGATGGAAGAGTTCGCTCTCTCTCTCTCTCTGTAACTCTGCATCCATCTCCATCTTCATCATTTTAAAATGCCTTTTGTGTTGCAGAACCAACTTTGCATTTTTGCAATGACTGTCCCTTGACCGTGGCCCAGCTCCCGTACCAGCAGGCAAGGCCCTGGCTCGTGGACCCGTGGAGTCCAGCACGGCATGCGGGCGCCCACACCTGGGGACACCAGTGCTGATTTAACCGCATCCTGCATGTCCCAGACTCATCTGAACATCAGAGCTGCTGCTCCCACTAGAGTAAGCCGGGCGAGTTCTCCCGCGGCCTCCTGGAGGACGCTGTCTGGGCATTAGGCCTGGCAGTGAGGGCATCCCTGAGGCACCAGGTCGAGTGTGCCAGCCCCTCACTCCAGCCGCCCGCTGACCTCCTCCTGGGAAGCGCTTTAACCAGCCCTCGGCTTCAGCTGGCCCTGCTGCGGTCCTGTGGGCATCTATGGAATAAACCAGTGGACAGATGTTCCCCCTGCCCCTCAAACGGTAATTTAAAAATTCTGCAGAGGGCCCGGTGCGATGGCGCAGTGGTTAAGGACCTCGCCTTGCATGCCCAGGATCCCATATGGGCGCCAGTTCTAATCCCGGTAGCCCCGCTTCCATTCCAGCTCCCTGCTTGTGGCCCAGGAAAGCAGTTGAGGACGGCCCAAAACTTTGGGACCCTGCACCCACGTGGGCGTCCCAGAGGGGGCTCCTGGCTTCAGATTGGCGTAGCACTGGCCGTTGCGCTCACTTGGGGAGTGAATCATCAGACAGAAGATCTTCCTCTCTGTCTCTCCTCTCTGTATATCCGCCTTTCCAATAAAAATAAAATAAATCTTTTAAAAAAAAAATTCTGCAGAGCATTCATTTCCCCCTTCAATGATGCCGCTTTTCCTTGCATTCCTAATGCTGGCACTCTGCGCATTCTTCCCGCTCCTTTTTGTTCCTTCATCAGTACCACTAGAAGTCTAGCCATTTTACTAAGTTTCGAACACCCACAATGCAGCTGGCAGGCTCTCCCGTCACCTGTTCCCCCTTCCCACCAGCGACGTCTGCTCCTCAGCGCCACCTCTCTGCCACTTCCTTGTATCTGTGTTTCTGCACAAACAGCAGTGAAGCTACAGCCTCTGTCTTCTCTAACATACACAGGACACAGACAGCTTGGGGCCCCCCGCCCCGCACGCCGGGACAGCCAGCTGTCTTGCTCCACACATTCCGGCAAGGCCTTGGGTCTTTATTGCGACTATTTTCTGGTTTCCCTTCGAGTCCCTCTCTGCCCCACGGTCAGCTCGCACCGTTCAGGGAGGCTCAAGGTCTGTTCCTCGCACAGCCGCCGGGACACAGCAGCATTCTGCAGCATTCCCACGCTCTGACGTTTCCTGAGACATGCTTGTGGCCCAGCATGCACGTCCTGGCCAACGTTCCGTGTGAACTTGGCAAGACGTCGCTGCGGTCTACAAAGCCACACGCCCCGTCTACGAATCCACCTGGTGCTGCCTGGCGGGCCTGGAGGCCCTGAAGCCCGCAGTCAGGACAGCAGGTCCGAACGCTGCACTCTGAAACGCCAACTCACAAGGACAGCCCTCAGCAGGAGCCTGGGAACCCCCATTCCAGGCGAACTCCTGCCCCCTAAGAGGGGCTCCATGGTGCCAAGCGTCAGTGCCAAACACCTGCTTCCCACAACGCCGGCACGTGCCAGGCAACACCTCCTCTATGCCATCACACTCCTTGGAGGGATAGCATGCCCCGAGGGCCTACAGGAGACGGTCTTGGCGGCCTACTTTCCCTGGACTTCTTCCGCTAATGTTCCCTGGGACCCTTCTCTGTCCTTTGCTAAACATTTATTGTATGTATTTGAAAACTGAGTGACAAAGAGAAAAAAAAATCTTCCTTCCACTGGCTCACTCCCCAAATGGCCACGGCAGACAGAGCTGGGCCGGGCTGAAGCCGGGAGCCAGGAGCCCCATCTGAATCTCCACAGACAGCAGGGACATCTCCACTGCCATCTCAGGTACATTAGCGGGAAGCTGGAGTGGAAGTGGAGCAGCTGGGTCTTGAACCAGCACTCAAATGAGATGTCAGCACTGCAGGCATCGCTTAGCGCACTGCACCACAATGTCAGATCCCGTGTTAAGCTTAAGACATATGATTAAACATTGCAAATTCTGTAAGACAATCTTTGGGGCAAGCCTCAGGAGGACAACCAGCCATGGAACATCATCCAAGCAAGGGCTATCACACGCCACGGACATGGCTGCCAGCATGCCCAGGGCTTGGCCAGGCTGAAGGCAGGCCTCGCTGAGCCACACACAAGGCCGCCTCAGAGATCCAACGACCTCACCTGGCCTCTTGACTGCTTCACTGTGCACAGCAGAAAGCCTTACCCAGCACAGGAAGTGCTGACCGAGCCACTGCGGGTGGCCTGCTCTGTGCCAATGGGCCGCTCGGCCAAGTGATGGGTGCTGTGATTGAGACCCGAGTAAAGCAGCAGAACCCCACGTGCTTGCTGGGAGGGGGCACCACGAGCGGACATTACCTGTCTGATGAGCGGCCCGTCCAGCTGCTTCAGGACGCACTGAAATGCCGTCGACTCCTTGGCAGGCTGGCGCACTCTCTGCGGGTGCGGAGGCACAAGAGCATTGTGGGCAAAGATCCTGTGCCAGTCCCTCATGCCAGCGGTGTCTGAGGATGCCCGGGATCTCCAGGATGGCCTGCACCTTGACACGCCAAAGAGGAAAAGTGGTGAGGGCTACAGCACGCACCCAGAGCCTGACAAATCCCAAAGGAATTCCCAGGGAGGCCAACAACATTGCTGGTGGGCACCACGCTGCCCTACCCTTGCCAACTGCAGGCAGAGCTGTCACACAGGTGGGGTCCTGCTGATGCCCAGCCCTAGAGTGGGGCTTGGTGGAGGTGACTCAGTCTGAGACCATGAAGCCTGCAGCTCTGAGCTTGCAGGGCTCCTCTGCCTGAAGCTGCCAGGGCCCCTCTGGGAGAAGCCCCCTTAAGACATTTAAACAAACAACAACAACAACAACAACAACAACAACAACAAAACAGCCAGTTTGGGAGAGGCTGCGAGTGCAGGCGGCTTCCTGTGGGCCTGGCCCATTCCCAGGATTAGCTGGGGGTATCGGATCCCTGGCAGCCAGATGTGGATCTGAATCCTCCCTGGGTTACAGAGAGCTTGGCGTTGAGGTTGGATTCTGCTAACTAAACGCAAGTAAGGAGCAAAGGGGTTTGGTTCTCCAGGAGAGTAGTCCCTTACATGTCACAGGAGGGGCCAGCTCCTGGCGTCCCCAGGTACTGGGGCATCCCCAGGTACTGGGGCATCCACCACCCAGCAGCTAGAGGCCCCAGCAGGTCAGAACCAGGTCCCCCTGCCCAGCCAATGGGTTGGTCTCGGCATGTTGACCGCTGGGCTACTGTAGCCACGGCACAGCCCAAGGCAGACGGTCACCGTGTATGCCACCACCCGGAGCCCAGAGCCAGCACGGCAAGGTCACTTCTGTCCTTGGTGACGCACTGAAAACCACGTCATTCCATCTCGACCCTCGACCACACAGTCCAGGTGCCGAAGCGAGACCACACCCACACACACCGGGCAGCGATCAGCAAGGGAAGCCCTTGGTGCCTGAAGGATGAGCCTGCCAGGCTGCAGTACCCAGCAGAAGCTTTCTCTGAACAGGACAAAGTGCACTTGTCACTTTAAGGAAAACAACTATAAAAACGGCGCTGGCAGCAGCAAGCAGGGTTGAGAACATTCGTCTCCTCCACCGGCGAGCTGACAGTTTCAAACTTCAAGGTTTTTGTGATGAGACAGGCGGTGACACAGCAAACGCCGAAATCCTTCAGCCGTGTGTGTGTGTCAATACCGCAAATTCTGCAGAGCTCAGCAAGCAGGTACATCGCAAATGACACGGCCTAGGGGCAAGGAATCCAGCAAGGGTGCAAGATGCACCTGGGGGCCAGACAGACCCAAGACCTCAAACAGCCCAGGGCTCGAGTTTACCCATACAGTAGGAGACTACCCCGGGTTTCCCATCACCTGGTGCCAGTGCAACTTCCAGCTGCTCCACCTCCAAACCAGCTTCCTACTGAAGTGCCTGGGAAGGCAGCAAAAGATGGCCCAACCTTGGGCCCCTGTACCCGCATGGGAGAGCAGAGGCAGTTCCCGCTTGTGGCTTCAGCCTGCCCCTGGCCTGGCACTCGCAGCCTTTTGGGGTATGAACCAGCAGATGGAAGATCTGTCTCTCTCTCTCTCTTCTTTCAAACAAATAAGTGGAGGTTCTCAAAAGGAGAGAAGTTGCTGTGTGGCACTTAGACACAGCTCCAAGTAACGCCCATGGTGGCCCAAGAGGCCCCCAGCTGTCCTGAAATCAAACCCATAGGCGAACATGCCAGCAGACAGACGCGGGCATCTGTGCTCCAACAGGCCACGCGAGCAGACAGACACAGGCAGCCATGCTCCACCAGCCACACGAGCAGACACGGGCAGCCGTGCTCCAGCAGGCCACTCGAGCAGACACGGGCAGCCATGTTCCACCAGCCACACGAGCAGACACGGGCAGCCGTGCTCCAGCAGGCCATTCGAGCAGACACGGGCAGCCATGTTCCACCAGCCACACGAGCAGACACGGGCAGCCATGCTCCAGCAGGCCATGTGAGCAGAAGACGCAGGCAGCCATGCTCCACTGGGCCACGTGAGCAGACACGGGCAGCCGTGCTCCACCAGCCACACGAGCAGACACAGGCAGCTGTGCTCCACTGGACTGGGTGAGCAGATGGACTCGGGCAGCCGTGCTCCACCAGCCACACGAGCAGACGCAGGCAGCCGTGCTCCAGCAGGCCACATGAGCAGATGGACACGGGCAGCCGTGCTCCACCAGCCACATGAGCAGACACGAGCAGCTGTACCCAGCAGGCCACGTGAGCAAACAGACGTGGTCAGCCATGCTCCACTGGGCCAGACTGGAGAGGCGTCAGCAGACACGCAGATGGCCCCTCTTCTCACCAAGTCTGTCTTCATAAAGCACAGCCGGCTTGCATTTCAGTTTTTCCTACACGGACGCGTACCAGGCTCACCAAGCCTCCCTTTAAACGGTTGGTTCCAACATTCCTTGCTTGCCTTGTGCAATGCCATAAACACAGGGAGCTACAACTCACAGAACTTCCCCAGGGTGTTCAGCGACGCTGACAGGTGAAGTCCCAGCCACTCTGTCACCCACGGGGAGCCCCAAGGGAATCCCTCATTGCTGGCTCCACCTGGCCCAGCTCCAGCTGCTGCGGGCACGTGAGGAGGGAACCAGCGGATGGAAACTCTCTCTTTGGTCACTCAGGAGGAGCTATTCCGGCAGCCACATCCCCCGGCTCACGGGCAGCATGAGAGGATGCCACCGGCTGGCCTGAGACACACCCCAGGAGCCAGGCCCAGTCAGCCTTCGCTCACAGTGCCCCTGCCCACCAGGCACAGCCCTGGGTCCAGCAAATGGGGCAGGCATACAGGGCTGGCTTCTTCTTTTTCCTCTCCCAGTGGATTACTCCGGTCGGCTCATTATCCTCGTTTTGGAGGAAGGACCCTCTCCAACTCCCCTGAGAGCTGCCACGCCCACCCAGTCCTGGACAGGCCCTGCAGGGAGAAGCACGTGACCCACGCTCAGCCATCAGAAATAGGTCCTGGGAGACTGCAGCCTAGGCCGTCTCCTCCCCAAGGCCCGGGGCTGCCCAGCCAAGGCACCTGGGCCAAGGGGTGGCAGCTGTGTCCCAGGAGCCAGTGGATCCCTGAGGCTGCTGGTTCCTGCGATCCAGGGACGCGGGAGGCTGAATACAGCTCCAGCATCCTCCAACCCTGCTCCCTGCAAGTGCATGGTTCACCTGACGTTCACCTGACGAGAAGCAAGGTGCAGCTGGGATTAACCGTAAGGACACGGCATGGGGCCTGATAGAATCCCAGGGTTCCTGCGGGGACGAGGCAGCGAGAAGCCTGAAGACGGAGGGGCCAGGCTGTGAGCGGCCTGGAGAAGCCAGGACGGGAGAAAGCCACCCTGGCTCTGGATCCTAGGCCCCGGATGAGGAGGACCTGGGCTGCCTCCAGTCCCCCAGTCTGCAGTGTTCTGTTAGAGCAGCTACCAGAAGCCCGTTCGGCTGGATTTTCCTGAGTGCCACCAGCTGGACGGCTCCCAGGGGCCCCCCCCCCCCCGACTCATGTCCACACAGTGTCTGCTCCGCATGCTGGGCCAGCTTCTCCAAAAAGGACACCCGCCTCCCCCTGCGTCCCAGGTACCCCGCTCACCAGCACAACTCCTCCCTCGCTCTGCATCCCGGGTACCCCACTCACCAGCACAACTCCAGAATCATACACTCACACTCTAGCTGCTCCAAGGTAACTCTCCCCAGCCTGTCTGTCCCAGCAGCGTGCGTCATGAAACTGACCAGAGCACACACACAGCACGTGTCTAATTCACGGATGCCAGGCTCCCTTTGTAGGCCATTGCTGTAACCACCGGTACCCCACACCCCAGCAGGGCACCATCTGGGGCATCTGTGTTCTGAAAGACCTTGCCACCCACTCACAGTAACTCCTAAAGCCAGGAGCTGACGGTGGGCCATGGCCATCAGAGGGACAGGTGACATCTGGCAGGGAGCCTGTGCTGCCTCCCCTTGCCCGCCCCGAGGGGCTCCCCACCCTGGACCCTGGCACAGGACAGTCCAACACCTCCCAGCGGCCAGTTCCCTGGGATCTTGCAAGACTGGGGACTCCATGAGGCCGTGGCCGGGCCCTCAGCAAATGCTGCTTAACAACGCCCTGCATGAAGGGCGGACCCTGAGGACCCAGTGAACAGGAAGAAACCCCAAGCGGGCCGGCCCAGCAGTGTGGCCAAGCACGTCAAGCTTTATGTCTGCAGTGTCGGCACCCCACACGGGCGCCAGGTGTTCAAGTCCCGGCCACTCCACTTCCGATCCAGCTCCCTGCTAATGTGCCCGGGAAAGCAGCGGAGGACGGCCCAAGTGCTTGGGTCTCTGCACCCACCCAAGTGGCCTGGGAGGAGGTTCCTGGCTCTAGGCTTCGGCCTGGCACATCCCCAACCGTTGTGGCCACTGGGGGAGCAAATCAGTGGATGAAACATCTCTCTGTGTAACTCTGCCTTTCAAATAGATATATATTTTGGGGGGTAGGGGATGTAGAGGACATGAGCCAAGTACTTGACAAGAGGCCCACAGTTACTCCAGCAGCTTCCAGAGCTGAGTCATCACCCCCGTGCTGAGCTGGGGAGCTGAATCAGCCTGAGCACCCCAGTCCCAGCCGTCCCAGCCGTCCCAGCCACAGGGACCCCAGAGCTGACTGAGGCAGTGCAGCCCCTGCCCAGCACCAGAGAGGACAACGGGGGCCACCTGTGCCCAGCTTCGGGGGCTGGATCCCCAGCCAGCTCCACGGGCAGAGCCAGGGCAGCCGGAGAGGTGGGCTGGGGCTGAAGTGCCATCCATCGGAGGTTCCCAAAGAAAGAGAAGCCCCTTCCCGCCACCACCTGTGCTTTGGGGGATAGCTGCTGGGAACTCCCTCTAGTCTCCAAGAACAGCGAGGCAGAGGCCGGGAACGGATTAGGCCAGGGACCACAGGTAGGGGAGAGGGGAGAGGGCCAGCCCCGCCAGAGCTCCCTCGGCGTCCACCAGGGAGATGGACGCCGCACAGTCAGGCCGACAGGACAGAGCTGGGCAACAGGAGGCGGCTGGCTGGTGGGCAGCAGGGTGGACATGAAGGCCACAGCGGCCCCAGGCAGAGGCCCGCCGGCAACCCGGGCGCTGCAACGGGAGAGGCCTGGAGAGCGGGAGAGGATGCGCACGGACACGGCCCAGAGACCCGGAGGCCACGGGTCTCAGCAGAGTTCGGGCCGCCCGCTCCGCCGCCGCCTCGGCTGGGGGAGCTGCACCGGGACCCCCGGCGGCCTGGACCGCACCAAGTGCCCCGGAGGGGACGGCCGCGGGGCGAGGCAGGCGGGCAGGGCCCAGGGCCGCGCGCCGCCGCCGTGCGCCTCGGGCTGCGGGAGCCGCGCACGGCCGGCCCAGCACAGCATCCCGCCCCCAGGTCCCCGGGCCCCGGCCTCGCTCGGCCGCCACGCGCGGGGCCTCGGCCGGCCTCCCCCGCGCCACCGGCGCACATGGTTCCTCCCGCCGCCGCGGACCGCGTTACCAAGGAAACGGGCCCGCCACCGCCAGCCGAGCGGCCCGCGCCCGCGCTGTGGAGGAAGTCCTCTCGCCGCGCACGCAGAGCCCCGACCGCCCGTACCAGAGGAGCGTCGGGCCTCGCGGGGCCGGGAACCGGCTGAAGGGCGCGCCCCGGCTCGGCCAGCCGCGGGAAGAGCTGCGCACACCGGGCGCCCCGCGCTCAGGCCGAAGACCCGCCTCGCGTCACCCTCGTCGTCAAGGGCCTCGCAGCCAATCAGGGCTCAAGGCAGGGGGCGCCGCCTCCGCGCGCGCCAGCCAACCGGTGCGGCCGCCGCCTCGTCCCGATTTGCATAGCCGGCGATCCCTCAGCCCGTATCGGCCTGACGGGCGTGAAGGCCAGCCAATGAGAAGCTGCGGGAGGCGGGGCCGCGGGCGTCCCACGAGGTGAAGATGCTGCGGGCGGAACCTGCCCGGGCGAGCGGGATTTGGGGGGCGCTCGAGTCGCTGGGCCAGGGCGGGAAGGAAGATCCGGAGCGGGACTCGGGATCCGGAGCTGGAGCCCCCAGGTGAGTGGCGGGGGAGACCCCGGCGGGCCGCGCCTCCCCGGCCCCGGCGGCGGACGCGGCCGTGCCCTCCCGCTCGGCCCCCCGCCCCTCTCCAGCCTCCTCGGCGTCCTCGCCTCTCTCCTTGCCCGTCTGTCCTCGCGCCTGACCTCTGAGCTGACACCCGCGACCCCCGGCCGCCCCCGCAGCCTCGTCCGTCCCTGCGCGGCCCCCAGCTCGGAGGCACGCTCGGCATCCCCGCCGCCTGCGTGCACCCTACTCCCATCCTCCCACACGCGCTGCTCCCCGGGCCCCCCACCCCCGCCGCGCGGCGCTCGCCCCCAGGTGGGCACCCCCTCTCCACCTGGCCCTGCCCCTGGGGACCCTGAGGCTCCCCACACCCCCACCCGCCCGCCTGGCACAGGGCGCCTCCCCACCCCCCTACCTGCTGCTGCTCCTGCGGCTGCGGAGCCCCGTCTGCCGCACCGCTCCTTGCTGCACCCCCTCCCACCCCGCCTCCTGGCCCCGGTCCTGGGGGGCTCCTGCAGGGCTGTGCAGGTGGCCTGCAGCATCGCGGGGTGCCCCGGGGTGGGGGGAGGCCCCTGCACCCACGTCTCAGCCCTCCTCCCTGGTCACCAGCTCCCTCCCCACCCCCACTCCCCTTTTGCTGCTAAGCCCTAGTTTGTGATTCAGCATTTTCGGGGTGGGTAACTTTCTGGGCTCCCTGCTGTGGCAGAGAGCTGGGCTTGGGACCTAGGGCAGCTGGTGTGGGCGTTGGGGACCGCTGAGCCCCCTTCGGAAGCGAACCTCTGCTTGGCCCGGAGCAAGGTGCAGAGCCGGGGCTGGGGGCGGGGGGGGGTGGCCGCTGTCTCCCTCGCTTGCCGGCCAATGTTAAACCACATCCAAGGGCTCTTGGGGAAATGGGCCGTTAGCATTTATGGAAATTAATTCGCGCACATCCGAGGAGCGAGAACACCAAGTTCGGGCCACAGCTGTCCCACTATCTGTCATTTCAGGATTTCTGCTCTTGGCAACTCCTCCTCTCCCTCCAGAGCGCCAGCCCCCACCCTGTCCCCCAGTGCCGCATTCAGGCCCCGCTGCCCACCTGATTCATGCCTGGCAGTGTCCACCGCAGAGCCTGCTCCCCGGCACCTAGCCCCTGTGCTTTTGGCAGTGCGGGGACTCGCTGCACCTGGCTCCCGGGTTCCTGTCAGTGCAGCCCCAGTTGCGGCCTCTGCGGAGTCTGCACTCGCCTTGGTGGCAGACAGCGTTGGGGCCTCAGCGTGTCCCTGTCTGCTGGAGGTCCAGTCTGCCTGTCCCTCTGCTGCACCAGTGAACAGCTGCTGTGCTGGCACTCAGGGCTCAAGCCGGGCAGCAGGGCCAGCACGGGCAGGAGTTGTGGAAATGCGTGAAACCCTTTGCCGTGTGCATCTTGTACGGCTGGCAGGAGCAGGCCCAGAACCCACTGCCTACAGCAGGGCGGGTGAGGTGGACCCCTGGCTTTCTCCAGCCTTGCAGCCGAACCCTGGCAATTCAGGTGGCAGAGGTTTATTCTGGCAGTTTCCACTAAGGGCTTGGCAAGAGGAACTTCTCCACACCTTACTGTGTATTGGCACTCAGTTAGGGCAATGAAACCAACAGGGTCCAGTCCCCTCTGCTGGGGGTATCGGGGAGCAGAGGGGGGTCCCAGCCTCCAGGGACCCCGGCAGATACAGGGTGTGCTTGGTGCCTGGTTGGTATCTCCCCTAAGCAAGGAGCTGCCTCTAGGGGTGACCAAGCCCGGGGGCCCCTTCCCCGCACCTGCCTCCATCCCTGTTCTCAGCAGCCAGGAGGGCCTGAGCTCTCAGATGGCAGGGACTTCTGCAAGGTCGGGTCTAACTGCACACGCCCACTTCGTGGCATTCCTTCCCAGTTGGAGCTCTAGGAAGCCAGCGTGGCTTGGCTGCCCTTTGGAAAGCCACCGTGCTGGTGCCCTTGTGGACATCCGGGTCGCTGGACGGCTTAGAGAAGGAAGCAGAGAATAATTGCTGACTAGTCCCTTGCGGCCCGGCGGGGTACCCCATGCCTAAGGGCTGTTGTTGGTGACTGTCCATCCACACCATGACCAAGTGGTAAGACAGGAGCCAACAGAATGGGGACTGTCCACACCGCGATGGGACCACACTTCCTGCCTCATGTTACCCCAGGGCCGGTTAGCCTGGCTGGGGAAACTGAGGCCCGGGCAACACCAGGCTGACCCTAGGGCCAGCCCTTGCCGTGCCGTTCAGCCAAGCTCCCATAGATGTCAGACATCCCCCTGGCTGTTGGGCGTCTCGGGCTGCTGGCACGAGCACGGATTCGGTGCCAAAGCCTGCTGTGTTCCCTGGTGCCGCCTTTCCCTTCCGCGTATCGCCACCTGCTCCAGCTGCACTCATTCCACCCTTGGAGGACATCCAGGGACGGGTGCTTGGTGCCAGTGAGATGTGTGGTCAGCCCAGCCAGGGTAGCGGAGGACCTTCCCCTGCAGAACTCCGGTGACTTAGCAGGGTGGCCTGAGGCTTCCTGCTTGACCCGGGCTTGGTGGATGTGTGACGCGTCCTGCTCAAGTGGGCCTGCTGGGCTTGGTCACCTGTGCCACATCTTAGGGAATTCAGAGAGCGCCAGCCTTCCCCTTCCTGTACCCCTGCCCGCTGCCCCCACACCCAGGGTGCTGATATCCCTGCTTCAGTGGCGTGTCAGGAGGCCACTTGTAGCTACACTGAACAGCCAGAGGCCGAGGGCTTGTATGTGTCCCTTGTCTCAGAGCCGTCCCCTGCCCTGCCTTGCTCATGTCCTTTGTGTAGGTCTCCTTGAAGTTTTCCCACCCCAAGAAGCAGCCCATCCTTCCGCATGGCAGCAGGGGCCCTGGCAGAGGTGACCCATACGCTGGGAGATAAGGGAAAGAGCTGGGGGAGGACAGGGCTCATTGCTGCTGCTCCCCACCTGTGCCCTGGACCCCGCTGTGACCTTGAGCTCTGGCTGGCGAGCGGCTGACACCTGCCATCCAATTGAGCAGCTAAAAGTCTGGAATTTTAACCCACTTCCTGTCAGTGTAACAAAAGCCCGGGACCAGTTGGTTGACAGAGGAAAGCTTATCTGGCTTGGGTTCTGGAGACCCAGAAGTCCTGTGTGCGGCAGTGGCATCTACAGGGCCCTGGTAGGACCCTTCCCGACATCTGATCAGGGTGGCCCAGGTCCCAGGGTGTCTGTGGTCCCAATGTGACCACATCAAATTCTCACCTCCTAAAGGCTCCATCTCCAAGTCCCTGCCATGTGGGCGGTTAGTAGTAGAGATTCTGGTACAGCAACCCTGGGGGGCACGCTCACCCCCAGGCACCTGTGCTTCTCCCAGCGGACAGCCGAAGGCTTGTCCACAGGGCATCCTCTGTCGGTAGCCTTGGTCCTTCACCCACCTGGTGTCATCGTCCTCCTGACACGGCCCCTCCAGAGTCCCAGGCCCCTAGCAGGTGCTCAGCAAAGGTCACTCTCTCCTCCGACCCAGAGGCCGAGCCCAGATTTGCCCGCCCAGGTCCCCATTGGCTCCCAGGTCGCCCCCCAAAGCCAAAGCAGGGTGATTTCAGATTTTACTTCATGGGCTCAGTTGGGCTCGTTGGGAGGAGCTGCCTGTCCCAGGAAGAGACTGCCAGGTCAGCCTCCCAGTGGGCCCGCCAGGCTGCCACCTGCACACCTGTCCCACTGTCTGTCTGTCAGTGACAGCCCGAACCGGTGGAGGCCACAGGGCCAGGCTCCCAGTATGCCCTGCCCACCTTCGCTGAGCGTTCACTTTCATCTCCTACCCCTCAACGGCTCCAGGACCTTCAGACACACGTGTGCCCTGGCTCCGTGGCTGCCAGAGGTAGCCTAGGAGCCCTGCGGCCCTGGACGCTCCGGGGGCAGCCGCAGCCTGCAGGCAGCACATGTAGGCCGAATCTCTAACGTGCTCATTGCTGAGGTTTTCAGATTGTATGGCCCAGCAGTGATGTCATAGATACCCAAATGGCCCCTTGGCAGGGGGTCAGAAATAAGCAGGAGAGGCTGGTGTCTCAACACAGAAAATGAGCTTAAATTTAAAGCTAACTCTGTGTCACTAAAGGAACCAGGGGCTGAGAGCCAGGAGAAAGGTGCAGTGGGCATTGACCCAAGGATCAGAGCCAACGCCACTGTGGCAGCTGGAGGCAGGCAGGATGGTATGTGGGAGGCCCAGGCAGGTAGGAGAGTGGTCAGACACCAGGTGCAGTCCTGGGAGGGCACGTGAAGGTGGGCGAGTCAGATGAATAGGAAGGGGCTGCCAAGCTGGACAGCGATGGGGAGAGGGGGTTCTACTCAAAGTGAGTCTCCTAGGCTCGCCTCACTCCGCATGATGAGAGGAAACGGGGCTCCTGGGGCGGGGGGAGCATAAAGTTCAGTGGGCTCCAAGTCACTGGAGTTCACACGAGTGCTAGGGCCTCCAGGTGACTGCCAGCCACCCACAGGTCACAGCTGTGACAGTGGACAGAGTCACATGGGGCCCCAAGGTCAAAAGTAGAGAGACTGGGAAGCAACTGTGGGTGCAGGAGACCCAGGGGTGAGGGAGAGTACAGGGCAGGTGGCCACCACCAAGGGATGGTCCAAGCTGGGCAGGGGGAGGAGGACGAGGAGGCCTCCCCAGCACAGGAGCCTGTGCTATGCAGAACGCCCCTGCTGCGTTCCAGGCCCTCTCATCATGGGAGCACCACAGCTCTGCAAGGTTTTCCTAAAGCCTCCAAGTTACAAGCCGGAATCTCCCTTCTATCTGGGCGGGCCGTGGGCAGATTGACAGTGACAGAAGGTGGGCAGAGCTGTGGGCACGGGAGCTGGCGGGTGCAGCGGTCACATCGCTGTGGGCACGGGAGCTGGCGGGTACAGAGGTCCACGTCGCTGTGGGCACAGGGAGCTGGCAGGTGCAGAGGTCCACGTCACTGTGGGCACAGGGAGCTGGCGGGTGCAGAGGTCCACGTCGCTGTGGGCACGGGAGCTGGTGGGTACAGAGGTCCACGTCGCTGTGGGCACAGGGAGCTGGCAGTGCAGAGGTCCACATCGCTGTGGGCACAGGGAGCTGGCAGGTGCAGAGGTCCACGTCGCTGTGGGCATGGGGAGCTGGCGGGTACAGAGGTCCACATCGCTGTGGGCATGGGGAGCTGGCGGGTACAGAGGTCCACATCGCTGTGGGCATGGGGAGCTGGCGGGTACAGAGGTCCACATCGCTGTGGGCACGGGAGTTGGTGGGTGCAGAGGTCCACGTCGCTGTGGGCACGGGAGTTGGTGGGTGCAGAGGTCCACGTCGCTATGGGCACGGGAGCTGGTGGGTACAGAGGTCCACATCACTGTGGGCATGGGGAGCTGGCACGTGCAGAGGTCCACATCGCTGTGGGCACGGGAGTTGGTGGGTGCAGCGGTCACATCGCTGTGGGCACGGGAGCTGGCAGGTGCAGAGGTCCACGTCGCTGTGGGCACGGGAGCTGGTGGGTACAGAGGTCCACGTCGCTGTGGGCATGGGGAGCTGGCGGGTACAGAGGTCCACGTCGCTGTGGGCACGGGAGCTGGCGCGTGCAGAGGTCCACGTCACTGTGGTCCCCAGCTTTCTCTCTGCTGAGTGTTTCCTTGATGCGTTGTTCAGTTCTCGGCCTCATGGAGGTGCTTCTGGGGGTCCCCAGGAACTGTGGCATGGGGGCTTATCTTCTCAGTCTCATCAGTGGCTCTGCAGGGGCCTAATGGTCCCCGGCCATTCCAGGGACCTGGCGACAGCTCCCTTCCTCCCTCCCATCCCTGGCCGCAGACCAGGACAACCATGTGTGTCACCATGTCGGTGCCATCTGCAGGAACATATCCTGGGTCTCCCCACCTCTGCCTCAGTTGGGGCAGGTGCCCAGCACAGCCCCAGGTCGCCCCTTTGCGGGGGCATGCTTTGCTCCTCGGCGTTTACGCATCCCTGTGCATAAAGGGACGTCCTGTGCGCTGGACCGGGCACTTCCTGGGTGCTGGATATGCTGCCCTACCTCCTCTGCCTCAGGAAGGCAGGAGCAGGTCAGCTGGGGGTGGACCGTGTCCTGCAGGTGTCTATGCAGTCACCAAGGGGCCCAACATGGAGGCAGTCTAGAAGAAATACTGCCATCCACGAGACCATGCAAGGGGTTCACCCACGGACCAGGGTTGTCAAGGGCAGGTTGCCACTCTCAGAGCCCGGGTATGGGAGGGGACATTGGGGGTGCCACAGTCTTGCTGGGCCAGCCCCAGGGTGCCGGCCGGGCCAGCAGATGAGGCAGGGCAGTGTCTGCACAGGGACAAGGAAAGAGGCAGGCTGGAGCCAGGCCTGAAAGCTGTGGGCACGGAGATGGAGTTGAAAGACGGCGTTGGGGGTGTTGGGGTCTCTGCATCTCTGAACATCGTGAGGGGTGGCTGGGTGTCTCCTCAGGGCTGAGCTGGGATGCTTAGCGAGAGACGGACACTGACCGGAGCCTCCTCTGAGCCCACAACACACTCCCTCAGTCCAGAAGGTTATAGCAAAGCCCTTTGGGGTACCCTCAAGAGGGATGTTAAGTTTGCCAGATTCCTCTGCCCCTTGGGCAGCCTGGTAACCACTCAAGCTCCCACTACTGGAGGGGCCCTGCCAACTCCTGGGCCATCTGGATGCCAAGGCCTGGATGAGCCCCCAGGCACAGCCTGGCAGCTAGATCCAAGAGGACTGGCAAGGCACCCAATGCCAGACCCTGCAGGCTCCCAGGACTCCCACGGCCCCAACCTCGGGGAAGTCCTCCAGGCTCCTAGATTCTGTGCTATGCATTAGGACAGGGGAATTGAGGCAGCAGTGTGGGGCTCACCCCATGGGTGGAGCCGGGGTCACGGGGGCGCTCTCTGACCGAGCCCCTGGGTGCTGTGCTATAGTCCTCTCTCTAAGCATGCCCCGCGGGGGTCGCAGTTGCTGCCGGGGCCCTGTGACGATGGGCATACCTGGGCACCCCGGCTCACCTGAGAGGCACACGCTGGAGGGTGGCTGTCTTTCAGGAGGACATGATGTTCCCCAGCAGGTGGGCCCACGGGTGACAGGGAGCCACCCTCTGAGCAGCCCAAGGAGGAGAGGGAGAAGGGTGCAGCCCGGCTCCCAGATCTTTCTTTCCCAGCCTCAACTTCAAATACTCCTCCCACCCCAGAGAAGTCGGGGAAGCAGGGGCACCGTCGGCATGCCCGCCATCAGCGTCTCCACCACACGGTGGCACGGGACCCTCACCCAGCTGGGCGCGGTCCTCTCCCCCACCCCACACATTTTATTTCCCAGTTTGTCTCAGTGCACTTTCCATGGCCATCCGTTGGGCTGCCCAGATGTCGCTTGATGTCCTCTTGGGCTCCCCGGGGACCCAGTTATGTAAGTGGAATTTAAGGGAGCCAGTGCGTGGGCACTGCTTTCCAACAAGCTCAGCCCTGGCACCCCAGAACCCCAACCTTCTGCAGTGGGGAGCAGCCTTGCCAGCCAGGAGAGTTTGGGCGGAGTGCCTGGTGGTCCTGCCCTGAGTGCCACAGGTCTGGCCTCGGCGGAGCCTGCTGGCCGTGATGGTGGCAGTGGCGTGGGGCTGGCTTTGGGACTACCAGCATGGGCGATGCATTAATCTTGCGTGCCCTGCCATGTGGTGCTGGGACCTAATCCTCTGAGAGCCGCTTTGTTATTCATCCTTCCAGTCCCTGGGGAGCAGGGAGGAGCCGTGCCCAGCTGGCTAAGGCGAGTTTCCCAGGTGGGGAGCAGAGCCAGGGCTGCGGGGCTCCATGCCCCAGAGGTGGGCTGGTTCCCCCCAAGAGAAGGCTGCTTCTCTGCCAAGGCTGGCAGGTTTTAGGGGCCGGGGCAGGAGACGGGGAATGCGTGCTGATGCCCCTCATGTTCTGTCGCCCACAATCAACCAGAGCGGAAGGCACTCAGTGGAAACAGACAAGCTATAGATTGGTGTAATACGTTGTTTCAATGCCTTCACACTTCCCAGATGGTCCTCTCGGGCTCTCCCCAGCCCTGGGGGATGAAGGGTGGGCAGCCTCGACCCTGGGGTCCCAGGGCTTCCCCTGTGACGTGGCCTGCTTCTCTGAGCCTGTAGTGTCTTAGAAATATTAGAAGAGATTCCTGCAATAGAGGTCCTCGTCTTAGCACAGAAAGGCAGAATTGGCCACATAGCAGGGCTCAGTGAGTGGGGCATCCATCAGACAGAAGCTGAGAGAGAGCCCAGCCGGTCAGAGTTGGGTCAGCCAGGTCATGTGGGTTAGTGGAGTGCAGACACCTGATGAGCTGGGCAGGCCCCTACACAAAGACCTGAGAGCTGAGGGCTGACCTACGGGCCAGGAGGGCATCTCATCAGAGAGCCAAACAGGCCTTACAAGGAAGTGGGGTCCCTCTGCATTCCTCCTTCCGGCACCACCTCCTAAACAGAGGGTTTCCTCGGTGTGAAATGAGTGGGATCCACCCCTCCCATGGTTTGACCACCCCACCTTAGCCCCCTTGGCACCAGCCAGACAGGATTCCCCCAGCGCGCCTTCCTCCAGTAAGGGTGTGGGCAGGCCCTTGCAGTGGCCGTGCAGGGCCTCGTCCAAGTGTGCTCCCGGTATTGCTGCACTGCTGTCCGCAGGCCCCTCACACGCAGAAGCCGGCGTCTGACTTTGATCTGACACGCCTCCTTGGATTGAGGGCCCGCCCTAATCCAGGATCCATCCCCTCATCCCCTCTCCACAGCCCTGTCTGCCAGCAAAGGTCCCGTCCCTAGAACCAGGCGTCAGTGTCGACCCACTCCAGCAGGTTCCACCACGGATTCCCAGACATCACCCCTCACCCCAAGGCTCCTTCCAGAAGCTTCCGTGACTTGCTTTCTTGTCTGGAGATGACTTTCCCTGAGCAGGGACTGTCCATCAAGGGCCATGGACGTGAAGGACAGGGTTATGGGCAAAGAGGGTAGGGTAACCAGGAAGTTGGAGCAGAGTAGGCTGGTAGCACTGGACCTCATTTCATGGGAATCTGACTATTAAGCCTGGAAGGGGACCGAGTGTTCACCCCTTGGTTAGGAGTGGGTCTCCCCTGCCCACTCCTGTGGATGTTTCTAGAAGGCAGAACCACCCCACTGGTTCAGAGCAGTATCCCGTGGGAAGGCCAGGCCTGCCCCCCAGGCAGTCACTGTGAGGACCAGGGTGGGACAGATGAGGCCTGGGCCATGGAGGGTGCCTGGATAGATGGTCTTTCCAGGATAACAGGATGGGAGGGGGACTTGGGGCAGCAGGAGCCTGGCCAGCTGAAGCCTGTCCTGCGACCTCTGCCGAGGGCTGTGGTGGAAACCCACAGAGAGGATACTAGGAGAGCCTGCCAAGTCATCCGCCTGTAGCATGCAGCATCCACCTGTCTGTGGCAGTCAGTACCCAACAGTCACCTTGTGCCATGCCAGGGGCATTCTGTATGTCACCTGGGTGCCCAGCTGGACACTGTGGCCAGCACGTCCCATCCCCACAGATGCTGGCACTCGCACCAGTCAGGCCAGGTGAGAGTGGGACCAAGTGGTGCACACATCATGGGTGCCGTGAATGCTCTTTTGGGATACCAGGATGCTGGCCTCTCCCTCCTCCTCCACCTGGGGAAGCCAAGGCAACACGCAGGAACGGCTCCATGGCCCTGTCTGTCCATCCTTCCATCCATCCATCCACCGATCTGCCCATGCACCCGTCCATCCACGCACTGCCTGTCTGTCCACCCACGCGTGGGCTGGGCCTGCTCCTCCCCTTGTGCTGCTGAGTCAGATCTTAGCAGCACTCAACAGGATCGGGAGCTTATTTCTCCCTCCCCCCCGCCCCACCCAGCTGTGTTTCTCCTACGTTGGCTTCTCTTAGAATGCCATTCTGACCAGGAGAGAAGACTCAGCATTTTCTTGATCTGCTTCCATTGTGGACATTCCAAACTAGACCTGCAGATGCTGTGTGCACATCACTGCTCCTGTGACCATTGTGGGCAGTGGGGGACACATGTCTTCTGGAGACCCACCCCCGGCCTTCTCTCTCTCTCTCTCTCTCACACACACACACACACACACACACACACACACACACACACACACGCCCCTGGCTCCCTGACTGTCCTGAAGCTGCCACCAGGGTAAATACTGCAGCCGCCACTAGGTGGAGATCCCGCAGCGTCTGCTGTGGCCACAGGGCCACTTCATTTTGGTGTGGCCTGCAGGCACTGCCTGAAGCCCTCTGGCTTTGTATGCCAACTCCCAGGGGAGCGCTGAGTGGAGAGAGAAGGAAGGCAGAGGTACTGCCTCACCAGGAACCCTGCCCTGGTGCCACTGTGGGAGGGAATTCTAGACGTGGGCCCTTCAGCCTAAGACTTTCCTACTTGGCGTGAAGAGCGGGACCCTTTGGGGAGACATCTCCGGTCTTGGGCCTGGCCTGGGCGCTGGAGGGAGGCAGCCGGCAGTCCTGCCCGCTTCCTTGGGGAGTAGCCACAATGTTGGGCCTGGCCTGGGCACTAAGGGAAGCAGCCGGCAGCCCTGCCTGCTTCCTCGGGGAGTAGCCACAGTGAACGCTGTTAAGGCTGGGAATTGGGCACATGCCGGCTCCAGAGGGAGGAAGGCCAAAGCCCTTACTGGTGCCCCTCACCCCGGGGAGGCACAGCGACCCCAAGCCCCTACAGCCTAGCTATACTCTCTGAGTCTTTGAAATGGGCTCTGGCTGCAGATTCAGGTCCAGCTGTGAATCTAGGGTCACTCGGCATCCAGATCTTGTGTGCGGGGCCTGAGCCTTGATCTTCACCTGTCTGTTGGATTGTTTTCCACGCATTGGTAGGTGGCCTGGGTTGCCATGAAGGCCAGTCCCCTGCACACACAGGGTACACCACGTGCCATCCCCCTGGCCTGGGGTGCCATGAAGGCCAGTCCCCTGCACACACAGGGCACACCACGTGCTATCCCCCTGGCCTGGGGCGCCATGAAGGCCAGTCCTCTGCACACACAGGGCACACCACGTGCTATCCCCCTGGCCTGGGGCGCCATGAAGGCCAGTCCCCTGCATGCACAGGGCACCCCACGTGCCACCCCTCTGGCCTGGGTAGATGCCTGTTCCCAGCATGTCTCCAGGTACATGCTTGACCATCAAATGCCTTGGCTGACAGGTGGAATGCATCCATGTGTATGTGCGCATCCCCACCTCCACCCATGCCTCCACCTGCCCATCCAGAGCCTCTCGCCAAGCTGACCCTGAACACATCCTGGCAAGCTCTGGCCTCTCCCTTCATCCTCTTGGTCAACTTGCTGTCAGGGGAGGGGCCCTGACACTCTTTGACAAAAGAGACCAGTGGGATGACCTGGAGCTGGCCCTCTGCCCAGAGATGGCCTTGTGGGACCTGGGATGAGGGTAGGAGGCTGCTGGGTCAGCAGGAGAGGATTCTGGCAGCTGGCGCACTCTCTCGACAAATGCTGCCTGTCCCTCACCCACTGGCTTCCCCCGTACACGCGGCTCAGATGGGCACAGTACAAGTTTATGTGTTCTCCCAGAGGCCAAACATACTCCCTGACGAAGCTTGCCTGGAGATGAAGCTTGTCGTACCTGTTGGGTGTCAGGGGGTGGCATGTCCTCATCACCATTAAACTCGTCAGGAAAGAGAGTTGCCGTGGGCTGCCAGGGGCACACAGTGGTGCCCAGCCCCAGGGGATCCAGGTGACCACTGAGCAGGTGCTCACTAGTATTTCAAGGATAGGCTGAGGCCCTGTCCTTCCTGCTCAGCTGAATGCAGGGATGGGGCAGCTGGGTGGGGCTACCAGGCGCCCCGAGCTGGGTTGGCATTCACGTGCAGAGATGTGAACCAGAGAGCCATCGTCGGGGGTATCCGGGGCCAGAGGGCAGAGGGCTCAGTCCCTGTGGCTCCATGGCGGACACGCCTGCCCCGTGTGGCTTCAGGCAACTGCTCAGGAGGTGCAGTTCCTGCTCTATCACTGTCCACCCCAGGGTAACACTGCCCAGGAGTGGATGACTGTGCAGACCCAGAGTTCAGCCTACATCCAGGTACTGAGGAGTTCCCAAGAGATGGAGGAACACAGCATCCCTCCCGGGGACCAGCAAGGGCGGGGGCAGTGGCTGCCACAGATAGAGCGAAGGGGAGAAGCAGACAAGTGTGTCCCTGGCCAGCTGGGTGGTGAAGGGGCAGGTCCCTGTGTCTGAGTCCAGGTGTGCAGAGAAAGGGTAGGCTGGTGTGCCCACAACCAGATGTTAAGAGAGCTAGGTGTGTGGGAGGGACTGACAGGTGGAGAGCAAGATGGTAATGGGCTTGCTGCAGGTGCTGCTGGGGGCTGCACAGAAAGGCATGGAAGGAGAGCCCTGGTGCTAAAGTGTAAACACAAGGTCCTAGTGACAGGCAAAAAAAAACCCAAAACTGATACAGGCAGGTGCTTCCAAGCCCAGGGAACAGTGAGGTGGCAGCAAGAGAGGAGGTGCTTCAGGGACATCTAGCGGGGCCAAGTCCACACTGGGAGCTGCAGAGGAGAGCTGGGGGCCAAGCAGTGGGGAGACCGCGGGGAGGTGAAGCTGGGAGAATAACCTGGAGGGTCGTTCGGCAGTAGGCAGACCAAGGAAGAAGAGGACTTAGGGAGGTGATGGTGGAGGTGGCACGGAGCTGACACGTGCATGTTAAGGAAATTGACCAGAGACCTGACACCGCGGGTGGGAAGGAAGAAGTCAAATTTTACCCTCGAGGGCACCAGCCTGGACCCCCTGTCATGGCTGGGCCCCGACGGACGGTCCTATTACAGAGCAGTAGGCTGAGCCGTCTTGAGCGCTGGTGGGGGTGGGGGGGGCAAGCGAGTGTGGATACAAAGGGAACTACGCAGCAGTCGGCTGTTGCGCCGCTGTAGTCCTGGGACTTGTGCAGCTTGTCGCAGCCAGCATTCCCATCTCCTTCCTTATCCCCGGCATCCTTAGCAGAAGACATGTGCTGCCATGACATCCTTAGCAGAGGCACACTTAGCAGAAGACATGTGCTGCCATGTTTCAGGGACAGTATTTTCTGCAGAGGCAACCCTGGACACAGGCTCAGGAAGGAATACCCAGGCTGAAGGGCCACAAGACAGGACGGCAGAGGCCAGCAGCAGCCTCCCACACTGGCCATCTGCAGAGGCCCTTGCGCTGGACACAGCCATCGCCACATCCTCAGTTCCCCTCCGGGACTGGACTGTGAAGGGCATGCTAGTCTCCCAGGATCCCCGAGGGCTGGACCACAAGGCCGGGCAATGTCACCTCACCAGGTGCGCTCGGCCTGAAGTAACACTAGAGGGGTTGAAGACATGGCAGTCCTTTAACTTCAGTGCAAGAGAAAAGTGGGCTCCTGGTCTCCAGGAGCAACTACCATCAAAAATAAATGAGGCAGAGTCGCCCAAAATAGCCCCGTGAGAGGCAGCAGCCGTGAGGCCCAGCCAGCTGACCTCAGCCGTCCACGCAGCCTGCGCCCCGAAACGGAGGCATCAGGCTGCAAACAGAGAGGCATGGGGCGGGACGACTCCACACGTCCCCTCATCGGTAGGCAGCATGGGGAGTCACTTGTCCAGGAAGGCCCCTCCTTGACCTGCAGAGGCCACACCTCCAGGTGGGGTGAGCCACCGAGGGATACAGGACGCTGGTGTCACGGTAGCTTCACCTGTTACAGCACAGTGCCGCCCCCAGCACTTGCTTTTGTCAATGAAGTTTTATTGGGACACAGCTACATCCCTTCCTTTACAAACCATCTCAGGCAGTTGAGTAGTTATGACAGAGAGTGACTGCCCCTGCCATGGCCTGCCCCTGCTGTGACCTGCCCCTGCCATGGCCTGCCCCTGCCGTGGCATGCCCCTGTTGTGGCCTGCCTCTGCTGTGGCGTGTCCCTGCTGTGGCCTTCCGCTGCCATGGCCTGTCCCTGTTGTGACCTGCCCCTGCCATAGCCTGCCCCTGCTGTGGCGTGTCCCTGCCGTGGCCTGTCCCTATTGTGTCCCTGCTGTGGCGTGTGCCTGTCGTGGCATGTGTCTGTTGTAGCCTGCCCCTGCCGTGGCCTGTCCCTGTTGTGGCCTGTCCCTGCCATGGCCGTGGCCTGTCCCTGCCGTGGCCTGCCCCTGTTGTGGCCTGTCCCTGCCGAGGCCTTCCTCACCATGGTTGTCTTTGTGCGTAGGCGTGAGCATGCTGAGGAAGCAGCGTATTCACTGAAGACATGCTAATTGGGGAGCGGGGCATGTTGCTCTAGTTACTACGTTGTTGTTGATTTGGGGTTTTAGAGATCTGGACATTTGCGTCACTGAGCTGTCTCCCAGCCCGTCCATAAAGGGAAACATCCACTGCCACCTACCACCACCAAGCTGCTCTCCCACCGGCTTCCAGGGCCACCCACGGGGCCACCTGCCCTGCACAGCTCCCCACACAGTGGGAGAGAGGAAGGTCAGGATTCCTGCAGTCCAGACCCTGGCCCTAAGCTGTGGGGGCCTTTCCCCGCCCCAAGTACTGAGGTCACCCCACTTCCATGAGCCATGCTGCCCTTGTTTCCAACTCCCACCCGTTCTGGGGCCCCTGGAGGGGGGTCCTGCCCATCAGCCATGAGGTCAGGTCTGGAAATGGACACTTTTATGTGGCCTGCCCGGGCACAAGGCTCCTGGCAAACAACACGGGGAACTTTTAAATCAGGAAGGCTTTGGTGCCACTCACGCGGGCGTGGAGTGGCAGGCAGCAGACAGCCATGGTGGCACCGCCGAGCACACTCTGCCACAGGAGGAGATCTCACAAGACCCACCCCCCCGATCTTCCACAGCTGGCTCCCCCAAAGGGAGGTTCGGAAGACGAGGGGCCAACTCCTGCAAGCCGTTGGCTGTTGCAATGGGTCTGCCGTCAGGGGAACAGTTGCCCAGCAGACGAGCAGGTCAAGTCCCCTCCCCCCACAGAGAAAACAGCCAAACCCCAGGCATGACCCCAAGGTCAGCAGGCCACCTAAGAACCTATAGCAAATGTGAGGGACAGGCAAAGCCACTGGTGACCAAGCAATCATCCCCAGAGGGACAGTGCCAGCCTCCAACACCTGCAGAGAGGAAAAGGGGACTCGGTAGGGGAGAGGAGGCATGTAGCCCAGCAAAAGCGCAGGGTGGGCTGGGAGCTTCGACATGAAGGGACTGTGGCCTTCTAGAAGCGTGCCGGCAAGGGCTGCTGGGAGCAGGCTCCCCCTCTGCTGGGAGATGGAGCAAGGGCTGCTGGGAGCAGGCTCCCCCTCTGCTGGGAGATGGAGCAGCAGACGTTTGGAGCATGCGGAGGTGTGGTCTCTGTCGTGGCAGCTGTGTAGCAGCCACGGCCCAGGTCACTCCCCTGGTCACTGCCACGGCCAGGGCACTGAATGCCCTCCCCAGTCACTGCCACGGCCCAGGGCATTCAATGCCCTCTCCTGGTCAGGGCCCAGGACACTGCATGCTCTCCCCTGGTCACTGCTACGGCCCAGGGAATTCAATGCCCTCCCCTGGTCTCTGCCACGACCAGGGCACTGAATGACCTCCCCTGGTCACGGCCAAGACCCAGGGCACTGAAAGACCTCCCCCCGCAAAGTCATGGTTATAAGAGATGGGGCCTTTGAAAAGTATCAGGGCTAACATGAGCTCACAGGTGTCATGGCACAGCAGGCTGAGCCGCCGTTTGGAAGGCCCGCTTCCCATGTGGGAATGCCTGGAATGGGACCCACATCTGCTGCTGAGCCAGCTTCCTGCCATGTGCTTGAGAGGAACGGGTATCAGCCCCAGAAGCTGGGTTCCTGCCAGCCAAGCAGGAGAACCAAGTTGGTGCCCAGCTCCTGGCCTTGGTCAAGCCCCAGCTGTGGCTGTTGTGGGCATTCAGGAAGTGAAGCAGCACATGGAATATCTCTCCCTCTCCCTGCCACTGTGCTATACAACTGAGAAATAAGCAGGTTGTGAGGGTGGAAGTCAGAGGGTGGGGTCAGCATTCCGACCAGGAGCCCAGGCACGCTCTCCACTGTGTGAGGGTGCAGGAGAGGGCAGCACCCTTCCGAGAGAATGACTGCTGTCAGCAGGTCCCTGGCATGCCAGTCAGCAAGGAAGTGGGTGTGGCCATGTGCCCATAAAGCGTTAGGAGGCTGAGGTTCAAGTTGGGCATCATTTCTGTGTTAGGAAACATCGTTCTCACTTTGGTTTCCTAGGCACAGTCTGAAGGTGAGACGCTGTTCTCAGCTCACGATCAACAGGCTGGCTGGCCCTGTCCCAGAGTGAGACCTCATGGGGCACTGCTGCGGGTGCTGGGTGCCATGTTTGGGGACCCCAGTGCTGATGTCCCAGGAAGAGGTCAAACCAGTGAGTGAGGGTACGGGCTGGCTCCGAGCCTGGTGCTCCTGCTGCCGACACAGGCCTTGGCGTCCCCAGCCTGGTCCTGTGGAGAGCCACTGGCTACCGAGGGGCTTCACCAGGACTCCCGTGTGTTTACCCCTCAGGTGCCATGCCATGCAGCTGCAGCCTAGGTGGTACCTCCGAGCATGAACGCAAGTGCCCAGCTGTGGGGAGAGCCGTGTCAGACGTCGGGCTCGCTGTGGCCTCCAGGAACCTCGGTCACCTGGGGATGACCTTTCTTTGTCATTTCAGCTGTCCCAGTAGAATAATCCGCTTGGCTTTCCCCACTGCTGGAGCTGTTGAGAGCCACCAACATGGGCATTTTTAAGAGGGGCGGGCTTATCATGTGGATGGCAGAGTCACAAAACAGACAGAATCTTCTGTGGCTGGTTCACTTCCACCCACATGGCCACAACTGCTGGGAGCCGGGCCAGTCTGAAGCCATGAGCCCAGAATTTCATCCAGGTCTCCCACGTGGGTGCAGAGTCCCAAGCCCATGAGCCATCCGCTGCTGCGTTCCCAGGCGCATTAGCAGGGAGCAGGATTGGAAGGGGAGCAGCTGGGACTTGAACCAGGGCTCTGACGCAGCTACCTGGACGCAGCCCCTGGATGCGATGCACAGCAGGCGGCAGTGCACCCAACTGTGGCACAATGCCAGTCCTCATTTCTAATTCTTCAAGGTGATCCCCCACTGACCTCCACAGAGGCTGCGCTGCCACAGGCAGGCAAGGATGCCCCAGGGCTGGCTGGGGCTCACCGCCCCTCAGTCACTCGCTATTTTGTGGTTTCCTGTTTTCATGGCTGTGAGTTCTGGTCTCCCCCCAGTCCTGAGGACACTGGATGTCTTCTTGAGCCGGTGGCCACGTGCTGCATGTCTGGGGGGACACGTCTGATGAGTTCTTCGCCCTGTCTTGGAGCAGGTCTAGCTCCCTGCTGCCTGGCTGCGGGAGTCCTCTGTGAGCTCTGCTCAGAGAGAGGATTTGCGGTTTGGTCTTTGAGATGAGGCTTTTTCAGCTCTGCCACCCAGCATGCAGCAGTCGCAGGAGTTCTTAGAAACAGCAGGAGCAGAACTGCCGCTCGTGCGAGTCGGGATCCACGCGGGCCGTGGGGGCAGGTGCAGAGTGATGGAAGACCCGGGCTGAGCAGAGGTGGGAGAACCCCAGGGGCACCAGAGGCTGGCCACTGCTCCCCAGTGCCAGTGGTGGAGGTCGCCTGAGGGGACCAGGGGTGGAGGTGGACGTGGGGCGCAGTGGACAGAGGAAAGAGCCCGTACTTGAGCACGTGTCTGGCCCCGACCCACTGAGTGCTGTAAAGTGTGCTCCTGGAAGGAGAGCTGGGGGCATGGCCCAGGGGGCTCCCTGTGGGCACCCCACTCCCTCCCTTCCAGGCCTCCTCTTCCCTCTCTCTCCCTCTCCTTTCTCTCTCTCTCCTTCTCACCTCTTTTCTCTCCCCCTCTCCTCCTCCCCTCCTTCTCTCTCTCCCTCTCTCCTCTTCCTCCATCGTCTCCTCTGCTGCCCTCTCGGCTTCATCTCCTGCCGGAGCGTCCTCACCCAGCAGCACTAGAGCAGAGCTGGAGCCCAGTGCCCACCGCCCTCCCTGGGGAGGGGACACTAGGGAGCCAGCACAGGGTGTGTTCTCAGCACACTGAGAGCTCTGGGGGAGGTCTCCCCCAGGAGAGCCACATATGGCCCACCACTCACCAGCTGCCCCCACCCACAGGTGTGGGAGTGGAGAGCGGCATCCCCAGGAAGGGGGTCTGACCAGGAGAGCTGTGGCAAAGCATGGGAACAGTCCTGTGACCTGTCCTCCCTCGGGCCAGCCCTGCCCGCCAGGTGCTTGGCCTGCACCTGCTGTGTCACAGCTGTCAGGACTAGAGACCAGAAATGGGAGAGAAGCCACTGTGGGGTGTGGTGGCAGAAGGCACCGGGTTCAAATCCTAGCCATGGGTCACGGCCCCAGGACTTTGGCTGCTGCCTCTGGCAGAACCCCTTCCCAGTGCTTACCACAGGTGATAGGTGTGGGCAGGAAGCTGGTTACTCCCCACAAGACCTGCTGCCCTCCGGCCTTCCCTGACAATGTGGGCAGCTCCCAGTCTGATGGGGGTCAGCCGTGGGCAAACTGGGGGGGACATGCCCCAGGTGCTTCCCCCTGCAGCTCCTCTGTCTTGCCTCCTGCCTGGGGCAACTACTGCACCATGGGAAGGCTGGGGTGCCAGGGAGCCTCCCATCTGGACCAGGGCTTTGGACACTTCTGGGATCCAGGGTCACAGCCTGGCACCTCAAAGGGCCCTGGCACATGCCATGCCCCAGGCTTCTGGCACATGCCATGCAGTCCATGCAGGACACATACGAGGACCTTGGGCCACCCCAGCCATCCTGGCACCTGGTGTGGGAGGCACAGGATGGGTTTGTGTCTGGTGGGTAAGTGGTCTCAGTGCCTGCGCAGCATCAGGATGCCCCGATGTGTCAGGGGATTGCCATGCAGGTGCACTGCTGTGCCCACAGCCCCCGCCACGGGAGTAGCCATAGCCGGGGTGGGAGCTGCCCGGGCTGACACCCCATCCGATCCAGGCTGAGCCCCCACATGGCCCCAGGTGGCTTTCTGTGCAACCTCAGGATGTGCAGTACACACACAGACCCAGCAACAGCTCAGGCGGTTAACAGGGTCGCAGCAGCCAGGCCTTGGCCCAGGGACGCGGCAGTTGACAGAGACCCCGGCCCAGGGACGCAGCAGTTGACAGAGACCCCGGCCCAGGGACACAGCAGTTGACAGAGACGCCGGCCCAGGGTTGCGGCAGCCAGACCCCAACCCAGTCTCTGGCCACAGTACAGTTTACTGGTTTCTGCCTTTAGGCCTGGGACCAGGAGGGGAATGGGGAACACCCAGAAATGCAGAGCCCTGAGGGCACTTGGGCCCCTCTGCAGGGGCTGGGGGTGGCAGCTGCGGGGCAGCACTGCCCAGAGCTCTGCCATCTGCTCTCCACTGGGACCCCTGGCCTGGGGTTTCCTGCCTGCTCAGGAGGAATCAGGACCCCAGCCTTGACGGCCAGTGCACTGGGTCCTGTCCCCCAGATACCCCATCTCTGGCTGAGCACGGCGCAGGAGGGAGGTCAGACTCCTTGGAGCCCACCTACCCAAGGGCCCCACACAGCCTCGCGGGGAAGCAGAAAACTCCTTGGTGACCACGGCTTCCTCCCTCCGCCCCGCCCCCTCTGTGCGCCTCCACTTCCCCCCAGCAGGATATGGGTGCAGGGTGTGGTCGGGTGGGAGGGGAGGAGGCAAGCGTTTCCTGTACTGCTTGTCCAGTGTGTGCAGTGTGCATAGAATGAATGACTGAGGCAGGGGGCCACGGCCTGGGCACACAGCTATGGGGCCAACTGAGCAGGTAAGAATTTCTGCCGCCTCCTCCCCTGACATACTGTAGCTCACAGGGTTGAAGCCACTGGCCTGCCAGTCCTGGCCTGCGTTCCCAAAGCCCACTGTGGCAGCCAGCACCCGGGAGTCTGGGTGCTGCCATATGGAGGTACCCAGCCCCCTGATGCAGGGGGCCTGCATGTGGCATTGTGCTGTCTGCCAGGGCGCGTTGGGACACTGGGATGGTGCACTGGGATGGTGCACTGGGGGGCCGGGTTTTCAGTGGAGTCTTAATTGTGCATTAATCAGATGTGGCCACGAGCTCTCCTTCCCTGGGCCGCGTGCCAGGCTGCCGCAGTGTTGGGAGTCAGGGCCAGGCGTGCCAATGTCGCTTGGGAAATGCCGACACACATCTCAGTCTGTGATCTTGAGGGAGTTTCACCGAGGTGCTAATGAGGTATGCCATCAACATGCCAGAGCCGGTGGCCTTGACTTTGGACTCCAAGGTGGGATGGACGCTGCTGCCATTGTGTGGACCGTGCGGCACCTGTGCTGTTCCTTGTTGGATTGGCAGGCCACTGTGCCTCCTGTGCCCCCGGCCCTGGCCTCAGGAGCCGGGAAGGAGCTGAGGTTTCTCAGAGCTGCTGCTCATGCCCATGTCTGGCACTATATCGTTTCTTTGCCCCTGGCTATGTCTGACTCGTGTCTGGGTGGTGCAGTTGGGAAACTAGATTATGCTGGCCTGGGAGCACCAGCCCAGGCCCTGGTGGGCACCCCAAGCGTCCTTGGAGTCGGCAGCAGCCTTCCTCACTCTCTCACTTGGGTCTCTGGCATCTGGGGAGATAGGAAGGACGCGTCTAGAAGCGTGCCTTGGCGTCATGTGGTTTCAGGCAGTTACACTTCCTGCCACTCCTTGGGGCCCCTTGGTCCTCAGCTCGGGGCTCCGCCCAGCCCTGTCCCGCCCAACAGGCATGGTTCTGTGCCTGTGGCAGGCTCACCAGGGCCATGGGGGGCCCTGGCAGGTGGGAGTGCCAGGCTTTGGGGAACGGCTTAAAGAGTCTCACTGATTCCATAGAAGCAGGTGCTGGGGTCCCTTGGCACAGAACACACAGTGGACACAGCTTTCCTGGCAGAGGGGGCTCAGTGCCAGCTGTCTCAGGCGCGTGGGTGGGTGTGAATGAGGAATGTCGCATTTCCGGTGCTGTGTTCGACCCCCCTTCAAGGTGGCCTCAGGTGCTCCTGCTGTCCCCGCCGTCACGTCTCCACCCTTGCAGCGCTAAGGTCGGTTCCCGCCAAGTGGTTAAGGACAGCTCACACACAGCTGAGTTCAGGGCAGGTGCAGAAAGCCCAGCAGCCCGAGCCGTGAGGTCAGCTGGAATGTGGCTGGGCAGGACTGTGTAGGCTTTGCCTTTCTCCGGGAGAGTGGGAAAAGGGAGGACGGAAGGTGGCCCACATCTCTGGAGTGCCAGGAGCTCGCTGCCTGCTGGGCTCTCAGCTGCCCTCAGCACACGGCACATACCCAGCCTGCTGCCCTCTCAGCTGCCCTCAGCACACGGCACATACCGCGTCCACCCCTACTGTTATCCCAGGTCACAGAAGAGACGGACCCTGCCGAGGTTGAGCGAGTTGCTTTGTCATCCAGCACGGAGCAGGCAGAGTTGGGACTGCAGCCAGGGATCAGCACTGAAACCCACACAGAACCACAGACAGGCCACACCCTCTTCCTGCAGGGCTCTGTACCACAGGGCCCCATGTACCACAGGGTTCCATGAACCACGGGACTCCATAGACCACAGGGCTCCATAGACCACAGGGCCTCATGTACCTCAGGGTTCCATGGACCACAGGACCCCACGGACCACAGGGCCCCATGGACCACAGGGCCTCACGTACCTCAGGGCCCCATGGACCTCAGGGCCCCATGGACCACAGGGCCCCATGGACCTCAGGGTTCCATGAACCACAGGGTTCCATGAACCACGGGACTCCATAGACCACAGGGCTCCATAGACCACAGGGCCTCATGTACCTCAGGGTTCCATGGACCACAGGACCCCACGGACCACAGGGTTCCATGGACCACAGGACCCCACGGACCTCAGGGTTCCACGTACCTCAGGGCTCCACGTACCACAGGGCTCCATGGACCACAGGGCCCCACATACCTCAGGGCCTCACATACCTCAGGGCCCCATGGGCCACAGGACTCTGCATTGCAGGACTCTGTACCACAGGGATCCCCTCTAAGATGCCGTTGCATATATAGTAGGGTGGCCTGGGGCACATGTGACCTCCAACAGGGACGGAGACTTGAGGCCAAGTCCACTGCGGCTGCGAGGGACATATTGTCATTGTGCTCGCCTTCCCTTGGCAAAGCCGAGTCGCACAGCCACATCAGAGACACGGCCAGGAGTTTACATGTGTGCGCACGTGTGAGTGTGCATGTGTCTGTGTGCATACACGTGTGTATATTGTGCGTGTGTGTGCACGTGGATGTGCTGAGGAGGCAACAGATCACACAGCAGCCCTGTAGCTACAGGGAGGAGGAAGGAGTCACACTGACGCTGCAGCCTCCCACAGCCTCCTCCTGTCCCCCGCCCCACGGATGGGATGCCAGGTCCCATCCATGAAACCGTTGTCTCCAAGCAAGCCAGAATGTGTCTTCTGTTGCTTGGCACCGCTGTCCGTGGCTCCCAGGGTCTTGTGCTTCATTCTGGCCTCTCCCTGTCTCCTCTGCTGGGCACGCTGACTCCTTCCAGCCTGGCAGGCTGCTCCTGGGTGGGGCTCCAGTGTGTTAGCAGGGGTCTTTACTGCAGGCTGAGTACCACCCTGTAGCCTGGGGCTTTTACTTTTCATTAGATTTATGTTCTATATGTTTTTTTTTTAGGTTTATCTCTTGAAAAGGCAGAGTGGCAGGGGAAGAAGAGACCTTCTTAACCACTGGTCCCTCCCCATATGGCCACAGCAGCCAGGGCTGAGCCAGGCTGGAGACAGGAGTGCCCTCAGGCCTCCCACGCGGGCAGCTCAACCTTCGCAGTTGCATGGGTGGGAACTGGCACTTGTGTGTGGAATGTGGGTGCCACAAGTGGCAGCAGAGCCCACTGGGCCACGCCAGGAGCCCACCAGGAGTTCTAAAGTATTGCAAGCCTGGCCGTAGGCTACCACGCGGACATGGCCAGATGCGAGAGCCACACTACATGTGACCAGTCCCAAGATGGCACAGAAATGCCATCGAGAAATCTCTTCAGGGGGCAGACCCCAAGTTCCCAAGGAGCACGTGTTTTGCCAAGAAGCAGCAGCCCAGCAGCACCACGGCTACACGTGCACCTGCTGAGGCTGGCAGGCCCTCATCAAGCCCACAGTGCCAGAGGCTGGCAGCCATGAGCTGGACTGGCAAGGCCACCTTGCTGGCCCCAGGCGTGGGAAACACAGCTGCCAGGCTCATGCCTGCACTGCCAAGGGTCTTTAGCGGTCCCGGCCAGAGCAAGGTCAAGACGCAAATCAACGTGAAAACCCAAGCTGCACCTGCACCCACAGCCCCATTTCCAGCTTGGGCTCCTCCCAGCGGTGACCAGCTGCCCTGGAAGGCTGCACAGGAACGGCCTTTGCCTACCGATACAAGGAGACAAGGCTGAAGTGCTACCCACACGGGGCTGGTGTCCCGTAACCCACACACGGGGCTGGTGTCCTGTGCTGTTGTGTGTACAAAGAGCCCCGAGACAAGGTTACAAAACAACAACAACAAAAAACAGTAGTCATGAACTCTACGAGCTATTTTGGAATAATTTGGGAACTTGAACATAGCTGGTATATCAGGTGATGTTGGGTTATTAACCTAACGTGTGACCACAGGCAAGGTTCTCCCAAGATACACACTGATGTGTTTCGCAGTGAGGCTCGGGAGCTGGCCAGTTGCTTTCAGATGGTTCAGACAACTGTGTGTCTGCTTTCTGGGAGGGAAGGAGAGGAATGGGGAGACAGAATGTGTGCAAATGCAGCAGGCGGCAGACACCAGACAGCCAGTGGTCAGGCGGAGCTCCCGTGGTCCTTTCTGCTTTTCTGCTTGTCCCAACCTTGCTGAGCTTTGCAAGTCTTCAAAGCAGTAAGTTGGGGAGAAGAGAGAAAATGCCTGCAGGTGAACCCCCAAAGCCTGTGTGTGACACCCAGATACATGTACACGGAACAGCAGGTCACCTGTTCACGTGTCGGCTCACACACAGGAAGGGCTAGGGTTCCCTCATGGGTGCCAAGGATTTCCACGGCAAGTGGCCCGGCTCCCCCGAGGAATTTGGGCAGGGTCTCAGGGGCTTTGTAAATCTCCCAACTTCTGAATATAAATTGGAGTCATGGTGCTCAAGGTCATGTGCAATCCAAATGGCAGTGCAGGCTCCCCAGGAGAAAGGACCCCCAAACCCCTAGGCTCCCCTCCTGTCCCACACCAGCCCTACCCAGAGGCCCACTGTCCTTCCAGCACAGGAACCTGGCCTCTCTTCCCTGGGATTGGCTGCTCAGCAGGTGCCGTGGCTCCTGATTGGATGGTGGCAGCTCCAGCATGAATGCAAAGCAGGGTCTGAGCAGCCCTCCGGAGGAAGGGACGGCCGTTGAAGTGGCAGCTCCTTCTGAAGGGACATCAGAGCGAGCCAGTGCCCACCTGTGGCCATGGCCAGTAGCCTGCTGACTCAGGGAGGCGGCCTTGGGGTCTGCACCTCTTGGGAGTGGGATGGGGCCGCCCTGAGAATGCCTGCCCACATGTGACCAAGCTACATCCCTGGCTGTAGCTGTAAGGTTTCCCAGCAGATGCCAAGCAATAGGAAATACCAGGATGGGGTCAGGGCAGTATGCGGAGTACATGGTACAGAAGCAGGTGTCTGTAAAGGGCCTACATGAGCAGTGACCTGGGCATGAAGGACAAAGGTGGCAGTGTGGATGGGAGCTTGGGCCACTCTTGGGGTCAGAGTCCAAATTCTGGTGGGAGGAAGAAGAGGCCGTGAGTCTTGAGGAGGGGGCCAACCTGATGGTCTCTGACCTACCCCCTCCCAGAAAGTCCACCTGACTGGAAGCAGGGGCTGGTTGGGAGGCCCTTGAGGGATGAGGCAGGGGAGGCCCCAGGCCGGGCAGGGCGCCTGGGAGCTGGGGGTGAGAGTTGAGCTTTGCCCTGAGTCGAAAGAAGGGCTTGACATGAGCTAATTCACGCCCTGGAGACTGGAGCGTGGGCCAGAGCAGGAGCGGGGCATGGAAGGTGTGGCATCTGCTCTGAGAATGGAGCAGAGGCAGGATACCCACTGGAAGGATGGCATGGCTGCACCTGCTATAGACACAAGGCTGCAGGTGAGCCAGTCAGGTGCTCATCGGGGACCCCAGCCAGATGCTCATCACTGCATATCCCACTGAGGGCTACAGTGTCGCCATGGATGTCAGGACAGGACAGGGGCTCAGGGCAGAGCCTGAGCGGCTCCCAGGGCTGGAGGCCAGGGGGACCAAGAAGCAGAGGATGGAACAGGCAGGGTGCCCACGGAGAGGGTTCCTGCAACCATGGACACACAGGGCAGTGCTGGACCAGAAGGAGGGGGTGACTGCTGTGGTAGTACCAGGGCGCTCCCGTGAACCAGAGCAGTCGGGCACCATCAGGAAAAGGGTAGTGGGTTCTGGGTCTCGTTTTGAGTTGAGCGCAAGGGCAGCTCCCCGAAGCCAGTAGCATTGGCCATGGGGACCCAGGGAACGGAACTGGTGGCATGCCTGTGCTGGCCAGGGGTTTCCAGAGTTAGGCTTCAGGCGGCTCCTGTTCTCGAAATGACAGGCTGTGTTGACAACAGGGGCCACAAAGCTGGCCTCTTCAAAAAGAGGAGAGTGGCCCGAAGCCCCTGTAAAGGGCTAGACAGGCTGTCAGGGAGGGCTCCGGGCGGCCCTTGCCACACTGCTTCCAACAGCCACGCCCATACATAGTGGTGGGCGTGGAGGTGCCGGTCACCCACACCTGCTGACCACCCACTCTCCACAAGAGGGCACTGGGCACTTTAGATTCCAGTGTCTGCCCACAATTTCTATCTCTGAAGCCTATATACCTGGGCAAGTGGGGACCTGGCAGTGCCCCTGAGGGCCTAGGATACCAGCATCCCCCATGGGCACTGGCTCGAGCCAGAGAATAGGGCCCCAGGTCTGCAGCTTGGTGGAGCATCTGAAAAACTTCAGCATCCCCACTGCCCAGGAGGCAGGGCTGGGTTATAGGTCAGGACCATCCCTCTGCCCATCCGAACAGCACTGCAGGATTTGGCGTCAGGAGCCCTCGTCCTCTTACAGCCACATCCTGTACCTGACACGGGGCTGAGGCAGTGAGCAAACCCCTGCGGAAACCCCACTGCAGGCAGGCAGAAGAGACCGTCCGTGCCAAGACTCCACAGGGGCCGTGATGGGTGGGAGGGGAGCAAATCAGGAGACAGAGCCCTGGAGGTCGTGCTGTAACCTGGTGAGCCTGAGAGTGGACGTCCTGGCTGCCGGGTGGGTCCCGTGAGGAAGCTGGCCCGGGCATCCAGGGACAGGCCGCAGCAGCTCAGCCTGGCCATTGTCAAGGGAGATGTGTGTGGCAGGGTGGATGTCAGAGTCTGTGGCAGCGCTGGGCATCACCGCAGCCTAGGTGGGGAGCCGGCAGTAGCACACCCCCGCCAGGCTGCTTCACCAAGGCCCAGCAGCCCCATGGTTGTGGCCTCTGGTGAGACATGGTGGCAGGGGCCACCAAGGTCCCAGCCCCAGTGCCCAGTAGAGATCCAGTCACACCAGAGCCCACTTGTGCTGACCCCAGAGCTCCGGCCATCTGTGGCCAGGGTGAGTGGTCACTGGGAGGCTGAGCTGGGGTGGTGTGTGTGTCCAGCTCCCGGGGTCCTTGGGAAGATACACGGCCTTGTGGGCTTTATGCTGGCGGTCACCCATAAGCCATTCCCAGTCCCTGCCCGCAGGAGCCTCTCCAGCTGGGCAGCTTGGGTCAGCAGAGTGAGCAGAGAGACTGTGTCCCACCCACAGAAGTGACAGCCCTTAGCTCTACCACATTGCTGGGTTTGCTGGCAGCAGGGGAGGCACACTGCATGCTGGAGCCAACGGCCACTCAGAACCAGGCCAGAGACAGTGTTGGGGTGCCCCTAGGTGATGTGGGGGCTCTTCCTGGGAGCTCTGGAAGCACCAGGAGTTCCCCACTTGGTAGGGACAACAGAAGCTGCTCCCGGTTTCAGCAGAGAGAAAGACAGATGCAGTGTCCGCTGGCAGTGACAGAGTGGGGCCCTCATCAGGTCAGGACCCTGCATCATGGGAGCATGCGCAGTGGTGGAGGGTCCCTCCAAGCCCCGGCCTCTGCTCTGGGCATCAGGCCATCTGAGGCACAGGCCTCTTGTCTGACATGTGTCCAGCAGCATCCTGACAGCTCCCGGGCCCTGCATGGGCCCCTGCTGCCCCCAGCTGCCCTTCACTAACCACGGCCCTCCTCCCACCCCCACTCTACTTTGCTTCCAGAATCTTCCCTGCGTGAACGAGCAGGCAGCTCTGGGCGAGTGAGGCCGGCTCCATGTACCCAGAATCGACGACCGGCTCCCCAGCTCGGCTCTCCCTGCGGCAGACGGGCTCCCCCGGGATGATCTACAGGTAACCCAGCCCCTCCTGGGCCTGTCGACTCCGCCTCCCCTCAGGAGGGTGCAGACACCTGCCTCCCTGGTGCGTCCAGGCCAGAGCTCCCCGACTCGCCCCAAATAGTCGAGAAAACAGAGGCCCTTCTCCTTTCTTTAGAAAGAGTTAGAGATCTCCCACCTGCTGGGTTACACCTCATACGGCTGCAGTGGCCCGTGCTGGACCAGGCAAAGCCAGGAGCCCCACCCAGGTCTCCCACACGGGTGCAGGACCCGAGGGCTTGGCCATCCTTTGCTGTCTTCTCAGGCACGTGGCCAGGAGCTGGGTCGGAAGGGGAGCAGTCAGGAAAAGAACCGGCGCCCGTGTGGGCAGTCGGCGTCTCAGACAACAGCTCGGCGCCAACCCCCTCCCCAGCTTCTCACTGACACTTTTCACGTGGCCTCTGGGGACCCACTACCCCAGTCCCCCCACAGCCTGCGCAGGGCTCACGGCCTGCTCCCCGTTTGCTGACACCCAGCAATAGGTGAGGGACCCCTTGGCCTCCGCCTCGCGGAAGCCGTCTCCAGGCCCAGCTCCTGCTGTTTCTGTGTGTGCGACCCTCAGCGCTGACCCAGCGGGGCCAGCTTGCAGGTGGCTGGCGAGCTCATTGTCACAGTGTGGAAGGGCCCCGTAACTTGCCTGGCCTGTGTGTCCACTGTCCACACTGCTCAGGCACCATGCCTCTACCCACATGGCCACTGGGTGGTGCTGCTGCCAAGCCTTTGGTCCCTGACGGGCAAGAGCCAGCCAGGCGGGCGAGCGGGTGGGCAGACAGGTGCTGGCCAGGCCTGTGTTAACGCCAACTGTGGATTCCTGTCTCTCTCTCCTCTCTTTCCTGTCCCCCTGTTTCTCTTTCTTCCATTGCTGTCCGAAGTACTCGGTATGGGAGCCCCAAAAGACAGCTCCAGTTTTACAGGTAACGGTCTTTCATTTCTCCCCAAGCCCAGCAGGCCCGCGGCGAGGGCGTGGGTGGAAGCACCTGACCACGTGCGGGGAAGGGAGGCCAGGCCCTGCCCGCCCCTCCCAGCGCCCACTCGGGGGGTGGGGTGCTCTGACTTGAACAAACAGACTTGCTGTGTCTGGTTAGCTCTCAGCGGAGTACCCTGTCCGGCCTCACAGACTCTCACCAGGCAGGGGGTGGGACCTTCCCCAAATCCCTGTGTGTATGGGGAGCCCTACCCTGCCCCCGTCATCTTGAGACCAGGGCTCTCCTGTCCCTCACAGACTACGGCCTCTGGGAGGGGAGGGGTGCCCCTGTGCCCTGAGTGACTAGGTGATGTCTTTCTGATGCTCCCTGCAGGCCACCAGCACCCCCAGGGCCCCCGCAGGTCTCCACACAGTGAAGTCCAGGTCCTTTGCCCAGGAGTGTCCTCCCAGCTGTCCCTCCTCCACTACTGTCACCTCCCTCATACCTGTAAAGTTGGGAGAGTTCCGGGAGGGGGGGGCGCTGTCCTTCTGGGAATGCCTCCCACTCTAGCAAGCAGGAGGTCACGCTTGCCTGGTGTCCTGGGTCTGTACAGAGACCAGGTGCCAGCCCTGGCGCGGGAGACTGGATGTGCTGGCTGCAAGCCTGGGACATCTGCCAGCTGCCCAGCATCTTGCCTCCAGCTGTTGGCTACACCATGGGCGTTTGTTGCTGATGGGCAATGAGTGTTGGGGAGTGGGTCCTGGGGCTGGCAGTGATTCCAGGGTTGGCAGTGGGTGTGGGGGCCAGCAGTAAGTCTTGGCGTCAGTAATGGGTGCTGGGACCAGCAGTGGGTGCTAGGGCTGGCAGTGGGTCTTGGGGTCGGTGGTGAGAACTGGCGTCGGCAGCAGGTGCTAGGGTCAGCAATGGGTGCTTGCGTCTGCAGTGGGTGCTGGGATCGGTGGTGGGTACTGAGGTCTGTAGTGGATGCTGGGGTTGGCAGTGGGTACTGGGGCTGGCAGTGGGCTTGGGGCCAGCAGGAAGACCTGTGGTCAGCAGTGGGTGCTGGGGTCTGGATTGGATGCTGGGGTTTGCAGTGGGTGCTGGGGCTGGCAGTGGGCCTAGGGGGCCAACAGTGAGACCTGTGGTCGGCAGCGGGTGCTGGAATCTGCAGTGGGTGCTGGGGCTGGTGGTAGGTGCTGGGGCTGGCAGTGGGTGCTGAAGCTAGCTTTGACATTCCCTTCAGTCTTGGTGTCTCCAACCATGACCATGGGCCTGAGTTCTCAGTCTAGCTCACCTCATGGCTTCAGTGCCTCCCACGAGGGCTGGTCGCCTCACGGAGCTGACATACGTGGCCAGCTCTTTGTCGTGCCTGGGCTGCTTGGTCCTCAGCGTGGGCCTACGGATGCTGGCTTGGGTGGAGTGTGCACATTGTAGTGTGGTGTCATCTGGAGTGTGCACAGCCGTCCCTGAACACCTGGGCCAGAGCAGCTCACACCTGGACAGCATCCTCAGAGAGCTGAGGCCACTGTGTCCCAGGAGGGGTGTGACGAGCAGGTGTAAGGCTGAAATGAGTCACCCGGACGTCTGAGACCCCACAAATGACCCTGTTTCCACCCAGGAGAAGCCCGGGTGAGCACCCTCTTCCCCAGGAGGTCCCGCCCCCCACCAGTCTGCTCAGTCCTCTAGCTCGGGCCACCCTGTCCCGTGGACTCTGGTTGGACTTCTTCGTGTGGGCGCTCGTGTTTGCTGCGAGTCACGGGGACCTTCAAGGGCTGGACTTCAGGTTTAACAGACAGAAGCAGAGCGGGCTGTCCCTGCAGCCACAGTGGAACTGGAACTTGGCCATTCCGCTCACCTGCTGTGAGCAAAGCAAGATTCATGACCAAGCCCAAAGTTACGGGCACCAAAGCACATCTCCCATTGCCAGTGGAAGGAGTGCTGCAGCCCCATGACCAAGGTCACGGCCTCAAAGAGAGGAAGGACTGAGACAGGAATGCAGTCCAGCGTAGAACCCAAGGGATTCTGAGCGTGTGTGGAAGCAGATGCCGTGTGCCTGGTGTCCTGAGGAGGAGAGCTACAGCCCGCTGACAATCAGGGAAGGCTTCCTGCAGGTGGCGGCCCAAGGGCTCTGAGCTGTTGGACCTCACAGGCCGGGCAGGATTCAGCACAAAGGAACATTCCAGTATCTGCCAAACCTACAACATGGAGGTGTGGACAGAAGACAGCCAGTGTCCACTCCACAGATGGGGTTTCAAGGGCATGGCCGGGCATCGAGCAGGGCATAAGAGTCAGCCGGGGAAGGCCTTGGGTGCCAGTGAAGGAGCCTGGTAGACTGAGAAGGGCAGTGGGGCGCCAGACAGCAGGTCAGGAGGCGGGGAGCAGGGCTGGGTTACAGGAAGTGTTGGAGGAGGACCCACGAGGTGGGGCTAGGCTGAGAAAAATGTGGCGGAGGCCGTGCCAGGCAGAGAGGAGGTGCCCAGGGGATGGAGACCCCTCTGGCCTCTGCAGCTAGAGCGCCACGTTCCTGTCCCCAGCCCCCATGAAAACCACTGTGGTCTGTTTGTTCCCTGCCAGACAGGCAGCCTGACCTCCACCCAAAGTCCCAGCTGCACAGTGGCTCCTTTGGCTGGGACGTGGTCCCATGCCGAGGCCCCTTGAGCCTCCTGTGTGGCACAGAGTGCCTCGGGGGTCAGAACCTGAGGGCCAGCGCCCAGCACTTAGCCGTGAAGAGGATCGCCTGTGCCGCTGCCCAGAGGGAGTGGCCCTGGAGTAGCCAAACTTGTAGAATCTCCTACAGAGGTACTGGCAGACCCTAAGGGCCTCTCCTGCACAGACCCCAGCATCTCTGCTGTGGGTGGCGGCCACACATGCCAGGTCCCGCCTGAAACAACTTGGCCTTGGAGAGGGTAGAAACTAAGGGGCTGTGTGACCCCCTGTGGCAGGAAGGGGCGGTGAGGATGCCAGAGGCTGTCGGGGTTCAGGACCCCCCGCCACTGCCAGGCTGCACCCCAAGTCTGCGTGCCAGGAGGCAGCCGTGCCAGGCTGCGCCACGGCAGTGCTCTGCCCAGGCTTTTAGGGGAAGCAACGTTCGTGAATAATTCAGCTTCGTTCACGGAGATGAAAACGCCCTAATAGAACTAATGGACTTGCTGCCTCCGAAGCCGACCCTTATGGGACTCGCCTCATTCACCAATTGCTTCAGCCGCTGCACAGCGACACCGCCTAATGAAAACGCCACCGCGCTGAGCCGCCCCGCACCTCCGATCCCAGCAAGCTCGCCAGAGGCCTCCGGAGCGGGCGGCGCCCACCCAGGCAGGTGAGTGGCCCTTCAACAGAGACGCAGCCCCCCTCTCAAGACCTCGACCCACGGAAGGGACGAGATTGGGGGCACCGCAGGCTGATCCGAAGCTGGGGCCCCAAGCCTTGGAGCAAGCTGGCCCGGGACAAGCATGGAGCAAGCAGGCTGGGTGGCCACCGGGCTTCTTGCACTTGAACCCTCGAGACACCCAGATCCAGTTCCTAGGCCCGTCTGCCTCAACCGTGTGGAACCCGGGGGCTGTGGGGCCCCCGTGGAGTCAGACCAGCGTTTGCACGAGCTGTGGGCAGGGCAGCAGGGCTGCTGCTGGGGAGCACATGCCCGCAGAGCAGAGGGTGCTTGTCTGGGCCTCGGGGCGCTGGGAGGTTTGGCATCGCAAGCTGCTACGCCCTGGGTGCCTCGCAGGAGCTGTGGCTGGGCTGCAGCAACCCCGCTTCCTCTCCACATTTCCACTTCCAGGAACTGGGGCTGACCCCGGGGTGTCTGGATGCGAGGGTGGGGTGCACGCAGGATGCCCTGCAGGCTCGTCGCAGCAGCTCTGGGGGCTCCGGGCAAACGGGCACCAAGTTGGACGCTTCAGGTGAAGGCCCGGGGGCGGGTGGGTGGCGATTTTAATTCCTGCTGACTTAAGGAGGTCAGCGTCTGGCTGTCCTGCTCCTGTCACTGTGCTTGTTCACGTCAGTGTCCACCCCCACCCCCCACCCCGGGGCCCTGGCCGACAAGAATAGACCAGCAAACCACAGGCAGGCACCAGACAGGACTGGGAGGTGCCAGGTAACCACAGTGACCTGCCACGGAGAGGACCGCGTCACAGCTAACAGAGCCTCACCCTGGAAAGCCACTGGGCCGTGTCGACCATGGCCGGGATTCCCTGTGCTGGAGAAGTGGGTGGGCACCAAGGCAGGGCCTCTCAGCTGAAAGCCGCGTCCCTTTATCCAAGCCCCCTCTCCCTTTTGGCTGGAATCAATTTCAGAAAGGTGCAGGACATAGCCCCAGCCAACAGGGGGCAGTCAAGAGCAGCCCTACCTCACCCTGTCCACCAACCTGGCCCCTGGGCTGCCCCCCACCTCCCCGCACACTCTGTTTTTTCCTAGAGCTGGACTGCCACGCCTGCCCCCTCCCCGCTTCTCTGCCCATGCTTTGTCCCCAGCCCTGCCCTGTACCAGGGACACCCTCAAAGCCAAGGGTCCCAGGGCTGTAAGGAAAGGTCGCCAGCCCTCGGGGACACCTCCTGCTGTCCCCCGCCTGTCGTGGGAGCAATGACTGGTGACATTCCTGTTGTCAGCACACAGCACCAGGCCCCCTCAGAGGCCCCTGAGCATGTCTCCCCGCAGGGCATCCGTAACTGGGGACGTAGTTCCCTCCTCACTGCGCCCTAGAGCTGCTCCCGATGGGTGCCCCCTTGGCTGGCGTCCAGTCCTGGCCAAACTTGACCAGGGTGTCTGCTGGGTGGTGCCATGAGTGGTGAGAGCCAGGGCTGCCCCGTGTCCAGGGCCCTGGCTTTGCATCAGCTGCCATCCAGAGCCCAGTGAGAGCTGAGCAGCTGTCTGCAGGCAGTGCTTTGAAAGCTAATGGTATTGAGCGAAGCCCGGCCGAGCCTGGAGAGCACCAAGCCCGTCCCGCACCGGGCCCTGACTTCAGGGAAGAGCCTGTAGCTGCAGCCTGCCCCCCTGATCGCCCCCTCTGAACACAGCCCCAGGACGATCAGCATGGTCTCTGCTTGGCCACCTCAGATGCAGCCACCTTGTGCCTCCCCACGTGCCCCAGAGAGGGGCAGCTGGTGCTGCCGCCCGAGGTCCCCTGTGCTGCCCCGTGTGCCCCAGAGAGGAGGGGAGCTGGTGCTGCCCCCAGGATCTCCCCGCCACAGACCTCACCCCAGTCGCAGCCTCTGTGGCAGCCCTTAACTGCGTATCCCAGAGAGGGCTCCCCACACCCCCACCTGCTGAAGGGTCTGTTGGGCTCTGCCCTGATGAGCCTGAGGCAAACTCAAGTCCAGTGTGGGAGCCATGCCCCCACCCCCGTCCCTGGCAGCACAGCCTGCAGAGTTGGGGAGCCAGCCCCATGCCTGCTAGGAGTCCCAGGGACAACCCCAGGCTGGCCCCTGCCCCCCAGCATGAAGCTGAACGAAGTCTGCCCATCAGGGAAAGGCAGGGGTGCAGAGCCCTGAGGATCAGAGAGGGAACCCCAATTCCATTCCTGCTGGCTTGGGCAAAAGACCTCATGGGACAGTAGGACTACCGAGGCCATGTCTGTGAGCAAGGCCAGAGTTGGGGGCTAAGCCGCCGCCCCAGGATGAGGAAGTGTTGGTGGTCCAGCCATCCTCAGCATGGCCGCTGTACCCGCCCGCCACAGCTCCCTGTCCCTTCCGTGCCCACCCACCTCTCCAATCGTACGTCCGTTCACTCAGCAGCCTTCTCCAGGCACCTGCTCTGAGCCCCATGCTGGGTGGGGACAGAGCACATCCCAGTGAAAGATCCTGAGACTGGCAGGGAAAAAGTACCTGCTGACTGGCACCTGGGCCAAGCAGGCTGGCCACCATTCTGGAAGGATCCAGATGCTTACAGGGTTTATCTCAGACTCCAGCCCCTGGAGAAGCCAGACAGGTAACCCTATGGGCCTCGCAGAGCCCCACTCCCACAGCCCCGCATTTCCAGAGCCCCCGGGACCCCTATGACTCCTAGCACCTCGATTCCCTGCACCCCCACTTCTAGAGCCCCCAGGACCCCTATGGCTCCTAGCACCCTGACTCCCACAGCCCCCTGCCCACCCACCCCACAGCCCCCAGTACCTCCCACCCCATAGCAGTGCCAGAGCCCCTGCAGCATCTCTAGTCTGGGTGGCCCCCAGCACCTCCCAGGGGCCAACACAGACCTGTGCCCCCTCCAGCCTGGACAGCCCCCAGCACCCCCATCCTCATGGCCCTCTCCAGCACCCCCTACCTCACAGCCTGCAGCACCCCACCCCCAATTGTTCCCTCGGGCCTGGGAGTGAGGACCGTACTGGTTCCTCACAGCTCCCTGGCTTTTTATTATTTTTTCCCTTCAGTTTTCAAGATTTGCTTATTTTAAAGGCAGAGCTACAAAGGGGGAGTGAGAGGTCGCCCATCCGCTGGGTCACCCCCTGAATGGCCGCGATGGCGGGGGCCAGCCCAGTGCCAAGAGCTGCATGAAAGCCTCCCATGAGGGTGAGAGAGGCCAAGGGCCTGGACCACCTTGCACTGCTTTGCCCAAGCTGTTAGCAAGGAGCTAGATGGGAAGTGGAGCAGCCTGACCCAAATGGGTCCATTGCAGCGCAGCTTAGCCATGCTACTATGCCACCCCATGGATTCTAATGGCTGCTGAGCATGCCAGGGCACCTCACACTGAAGGGACGCGTGGACACTGACTGGTGAGTCCTCTCTTGTTGGGCATTTCCATTGATTTCAATTCCAGAGGGTGCAAGACGGTCAGCCCCTCCCCATTGCTATTAAACTCAGTTCCCCGGGGCCAGCCTCAGCCTGGTCCACTCTGCGCAGTCTCCCCACGGCAAGGACTCTGGGTCAGCATGCGGGCACAGTGGTATGTGAACAGAAAGCCTGCTATGTGGGGAGCATTTCCCTGTATGGGCCAGCTTCCTTGGGGTATGGTGAGGTAACTGGGGTGCGGTGACCCCTGGCAGAATGGCACTGCAGTTTGCTCTGCTGCAGGCGCCCCTCAGGCTGCTTCCCTGGGGACAGCACTCTACCCGGGAGCCACCCCAAGAGGGCACCGTGACACACTCCCCCAGTGTTGGGAGCTCGGGCTGTGCATGCCACTTCTACAATGCTAGGGCGCTAGTCCCTGCAGCAGTGCGGCTTCCCTGCCTGGAATGCAGCTTGGCCTGCTTGTCCCACGGGGACCGGGGCCCCCTCCCCGGGCACGGAGACCCCTCAGTGGCAGCTGCCATTCGCCTTCACCACTGCCTCCCAGCCAGCCTGGGGCAGGACACTGACACTCTCCAACCCACCCCCGCCAGTGTTTCCTGCCCGCACGGTGCCCGGGCCAGCTCCCAGCCCAGGCGGCACTATGTTGTCCATGACGTACAGCGAGAGCCTGCGCAGCGTGAGCAGCAGGTGTCACTCGGACTGGGCCCTGCACCCCGTCCGCCAGGCGGACACACTGGAGCTGCAGCGGCTGCGGGAGGTGCGGGCAGCCGCCCAGGCCCGCAACATGGAGAGCTTCCTCCGCATGCACTGCCTGTCCCTGGATAGCTGCACCGCTCAGCGCACAGGCATGAAGTATCGGTAAGGGCTGGGCAGGGGCTGGGGTGGGCAGGCCAGGCACCTGCAGATGAGGCGAGTGTGGGCATTCAATCCCAGGGACATGCCCGGTGTCTACAGCAAGAGAATGAGGGTGGACCAGTCGGCCTCTCCACGGGCTGGGCCTCGTGCGTTCTCAGTGGAAACGAGTGGGGACACGGAAGGCCTCGGAGCGGGCTGAGCCCGTGGGATGCGGTGCTTCCTCATGCGTTCTCTGGGTTGGTGGCACTGGGCGTTGCCTCGTGAACAGAGCTGCATACGGAGTGTCCTGTGGTTCTCAGTGAGAGGTGTGCGAGTCTCCCCGTTCCTGGGGCCTCAGAGGGCAGGACTGCAGCCCTGAGGACAGCACCTCGGCCAGCCAGCGACCCTAGCACAGGAGCAGGTTGCATTTCTGTCCTAAATCCCTGGAAATACGGCAGGCGTGTGGCTTTCCTTCCAGCGTCTTTTAGGGACGAGCACTTGTCAGAGCCAGAGGGACTCGTCCCCACCCAGTCCCTGTCAGGGGCTAAATGCGACAGAGGAAAACACGGACAGCCCAGGTGCAATGGCTGCTTCCGATGAGAAGTGAGTGATGTTTTAGTGTGAGCATGTGCCACGCACTGCTTACAGTTAGCCTGAAGTCCGGGTAGGTGGGTCTCCTAGGTTTTCTTCAGCAGCTTCAGACAACGGCGGCTTCCATCGGACTCCACCGTTGCCTGGATGGCATTGCAAAAACCAGGGCTGCCCCTAATCACTGTCTGCTGTGAATGTGCGGTTACATTTCAAGGAAGCAAAACATTCTGCCATGAGTCCATTAGATGGCAAGGTTTTTTCAGCATCACCTTCTAAATCCAGCTCTGAGAGAGGGACAAAGGGTCGGCTGGGTTGGCCACAAGCAAAGCCCTAATTCAAGTGGAAATCTCTCAGGAGGGATTTGGTGCATTTTGTTGTTCTTGATGACTTATCTTTGGCAAGTCGCTGGTGCCTTCCATTTATTCCTCAAATATCTATCGAGCATCTGCAAGGCCTCTGGCACCAGGCTAGACCCTGAAGATGCCATGTGGGCAAAACTTACAAGGTCCCACCCTAGGGGTGATGGCATGCTGGCAAGCACAGCATGCACACCCCCGCGGGGGCACCACGCAGCGGCAGCCGACCTGGAACTGTTGCACGACCAGTGTGACGAAGGGCAATTGATGTGAGAGCCGAGTCCTCACCCGTCCAAGGCGGGAGCCTTTGAAAGATGTGGGAAAGAACCTTCCAGACACACCGAGGGCGAGAGGCGGCCAGGCTGCTGGGCTGCCAAGAGAGCATGGGCAGCGAGGACCAGCCCTTGTCCTCTGAGCACCCGCCTGGTGAGGACAGGATTTGGGGTGGAGAGTGCAGTGGGCAGGATCGTGTCCCGCAGTCTCACACCTGCCCCGCGCAGACTCCACACGGGACCTCACTGGACAAAGGGTCTTTATCAACTGATTTCAGTAAGACGAGGCCAGACTGCAGTAAAGTGTCCAGGGCTGGGGCCCTTGTCAGGAAGGCAGGCATTGGCACGGTTGCAGGTTGCCAGCTGTCAGTCAGCTGTCTGTGGATGCCAGCGACCGAGGGTGGGGACTCTTGGGGTGGAGACGCCGTGTCTGAAGTGACCATGCACAGGCTTGTCTCGCCGTTCGTCCCCAAGCTGCCACATATGCCGTCCGTTGCCATGGCCTCTGCGTTGTACCTGCGTCACGGGTCGTCCAGCGAGGGCTTCGAGGAGACAGGAGGATTGCACCGGTTGCATGCAAATAGGCCATTTCATCTTGGGCATGGGAATCTTGGGGTACAGGTTCTTGGAACCAGCCCCCCAGGGATACTGAAGGACCCCCACCCCCTGCAACAGGAGGCTTCCCTGGCGCCAGCAGAAGCTGGGGGATCTGAGTAGGTCCCTCCAGGGGAGTCGGTGGGGCACGGCTCTGATGAGCCTGTAGAACAGAACAGGTGGCCGTCCTGCGTGCCCCCGTGTGCGGACCTAGCAGGGAGTAGAGGGAGGTGTCATCTTTGCCTAGTGTCCCTGCCACCTCTGATCCCCTGCTGGGCCAACAGTGGAGCCCACAGACCTCAGGTTAACACTTCTGGGGGACAGGGGGTTCGGAGGCAGCAGAAGCTGCTCTGCCCCCTGCCTCCCGACCCACTCCCCTCCTCTCACACAGGAAGCCCGGAGGCCGTGGCCTAGGCCCAGGCTGAGCCAGCTACACACCAGCCCTGGACTCAGTCATGCTTCTCCACAGTGCCCCCCTCCACGTCTGCCCCCCAGGCTCTCACAGTGACTGTAGGGCAGCCCCACCGTCACTGCACTCGCCTTAGCTTGCTCACAGGTGCCGGGGGGTACACCACACCATGTCTGCGGGCCACATTTAACCCAAGGCTGACACCAGCTCAAGCTGGAACGTCACCAAGGCTGCCTCGTCTTCCTCCTCTCCCCATGGAATTGCCCCCAGGAGTCAGCAGGGCTGGGATGCCACACTAAGCCACGGGCAGGCGCCTTGTGGGGGAGAAGCACAGGTTCTTGCTTTCTGTGGGGGAGGGGCCTTCCTGCAGAGGTGGCACCCAGTGGTGCCGCTCACCATCACTGTGTAGACAAGAAGCCAGTAGCAAAGGAAGGGAACGGCCAGGCATGTGCTGGGACAAGGGCCCGGACGGTCTGGGAGGGACAGCAAGTGTCGTGGGGGGAACAGCAAGCCGTCGTGGGGGGACAGCAAGCCGTCATGGGGGGACAGCAAGCCGTCGTGGGAGGGACAGCAAGCCGTCGTGGGAGAAACAGCAAGCCATTGTGGGGGGAGGACAGCAAGCCGTTGTGGGGGGACAGCAAGTGTCGTGGGGGGGACAGCAAGCCATCGTGGGGCCTGGGTGGCCGTCACAGTCTCTCGCTGCCCTGGCTTCTCTGGCTTGCCCCTGGGGCTGCTGGGAGAAAAGTCGGAGGCAGCAGAGACCGTGGCACCTGCGGGACTCTAAGAACACACCATGGGCAGCACACACCCTGGGGGCCTTCCTGGAGGCTGGGAGGGTCACCCCAGGAGGCCCTTCAGACCAGGCAGGAACAGCAAACACCGTCTGCATGTTGCTACCACAGCCATGTCAGTGGCTTGGCACACTGACTCACTGGGGCCTCTGAGGACAGGAAGAGAGAGAGGACATGCGTGTCGCAGTTAGCTGGGGCACCTGCAGACAGCAGCTGTGAAGTCGCCCACCTCGCCCTATCCCAGGGCCAGCAGAGCCACGAGCCGCAGGTGCAGGGAGCTCCTGAGGAGGCAGACAGGGTATAGCCAGCTTGCAAGTGACCCACATGCCAGGAAGGGTCACCCGCAGTTTCCCAGGTGCCTCAACCACGCCCCTGTCCACCACCCTGGCCCCTCATCTCTTCAGGCTTCTACAATGCCATGCAACCTCTGACACGCCAGATAAAGCCTGCACCGGCTGCCACTCCTGGGCCACCCGCCATCGCCTCTGCAGGGAGTCCCCTCCGTTCCCTGGCACTGCTGACCTTCCTGCCCTGTTGGAAGATGGACTTGGGTGCCGGCTGTCCCGCTGCACCTGTGTGTGTGGGCTCACCTTGGGGCCTGCGGCCTCACAGCCACACAGCCCTCGCACTCAGACCCTGGAGGGGTCTTTAGCTCTCACTTGTCTGCCGGCCTTCCTCCAGGAAGGCTTCCACCCTGCAGCCCTGAGTTCTTAGAAGCAGCTTCCCTGGGGAAGTCCCCAGCTCTTCAGCCATACACTGTCGGGGAGGCCATGCTCACAGCTCAGAGGGGAGCCAGGCTTTGGGCAGGTGGTGGGGGGACCCAGCCTCTGTCCCCAGCCTTCAGCCTTTTTCTGTGCCCTGTGGCAGGAAGTTCAGGTGGGTGTGCAGCCTGGCATGCCAGCTCCACAATGCCTCCTAGGAACAGCTTCATTTGTCTATTCCTCACTGCCTTGGCACTTGTTAAGTACCAGCCCAAGGGGTCACTGAGCCTGCAGCATGGCTGCCCCTAGAGGGTTCTTGAAGGAGACATCGAGTCAGCAGTCTGTGGCTGTAGACAGTCAATAGTGGTGGGCACCTGGACAGGAGACAGGTGCCTGGGCAGGAGACAGGTGCCTGGGCAGGAGAGGGTGCCTGGGCAGGAGGTGGGCAGGATGCCTGGCAGTGAGGCCCAGGACACCAGAGCACCTGCCAGCACAGGCATTGGAAGACCGCAGCTCGCTGAGCCCAGGGAGCAGGCAGCCCCACAGTCCTGCCCCTTCCTGCAGTGGGCCTTGTCTGCTGTCCCCTGGACCCCGCGCAGCACGCTGAAGGCGGAGGGGCTGGCGTGCATTTCCTAGGTGTGCAGGGCTGCATGCTGCAGCCTGTTTCGGCTGCAAGAAGTTGCGTGCAGGGTGTTCAGAGGTCAGTGCTGGGCAGAGCCGGCATGGTCAGCTACCTGGGGGCCTGCATGGCCCTGGGTGCATCCCTTGTCCTGCCCTGTGTGTGCGGGCTCCTCACAGCCCTCCCCAAGGCTCCCCGAAGGACAGGGCACCTATCTGCACACCCGGAGCTCCAGGAACAGGGTCAGGGCAGGGATCCTTCTGGCCCAAATGGAAAATGGGAACCTTCCAGAACCTTCTTTCAGACAGCAGGCCGCAAAAAGCCAGGGCTAGAAAGCCTGTGGGACAGAGACCTTTCTCGTCTGGTGACCTGAGTGGCCTCCGTGGGACAAGGGCCCCTGTGGGGTGCACACCAGTGACCCATGGGCACGTGTGGCTGTGTGCATTCCACTCTCACCTGCGGGCATGCCCGGGGAGCACCAGCCCCTCCACCCTGTTCTGCTATGTTCTACCTGTCATTTTATCTGAAACATCGAGTGCTCTTGGTTAAAATCTGAGCTGTATTTGATGTTCATTAGCGAATGTATAGTCCATGATTTAAAAAAGAAGAAAAAATGGAAAATGCAGACAAGTCAAGCCAGCTGGAAGGCTTGCCGGTGTGCCCTGCTCCACTCCCGCCTGCATGTGGCTCTCGGAAGCTTCTCTGCAACAGTGTGGTGTGAGAGCAAGAGCTCAGGGTGCTGCTTGGCACAGAGACAACATTCCTAGCCTCTGGCCCGGGACCTTTGGGTTGGAAGATGCTCAGCCTCCCGCACAGCCAGAGCACGTCCCACCCAACGGTGATGGCCGAAAATGCCTCCATACGTTCCCTGGTCCCCTGGCAGCAAAACTACTCAGGTGGAGGTCAGGGTTGTGACACGCTGGGCCCAGCCGCCACCAGCAACACCAGCGTTCCATATTGGAGCACTGAGCAGGACCTGGGCTGCTCCCCTTCCAATCCGGCTCCCTGCTAGCGGCAGTGAAGGGTCCCTGCCACCCACATGAGAGACGGGAATGAAATCCCTTTTATGAGATTGGTTTGTTTTTTTTTTTAAAGATTTATTTTTATTATTTTTTTATTGGAAAGGCGGATATACAGAGAGGAGAGACAGAGAGGAAGATCTTCCATCCGATGATTCACTCCCCAAGTGAGCGCAATGGCCTATGCAATGCTGATCCGAAGCCAGGAGCCTCTTCCGGGTCTCCCACGCGGGTGCAGGGTCCCAAAGCCTTGGGCCGTCCTCGACTGCTTTCCCAGGCCACAGGCAGGGAGCTGGAAGGGAAGCGGGGCTGCCGGGATAGAACCGGCGCCCATATGGGATCCCGGGCGTGCAAGGCGAGGACCTTAACCACTGAGCCACCACGCCGGGCCTGAGATTGGTTTATTTTTATTTGAAAGAGTTAAAACACAGAGAGGAGAGACAAAGGGATCTTCTGGAGGGAGTGGTGGCTTGTGTTGAGGAGGAACTGGTTTCTCAGGGCACACGCACCTGCCATCATGTGACCCAGAGGTCAAAGGCAGAGATACAGAAGGAGTGCTTGAATGCAGCAGGTGCGAGGGCCTAGAGCTCTTTAAAGTGCACGTTTCTGCTTGCTGGTAACATCTCTATTGTGATATAACACACACACAGTGCAATCCACTCATTCAATGCGGGTAAGTCACTGCTTTATTGTATTCACAGAGTTGTGCAAGAATCAGCACAGTCAACTTGAAAATGTTGTCTTCACTCCCCAAAAATGAAGCTTTGACCTGTTGGCCCCCAGGCCAGCCCAGCCACCGTCCATCTCACTGCCTTGTGAATTTACCTGTTGACAGTGTCCCTTGTAGTTGGGGCTGTAGAATGTTAATCTTGAGCCACTGACTCCCTGGCTGAGCGTGAGGGTTTGAGGTTCACCCCTGCCTTAGCAGGTGTCGGCTTGTCATTCCTTCTCACAGCGGTTTTTTTGCCCACCTGTTGATTGTTATTAGACCTGTTTGCTGTTCTTTGGTGGTGTGCATAGCACTGCTATGGACATTTGTGTTTTAAGGCTTTGTGTGGGCATATGTTTTTCGGGTTCTCTGGGTGCAGAATGTGGTTGTGTGGTGAGTGGCCGACTTACATAGTGGTGACTCATGACTTGCGAATTTTGCTCAACTCTGCTGCTTAAACACAAACTCTCAGACTGCAGAGACCCCAACCTGGGCTGAGACCTGGTGATTCCCAGACCACAGAGAGATGTACACGCGAGAGTCAAGTGGGAATTTCAGCATCTCACTAGGCCAGCATGCGTCTCCTGGGATGCCCTTGTTCCAAATCCAGCCTCCAGGACCTAGCCCAGAGCTGCCGACTGCACAGGTGTGAGTGAGGCCAGGACTGCGTGACTGTCTCCCCTGGGTCCTCATCAGATGCTGAGCAGCTAGCACTATGGGGTGAGTCCTGTGAGGCAGGTGCCAGGGGCACAGTCGGTCTCACCTGCCATTTGAGCACATAGATGTGGTATGTGAACTGCCTTGGGTGATGAGGAGCGGAAGAGGGGCAAGTTCAGCCCCTGTTTATGCTGCATAAACAGCCCCCCTGGGTGGGCATGGGGAAGAGTGAGGCAGACTCACTTGCTACCTTGGCCTTTCCAGCAGAGAGTAGCCTGTGGCCTTCAAGTCCTGGCCTCAACCCCAGTGAGGGGCTCAGCTAACACAGCGGACACCCTAGTAGGCTGCCCTACCCCCTCATCTCCTCTGCTCCCCAGGGGCTTGGCAAGGGCCCAAGTCTGCCCAAGCAGGAGCCCTGCCAGCTCCATCCTGTGGATTAAGTGCTCAGCTGATAGGAGGAAGGCAGCTGGGCCTGCAGGTGGTCCTGAGAGAACCCCTCCACTGGCCTCTGTCAGTCATGTCCCTGGCCTGTTAGAACATCCTTTGCTAAAGCACCCACTGTGCCCTCCCAGACCGGTGTTCCCAGTCAGGCCTGTGCCCGGGGAGAGGACAGGGTAAGGCCGGCAGACCCAGGGGTCTTAGCTTTGGCTTTTGCCAACTCCATGTGGCAAGGCTCTTTCTGGGTGCACTCAGCACTCCCCAGAGGCAGGCTTCCCTGGGCCCGAGGGCTGCACTGCCAGTGCGGGGTCTGCCTCCCCTCCAGGTCCCGGCTCTGAGCCCTGCGGGGCGGCTGCCGAGCCTGCCTGCTCAGAGCTGGGAGGTGTGGAGAGACAAGCAGCTGTCCACCGCGAGCAGCTCAAGCAGCTCTGGGTGACTACGTCCAGGTCCTTGCACGGGGGTGGGAGCAGAGCATCCTATGGGCCAGAGCCTGGAGGGGCAGGCAGGCAGCAGAAGGCCAAGCTGGCCCCTCCTGTTGCTATGGAAGGTGGGGGTAGGTGAACGGACCTTCACTCGCTCGCTCATTCATCTGGAAAGTTGTGAGCATCTGCCAGGAGGGCTGCAGCTCTGTCCCTTTGTCCCTCCGGACTCGGCTTTCCTTCCACGGCCGTCCAGGTCACAGCCTGCAAGGCAGCTCTATGGACATGGCCTTTGCTCGCTCAGCCTTTGCTCCAGGGAGCCAGGTCGTCGGGCGAGCCCAGCTGGCATGCTGCTGCAGCAACACTTACCCAGGGCCTTGGCTGGTGGTCCTGCCCGGGGCAGCTGGCCTCAGGGGATCGGCAGGGCAGCGGGGAGCGCGTCCTGCGTCATTAATAATGAATCGCCAGCCGCTGGCACCTCACCGCCTGTGTCTCTCACCAGCCACCTCCCTGAATGTGGGTGTAAGTAGGGGGTGGTGGGCGGGAGTCTGGCTTTTCAGGAGACTGGTGGGGGTGGTGGGCAGCCAGCAGCAGGCGCTGGAGGCAGCCCCCTCCTCCTGCCCACCCAGGCAGGCACGCCTTGCTCGTTGCTGGAACAGCGCAGCCCCGCAAGCTCTGGGCCAGACTCGAGTGGAGAGATGGCCCCTCCCTCCCCTCTGCCAAGGTCTCCTCCAGCCCCACTCTGGAAATCCGATGCCCTTCGCTCCATCACTCGCTTGCTGGCTCGCTCGCTGGCTCGGCAGCGGCAGTGCCAGCTTCCTCTTCCTGGCCATTGCCCTCGAGAGCCTCAGGCCTGCAGGAACTCCTCGCATTCTGGGGACAGTCCTGTCCCAGGCACAGAGGGACCTCCAAGGGGGTGGCTGGCTCCTGAGTCCCAGCGGAGCTGACACTCCGACATGCAGGTGTCCTTCGTGTGCTCCGAGCATAGCCTCAAGGGCCGGAACCCCGAGGAACGGCTGGGCCGGCCGGCAGCCAGCAGCCCCAGCCTGGGCACCCGCAGCCGCTTCCGCGCTGTGGCCATGGTGGCCCGGAGCCTGGGACAGCTGTCGGTGCAGAGCATCCCGAGTGCGGGCGAGCCCGGTGCAAAGCAGCCCGGGATGAAGCATAGGTAGGAGGGGCAGCAGGCTTGGGTGGGGGCGGCCAGGAGGGGCTGCGGTCTGCGCGTGGTGGTGTGTGAAGAAAGTGGAGGCTGGGTCGGCCCCATCCCTGCGTGCTATGGGGGGCGGGGGGGACGGCACGCCGCGGCCCCTCGGCCTCCTGCTGCTGCCTTCCAGCGGTTGCAGACCGTCCTTCCTGGCATCGGCAGTATCTCTGTCCCTGGGGATCACCAAGCACACAGGCCACAGCAGCTGCCCCTGTTGGCCTCCTGCACTAGTGGCCAGGTCGCCCCAACAGTGTCTTACATTCGCAGGTGACCGGGTGAATCAGGAGTTAGACCGTGTCCCCCTTCCTGCCCGTCCACACTCTGACAGCCAGGCCACCCCAAGGCTCCCCTGCCTCTCGGCACCGGTGGTCTTGCCTCTGTCAAGGGGTGCCTGCCCCAGGCCCAGGCAGAAGAGGGAGGGTCCCAGCTGCGCACAGAGGCCCCTCCCTCAGGGCAGGGTGGTGGGGCAGGAGCTGAGGCCTGCCTGCTGTTCCTATCACCCGGGTTGTGTGGGGACAGAACCCTGGCTCCAAGACAGGGGGAGGGACAGTTTTGCTTTCCAGGGCTCCGAGAGTGGCGGCATTGTGGGTGTTCAGGGTGTAGCCCTCCGCAGGGCCCGTGTCAGGCAGACCCACGTGACCAAGCCTGGGAGCCCCTCAGGACAAGTTCCCAGAGCCAGCACCTGCGTCCACACGCTCCTGGCCAGTCTGTGTCATCAGCGACCCCGCAGGGTACACTGCTCGTGTCCCCGTCCTGAGTGCAGTGAGGGCCGTCCAGCAGGGAGGTCCCTCTCCAGGCTCCGAGGGGTCCGTGGGAGCAGCAGAGCGAGTGTCCATTTTCTGTTGGCCTCTTACCTGCGGCCACACCTCCTCGGGTCCCAGGGTCATCAAAGGCATGAATGCAAGGGACAGCATGGAGAGACAGCGGCGCTCCCGGGCTGTGCATATCCACAGCTGTGTGTGTGCTCACACGGACACACATGTGCACGGGGGCAAAGGGGAGGGTCAAGGCAGAGAGGGGCAGCGGGCCTGCAGTGCGGGGACCTGGGTGTGAAGCCCCACCAGGGAACTCCCTGCGGCCAAGACTCTGCTGCAGAGGGAAGTTTACACCCCTCTAAGATGGCAGAGCAGCTGAAGGCAGAACTGGGAGCCAAGCTGGGGCCCACCAGCCACCCTCACCAACCCCCTCCCCAAGCAGCAGGGGGCAGCAGGACCACACTGGCCCTTGCCCCACCAGCTGCGTGTGCTCCCGGCACTACTGGCTGGTGAAGCCACACATGCTGGAGGGGGTCCTAACGGCCCGGGACTGTCACGATGGTGAGCCTGTTAGGCAGGAGGCTGCTGGGAAAGTGTCCCCAGTTCTGGACATTTCTCTTACAGATGTGTTTATTCATTGAAAAAGCAGAGTGACACAGAGAGAGCGAGGGATCTTTGATTTCACTGTTTTGCTACTTAAATGGCCACAACGGGTCTAGGCCAAAGCAGGTCCTGGAGCTGTACCTGGGTGTCCCACAGGAGGGGCAGGGCCCCAGCGCCCAGGCCATCTTAGGCTGCCTTCCCAGGCATAGTAGCAGCAGATTGGATCAGAAGTGGAGCGGCCAGGACTTGAACCAACACTCATGGGATGCCAGCGACAGGCGGTGGCCTGCGCGCCACGACGCCAGCCCTCACAGGTCAAACGTTAGTCCTCATTCCAGACAGCTGGGAGAGAAAAGGCCGCTGAATGTGATGTGTGCATCGAGGGCCTTCCCGGGCCAAGGTTAGGTCTGTGGGTGTCCCTCAGCCAGCTGTGCAGAGCGCAGGGAGACACGAGGGGGGGACACGAGGCTGGATCATGTGGACTGACCGTGTGCAGGCTGACGCTTCGGCCAGCTGCCTCGTCTGCACAGGGTTTAATGAGGAAAGGGGGCCGTGCGGGAAGCGGTTTTCCTGCCGGCGGCCCCCGTCCAGACCAGGCTGTGCTGTCGACCGTGCTTGGCTAGCTGCAGCCTGGAGGCACCCTGTCCCTTCTCATTGCTTCTGCCGAGGCCTGGAAGCACAGAGCCAATACCATTACTTGCACAGGGAACTGAGCCGAGTGGGGTAGTTGTGGCGTCACACAGCGCCCTAGATCTGTGGTCGCTGGCAGAGGCCCCTGTGGTGACCGGGAGCCTGCATCCCTGCCACACCCTAGAGGAAGATAGAGCCCACCCAAGGGAGCTAGACCCCACCCAAGGGAGACGTCCCTGTCCCTCCGGGCACTTGGACCTGGATCAGATAGCAGTCAGAGTGGCCTCACCAGCTCTCCCCAGGCTGGCTGCCAAGGATCGTCCCTGCTCCCCAGTCACAGCCACACCCCACACCTGCCTGGCCTCACCTTTCTGCCGTGGGCACTGACCACGCAGTGTACCCTAGCGTTAAGGCATACCTTCAGGAGGGGGTGCCCACAGCTGAGCTTTGCCCTACTCGGTCACGTCACTGGAGCATTCTGCAGGAGGGCAGTGCTGGCCTCCCTTTGAAGCACCTAAGCCAGGTGCCCGAGGCAGGGAGTGGGGCATCCCTCCAGCGAAGCCGTGCGTTTGTCAGCGTGTCACCGGGGCCCTTGCGCCCGAGGTGGTCAGAGTTGGCCTCCCACCCCATCATGGCCATGGTACCATTTCTCCCCAGTTCCTGCACAGCTGTCAGACCTGGTGCCACTGGCCACTGTTGCTGCAACAACAGACAGCCTGGTGCCGTCCTCCATAAACACAGGCTTCTGTGGGCCGGAGGGCACAGCTCAGCAAGTTCACTGCCTTACCTGCGAGAGCAAGGGGCTGTCAGCCTCTGCATGCCACGGCAAGTTGAAGCCACAGTCTTGTGAGGGTAGCCAGACTCGAGATGGGGCTCAAGCTTCCATTCAACCCGCTCTGGTCCTAGGCAAGACCCCTCCCTCCGCCTCGGTTAAAGAAAATCCCAGCATGGGCCAGGGCAGGGCTAGGGCAGCATGCCAGGTCAGGAGCTTCCTCCAGGCCGCGACCTCAGGGAAGTGGGGGCCTCCAGGAGGGGCAGCAGACCCCAAAGGGGAGCAAGAATGCAGCAGGGGACAAGCCCACTGCTTTTCAGATGGCCATGTGCAGGACTGCAAGCCCCTACAGGGGGACGTCTGTCACTCCCCTCTGGGGCCGACAAGCAGAGGCCGCTCTCCAAAGGTCCCTGTGCCTGTTAGAGCCCCAAGATGCCTGGATGGGGAGGGGGGAGGGGGGCCTGGCATTGGAAACTCACACGAGCCTGGGTCTATTTGTTTTTTCAGAAATCTGGGCAAGTCCGGCCTGCGAGTGTCCTGCCTGGGGCTTGGTGAGTGGGGAGTCCCCTGGGTCAGCTGCAGAAGCAGGAGCTGTCCTCCTCAAGAGCCCAGAGTTCAGGGGCCAGGCTGCATGAGTGGGGCCGAGCGAAGTGCCAGGCCTGTTGCACACACAGCCTCCCTGACTGCACACCCCGCAAAACCATGGGGCTGCTGGCCCCAGGGTGTGGGGAAGATGGCGGCCATGGCTGGGCTCAGCCCCTCAGAGCCATCACCAAAGACCACAGGACTCCGAGCAGGTGCAGGCTGTGGTCAGACGTGGTGCTCTGCACCCCCATGGATGCACAATCCTGCCACCCCAGCAGCGCCCCCTCCTAACCCTCCCTGCAAGACCATGCAGCCGGTCTCCGGCCAGGGTCCTCTTTTCCACTGCCAGGGGCAGCAGCAGCCTCAGCTCCAGAGGGCCTGCCAGGGAGACAAGTCCGCAGATGTCCGCTCCCCCACCTCTGGGAGGTCTCCCACGGTGGGACAAGGGGAGGAATCCAGCAGGTTCTCTAACTTATCTGGGCCCCTGTGTCTCCTTCCAGGGACATGGGTGACGTTTGGCGGCCAGGTCACTGATGAGGTAAGACAGTCCCCCAGCACGTGGCCCCTGGCCAGCGCATGCGGTGAGGTCCCCTGTGTGAACCATGCTCCAGGGACCTCACCATTCACCAGGAGAATTCAGGGAGCGCAGAGTTGCCGAGGGTAAAGCCCCAGAGTGCAGACCCAGTCTGCCCTTGGGCGAGGGTCCGCCACGGTCAGTTAGAGCTGGCAGGCCAAGCAGGTTGATGTTCCTGCCAAGCTGTGTGCCGCTCACCTTCGGACACTGTGTGAGTTCTGAACGTCAGTAACGTGTGTCCCCTGGGGCTTCTGCCGCTGCCGTCGGGGAGCAGAGGCGAACTCTGAGAAGTACCATCCACATGCTGGAGGCCCCGGGTCTCTGGGAAGTCGAGGGGCAGCACGGCCAGGTGGGTGCCCAGTGCTGGAGGAGGGGCAGCACGGTCAGGTGGGTACCCAGTGCTGGAGGAGGGGCAGCACGGCCAGGTGGGTGCCCAGTCCTGGACAAGGGGCAGCACAGCCAGATGGGTGCCCAGTCCTGGACGAGGGCAGCACCGGCCAGGTGGGTGCCCAGTGCTGGAGGAGGGGCAGCATGGCCAGGTGGGTGTCCAGTGCTGGAGAAGGGGCAGCACAGCCAGGTGGGTGCCCAGTCCTGGACGAGGGCAGCACTGGCCAGGTGGGTACCCAGTGCTGGACGAGGGGCAGCATGGCCAGATGGGTGCCCAGTGCTGGAGGAGGGGCAGCACGGGCCAGGTGGGTGCCCAGTACTGGACGAGGGTGACCAGGGAAGGACAGCAGCCATCACTGGGGGAGCCCGGGCACCTGCCTGGGAAGGGGGTTCCCCCTGCTGGGAGGGCCACACGTGCACACAAGCGTGCCTTGTCAGCCGTGGCTGCTCACCACACTGCCACCAGAATCTAGACACGAGGTTGTGCTGTAGGGTTCTGCTCCGATGACGGTAACACTTAGAGAGCCGGAAAAGCACCTCAGGAAGTTCAGGGAAATGCACAAAAAAGCTCATTTTCTCTTGAAATCTGTGCAGAACTTTTCTGTGCTCTCCGGGTGAAGAAGTTTCTAAGGGGAAGGCACTGCCTTCCATTGGCCACGCCAGTTTGATCAGAACTTGGGGTCCCACGGGCCTGACTCAGTCTCACTCTCCCTTGGTGTGTGGTTGCTCCAGCAGCAGGTGGGAGGGCTCTGTGGAGGCTGTGACCTCGCACTCGCGGCAGCAGCCACACAGCCAGGGGCGTCCCCAGGGAAGGCAGAGGAACTGGGCGATTCGGCCACCAGCAGCCCCAGCTGGCCGCAAACTCACGAGCCATCAGGGACGCTGTGACACGAGGAGGACACGGGCGGTCACGTGCAGAGGACAAGCCAGCAGGACACAGGCAGTGACAGTGAAAGTCGGAGCTCTGAAGGCTTGGGGCGGGTCACAGTGACCCAGGAAGGAGCAAGGCGAGGTTTTGTATCAAATCCTACAGTTGGTGTTGAAATGCAGTCCCCTACAGCCAGGCCGAAGGGCACACCCACCGCAGGTCGGGTAAAGAGTGCACGGGGCTCCCTGCCATGGTCAGCCTCCTGGTCACATGGCATCAGCAAGCAAGCAGGCAGAGCCCTCCCTGGGCTGCTGCCTTCCCAGGCCTGATAGCAGGGAGCTGGCTAGCAAGTGCAGTAGCCGGGACTTTGGCCAGGCCTGGGTGGGGGCCTCGGCTGGGAGCCCCTCCCTGAGCTCCCCCACTGCCCCCAGGGTCGGTCAGCATCCGCTGGAGACAGCAAGGGATGCTGGGACAGGCACACAGTTACCTGCCATCTTAACCACCGGGCAGACACCTGCTCCCTGCCTTTGCAGCCATCAGGAGGTGTGCACTGCTGAAGCCCCTGCACACCCCCAGGGGTTCCAAAGCGGGACTGCAGGGGCCTGATGCAACAGCCGCCCAGCCAGAGGTAGCCTTGGCTCCTCTTCCTGTCTGTGACTTTGGCAGCCTGTTTGTAAATAAAGTTTTACTGACCATAGCCACACCTGCAAAGTATATGTCATTCACCGACAGACTCCTTCAGCGGAGTCCCAGGGGTGCTGGCCCATGTCCTCACTGTGTGCTATGCCAGGGCACAAGTGCACCCCGCCCAGGAGTGGAGCACCCTACCACCCAGGAGGCCAGAATGGCCCCACCCTCCCACAGTACAGAGGCCCCTGGGGGTAGGACCCCGCCTGGTCCTCAGCCATTCTCACGAGGCACCACAAGAGAGCAGACAGCGTTAGCCCACCCGAGACCCCAGGGCCACCAGACGGAGCTGCCCTGGTCAGCGCCAGGTCCCCACCCCTGCTGCTCGCCGGCCTTCCTGCCACTCCCCACTGCTCATCTGTAGCGCCCCCTGCCACGAAAGGCCCCGGGCAGCACTCCTCCTGCTGGCCGCCCTCCAGGTGTGGTCCCAGGTGTAACAAAGAGCAGCTTAAGGCTCCCTTGGGACTGAGGGACAGCTGGCGTCAGGATCAGTACGCTGAGTCAGACGGAGTCCGCAGGTCTACTCTGGCTGCAGCTATTGGTGGACGCCACGTGGGCAAGGACGCCAAGCACAGAGAACCAGGCACGCTGCAGGCTGACCTGCCCTGGGTGGGGGTGCTGGGAGGGCCTGGTCTGAAGGTCACCAGTGCCAGCTGGAGGGCTGTCCCTCCTGCTGGGTCACCTTCCTCCCTGATGGGCACAGCTTCCAGCGACTCCGTACCTGTCAGTCAAGGAGAGAACCAGGATGAGGGCTGGGGCGGGCCCGTGTTGCTCACAGCACGGGCCACGGGGAGGCTGGAGCTGAGAGCTCCTGCCACGTACGCACCATGTGGGCCCAAGAAAGCATATCACAGGGGCCAAGGGGACAGCGAAGCTGAATTCCAAGCCAAGAGCCAGGGCAGGCTTAGCGGAGGAGTCGGGCAGACCTGGTGGGGCCTTGTCCCTGTGTGGGCGAGGAGCCCCGGAGGGGAAGCTGACCTGACAGGCCTCGGACCTTCCCAAGGTGCGTGTGCGCTGTCCCTGTGGGGAGCAGGCGGAGGCTAAGGCAAGAACTGAGCCGAGGGATGGGCCAGGGCAGCTGCAGTGGGGGAGACCCAGGAGCTGCAGCCAGGGCAGGAATCCAGAGAGGCTCCGGGCTGAGCCCCAGGTACGGGACGGGCAACATGCCAGCTGGAGCAGGCCCTGCAGGCTGCCCTCCTCCAGCACACAGGCCCCTCGGCTGCACTTCCCACTGTCCTCCTGCTGCCTCCCAGACTCCTCCCCCACCCCGTCAGAACCCAGCCCCGGGGGTCTGGGCAGATACTCCAGCGTGGCAGGCCTTGAGAGCAGGGTGCCGTGTGGGTGAGCCAGCCACCAGAGTCCTGGAGGGCGTCCAGGGGCTGGAGGGTCAGCTTTGTTTGGGTTGATGCGGAAGCCGTGCAGACGGTGGGTGTGGCTGCCCAGCAGGTCAGTACACACACTAGGGGTGGTCGCGATGGTGAGTCATGCATTGCATATTTGATAGCAGCTGAGACATCTTAAGAAAAAAACACGCGGGCCTGGCGCGGTAGCCTAGTGGCTAAAGTCCTCGCCTTGCACGTGCTGGGATCCCATATGGGCGCCAGTTCTAATCCTGGAGGCCCTGGAAGATCCTCTCTGTACGTGACTTCCCAATAAAAATAAATTTAAAAATCAGCCTTTAAAAAAGCATGCACACACAAGGGAGGGAGGGGCCAGTGGGCGGTGGGGGCTGCCAGGACCTGGTCGCCTGGGCACACTGAGTGCTGGCAGCGGAGACAGCCAAGCATGCTTACCCTCCTGGCGAGAAGCATGGGGCCGAGGTGCAGAGAGCTGCAGGGCCTGTCTGGACGTGGCCCCTGCCAGGGCATGGCACACGCTGCCCTCCTGGGCTCACTCGGGCCTGGCTGGTGGGACGCCCCCAGGATAGCTCAGGGTGCAGGTGAGGCTGAGCTCTGGCGTGAGGAGGGGAGAGGGTCCGGAGCAGCCCAATAGGCCCCAGGCTGCACCCACTGCCACCAGCACTGCGGTAGGCAGACAGCCAATCAGCTGTCAGGGTGGGTCCTGAGAGCTGCGCCTTCACCCCTGCCCACCGTCTCTGCCCAGGCCTCCCAGCTTGAGCCTGAGCAGCCGCTGCTAATCCGGCTTAGCCTGGGTGCCAGAGCAGCTCGGGAAGGCTCCGTGCCAAGGCTTGGGGAGCGGGGTGGCTTCGCTCGTCCCTCCGGCTCGATCCTAACTTCTGTGAACAAGCAGAGGCCCTGTTATCTTGGGGCCTGCCCTCCCCCAGGGTGCGAGTAGGCGTGGACCGTCCCTCCCAGAGGCCCGCTAAGGCCGTTCTCCCGCCCCACACCTGCCCGTCCCTGTGAAGCCCCAGCTGGCCAGCGTTGTGTCCTGCGGGTTGGAATCAGAATTACCCAGCACACACTGGGCCAGCAGGGGAGGGGGCTGGTGCCCCAAGCGGGCGTGGGTGAGGACTGCCCAGAGGGACAGCAGCACTGGGGGTGCCTTCTACTGCCCTTGGAAGGGGTGCTCATGTCAGGGTCACTTCCAGCACGCCGTGCCATGAGGCAAGAACTGCTGGGGGGCTGTTCCCCCATGCTGCCTCCTTGAGGGCCTCAACCTGCCTAAGAATTCTCAAGAGCTCCAGGGATCCCACGAGACCCGGCGGGGGCCGCAGCCCAGCCCAGCACTGTCTGCTGGGCTCCGGGCACAGACTCCCACGGCCGTGCCATACCTCAGGGGGCACCAAACAACACATTTGTCCTCAGGCAGTGCCTGGGAGCCACCGTCTGCACTGAGCCCCTCAAAGGCTCAGACACGGAGCTGGACCCTTGCCGCTCCTGCAGCGCTGGCCCACCCAGGCCTGCACGCACACCCCACGCCCCACCTCTCTCGGCACGTGGCTCTTCATGCACCTTGCCCCAACCACATCCACAAGGATGTTATTTCCAAATGGGGTCACATTGTGAAGTTCTGAGTGGGTGTGAATTTGGGGTCGGCGGAGACCCTGTTGAACTCAACGCCAGCTGCTTGACCCAGCTGTAAGTCATGGTCATGGTGATGACCCAGAGTCCCCGGCACTGGCGGGGCCGTGCTGCCACTGCAGCCGCGTCCTCTCGTTGCAGATGGCAGAGCAGCTCATGACCTTGGCATACGACAACGGCATTAACCTCTTCGATACTGCGGAAGTCTACGCAGCTGGCAAGTAGGTGCCCTTCCCTGCCCCGTGGGTTGCCCCACAGCTCTTGCAGCTGGCAGTAGGTGCCCTGCCCTGTGGGTCACCCTGCAGCTCTTGCAGCTGGCAGTAGGTGCCCTGCCCTGTGGGTCGCCCCACAGCTCTTGCAGCTGGCAATAGGTGCCCTGCCCTGCCCCATGGGTCGCCCCACAGCTCTTGCAGCTGGCAATAGATGCCCTGCCCTGTGGGTCACCCTGCAGCTCTTGCAGCTGGCAATAGGTGCCCTGCCCTGCCCCATGGGTCGCCCCGCAGCTCTTGCAGCTGGCAGTAGGTGTCATGCCCTGCCCCACAGCCCTGTGGGTCGCCCCGCAGCTCTTGCAGCTGGCAATAGGTGCCCTGCCCTGCCCTGTGGGTCGCCCCACAGCTCTTGCAGCTGGCAGTAGGTGTCATGCCCTGTGGGTCGCCCCACAGCTCTTGCAGCTGGCAGTAGGTGCCTTGCCCTGCCCTGTGGGTCGCCCCACAGCTCTTGCAGCTGGCAGTTGGTGCCCTGCCCCACAGCTCTTGCTCCCTACCATGCCTGCCATGCTGGCTGTTCTCAGTGGTGCTGTGAGGTGATATTTCCAGAGGGCTGGGCAGCCTGGCTAAACTCCCTGCAATGTGCCCAAGAGGTGGGCTGACCACAAAGACACTGCACCAGGCTCAGGGCTGCAGGCAGAGCAAGGGCCCCTCAGAGCCCTGGGGTGCAGGCTCTGGCCCCAGCACCGTTGGAGGCAGCTCACGTCTTGCGAGTGAACCTTCTACTCAATTATGTAAAAGCTCAGCCTTCGTCTGGCAGGGCTGCTGGCTTCAGTTTTAAAGACTGCTGTAATCAAATCATCCACTCGCCTGCATTAGCTCTCCAAAAGTCAGCTTCTGTTTGCATGATCATTAACTGGCTCTGTCTGCATCCGCCCTCTGGCCCCTCCGTCAGCCAGGCTGGCTGCAGCGTCCACCTGCTATGAATGGGGTGCAGGGCTGCACCTGCCTTTTGCCGCTCCCCGGGTGCTTGCCTGCCTACTGGATCAGGAAGCCCTGAGGGACCTTGGTCCAAATCCCAATCCAAGGCCCAGGGTCGGGAGGGGGTGCATGCCTTGGTGGGGGGCCTCCTGCAACCCTCCCCTCCCCTCCAAGGTGCAGCAGCTTCCCATCAGGAGGCAATGCTTTCTCCACTCAGTTGTGCTAAGCTGGAGGCTGGGAGGGTTCAAGCTGTAGGCTGATGCCACACCTCAGCCTCTCTCCTGGCCCTGCCACTGCCATTGCTGCCCACAAGAGTGTGGGGGTGGCCACCTCCAGCTCCAGATGGCCAGCCCAGTGCACAGGGCCCTGGCAGGCTCCCCATCATGGGAGACTCTCCCTGCTTCCTGCCATTGCTCTGCGTGACCTGAACACCCTCGAGCAGCGAGCAGCAGGCAGGGGCAAGGCCTCCAGGGAGCCACCTGCTGAAGAGCCCAGGACTGAGGGAACAGCTTTCCCAGGGGCTGTCCTTGCTCCTTCACCGGTCAGCCAGCCCCGAGCAGACCCTGCCTGCTTGCTCCCATGGGTGCCTCTGCGGCAGGCCTAGGCCTCAGCCAGCCCCGAGCGGACCCTGCCTGCTTGCTCCCATGGGTGCCTCTGCGGCAGGCCTAGGCCTCAGCCAGCCCCGAGCGGACCCTGCCTGCTTGCCCCCGTGGGTGCCTCTGTGGCAGTGGCCACTCACTCTGGGAAGCTAGGCACTGTCACCATATAAACAGGGAGAAGGCACTTTGCATGAGATAGATCCAGCAGGCAGTGGGCCAGGGCTGCCCCTTCCCTGCCAAATGTGTGGCCCACTTCAGCTGCCGTGGACTGGGAGGACAGCCCCTCACGGTGGCAGCCAGGCCCTTAGCACGCACTCCGTGGGCTCAGGAGCGCCCCTCATCTCCTCCCTCCCGCCTCTCCTGCTCCTTTGTCCTATGAATCAGGAAGCAAGAGGCAAAGGGAGAGACCCAGGGCTGGGTGAGCTCTCTGTGCCTGCTGACCATGGACAAGGAGCGTTCAGGATGTGTGCTAAACAGCTTGCAAATTAGAGTCCGTTGTTTGTGTGTGGCCGACTCCGGGGCTGTCCTAACACCGGGAGCTGGGCACGGATCACTGGGTCATTCTCCATGTCTTGTTTTTGCTCAGAAACATTTTGCTGCAAGCAGAGAAGGTTCTTAAAACTGCCGCCCTCCCATGACACACCCCCAGTTGACCTGAACTCGGTGCAGAGCCCACAGTGAGGACAAGGCAGAGAGGGCTCAGCGTGGCCCTTGACTCTGATACATCACTGACCCTTTAGAAAATCTACTGGCCTGGGCATTCGACCCACGTGGCATTGCTAGGCCTGTCCCTCGTGACTTTCCAGCCAGCCGGGTAGATAGGACGCTGGTCCTACTGATCAATTCAGGGACCCTTCCCTCTGCCAGCTCAGGCAGGCACCTGCAGGACACACATCTGTGGCCACTTGGCAGGACAAGCAAGATCCCTGCCCTGACAGGCTGCTCTGGCCAGCCCCAGGCCTCACCTCCCTGTCGTGAGCTGCCCGAGCCAAGCTGGGCATGGGCAGGTGGCCTTTCCACAGAGGAGCCGAGGGCCAGCAGTGAGCTTGGGGCTGGCTCCCATCTTCTGTAACCCCCTCTCGCTCTGCAGGGCTGAGGTCGTGCTGGGGAACATCATCAAGAAGAAGGGGTGGAGGTAAGGAACGGTGCCGTACCACCTACCTGGGCACATGCAGGGGAGGCTGAGGGCGAGTGGGCACTCGGGGGCTCTGCCAGTCCTTGGAAGTGGTACAGCAGGAAGATTGAGATTTGCAAGTTGTGGTCTCTTAGCCAGTGGAATGCCTGGCAGTGACTCACCAGCCCTTGCTGCTGTGTTGCCGACTCTTAGAAGTCCAGAAAATGTTCTCACTGGGTGGGGGTGGGGGCGGGCAGCCCAGGCATTGCCCATGGAGGCACAGGAGGGTTATGGGCAGTTGAGGACTCTCCACCTCCCCTGCCCGAGACCCCAGAAGAGCCTATGGTTCCGGTAAAGCAGGGCAGTGAGGGCAGCCTGGTGTCCAGCCTGGCCCAGCTGCCCCCACCCCAGTCCGTCCCAGCTCACCCCTGGAGAGGCCAAGGGCCAGGGTCACTGGTGGCAAAGCCCCCAGCCCTACTGAGAGCTCCCTGCAGGTCTGGGGACAATGGGGTCAGAAGAGCTTGGAGAGGAGTGGCTGAAAGAGCCAGGGGCCAGGTCAGCCTCTCTGGGGTCACTGCCCTGTCTGGAAGGGGATGAGTGTTGGGGCCCTCTGGGATTCCTGTGCTTGGCCCCCAGGGGTATCTGTCCCAACCCCAGGACACACTGGGCCTCCCGAGCCCCAGGGCCACCACAGCCTCACCTGAAGTGGCTTGCAAGACCCCACGAGCTCCTCATCCCCGCCCACCATGGCCACCACTCAGAATTTCAGCGCACATGGGTGGGGTAGCGCCTAATCTCTACCACACGCCCGTTGGGGTGTCACCCCGAAGCCCCAGTCCCAGGCTCACCCCGAAGCCCCCGAAGCCCCAATCCCAGGCTCACCCCGAAGCCCCCGAAGCCCCAATCCCAGGCTCACCCCGAAGCCCCCGAAGCCCCAGTCCAAGGCCACTTGCTCCATAACTCAAGGAGAACATGACATCCGTCACCAGTGAAGACCCACGGAGCTTCCCCGGCCTGGAGGTGATGCTGTCCCCGCACAGCGTGGTGGCTGGCTGCCAAGGCTGCTAATGCTTGCCTCATCCCGAGGGACCGCCGGGCCGCTGTCCCCTCTCCTTGGGCAGTAGCTCCTGCTACTGACCAGTCTAGGCCGTGGTAAGCAGGTTCCCTGAGTGCGAGGAAGCCCTCAGACCTGTCTCTGCCCCATCCAGCTCTCTGACACCTAGTGGTTGTTGAGCTGTGGGGGAGCAGTGCGATTGGGAGGTTGCCTGTGGGGTTCCATGCGGAGCCCCTGGTTGCACACAGGGTACACATCTCATGTAATGATGGTGACGGCTTGGCTCACACCTTGGGGTGCCTTGTGTGAGCACTGGGGGCTCTAGGGGAGGGGAGGACCCCCAGGCAACCAGGCCCCTAACCCCAACCCTTTTCTTCTGCCTCACAGGCGGTCCAGCCTCGTCATCACCACCAAGATCTTCTGGGGCGGAAAGTAAGTGTGGGAGCAGGGAGGGGTCCGGGGCACCTCAGGCCCCAGGGAGCAGCTTTACCCAAAGTTACCCCTGCTCAAGCCCCACTGGTTTTGAATGACACAAGCCACAAATGGAACATCACAGATTCCATAACAATTCTGCAAGAACTCCAGAGCAGTCCGAACACCCGGGTGCCGTCCCAGCCCTGCAGGGCCCGCTGCCCCTCCCCGATCTCCCGGACCACACTCAGACTCGGGCACTTCTATAGGAGTCACTCCCTGGCTTGGTTTTATTTCTTAATTTAGCTTCTTTGCAACACAGACAGGCAGGTAGAGAAGGAGAGCTCCCACACCCCCTAGTTCATGCCCCAAACGCCCACCACAGCTGCAGCTGGGCCACATTGGAGCCAGAAGCCTGGAACTCCATGCTGGTCTCCCAGGGATCCACTTGCTTGAGCCATGGGCGGCTGCTTCCCGGGGACCCACCAACAGGAATCTGGAGTGAGGGGCCACGCGGCAGTGCCTCAGTGTGGGGTACAGGCATCTGAAGAAGTAGCCACCACAATGAACGTTCACCCCTACGATTTTACTTTTATTGGAAAGGCAGATTTACAGAGAGGAGACAGAAAGATCTTTCATCCACTAGTCCACTCCCCAAATGACCACAGTGGCTTGAGCGGAGCCAATCCAAAGCCAGGAGCTTCTTCCCATGCACATGCAGGGTCCCAAGGCTCTGGGCCATCCTCCGGGCCACAAGCAGGGAGCTGGATGGGAAGTGGAGCAGCCAGGATATGAACCAGTGCACATATGGGATCCTAGCACCTGCAAGGGAAGGATGCTTCTTCCTTTCTTCATGACATTGTCAACACTTCCCCCAAAACTTTGTGCCACGTCACCCACGCGCACACCACACCGTCCCCACATGCCACGTCACCCACGCGCACACCACACCGTCCCCGCATGCCACGTCACCCACGCGCACACCACACCGTCCCCACATGCCACGTCACCCACGTGCACACCACACCGTCCCCACATGCCACGTCACCCACGCGCACGCCACACCGTCCCACATACCCTGTGCACACACGTCATCCATGTGCTCTCTTGTTTTTCAGAGCAGAGACAGAGAGGGGCCTTTCCAGGAAGCACATCATAGAAGGTGAGGAGGCGCTCGGCACCTAGGGCGCTGGCACCCCGGGATCGTCCCCCAAGACATGGCCAACCCCCAGACACACAGCCGAGGGCCCTAGCCCCAGGCACCTGCTGTTCTGGCCAGCCTGCTCCTTCCCCCTGCACCTGCTGTGGAATCTGGCAGGACACCCACAGGCCTGCCTCAGTCTTGGCTCAGCCCAGCTGCCTGGTGGCCTGGAGCCAGGGATGCTCTCCCCACATCTCCGTTGCAGCTGGGTAAGGCAGAGATGGTAAGCACGGCCGTCTCGGGGTTGCTGGGAGTCAGGAAGCATCAGGTGCTGCAGGGCTCCTGCTGTGATCTCCGGTGATCTCCTGCCCTAACACGTCCCAGCCTCCCATGCTGGCCGTGTCAGCCGCATCTTCTGCTTGCCTGGAAGCAGTGCGGTAACTGCATTTGGTGCACTCTTGGCCTTGGTCTTTTTACGTATTTGAAAGTGACACAGAGAATGAAGGACAAAGAGCCATCTTTCACCCACTGGTTCATCCTTGAATGGTCACAACAGCCAGGGCTGGCCCAGGCAGAAGCCAGGAGCCTGGGTGTCCACTCAGGTCTGCCACACAGGTGGCAGGGAGCCAGGCATGTGGGCCACCTTGCCCTGCTTTCCCAGGTGCCTTAGCAGAGAGCTGGTGCAGAAGCGGAGCAGCCGGACTCAGGCTGGCCCCACAGGAGCCTTTTATGTAACAGATCTGGCTCAACCTGGAGTGGGGTCCTGGGACCTCCTTTGCTGACCAGGAGAAAGCCCAAGGGCAGCCTCAGAAGGGGGCTGTGTGGGCCTTCCCTCTCATTCTGCTACAGGACATCTGGCCTGTGGCCCCCCCGCCCTCCTCAAGGGCAGGACCCCCTTTGAAGTACCCCCACTTGTTTTCTGAAATCGCAAGTCCTCCCTCCCTGCCCCCCGGGCCCCCGAGCGGGCCCTGGCAGAGCCCCATGGTCTGTGTGGCTGTGCTCACTGCCGTGACAGTCCTGCTCCCACACCCTGGTCCCCAGGTCTGAAAGCATCACTGGAACGCCTGCAGCTGGAGTACGTGGACGTCGTGTTTGCCAACCGCCCAGACCCCAACACGCCCATGGAAGGTAGGGGCGCCCCCGGGCCGCCGCACCCCGGGTCATCCAGGGTGAGTCAAGGCTATTTGCCCTACCAGCAGGGCACACAGGAGCCCAGCCTTCGCGGGCTGGCGAGAGCCCCCAGGCTGCCACGCCCTGCACCTCCCTGCTCTGGGCCCGCCACTCCCTCTTGGGCAGTTGGTTATTTTGCAGCTAGATACAGCTGCAGGTTCCAGCTCTCGGAGGTTTGGGGGAGTCTGTTGCTCAGGGCCGAGCAGGGGTACCCCATCACCCAGAAGACGATTGGATGCACGGTGGAGGTGGTTTGCGTGGCGAGGCCCCCGCGTCCTTCTCCCAGCCCCGCCACCGCTCCCCTCACCAGCGTGTGCTCCGCAGCTCCAGGACTGGGACACGTGAGCAGTGTGCGAGACGCTCTGACAACACCCAGAGATGTGGCCCTTCCCCACACCCCATGCCAGGCCCCAGCTCTGTGTTCCCACCATCGCAAATTCCGGTCTCTTTAAATCTTTCTTTTATCACCAGGGGACCCATTTAGTTCCTCCAAGTCCAGGACATTCATCGTAGAAGGTACACAGCCCGCACGCTGCTGGCCTCTGGGTCCCCGCTGCATTTTATGAACCAGTCCTTGTGCACACGGTCCTGTCACCCAACGACAGACCTCCCCATAAAATGCACAGGGGGTCCTGAGGCCAAGGAGAGCACCTTGCGAGAGAGGGAGGAGCAGGGCCCCACCCATGCTGCCATTCCACACATACCCCTTTCTGTGCATGCCCTCAGCCCGCCCTGCCGCACCCCTGCTTGCCGCGCTATGACCTGCGCTGGCCTCCTCTCAGCCCAAGGCTGCTGCTGTCCAAGCCTGGAGCCTTGACCTTGCTGGTACGAGGAGCAAGCCCGTTAGGGACCCAGAACATGCCCCCTCACACACCTTTTGTCGGCCACTAGAAGCAGTGCCAGCCACTGAGCCACCCCTTCCAAACCTGCTAAGTCCTCAGGACCACGTCCTAACCACGTCCAGGCCTCGTCCTGGCCGGAGCTGGCAGACTCCGGGACCCAGACACAGCCTGCCGCCATGCTGGCGCTCTGCCTGCTCACAGCCCTGGGCCCAGGCCCTGCCCTGAGGCCTGGCCTTGGGCTCCTGCTCCGCCTGCCACCTGGTGCTGCCACCTGACCCCTCCCATGTGGCCCAGACTCCCTGGGTTGTGGCAGTGGCTGGGAGGACTGGGTCGCCTGCTCCGTCCCACGGCATTGGCTGATAGGATGAAGGACATGTGTCCCCAGCTGTCCGTGTTTCTGAGGCCACTGACGCCAGTAGAGCACCGTGCCCTCTGCATGGGCCCCACACCCTGCCTGCCTCTGCCCAGCTCCTCCAGGGACCCCCGCCACTGCTCAGGACAGCTGCGGCCCCGTGGGCTGTGGCTGTCAGCCAGGTGCCCCAGCACCATCCCCTTGTCACCACATGGGAAGTCTTGCTGGTCGGGATCTTTGTGATCAGGAAACACTGGGGCCGGGAGGGCACAGGCTGGCACTGGCGGTCCTCTGGGGCCGGGAGGGCACAGGCTGGCACTGGCGGTCCTCTGGGGCCGGGAGGGCACAGGCTGGCACTGGCGGTCCTCTGGGGCCGGGAGGGCACAGGCTGGCACTGGCGGTCCTCTGGGGCCGGGAGGGCACAGGCTGGCACTGGCGGTCCTCTGGGGCCGGGAGGGCACAGGCTGGCACTGGCGGTCCTCTGGGGCCGGGAGGGCACAGGCTGGCACTGGCGGTCCTCTGGGGCCGGGAGGGCACAGGCTGGCACTGGCGGTCCTCTGGGGCCGGGAGGGCACAGGCTGGCACTGGCGGTCCTCTGGGGTGGGAGGGCACAGGCTGGCACTGGCGGTCCTCTGGCCCCATCTCTGGCGCGTGGACCTGAAGCTTGGCTCAGAAGAACAAGGCCCTACCAGTCACAGGGCGCCCAAGGTTATTTTATAAAGCAAAGTTAGCCAAACAGGGCCTGGGCACAGTGGGAAGATGCGGCCAGTCCCCAGCACCCTCCCAGCATCCTCTGGGTGCCCTTTGGGCCTCCCCTCAGGCGATTCAGGCAGGCAGCACTGGAGAGGACCCTGGGAGGCCTGTGCTGCCTCTCCCAGTCCCGACACACACACACACACACACAGATGCCTGCACAGGGAAGAATTCCAGCAGCCACAGCGCCTGAACTGGAAGAAGGCAGAGCTGAGCCTGCAGGTGCAGGAGCCCAGGGTGACTCCCAGGGTCCAGAGGATCCCCCCAGGATCACCACCCCACTCCCCTAACTGCAACCAGACAGGGCTCAGGGACCCAGGAGCGGTGAGGCAGGGCATCCTGAACGGACTGGCCAGGAAACCACCAGTGCCTGTCTGTGCCAAGGAAGGCCCAAAGCCACTCTCAGGACAAAGCCAGCTGCCCCCCGCCCTGCATCTCTCCCACCCTGGCATTTTCTGGGACCTCAGCTGCCCCCCTGTCAGCCAAGAAGCAAGTCAGGGGTGGGCAGTGGGCTTTCCTGGGGCAAGGTTTCTCTTGGGATTCTAGAAGCACCTAGCCTCCTGCCGGCCCCCCACAAATCTCTATGGGGTCTGAGAAGCCAGGCCATTTGAGATGTGACAACTTAGAGCCTTGCTTGCAAAACCACAGCATCCCCCACAAGGCCAAAGCAGCTGGGGGTGGGGGGGTCCAGTGAGGGCTGAGGGCTGTGGCCTTTGTCTGTATTTTCCCATCTATTGGTTCACTGCCTTCATGTCTACAATCGAGCCAAGAGCGCAGAGCTCAATTCAAGCCTTCCATGGGTTGGAGGGCGGGGACTCCAGCACTCGGACGTCACCTGCTGGCTCCCAAGCAGGAAGTGTGAGGAGCGGAACAGCGGGGACTCCATGTGGAATGTGGACATCCCCACCAGGGCCCCGCCACTGCCCCGTGGCCCAGCCCTCACGATCCTCTCTCTTGGGAGAGTCCTTGGACAGGGGCCCCTCTCAGGCAGAGGCAGGTCTGGGGCGTCAGGGACTGGGGCCTTGGGCTTTGAGTCCCTGCTCTCAGGGCTTCTCAGGCCATTCCCAGTGGGGTCTCCTTGCTGTCTGGCTGCAGCCCCTGGCCACTCCCAGGAGGGTCGCCCATCTCCCCTTCCAGGCCCTGGGAACATGCAAGGGTGCTGGGCTGGCCTGAGAGCCTGGCACAGCCCCTGGGGAGTCTCCCTGTATGCTCCCCTTGGGGAGTCCAGCCCTATAGCCCTCCTTCCGGGAACCAGGCAGGGGCCCCAACTTGCCCTTGGTCCCCCCATGCATTCTCTGGATTCCTGGGAGAACTGGCATAGCTTCCTGAAGCTTCCTGTTTGAAACCTCAACCCATCCAGAAGCCCTTCCTCTGACCAGCCCCCCAGTCCCAGTCCTTCCCCAAACTAGAGCCCAGCTGCCCCCCATGTGGAGCGCAGGCCCACATCCTGGACCCCCCTTCCTGATGGGATCCCTGGACACCCAGTTTCCAAGGGTGCCTTGGAGTCTGTGACTGCGGGGACTGTCCCGGGAGCAGCTTCTGGGCCGTGGCCCCCCTTTGCTTGCCCGTGGCCTCAGGACCACTGAGCACTCTGCTTGCCCTGCCCGAGCGCCCTCCCGCCCCCCCACCATGTTTGCCAAATGTGCCCAGTTTGGGTCCCCCATGCTCTGGCCATCCCCCATCTGCGACCTCCCTTCTCTCACACCAGAGACCGTGCGCGCCATGACCCACGTCATCAACCAGGGGATGGCCATGTACTGGGGCACTTCTCGCTGGAGCTCCATGGAGATCATGGTAGGTGCAGGGCAGGGTGTGACCGGTGGCTCCTGTGCCTTCAAGCCCACTGACCAGGCACCAGGGAGCAGGTTGAGGGGGTGGCAGGGCCTTAGGATGTGGGAGCACCTGTGGACAGGTGGCTTAACTTCTCAGTGACCCTCCTGGGCCACATGGATGCCCAGAAAAGCTGACTGGCGAAAGGTGGCTGCCATGGGAGAGGGGCAGGCAGCCCCTGGGGGCGGCCCCCTCTCTGCCTGCTGACCAGCAGGGCCGCTGCCCCCTCTCTGCCTGCTGACCAGCAGGGCCGCTGCCCCCTCTCTGTCGCACAGGAGGCCTACTCGGTGGCCCGGCAGTTCAACCTGATCCCGCCCATCTGTGAGCAGGCAGAGTACCACATGTTTCAGCGAGAGAAGGTGGAGGTGCAGCTCCCGGAGCTGTTCCACAAGATAGGTGCGCCTGGCCCGGCCTGCCACTGCCACCCCTGCCCCGGCCCCACCCTGGCCTGCCCCAGCCTGGCCTGGCCCAGCCTGCCACTGCCACCCCTGCCCCGGCCCCACCCTGCCCCTGCCCCGGCCCCACCCTACCCCTGCCCAGCGAGTGGCCTGCTGCCAACTCGCCCACCCTCAGGGCCAGGGCTTCATGCTGCCTGCTTCCTCCTCGCAGGAGTGGGCGCCATGACCTGGTCGCCTCTGGCCTGCGGCATCGTGTCAGGGAAGTACGACAGTGGCATCCCACCCTACTCACGAGCCTCCTTGAAGGTAAAGGAGGGGCCGGGCGGGGGACAGGTGGCTTTGGTGCTGGGTGGACTCACGTGGGCCCCGGCTGCCCAGCTCTGTCTGCGGGGGCTAGTTGGGCAAGGTAGAGCAGGGACAGGGCCCCTTCCAGCCCAGCCTTGTGTCCACAGGGGCTGTCTGCCCCATGGGACAGCCTCCTGGCACCCCCAAGCCCTAGTGAGGCTCAGCCTCCCCTACCACCAGGCTCTGTGCCCCCTGAGACCTCAGACTGAGGTCAGGGCTAGGCACTGCAGAGACACCCAGAGGTGACCACAGGAATGCGCGCGCACACACACACACACACACACACACCAGGCACCCCCAGGCTGCCAGCACAGACCAAGCAGAGAAGGGTGCACCCAGCCCGGAGCCCTGGGCTTTGGGCCTTACTCCCAAGCCCACAGCTACGGCAGAAATCATGTGGCAGATGGGAGACACGGAGATGGAGGGTATGGTCGGGAGGAGGCAGGGGCAGGGGCGGCTCAGTCTACCCCCCAACCATGTCCTTCAGAGCGGGATCCCACAGGGGCCTGAGCCAGGGATGCTGCCATAAGAGAAGGCCCAGGCCTGTAACTGTGCCACACCCCCACCCCACCAGGGCTACCAGTGGCTGAAGGACAAGATCCTGAGCGAGGAGGGCCGGCGCCAGCAAGCCAAGCTGAAGGAGCTGCAGGCCATCGCCGAGCGCCTGGGCTGCACCCTGCCCCAGCTGGCCATCGGTAACGGCTCGGGGTCTGCGGTGGGCGTAGGGCCGTGTCCAGGGTAGGAACTGAGGGCGTAAGCTCTGGCTGACCTTAGGAGAAAGGCCAGGGACTCCAGGGAAAGTGGTGCGATCACTGCACAGCCACCCCAACACGGGCAGGGAGGGCTTAGCGCCCACCGCAACACGGGCAGGGAGGGCTTAGCGCCCACCCCAACACGGGCAGGGAGGGCTTAGCGCCTACCCCAACACGGGCAGGGAGGGCTTAGCGCCCACCCCAACACGGGCAGGGAGGGCTTAGCGCCCTTTGCCCAGAGTCATAGGTCCAGGACCAGAGAGGGTCCTAGAGCCCCTGGGCCTCCACTCCAGCAGGGACAGGCCACCATATTCCCCAATACCTCCCCACCAGACGCTCCTTAAGCAGAGCCTCCGTGCCCCGGCACTGGGGAGCCAGCTAGGAACCCTGGGAGCCCCCCACCACCACTGACCAAGTGTCTGGCTCCCTGTGGTCAGCCAGGGTGAAGGGGGGGCCAGAGCGCACTGTGCAGTAGGGGCCCCTGCCTCACCCCAGATCTCGCTGTCCTCAGCCTGGTGCCTAAGGAATGAAGGTGTCAGCTCCGTGCTCCTGGGTGCATCCAATGCTGAGCAGCTGCTAGAAAACATTGGGGCCATCCAGGTAAGCGAGGTGGGAGCCAGACAGGTGAGCGGGGTGGGTTGCAGGTCCCCAAGATCAGAGCCAGACAGGTGAGCTGAGCAGCCTGCTGGGCGGGGCTAGGACCCAGACAGCCCCTTGAGCTTGCTTGGGTACCCCCAAGTGCGCACCCCGCACGGTTCCAGGCACCTGTGGTGTGTTGGGGCCCACCGAGGAGCGAGGTGAAGAGTGCTCACAGGGGAAGGCTAGATGGGCTTGCTGAGGAAGTGGTGTTTGAATGAAGGCAGGGACAGGTGCAGAGTGTGCCCCCAGACGCTCAGGGCCAGTAGGTGCAGGAGCCCCGAAGGGCAGGGCAGGTCCTGTGCGGCCACACTGCAGGCCCTGGGGTCTGGCTTCCAGGCGAGACAGGCAGCAGTCTCCGACAAGCTTCTGAAGGGTTCTTCTCTCTAGCTGCCAGGGAGAAGGGGGCTTGGGGGAAAGAGGCCTGGTGACCTGTGCAGGGGCTCCTGGGTGGGGTGGCATGGTGACGGGTCGGAGCGGTGGGTGGACCCAGGTGCTGGGAGGCAGGGCCTGTGGGAGCATCCAGGGCCGGGGCAGGAAGTGTCGCCTCCTTGAGACAGGGACAGCTGGGAGGAGCAGTGAGGCCCTGGAATCTGTCACCTTCTGGAAGGTTCTCCAGCTTCCTGGAGTTTGAATGGGGAGAACACAGCCCCACCACATGCTTCCTCTGTGTCTCAAACCTTTGAAACAGACCACGCAGCCTCCAGCTGTTCCAGTGAGGCGAGGGTGTGGAGGTGGGAGGCCCGTCCAGGCAACTCCCATGACCTTCTGTGTCTGCATGCAGGTCCTTCCAAAACTGTCCTCCTCTGTCATCCACGAGATCGATAGTATCCTGGGGAATAAACCCTACAGCAAGAAGGACTACAGGTCCTAAGCGGCGCCCGCCCGCCGGACAGTCTCCGTGCCCCTCCTAGTCCTGTCCACTCGCTTACGCCATCCCGAAGCCAAGTGCAGAGTGTGGTTTGCATCCAAAGAAAACAGCACGCCAAGACGTCCTCGGGAGCCGAAGTCGCTGCAGACACCACCCACCGCTTCCCCGGCCGCGCACGGGGATGGTGCCCGGCCAGGCCCACTGTCGGGGTCAGGGTGCCCGGCCACCCCTGGCACCTCTGCCCATCCTCTGAGAAGGGACCCACCCACTTCCTCCCAGCTACAGCCCTTCACAGGGGCTCTCCAAGCTGAGGCCAGGCCAAGCCTGGGAAGGGCAGGGGTGGCATTTCCTGGGGCCGCGCTGGTATTGCTGGGACAGGGCAAGGCCACCCCGTCACTCCCTTTCCAGGGGCCTCTGGTGCTTTCTGCTGGGCCTGGCCTCAGCTTGCCCTCCCATCCTTCACCAAGGGGAGCTGGCCCTTGACCTCCACCTCAACCCACCCCCACCCTCGCTGACGGGCAGGGGACCCCAGGTTGTCTGGCTCTACGGCACAGGAACTTCAAGATGTTTGGAGATCTGATCCCTGTCACCTGGGTGGAAAGGCCCAGGGTGCTAGAGACGGGTCCCCACAGCGCTTCGGAGGGCCCAGGGCAGGGGTCCCTCTGTGCCAGGCACTCTTCGCTGGCATGAGAATGCTGACTGCATGGTGGGCAGGCAGCAGCGAGCAGATGGCAGCGGGCAGAGTCTGTGGCCATCAGGCCAAGTTCCCCGCAGTTGGTGGAGCCTGTCCTCTGCCCAGTCACTGCCGTGGGCCTCACTGCATGCCAGGCTGAGCCTGGGGATGGAGGGTGCCTGTGTGTCTTCCACCACTGTGCCCCCCAACATAGGAAAAGCCCTGGGAATGTCTCCCTGGAGATACAGCCGCTGGGCTTCCCACACACCCCTGTACCCTAGCCTGCAAGTGCAGGCACGGAGGGCGGGCAGCACAGGCAGGGGTCCACCAGAGCTGGGCGATGGTGATGGCAGGAAGCCAGACCCCACAGAACCTGCCACAACCCACCCTAAGCCAGTGGTGCCTGCAGCCTGCACAGCGGACCCCCAGGGCCTGCACCCCTGCTCCTGGGTTGTCCTTGGGAGAAGCTGCTGTTCCAAGGTCCGCCCTGCCCTTCGCCCAGGGCTTGCTGCCTAGTCCAGGCCCGAGTATGGTCCCCAAAAGCCTCAAAAGTCAGGGGAGACGGGAAGAGAGGCGGTGAGGGACATGACTTCCCAGCCCACCCCAGGCCAGGCCTGGGCGTCTCCACCGAGACCTGCAACAGGCATCTGCAGATGCCGCCTGACAGTGTGGGCACAGGGCGGCATCCCTCCAAGCGGCGGCCAGGCTTGTGGCTACTCCCCGCCTGGCACCTGCTGCCAAGTCCCCAGGACAGGGCTGCCGCTGAACAGGGACTGAAGAGTCAGTTGGCCCACCTGCCACTGGCACAGATGGGGCTGGGCCCCTTGTCCACACTGCCAGCCCCTGCCCTGCTCACTGGAAGATGGATCAGGGCAGGCAATGGGTCAGGGAGGTTGGTGCTTCCCCGGGCCATGCTCGGCACAGCAGCGTTCCTGGTGGCTCCCCGGGGTGGGGGTGGGCTCAGCCAAAGCCCAGCACCTGTGCTCCTCACAGCCCATGCCAGATGGTCTGCCACATCCTCCTCGACTCGTTCTGCTTCCCCTGGCCTCACTGCTGCCGGCTGGGCGGGGAGAAACCAAGGGAGGTCCCGGAGAAGGGACGAAGACCAAGGGACAACACCTGAAAACAGCAGCTGTTTGTAGTCCTCAAGTGCCCAGCGCTGGCCCGGGCGAGCCAGTCCTTCCCCCAACCCCAGGTGGGCCCTCACACCCACCTGTGAGCCCTCTGCCCGCCCCCTCCAAGCAGCTCCCTCTGTGTCCCCGAAGCCCAGTCCCCTGCAGGAGCACTTGGCGCAGGCAGCCAGCAAGGTGGGGTCCCCACCATGTCTCATCGCATTCACTCATGGTCAGGTCCAGCGTCCCGAGGAGGGGCAGGGCAGGGGCAGGGCCCTCGCACCTCTGTCCTCACCCAGTCATGTGGACATGCTCCCTCCACACCCCCTTTTTAATGACCGCAGCCCCTGCTAACTGCACCCCTACTAGGCAGAGAACTCCAGACCCCTCGAGCTTCCGCACGCGACTCAGACCAGGAGGCCGCGACCACATCTGTGGAATGACACAATAAACCCGAGCCTGTCAGTCACTCGTCTCCCAGTGTCACTCCCCAGTGCTGGCCTGACAGTGTGGGAGGGAAAGGGGAAGCCCCGGAGACAGGACGAGAACCCCTCCACCTGCGGGCTGTGGCCAGGGCACAGGAAGCGGGGAAGGGCCTGTGCAGCAGCCCTGGAATCAAGCTAGCCAGATGTGGCCCATCCCTCCCACTACCTCTGACACGGACCCCAGCTGCTGTACCCACTGCAGACCCCACCAGCTGCTCTGCCCATGCTGACAGAGGCTTCGGTCTGGGGAGGACCGTGTGCTATCGTCTTGGGGGTGGCATGAGCAAAGGGGCACCACCCAACACACCTGGGGCTCCTCCCCTTTGCGGGACCTCAGCAGATGCAAGCAGCTTTGGGTGACACTCCCAACCTTTCCCCCCAAGTCCCTGATGAGCTTGGAAAACCACTCTGATTCAATCGTTTCCCAAAGGGTTTATTAAAACACAGAAAACCAAAACATACACACAGAGTACAGGGAAGGGGGACCGGGTCAGCTGCGGTCGGTCTCGGGGGGCGCTCAGCTTGCAGGCTCTGTCCTGCCCCCACGGGGGCCCCCTCCCTTCGCCTGCCCGGGGCCAGCTCTGCTCCCTCCCTGTGTGCCGGGCCGCAGCAGGGCAGGGGTCCGACCCCGGCAAGTTCAGGACACACACACGCACACCCAACAGGCCCTTCCTGGGTTATCGCACCTAAAAAAATACTTTGTTAAAAAAAAAAATCTGAAAATTAAAGGGGAAGAAAATCCAAGAACACAACACAACCAGTGCCCCTGGGCTGCTTCGTGCCACAACCTGTAAACTCGCAAGACATGAGCTGCTACGGTCTGCCCAAGAGAGCCTTGGGGAGAGTCCACCGGCCCTGACCGGGTCACCAGAGCAGTGAGGGCAGAGGGGACCAGCAGTCTCCCGACCTGCCCGCCACAGCCTGGCACATAGTCAAAGGCTCTGAAGGACCAACGCTTGGCCCACCCTACCAACTCTGCTGGCCTTCAGATCCCCAAAGCCAGAGCAGGGCCAGCCTTAGTCAGCCCCCGGGGTAGGTGACAAGCAGGGGACCTTGGGCATGCCCCCCGGGAAGAGCTGCGGGTACGGGGAACCAAGCCTCTTCCACAGTTGGCACTCGGGCAGCCTCCCCGACCCCAGCAGGCTCCAGGAGACAGACCTGCTTCTCGGCAGGTGCGGGTGAGGCGGGACCAGACCTCATCCCCCTGGGGCTCTTTCAAGACCTTCAGTGCAGAGGCTCTGCCCCAACCCCCACAGGCCCTGGTCTGTGTAACTGCTTCACTGGAGTACAGACCCGGGGCCTGCCAGCAGCGAAAACCAAACCCAGCTGACGATGCCCCAGTGTGGCACCACCCCACCCCTGCCTCAACCGAGAAAAACACCCCTAAGAGCCGATCCGCCAGCACCCACTCCCCGGCCCTGGAGCCTGGAGCTGCTCAGCACTGGCCAGTGGGGCGCCTCCATCCCCACAGCCAGGGGCCAGGTGAGGCCGGGGAGGGCTTGGAGAGGGAAGAGGGACAAGCAGAAGAGCAGGGGCCAGCGGCCTTGGGTGGAGGCGAGGCGACACAGGCCACACACCCAGACCAGGAGTCAGAGGTCAGGAGGGGTTCACCCCGTGCGGCCAGAGCCAGGAGCCTGTGTGGGGAGGCACTGAGCAGAGGACACAGCCCTAGCCTGAACCCACGCAGGGCAGCCCTCCACCTCCGGGGACTGTGACCTGCAATGACAGGGGCTTTGGGGGGTCCAGCCCTCCAGGGTCAGAGAAAGCACAGTCCAGACAAGGCCGCCTAGGACTCAGGGAGGCCAGCCGCGTGCCCGCAAGGCCAGCCAGCAAGTCCTGCCCGGCCCAGGCCCCTCTTCACAGAGACCCCACGTATTCTCCACACCTTGCCCAGGCAGTGGAGCCCTGGTCCCCAGCCCCCAGGCCTAGCTGGTTCCTCATGGAGTCCCTTCCTCACACAGATTCTGCACCCAGAGACGCTCCCCGCCAGGAAGCTCTGAGCCAGGCTCGGCCACAGCAAAGGACAACCCCATGCAGGTCCAGGCCTGGCCACTCCCTGCCCCAGACCTAGTATGTCCCCCATGACTGGGCTGTGGGCTGCAGACGACAGACAGTGAGCAGATGGTCCCCAACTCCAGTGGCAGCAAACCAGGCAGGAAGCCCAGAAGACTTCGGTGGGCTGGAATCTGCAGGGGCTGGGCACCTGGCCAAGCCCCATGCCCCAAGCAGAGCCCTCCCCCCACTTACACGAAGCAGCTGTGGCTTTGCCTCCAGCACCAAGTGCCACAACCTGGGCCTTCCGGGGGACTAAGTGTCCAGGAATGTGTCCCCGCAGCCCAGCACACCATGCCCAGGGCAGTCTGATGCCACCAGGACCCCTGCTGCTACCCGCCCAGCAAGCCCCAAAGCCCCTCCTGTAGGGCTCCCAGCCAACAGCAGGCCCTCCCCATTGCCTCAGCCTGCCCTGCCCAGCTGGCCCCAGCCCTGGGCCTTCTGACTGGGTCACTAGGACACACACCTGTAAGAGGTACCCCTCCCCTCAGCACGGCACGCATTCATGGACTCCAGCCCTGGCAGGACCTGACCAGCCTGGCTCCAGGGGCCCTTGGCGGGCGGTCTGAGCAGAAAGGCAGCCACTGGGGGGCAGGCAGGACGGGCTGGGGCACAGTGAGGGCTGTATGCTCCCTCAGGCAGCCCAGACACCTCCGGGAGCCTCCCAAAGATTAGTGCATGTGTGCCCAGAAGGTGCCCGACGCCACCCACGTCACCCAACTTTCACCAAGACAAACGCGTTCAAGTCTTCAATAGCAAAGTGCAGAAGACGGACAAATAAATGAAACCTCCTCTGGGAAGTCGCTCTGGAAAAGGTGGCCAAGGGACGCGTCCAGCGTGGCTGTGGGCATGGCGTGGCGTGGAAGAACACTTGAATTGACACGAGGTGGCACCTCCAGGCTCTGGTCCCGCCAGGTCGGACCCCGTGCTCCGTGTGACGGCCTTGCCCGGTGTCCCTTGGGTCCCAAGCGGACACGGGCTCCTAAAAAGGCGACTGCTGTTCTCTCCCAAGGGGGTTGGGCGAGTGGCCCGGCAAGCGTGGCTGCAAAAGGCAGGTGAGTGGGCGGGCAGCCGGGTCCTAGGGCCCTCTGCTGGCCACCGCCCACCAGGCGGCTCTGGCAAGAGCCTGACAGCACCCCAGGAAGTGGCACCCACGAGCCAGCCTGACACTCCGCACAAACAGTGGTGCTCACAGGGACAGGCAAGAATGGCAGCCCCTGGGGGACAGGGACCTGGGCTGCCAATCTCATAGCCAGTGCCAATCCTGCCACCCTTAGCCATTTCCCGGCCCCGGGCAGGAAGCATGTTGCGCCAGCAGCTGGTATGGCACTGAAAGCTGGAGGGGCTCCGGGCTGGTCACAGTAGGCCTAGGCACCAGGAGCACACCCGGCCCCCCAGTCAGCACATCCCAGTCCCCATCTGCAGGCTCCTGGGGCAATGGCAGCTCTAAGGACCTGTACAGGGTGGGCTGGCGGGAGGAGGGACGAGGTGGCAGGGGTGGGACAGTGGCAGCCTCACCTCGGCTGGAAAGGAGCACGGCAACAGGGGGGCGTCACGGTCACGGCTAGATATCTGTGGGGAGAGAGAGCGGGGCCCGGCTGGCCTGGTGGTGCGGCAGCAGGCAGGCCAGGCCAGCGGGGGCCCCGTGGCACATGCTGCCCACGAGTGCACGGGCACCTACCAGTCACATAGGGCCCCAGGGGCATCTGGTTGTAGTTGACAATCCCTCCCGGTCCAGGGCCCCGGAAGTTGGGCCCAAAGTTGCTGTTGTACATCTGGGAGGAGCCGAAAGCGCCCTGGAGGCAAGGACGCAGCTTTGCAGGTGCGGTGCCACCCTCCAAGGGCCTCCGCACCCACGGCCCCGGGCTGGAGCTCACCTGCATGGCGGGGTCGCCGGCGCGATTGGTCAGGCGGCTGAGGATGCTCCGCTCAGACATCTGGAGGCGGGCGGCCACCGGGGGGATGCGGGACAGCATGGAGGGCAGGCGCGTCACATCCGCCTTCATGTCGCTCAGCAGCTCCTCCAGCTGGTTCAAGACTACAGGGCGGGCAGCGGTCAGCCTGGCGGCCCAGCGCTGCACACAACTCCAGCTCACACACCCGGAGGAAGCTGCCTCCGCCCCAGCAGCTGGGTGCCTGCCTCCCACGAGCAGACCACCTGGACTGCAGTCTCGGCTCTGGGTTCCGGGCAAACCCTGGCCAACTGGCGTGGGCACTGGGGAGCGAACCAACTGGTGACAACACTGTCCTTGCTCACGTCCCCTCTGCTTCACTCTCCCCCTCCCTCCTCCCTCTCTCTCTCATTCTTTGTCTACCTCTGCCTCTCAAATAAATACTTGTCTTTTCAAACTGCATCAAGAGAAATTAGCTTATTAAATAAAGGCAAGTGGTAGTGCTGGGGGGCAGAGTGGGCTGTGGCAGTGCCCACTGTGCATGGGGCAGGCCACTCTGCATCCACCAGAAGCTGACACGAGTGCGGAGGAAGGGCAACAGGCATCAAGGGTCCCCCAGCACCCCTCCCAGGGGCCCCTCTGAGCTGTGCCAGGCTCACATCCCCAGCCCAGCCCTGGTGGACGCCCCTCCCAGCAGCCCCACTGAGACGCGTGAGAGCAGCAGTGTGCCAGGGACTGCACATCTGGACCAGCAAACCTGGACACAGGCCATCAATCCCCAGAGACAAGGAGCTCGCCTCTCGGGGGTGTGGTCGGGGTGGATGAGCGGGCTCGCTGTCACCACTGTGTCACGGAGCCCCAGGCCGGCACCTACTCTGAGCCGAGGCAGAACGGGCCCTCTGGGCCGGCATTCGTTGTGGGGCCCACTCACCCTTGTGCAGGACAGCATTGGCAGGCTTGTTCCCTGCCAGGGACTCCTTGGACAAGTGCTGGTGGCTCTCAGCAAGGCACTCCACCTCGGCCAGGCGGGCGTTGAGGGCCATGGCCGGGTGGTTGGGGTCCTGGGTCATGTTGAGGTACGCGGCCCTGCGGAGCTGCTCCTCAATGACCAGGGCCTGCTCCAACAGCTGCAGGGGCCGGGAGGACAGCCGCATGTCAGGGACCTGGCCGGCACCTGCCGCTGCTCCAGGCCAAGGCCTCAGCAGAGACGAAAGAGGCAGAATGAACCAGCCCACCCCTGCTAGCCACTCTCTTGCAAGCTTCCCCAGGTAGGCACCCCGCCAGCACAGGGACTCCCAGCCGTCCCGGCCCAAGCCAGGACGCCGTGGGTCTGTTTGTGGGTCTGTTTGTCGACTGACTCCTAATGCCCCTGAGGACAGCTCAGCCCAGGGAGGAGCAGCAGTGGTTCCTGCTAAAGCCCATCCCACGGCACGCCCAGGCTCCCAGCTCCAGCAACCACTGACCTTGAACCTGCGGGCCAGGAACTTGTTCTTCATCTCCAGGTAGTTGCCCTTGTGGATCTCCGACTTGAAGGGCTCGTTGAGAATTGTGTAGCGCGGGTCATTCTGTATGTCCTGCCAGCGGGCATAGCCGTGCCTGGGGTTGGGCAGTGTTAAGGGCAAATGCGGCTGCAGCAGAAGGGAACCCCCAAGGCCAGTGCCAGGCTGTGTGCGCCCAGGCAAGTCATGGACCTCGGCTGCCAGACAGGTGCCAGGAGGACACAGCCACCAGCGGAGGGACCACAACTAAACGCCACGCCGTCACCCCGATGACCCAGGGGTGGACACGACCAGGCGCTCACCCTTTGAGTATGGCCCGTCTGGACTAAGGGTGTCCTTGTGAGAACGGGGACTTCGTACTGAGACAATGGCTGGGGTGCGGCAGGAGCCAGGTTGTGGGGAAAGCCAGGGTGGGGATGGTCTCGCTAAAGGGACAAGGACCTGCAGCCCCAGGTGCGGGGAAGAGGTGGGGCTGGTCCCCCTGGAGGCACTGGAGGGCTCCCCGAGGTCCATGGAGGGCAGGCAAGGGCCCAGCCGGCCCCACGCTCGTGACCAAGGATACGTGACGATGCCCGCCAGTAGCCAGTAGTCATGGCGCCGGTGCCAGATGTCGTAGAGCTTGCCCGAGGACACAGCAGCTCGCTCCTCATTCTGCCACAGCGTGTGCAGCTCTGGGGAGGGAGCCGGGTGAGCAGAAGCCACTGGTTGTTCCCACGACCACCCCCTCAGCAGTCCCTGCTTCCAGCATCGCTCAGAAAGGCGACGCACTGGCCTCTGACCCGCCAGCCACGCTCCAGAGTTCAGGAGCCCACTGCCCGGCTCCTGGTGCCCACGGGGGGGCTGTCCTCTCTCACCTGTGAAGCCCCCGTCCGCGATGTTGAACATGAACTTGAACTTCCTGTTCTTGTCCTCCTTCTTCCCCTCCTCGTCTTCCTCTTTGTCACCGTTCTGCTGCATTTCACTCGGCTCCTTCTCCTCGGCCTTGGTGCCGGCTGTGGGGGACAGGTCCCATGCACACTTCCACCGGAAGGCGCTGCCTGGTGGGCTCAGTCCATGCGGCGCTGGCACCCCAAAGCCCAGCAGAAAGCCCAGCCCCGTCCCGGGGGGCTCCCCACAGAGCAGGACTGGACAAACCCACAGCCCCGCATCCCTGGCTCCCCACCACCAGTACAGCTCGTGTTCCAGCAGAGCAGAGCTCCTGAAACTGAGCCAAAGACAAATGTTCCAGAACGTTCTAGCACCTAGAGCTAGGCAAAAGCATCCCACTGAGCCCAAATCCTCCAGGAGGCCAGCTCGATGGGACCAGAGGGGGAGTCGAGAGAGGGACCGAAAGGGGCCACCGTGCTCCAAGTGGCTGGCCGTCCAGGCTCCCTCCTGCCTCTTCCAATCAGGGCCTGGCATCCAGGTGGCATTCTCAAAGAACCAAGGGAGACGGGGAGAAGCAGGGAAAGTCGCAAACCTGGCCTGAAGTCACTGCTGTCCCCTCTGCTGTGGAGCAGGCTCAGCTCCAGACTGTCCAGGACTTTCTCCTTGTGGGGAAGGGCCTCCTCTGTAAGAAAGAGTGCCCACTCGTGGGCTGGGTGGGGTGGGCCTGTGGGGGGCCTCCCAAGGGCAAATAGTGCCACCAAAGACAGCTCCTCTGGGGGACAGGGCCAGGGTACATGCTCCCCTGGAGCCCTCAGGGCACCCCGCAAGCCTTCTCCTCCAAGCACAGCCAGAGGCCCGGGGGGTCCCGGCAATGGCCAGCTGTCACTGTCATGGAGGCAGTGGACATGCAACTCCTCAAGCAGCCAGCAATCGTGGGCAAGGGGCAACATGCCCAGGTGGCTCACACGGAGGCCAGGAACACAGGGGACTCACAGCCAGCAAGGCACAGGTTGCCATCGGGTGGGCCCACGCAGGGACTGTTGGACTCCAAGAAAAGGCTTAGAGGGATCCCAAACTCAGGGCTCCTGTCCCAACACCCTGGGAGGCCAGAAGGACCAAAACCAGGCTCCCACCCTCTGCCCGCTGTAGCCTAACTCCTCTGCTCAAATCCCTAGGTCTCTGCACCACGTGGGAGGCCAGGAAGGAGCCTGGCCTGGCCCTGGCTACCGGGGCCGTTTGGAGAGCGGATCAGAGGATGCGGCATCTCTCATTCTCTGAATCTTTCCGATAAATAAAGGGAATAAGAAATTTTTGAAATAAAGAATTGCAGCAAGTGGCAGGTAGAAACATCGTTAAAGTTTTGTCGTCACCACGGACAAAGGTAACACCTGCCAGCACAAAGGTAACACCTGCCAGCGGCCTGCCCATGTTGGAGAAGAAAGGCTTCCTGTAAGGAGAGTCACAGAGCAGGCCTGCCGGCAGCCCAAGGAAGACCCAAAGGACACCTTCCACGCCGCCCCACCTCAAACCTCACTGTTACCTGGAAATAAAGGGGAAAAAACGAATCTGTCATCGCAGCTAAGCCGGTGGAAGCCCCAGGAAGGATGCTGAACGGCACACAGGGGAACCAATGGGGACGGGAGAAGACGGGGTGTGCTCCACCAAGAGACGGCAGCAGAGACCACCAACAAGACAGCGAAAGCTCATTCAAACATCAAACTCGCCAGCTAAAAGAGAACCTAGGTCTAGGTCGGAAATGATGACCATAGAACAAGTAACACCATTTACAACTTGAGCAGGGCCCAGCGCGGTAGCCTAGCCGCTAAAGTCCTCGCCTTGAACACACTAGGATCCCATATGGGCACCAGTTCTAACCCCGGCTGCTCCACTTCCCATCCAGCTCCCTGCCTGTGGCCTGGGAAAGCAGTCGAGGACGGCCCGAAGCCTTGGGACCCTGCACCCACACGGGAGACCTGGAGGAAGCTCGTGGCTCCTGGCTTCGAATTGACTCAGCTCTGGTCGTTGTGGCCACTTGGGAGGGTGAATCCTCTCTCTCTCCTCCTTCTCTCTGTATATCTGACTTTGCAATAATAAATCTTAAAATTTAATAAATCTTTAAATTTAGATTTCAAAGATTTAAATATTAAAATTAGTAAAATTTAATAAATCTTAAAAAAAAAAAAAAGAAACACACGCATGTCAACAGGCTCGCTTCGGTCTTCCAGCCTCTGGAACGGGACTGGGGACAACAAAGCTAACAAAGTTTTACCAGCAAAAAAGAAGAAGCAAAAGGGGGTGGCGTTGTGGTGCGGTTAAGCCACCATCTCAACCCCTTTCAGAGTGCTGGTTCAAGTCCCTGCTGCAACACTTCCAATCCCGCTCCTGGCCTCCTGCCTGGCGACACACAGGAAGGTGACCCAGGGGGCACTTGGTCCCCGCACCCGCATGGGATGTCTGAAGTTCCTGGCTCCTGGCTTCAGCCAGGCGCAGCCCCAGCCCATGCGGCCATGTGGGGAGTGAACCAGCAGGTGGAAGATCTCTCTCCCTCTCTCTCTTCCTCCCTCTCTGTGGAACTCTTTCAAGTCAATCAAGAAGTTTTGTGTTTTTTTTTAATAAACAACACATCTGAAGAGAAGCTTCTCGAACCAGTGTGTGCCTAAAGGTGCTTGAGAAGGTGACACCGCTGAGAGCAAGGGACACGCGCCACCACCCCCGAGACAGACCCGAGCAGCCGCGGGACGGCAGGCACGCGGGAACGGAAACCTCTGTGGGCCGCTGTGAGGCTCACTGCTCAGGGACCGCTTCTCCCTGGTCCTCCCAGCCGTCCCTGGCGCAGACCCAAAGGATCCACATCCACAGCTGTTCACGGTCGAGCCGCACAATGGAGTAACATTTAGCCTGAGGCACCAGATTCCCGTACGGGCAGGGGTTCAAGCCCTGTCTGCTCCGCTCCCACCCAGCTCCCTGCTGATGTGCCTGGGAAAGCAAGAGGAAGGCCCGGGTGCTTGGGCTCCTGAACCATGTGGGAGACCTGGAAGAGGCTCCTGGCTCCTGGCTGCACCCTGGCACACTGCAGGCGGTTGCAGCTGTTTAGGGAGTGAACCAGTAAAACGAATCTTTCCATTAGAAAGAAACAATACAGTGTACAACTTGGGTTAACAGCAAGTGTGAGACCATGAGAAAGTACCCTTGGTCCCGCCCAGGCCAACCCCGAGAAACAGGAAGTGGATTAGTGACCAGAAGGGAGGTAGGGATGGCAGAGGGTGGCAACAACCGCAGCACTTGAACACAGAGGCCCCTGCTGAGTGAACTGCACCCCAGTAAGACAGCCACACTCAGCAGGCAGGGACGGGGCGAGCTAGGGCAGCCTGACGCACACAGCCAGCCACACTCGGCAGGCAGGGACAGGGCGAGGGCAGCCGGACGCACACAGCCAGCCGCACTCGGCAGGCAGGGACACAGACAGCCACACTCGGCAGGCAGGGACGGGGCTAGGGCAGCCGGACGGCACAGACAGGCACAGTGAGCCAAATCAGGCAAAATGAACTGCAAATCACAGAGCATTGTGTCACGGTGGGTTAAACACATGCCACGTGGGTGCCAGCTGTCCCGCGTCCAAGGCGGACGCCTGCTCACGTGTCTGGAGAGGCAGCCGGGGCCCCGCACTCATGTGGGAGACCCAAGTTCCTGGCTCTGGCCTGGCTCTGGCCTGGCCCTATCCTGACTGCTGTGACCATAGCAGAGGGGAGATTTCTCTCTCTCTCTCCTCTGTGCCTTTTGAGGGAAATAAATCCTTGTTTTTTTAAAGCATCAGAAAGTATAAGAGAGTCTTTATGGCACAGACCGATGTCACCACAAACACCAAACCTGGACAGACAGCGTCAAACAACACAGCCACCAGTGGCTAAGGAGCAGCCGGCCCTCCGAGGAGAGGAACTTGCAATCAGGAGGGACCTGAACCCCAATCTGTCAGAACGGAAGGAGGCAGAGCCAGCACCAAGTCCAGGCCACTGGGCGGGGCCACGCAGGCATCGAGGCGCCCACGCCCAGCCATCAGAGCCGACACGCAGCACAGACAGCGCCTGACACAGCACGCCAGCACGCACGTGTGTCACGCTGGTCCGAGCGAGGTCCACACCGCGGGACCCGAGCCCCGGCCTGCCCTCATGCGCACGGGGGCGTGCTGCACCAAGTCTCCCACCCAGCCAGCCCACATGATCAGAGCCCACGTGAGGGCGCACACCTCGGGCAACACCTACCTTTCTGCAGCTGCTCCGGGGAGGGCTGGTCCTTGTCTGCCTCCTCCGGCCGCTCCTCCCAGGCTCTCTCCTTGCTGTCCTCGCTCTCCACTCTTTCCAGGGCAGTCGGCAGCACCTGGGGAGGACAGGCTGGGGAGCTACAGGTCTGGCAAAGGAAGGCAAGGGGCCGCGCACGGGGCTGGAGACCCCTGCCCCAGCTCCATCCCAGTCCTGGCCTGCTCCTAGAGAGGGGACTACAACAAGGGGTGGGCAGGCCCCAGCCCCCATCTGTACCTGGGTTTCCAGGGCCTTCTTTGGCTCTTGTGTCCCCAGCTCCTTCTCATCCAGGTACCCTGGCTGGGCATCCGCTTTGTCTGAAAGACCCAGGAAAGAGGTGAGACAGAGAGCCCACGGCAGACGGGCACACGGGAGGACACCCAGCACCCGGTCACAGGATGCAGGAGCAGGCCTGGCGCGGTGGCACAGCAGGGAAAGCCACCGCCTGAGAAGCTGCCATCCCTGGTCCGAGTGCTGGTTCCAGCTCCAGCTGCTCTGCTGCCCGTCCAGCTCTCTGCCACCACGTCTGAGAAGGCACAGGGCCTCCCCCGCGGGAGACCCGGCCCGCACACAGTCCTGGCCATTTGGGAGGTGAGCAGTGATGAAAGCTCTCTGCCTCTCTTTGTGTCACTCTGCCTACTGAGTAGATGGAAACCATCAGTTTCCGTAAAAAGAGCACAAATGTCGCTGGGGTCTGACACAGGAACCCCACACGGCCCTGGCAGGAACAAGACAGGGCGCGGCCCCGGCTCTTCACACGGTTACAGAGCCGCCATGGGGCCAGGAACTTCCACATCCAGGTCAGCACCCGAGAGAACTGGGAAGAGAACCACACAGACGCACGAGAAGCGATAACCCAAACCCGAAACGAGCCAGGTGTGCCCGCGGACAAAGGGCAGGCCAACACAGCACAGGAGGGCGGGGCACGACTCTGCCCGCAGGCAGGATGCCACCCCGACGCCTGCTGCGGCAAGGGCGCGCCCGCACACAGGGCTCAGAGACAGATGACACTCAAGGCCACCAGCCACGGGGTCCACTTGTGGGCAGTGCCCACGCTGGGCGAGCCCACTGGGACCAACAGCTCTCACACCTCAGGCTGCTTTGCAGGAAGATAAACATGACAAGGAACTCAACAGGCATGACTCCATCCGACAACAATGTGCTAGAAACCACGGCCACACATCCCAGCAGGGGCCGCTCTCGCCACCTGTAACCTGCAGCTCGAGCTGTCGTGAAAAACCTCTACTCCCTCCACAGAAGCCCTGGGAAGAACGGAGAGGACCAAGGGCCCCCAGGGTCCCCTGCGACCCCCCACACACTGAGCCACACCCCGCACCTGGCAGGCCGAGGGGGGCCGGCGGGAGGTGGGCGGGGCTGGCGGGCACCGGCGTGTTGGGGTCAGAGATGACCTCATTCGGCTTCTTGCTCTCGGGCCCTTCGGGGACCAGGTCAGGAGTGCTGTACTTGCCATTCACGTGCTCGAACTCCTGGACCTGGCGGGCAGCCGTGGGGAAGGACGGTCAGCGCCGAGGGGCCTCGAGGTGCCCCAGGCTTGAAGTGGGCTAGACCTCACACACCCCTGACAGCAGATTTCCTAAACACTGGATCCCATCGTGTCCTGTGCCGTGTGACCCGGTGCCCTCTGCCCATGACCCAACATGCCAGCCTCCTCTCCCCCGCCCGGGGCCAAGGCAGGCGCCTGCCCCCCGTGCTGGCACAGGGCCTCGGGGCAGCCCGGAGCGGGGCTCTGTCACCCACCTTCTTCCTAACTAACGACATGACCCCGATGCGCGTGAGCACGTGCTGCCTGGAGAGACCTTCCCGGGGCACGCCGTCCGCGAAGGTCTCTGCGCCGTCCGCCCCCGGCTCACACAGGTGCCGCATGAAGAGGGACACGTAAGCTCTGGGGTGGGGGGCCAGCAAGGGTCCTCTGAGAGGGCCGCAGGACCTCCAGGGGGACCTCCCAGCTGGAACCTTCCTCCGTCCCCTGCCCCCCAAACACACCTGCTCGGTCAGACCCCCGGGAAAGGAGAAAAGGGACGCTCCTCCGAGGCCACCTTCCAGGGCAGCCACACAGGGAGCGCAACGTCTCTGCCCCACCCCCAGCAGGACCAAAGACACCAGCTGGCAGGGATTCCTGCAAAGGCGCCCCTCTCCAGGCCCCGCCCACTCCTGGGCCACGCCCCCCCGCCCGATTACCTGAACTCCTTCTCGCTCTTGCCCCGCAGGTCCCGCACCAGCCAGTGGGAGTTGAAAGCGTCCTGTGGGGGCATGCCCCAGCGCATGATGGCATTCAGAAAGGCCTTCCGCTGCCGGGCGTTGAAGCCCAGCACCTGAACGGGGAAGACAGCGGGTGCCAGGCCCCATCAGGTCGGCTGGGAGTCAGATTTGGGATGGGCGTGAGAGGGGGCAGGAAGCCGGAAGGCAGCCAGGCCTCCACCTGCAGCAGGACCCAGAGCAGGGACCCCAGGCCCCGATCTGGCCCAGCCCCACTTGCAACGGCCACCCCACCACCCAGCCTAGCCCCCAGCCGCTCCCCCAGCCCCAGCAGTGGGAAAGGCGGGGCTGAGAGAAAAGAGGGACAGGCAGCCCCACCTCAATGTTGCCGCCAACTCGAGCCAGCAGAGGTGGCAGGGGTTTGTCCCTGTCGCTCTTCAGCTGCCTCCTGGACTGTCGCCGGCCACCTACGGGCAGCCCAGCAACCCTCAGATGGGGACTGAAGCCTGCCCTACCCCACCCCACCCCATCCTTTCACAGGCACCCCCACAGGGATCAGGCCCCCTGGCTCCCTGGCCACTCACCCTGCCCCTCAGGCCTCTCCTCAAAGTCCTCATCCTCATCCTCGGAGCCGATGGAATACTCCGACTGGTTGTCCGAGAGCTCATCCTGCCACTCTGCAGGGGCCGGGCACAGGGACATGGTGCAGGCTGTGTGAGCAGAAGCCCACCCGGGCCCTCGTACACTCAGGGCCACACCCCGAGGGGCAGCAGCGGCCACCAGGGCCGTCCAGAAAGCCCAGCCCCACCCACTGCCATGCCCACTCCCCAGGCTTGGGCCGACGCAGCCTGGGACGCCCCAGCACGCACCCTGGTCCTCCTGGGAGCCCAGCCTCACCCACTGCCATGCCCACTCCCCAGGTCGGGCCGACACGGCCTGGGACGCCCCAGCACTCACCCTGGTCCTCCTGGGAGCCCAGCCCCACCCACTGCCATGCCCACTCCCCAGGTCGGGCCGACGCGGCCTGGGACGCCCCAGCACGCACCCTGGTCCTCCTGGGAGCCCAGCCCCACCCACTGCCATGCCCACTCCCTAAGGTCGGGCCGGCATGGCCTTGGGCACCCCAGCACTCACCCTGGTCCTCCTGGGAGCCCAGCCCCACCCACTGCCATGCCCACTCCCCAGGTTGGGCCGACGCGGCCTGGGACGCCCCAGCACGCACCCTGGTCCTCCTGGGAGGCATCGTTGTAGTTGACCTGCTTGCGGATCCGCTTGCCCTTGCCCAGGTTGCGTGCCAAGTCCTCCTGCTGCTGCTCGTAGTGGTGCCGCAGCAGCTTCTCCCAGTAGTCGGGGTCCACGTTCTCCTCCTGCTTGATGACCTCCCGCTCTACCTCCTCCTGGGCACGTGCAGGGGGTGGCGGCATGAGGCCCCGGCTGCCCGCTCGCCCCGCCAGCCCTCCTCACCCTCTGAGGCGCAAGGCCTGCCTCCTCCCGGATGCCTTCCCTGACTGCTCCCTGGCTCTGTCTGCCTTGCAGGTTCACTCCACGTGTATTCCCTGACTGTGCAACCTCTGTGGGTCCCAGGGCTGAGCGAGGCCCACCCAGTCTTGGACCAACCCCCGGGGAATGGGTGCTCCCAAGTTCACAGGAAGTGAGGGGAGGCGGGCAACCATGGAGTTTGCAGAGGGGCAGGGAGAAGACATGGTGGGCATGTTTGGAGGAGGGCAAGCAGGGCGGCTGTGGTCCCTGCTACAGGGCAGGGCAGGACCTGGATCCAGGCCCCCGGAGGCGCAGGGCCCTCTGCACTCCAGGGATGCAATGGACATCAGGGTGACCCTAAGGGCTGGACTTCCCTGGCACTGCATCTGTCCTTTCTTTCTGGCATGCGCCCTACCAGGAGACCCCCCATCTGGAAGCGGTGGCCCCCACGGGGCAGGTGGAGCAAGTAGGGGCGGAGAGCTTCAGCAGGGGCAGGCCCGAGCCCTGGGGGTCCTTACCACTCCGTCCTCCTCACGCACGACATACTGAGCCACCTTGAAGGAGCTCAGGTACTCGTTCATGTTCTGTAGCTCCGTGTCATCGGTGGCGTCCTGGTTGCGGTCCAGCAGCTTGGAGATGGCCGCGTCGTCGTAGTGGATCACGCTGCTGTCCTCCACGTCCTTGTTGTCACCTGCGGCAGGCAGCCAGGGCACTGGCAGGCAGAGAGCTGCCCGTGCCCGGTCCCTCCCCATCCCCAGGGCATGTCGCAAGCAGAGGGGTACAATCCCACACCCCGTCCAGCAGAGGGGTGTGGGGAGCCCCTTCCCGTCCAGGAAGAGCACTTGCACAAAGAGCGGGGGCTGGCTCGGGGGGCCCTACCTGGCGGGGTGCTGCCGTGTTTCTTCTTAGCGCCTGCGGCCAGGGCCCCCCCTTTGGAGGACTGGACCTCAGGGACGGGTGTGGCAGGCCTCTGGCCCTGAGACATCATACCTGCAGGACACAGGCAGGGCTGGGACTGGAGCTCAGGGCGGCTGGCACCTCCCCAGCCGGGGCCCCTGCAGGCCCGGGGCGGCTCGGGGCAGGGCAGCCCCCAGCCCCCCAGCACTCCCCGGGAACAGACGCCCACCCTCCACGTCGTCCTTGAAGAGCTCCTCAGTGCCAAACTTGAGGATGTCGTCCAGCTCCTGTTTGGTCATGGAGCCCGACTTGGAGCCGAGGCCGGGCCGCACCACCAGGTGCGTGAGCATCATCTTGCGTTTGGCCACCTGCGTGATGCGCTCCTCCACCGAGGCCCGCGTCACAAAGCGGTAGATCATCACCTTCTTGTTTTGTCCGATGCGGTGGGCACGGCTGAAGGCCTGCAGGCGGTGGGAGGAGGCTGCAGGTCAGCAGCTGGGCTCCAGCCAGGGCAAGTGCACAGTAGAGGTTGGGGGACCCCAATCAGGGCAGATGCTCCAGTGGGGGTGGGCCAGGGAGCCCACAGGGATCCTGGCTGTGCAGCTGTGTAACAGGCTGCATGGGCACACACCAGCAGGGGCAGGGCTGGGTGCCCGTGTGCTGGCACTGCTGAGTCCATTCCCTGAACCTGGGGCTTACATGGGCAGGGTGCCAGCTCTGGTCTGATGTGGAAATGTGGAACCAGGTGTGATCAGGAGTGACCAGGAGACCCCAGGGCCAGTTGGACGGAACTGAGGTCACGTGGGGCCCTAGTGGCACAGGTCATGACAGACAGGGCCGTGTGCCCAGCAAAGCAGCCCCCAGGACCCTGTGCTGGAACGGGCAGCCACCTTACAGAGGACTGCACCGGGCCCTGGGAGGCTGTGGCTATAGGTGACTACACACCTGAATGTACTGGGCACTAACTGTGTGTCATCCCCGCCCAGAAAGGGGCCCAGGGCATTGGGAGGCTCTGCTCCCCCAGCCACAGCCCCCACCCTCTCTCCCTTCCCGCTGTATCAGCCCCACCTCCACCCCCAAGTGCTACTGTCCCCTCTGAGTTCCGGGATGCCCTCGCCTTGCCTCCCTCCTGGCCTCATGCCCGAGGACAATGGGCTGGACAATTACGGCCAACAAGGACTGCTGTGTCCCTGGGCACCTGCCCTCCCTGGGCCTGGACACGGTGAAGGAGCTGCAGGGAGAGGACAGCACCTCCACTTACTTCCCAGGCCCCACAGAACAGGGCTGGGGGCTCCTGGGGCAGGGCAGGAGCAGCGAAGGCCCACAGACCTGGATGTCGTTGTGCGGGTTCCAGTCCGAGTCATAGATGATGACCGTGTCAGCTGTGGCCAAGTTGATGCCCAAGCCGCCTGCACGGGTGGACAGAAGGAAGCAGAACTGCTGGGCGCCAGGGGCTGTGGAAGACAGGTCGGGTGAGTAGGGGGCACGCCTGGGCCGGCAGACAGCTGCAGGCGGGACAGGAAGCGCAGCGAGAAGGCCCTGACAGGCAGGCAGGACGGGGGGCTGCTGCACAGGTGCACTCAGGAAGCCCCTTGAGCAGAAGGGCTAGGTCCAGCTGGGTCCTCAGCCCTCAGGGTGGGGTCAGGAGAGGAAGAAGCCAGGTGGGCAAAGACCAAATCGCCCACAGGCCGCAGTCACGGTCCTGGCGAGGGCGTCCACCAGACTGTCCCCTCCCCAGCCTCTCCCAGACCACGGACGCCACCAAGGAAGCCTGGGAACTCTCAGGGGCCCAACGCCAGGTCCTGGGTCTCTGTCCTGCTGAGTGTCACAGGTCGCTGTCTCTTGGGCCAGCAGGGCCTGACCCTCCCGGCTCCCTCCCCCTGGGCAGCCCTTGGGGAACATGACCCTGGTGTCCAGGGGAGAGGCCCGAGCACCGGGGGCCCGGATACCGTTGAAGCGGTCGATGGCCTCCTGCCGCAGGCCCCCCGTGATGCCGCCATCAATGCGCTCATACTTGTAGCCCTCGTACTCCAGGAAGTCCTCGAGCAGGTCCAGCATCTTGGTCATCTGCAGGCAAGGGCCGAGTGAGGCGCCCTCGGGGACAGCACCAGAGGCACGAGGGGACCGCCCACTGAACGTGGGCAGCCATGGGCATGCCCCCTCGGAGCTCGCCCCCGCCCCCAACTCTCCACATCTGTCAGTCAGCCTGGGCATGACCCACAGGGGCAGCCGCACCAGCCCTGGGGCTCTCGAGGCTCTAGGCAGCCCCTCACGCCCTCAGCCATGCCACACCTGTCTTGCCCGAACACCCACCCCTCACTGCTAGAGTTAGAGCTCCACCTGTTCGGTGCCGTCACCCACATGAGCAGGGAAAGGCTCCCACACCCCATCACTCTGGCTAGTTTAGCTAGATACCCAGCTCACACCGGGCATCCCGCAGTCCCGTCACTGCCTCTGCCACCTGTCGCTGCGGCTTACCAATCCGGCATGCCCCTCGCACCATCAGACCACCTGCATGGGGCTGTTCTGTCGTCACTCGTCTTGCATGGCACCCACGCCACACGGCATCCTGGACTCAAGACCTCAAGCCCTTCCCCAGGTCTTAGGTCCAAACACACCATCCTGGTCTTCCCGTCGAGCCCCCCGAGGGTTCCTCCAGGCCCCTCCTGCCCTCATTTCCAGGCTGCATCCTCAGTGCCTGGCCCCAGTTCCCCCAGGTGTCTGTAGCCACTGTGGACGGGGCAGCCAGTGCAGTGCAGTGGTTGCTCACTGGGGCCGAGTTCCCCTGCAGGCTCATCAGCTCCTTCCCGGTGCCTAATTATGGCTCCTTTGTTGGTGGGTTCTCAATACTCCATGACTTGTGAAGATCCCAAAGATATATTTAAAGTCTCTTCCAGGGCCAGTGCTGTGGTGTAGTAGCTTAAGCCCCTACCTGCAGTGCCGGCATCCCATATGGGCACTGCTTCCCATACCAGCTGCCCCACTCCCCATCTGGGAAAGCAGCTGAGGATGGCTCAAGTGCATGGAACCCCGCACCCACGTGGGAGACCCGGAAGAAGCTCCTGACTCCTGGCTTCAGGCCAGCCTGACTTGGCCACCTGTGGGAGCAGGGCTAGCCACTTTTGCAGGGCCCTCTGGGGACAGTTTCCTCCTCAGCAGAATTAATATCCAGTGGCCGGGGGGCACTGCTTGGCCCAGTTCCTGGTCTGTCATGGCCTGTCCCTGGCATGCTTCAGCCCAGCGCTGGCCCAGGGGCCACCAGCGAGTGCAGGCAGCAGTTGCTCCCAGTGCATGGTGGAGCTGTACCCCTGGGTGCGCCTTTGAGCACAGGGCTGCCACCCTAACCCATGCTGGCGGGTCCAGCTCCTAGAGAGCCCTTTAGCCCAAGGACCCTGCGGGCCCTGGCCACACCCCCCAGCAGAGCCGACCACAGGCAGGAACCTCCTGCTCCCTGGTACTGAGGGCAGCTGGAGGAGTGGACCGGATCACGCAGCCCAGCACAAGGCCAGCGCAGAGGACTGGACCGGATCACGCAGCCCAGCACAAGGCCAGCGCAGAGGACTGGACCGGATCACGCAGCCCAGCACAAGGCCAGCGCAGAGGAGTGGACCGGATCATGCAGCCCAGCACAAGGCCAGCGCAGAGCCCAGTGTGGCAAAAGGACATGTTGCACTTTAACTGGCAGTGACCCTCCTGGGCCCCCTGGGGAGAACTCCAAACCACCCAGGGCCCCCATGAACAGCAGCCAGCCTTCCAGGGGTGAGGGCAGGGCAGGAAGGAGGGGGCCTCATCACCGCCTGGACGCAGGGGCCAGTGGGCTGGAGGGAGACGTGAACGCCGAGCTCCTGGTGTGGGGCCCCACCCCCGTGCCTTGGGAATAGCACCTTCAGGGGCCAACAGCCCGGCTAGGTCCTCGGCCCTCAGGGTGGGGTCGCAGCGGGCTCTAGGCACACCTGGGAGAAGATGAGCACGCGGTGACCCTCATCACGCAGCTTCTTCAGCATCTTCTGCAGCAGCATGAGCTTCCCGGAGGACTTGACCAGGGAGCTTCCGTCATAGGAGCCGTTGGGCAGGACAGGGGCCTCCTGCAAGGGCAGTGGGAGGCAGGGCGTGGGCTGCTCCCTCGCCATCCTCCGTGAACCACCCCACCCCAATGCTCTGCAGCTCCTGGCTCTCAGGGAAAGAGAGGGTCTGCCAGCACCGTGGACAGAGGCAGGTGATAGAAACTTCTGCAATAGAAGGCCCTAAATCCTTCATCCTCAGGAATGACACAGACCACAGAGGGATCAAGCCACAGGCACCTCCCACAGAGGTCCTGGGAGCCCAGAGCCAGCAGCGTGGCCATGCCCATGAAGGCACACCTGCCACGGTGCCTGCCACGGCACCTGCCACAGGCACCTACCACGGCACCTGCCACGGGCACCTACCACGGCACCTGCCACGGGCACCTACCACGGCGGCCACAGGGAAGAGGTAGGGGTGGTTGCAGCATTTCTTCAGGTCCATCATGATGTTGAGCAGCGACACCTGGTTGCCGCCGCCTTTGGAGTTGAGCGCCTCGAAGTTGCGCGTGAGGATGAACTTGTAGTACTTCCTGCAGTGGAGCAGATCAGGACGGGAGTGGAGGGGGCTGGGTGCCGGGCACCGACGCGGGCATGTGCCTACACACACACACACAGGGAGTGGAGGGAGGCTGGGGCTGCGTGCCGGGCACCGACATGGGCATGTGCCTACACACACACACACAGCCTGGAGTCGCCCAGCAGGTCACGTGGACACTGTCACACAGGCTCGACCACCACCAGCCGAGACTCCCCGAGTAGGATCGGGGGTAACAGGTGGGCCAAGCCACGAGGGGCTGAGGTCCCCTCCCATGCCCCAAGGGAAGCAGCCCAGGAAGGCAGGGCAGGGACTTGGCCTGGCCTCTCACTTCTGCATCTGGCTCAGCTCCACACGCACGATCAGCTCGGTCTTGGCCGGCATGTTCTTGAAGACATCAGCCTTGAGCCGCCGGAGCATGTGGGGCCCCAGCAGGTCATGCAGCTTCTTGATCTGGTCCTCCTTGGAGATGTCAGCAAACTCCTCCAGGAAGCCCTCCAGGTTGCTGCCACAAAGAGCTGGCCTGAGAACTAGGAGCAGAAGCTCCAGAGGGAACAGCCACCCAAGGCCCTGGCTCCAGGAGTGGGGGTCTTCGGCAGGAAGGGAGCTCACCCAGGCACGCGCCCACAGCCCTCATCTCACTCGACCAGGCACAGGGACTCACTTAAACCTCTCTGGTGTCAGGAAGTTCAGGAGGTGGAAGAGCTCCTCCAGGTTGTTCTGCAGTGGGGTCCCCGTCAGCAGCAGCTTGTAATCAATCTTGTAGCTGTTTAAGACCCTGAAGAACTTGGGGGACAAACAGGAGCCCATGGAGGGCACTGGGCGGCTGCTGGCCCAGGGCAGCCCTGGGGGCTGGCAGGCAGCGGGGCCCAAGCCCCAGGAACCCAAGCGGATGGGGGGCAGCAGTGGGCAGCTGCTGGCTCAGGGCAGCCCTGGGGGCTGGCAGGCAGAGGGGCCCGAGCCCCGGGAGCCCCATGGCCAGCAGGGTCTACCTTGGACTGGTTGTTCTTGAGCCGGTGGGCTTCGTCCACCACGAGGCAGGCCCACTCAATGGAGCCCAGGATGGCCTGGTCGATGGTGATGAGCTCGTAGGAGGTGAGCAGGACGTGAAATTTGATCTGTACCTCTTTCTGCAGGGACACAGGGTGCTTGGGAGGTGGCAGCCAGGGCCGGACGACAGGCTCCCCCAGGTCCCCACAGCAGACCCAGTGGAACAGACCAAGGGGAGCTCGGCACCCTGCAGTTGCTGACCTGAAATTCTCAACCCCCAGATTTCAGCCTGTGTTCTTTAGGCAAGTCCCATGGAGGTGGTGGTGCTGTGGTTTAAACTCCCTACAGCACCCTGTATCCCCCGTGTGCACCAGTTCAAGTCCCAGCTGCTCCACTTCCCTCCCAGCTCCCTGCTTGTGGCCTGAGAAAGTGGCAGAGGACAGCCCGAGTCTTTGGGACCCTGCAGACCCAGAAGAAGGTCCAGACTCCTGGCTTCAGATGGGCTCAGCTCTGGCCATTGCGGCCATTTGGAAAATGAACCAGTGGATGGAAGATCTTTCTCTCTGTCTCTCCTTCTCTCTATAAATCTGACCTGCCTAATACAAATAAACAAATCTTAAAAAATAAATGATACTTTGGCACCTGCCGTGGAAGAACCAAGAAACAATGTAGGGAAGGAAGCAAGGACACACACCAAAGGACCCAAGGGTGCCAGAGGCCAGGGGCACGCAGGATGGGTCCAGCTCAAACAGGGACCACAGAAGGGGTCGAAGGACCCACAGCAATGATGGCTCCATGCACTGCGAACATAGCACGGTGAACTACTGAACTGTAAGCCCCCACATGGTTAAGGAGTTTAAAATGATTTTAAGCAAAAAGTAGAAAAAGAGAGCGATATTCTACCTACTGGTTCACTCCCAAGATGCCCACAGCATCCAGGGCCAGGATCTCCCCAATGCACTCAGCGGGGCCGTCCCCTGCAGGCCCTGGGGGTGCACAGCAGGAAGTGGATCTACACTTCAGCCCCAAGCCCCAGCTCCAGGCCAGGGCATGCTGGTGTGACGAGCAGCGTGCCACCACAGCCGACACCACCCAATGTGGGCATGTGCCTACACACACACACATGCACGCACACGCACGGAGGCCTGGAATCGCCCAGGAGTCACTTGGACACCGTCACGGCGGATCGAATGCTGTTCATGTCTCACCACAAGCAGCTTTTTAAAACGAACAGTCAAGTGTGCAGACTGCCCGGGCTGCAGCAAGACCCAGGCAGACAAGGCGATATTCTTCCATGGATCAGCACGCCCCTGCAGGCCAGCTGGGGCGGGGAGGAGTCCCCAGGCCGACCCTGCTGGGCCGGGGGCACCTACCTTCATGCGAAACACCTTCTTCCCACTGCGAATGGCGTTGTCCTCGAAGGAAAACTCGTTCTCGCGGATCACGGAGCGACTCTCCTTGTCCCCCGTGTAGGTGACCACATAGAAGTCGGGTGCCCACATCTCAAACTCACGCTCCCAGTTGATGATAGTGGACAGCGGCGCACTGACCAGGTAGGGCCCCTTGGAGTGGCCCTACAGGGGGACAGTGTGTGCACGCGTGAGCCGGATGCGAGGAGAGCAGCCGCCCCACCCGCACTGGGCTGGCCACCACGTCTGCCCACCTCCTTGTAGAGCGAGTAGAGGAACACGATGGTTTGCACCGTCTTGCCCAGCCCCATCTCGTCCGCCAGGATGGTGTCGGTGCCCTGAGCCCATGAGAAGCGCAGCCAGTTCAGGCCCTCCAGCTGGTACGGATGCAAGGTGCCGCCCGTGGAGTCGATGTACCATGGCTGCTTATCGAACTTGACCGTGGGCTGTGAGGGAGGCAGAGGTTCAGGCACGCCCTGAGTCCTGGAGCCCCCTCTTCCCAGTCACTCCACATGCTCTTCCCACTCCTCCCTGCCTTCCCAACTCGTCTTCTAGGTCTTGGCCAGAATGCGTCTTCCTCCAAAAGCCCTCCCTGACTCGCAGCCTGGCTAGGGTACCCCAACTGCGGAGTCCTCTGTTGTCAAGCCCTGGCTCCCACGACCACACGGGCCTGAGTCCCACCCAGTGCCGGGGAGGTGGTGGGCACTCAGAATCCGCTCGATGCATGGCAGTGTGGCCTGCCCTGAGCAGCTGCTTTCACTTCACACAGACCACCAACCTCTGCTCCTTTGTTCTGGGGCTCAAGGCTGTCTCCTCCATGGGGCCCTCTGCGTGTGCAGCACCCGAGGCAGGGGCCCACGGCAGACCCTCTACGTGTGCAGCACCCAAGGCAGGGGCCCAAGGCAGACCCTCTGTGTGTGCAGCACCCGAGGCAGGGGCCCAGGGCAGACCCTCTGTGTGCCCAGCACCCGAGGCAGGGGCCCAAGGCAGACCCTCTGTTTGCCCAGCACCTGAGGCAGGGGCCCAGGACAGACCCTCTGCGTGCCCAGCACCTGAGGCAGGGGCCCAGGGAAGAGCCTTCCCAGCCTCTCTCAGTGCCCAGTCCAGGCCTCCTCCTCCAGTAAGGGCAGTCCATGATGAATAGAGCAGCCACAGCGCTGGGCATGGAACACTCCCGCACACACTTGGATCCGGGTGCCCAGGCCACGCTGGGTCCTCCTAGTTAGATGCCCTCCCCTGGGGCCACCTGCCCCACTGCCTGGCCCTTGCACTCACGTCCACCTCAGGTGTGTCTGGCGGCTTCTCCTGTTTATCGTCCTTGAGCTTCTTGCCCTTCTTCATCAGCCTCTTGGGCAGCCTCGTGTCTTCCCCCAGCATCAGCTCTCTGGGAAGAGCACAGCAGGTGAGCGGGGCGCAGGCAGCTCGGGCCCAGCAGCCAGCCCCCGCAGCCCAGGCCCAGCAGCCAGCCCCCGCAGCCCACCTGTGGCCCAGCAGGCCAGCCCCCGCAGCCCAGGCCCAGCAGGCCCCCACAGCCCACCTGTGGCCCAGCAGGCCAGCCCCCACAGCCCACCTATGGCCCAGCAGGCCAGCCCCCACAGCCCACCTGTGGCCCAGCAAGCCAGCCCCTGCAGCCCAGACCCAGCAGGCCAGTCCCCGCAACCCACCTGTGGCCCAGCAGGCCACCCCCCGCAGCCCAGGCCCAGCAGGCCAGCCCCCACAGCCCACCTGTGGCCCAGCAGGCCAGCCCCCACAGCCCACCTGTGGCCCAGCAAGCCAGCCCCTGCAGCCCAGACCCAGCAGGCCAACCCCCGCAGCCCACCTATGGCCCAGCAGGCCAGCCTCTGCAGCCCAGGCCCAGCAGGCAGCCCCCGCAGCCCACCTGTGGCCCAGCAGGCAGCCCCCGCAGCCCACCTGTGGCCCAGCAGGCAGCCCCCGCAGCCCACCTGTGGCCCAGCAGCCAGCCCCCGCAGCCCACCTGTGGCCCAGCAGCCAGCCCCCGCAGCCCACCTGTGGCCCAGCAGCCAGCCCCCGCAGCCCACCTGTGGCCCCAGTAGGTCTGCTTCAGGTTGTCATAGTACGGGATGTCAATGTCGTCCATCTCCCAGGTGCACTGGTCGTAGGGCAGGTCCTTCCATTTGATCAGGTAGTGCACGTCGCCCTTTTTGTCGAAGCTGCAGCACACAGGACGGGGGACAGAGCTGTTGGGGGGCACCGGGGCCAGCAGCACAGGCGCAGTGAAGGTGCCCAGCACGTGTGGCCACTGGGCAGGAGCCCAAGCGCGCCAGTCAAGCCAGGGAGTTTGTCCAAGTTCGTGCAGCTCATGAAAGCCATGAAGGTCTAGAACAGCGGAGTGGCTATGAGGCCCTGAGAGGCAGGAGCCAGCGGGCAGAGGTGCCCCGGGCTAGGATGGCACACATGAAGCTGCTGAGTGCTCCTATAAAATGCCACGCGAGCCCGGGCGGGGTCGCCCCAGGTGAGGGACTCACTCCATCAAGCAGACCACACGTCATTGCTTAGCCATCACCTGGGACACCTGCACCCCACAGAGTTCATCTCCCAGCCGCTCCTCTGCCCAGCCAGCTCCCTGCTGATGTGCCCGGGTAAAGCAGCGAAAGGCGGCACATGCACCCATGTGGGAGACCCTGACTCCGGGCTCCCGGTCCTGGCCTGGCCCAGCCCTGACGATCGCAGCCACATGGGGAGTGAATCAGCAGATGGAAGAGTTCGCTGGAAGTCGGATGGCCACTTCGAGAGATGCCCAGGGCCATGGACCAAGCGACAGAGCTCAGCAGTACACAGCTTGATGCTGGCCACCATAAGGGCCCTCAGGCACAGCCCAGGGGCCAGGTGGGGGCCAGCAGATCAGGGGCACAGTGGCCAGCAGAGTCCAACCCCAGTCACTATGGAAACAGACTTGGTAAGCCCAGACTGACGGAGTCAGTGGCAGGGGATGAGCCCGTGGGGACAGGAAGAAACTACATTTAGGGCACAAAACCCTATGCAGGCCAAGAGTTCGGGGTGCTCTCATGCAGGGCCCAGGGCTCATGAGAAGAGCTCGCAGACAAATCTGAGGCCAGGAAGGGGAGGACACCTCCTTCAGGAAGGCCCTGGGCAAGTTCCCTGAGCCCCCCGCAGCAACCCACAGCACATAAAGCAGAGAGGCCAGGGCATCGGGCTCTGCCTGACAGGTGGCCAGCAGCGCAGGGAGGGGGAGGCCCTGGAGCCCTTTGGGGCGGGGCCCAGGGGACTGGCGGCTGGGGCGTGCACGCACGCAGCACCTGGGCACACCTGGCAGCCTCCAGCCAGGGCTGTCCTGGCTCTCCCGAACCTCCTGCAGCCTTGGTCCCTGGCAAAGTGGGTCCTGGCATGAGGCCACACCGGCTTCGGCTCCCAGCACCATGCCTCCTGGCTGCGTGACCCCTGCCTCCTGGTGGGACGACGCCCAGCGCCCCGGCCTCGGATCACAGCCAGGAGCGTGGGGAGGCAGCCCCGGGGCGACGGCCCCAGCTAACCTCAAGTGCAGGCAGCCTCAGCAGGAGCCCCGGCCCACGACGCCCACCTGTGGTTCAGGATGCGATGGACCATCATCCACTCGGGCTTGACCCCGTAGCGGTAGAAACGCTCCTCCATCTTGGCGTAGACGGGGTCCTTGCCCTTCCTCTTGTCACTCTTGCTGTCCTCGTCCCCGGAGTCCAAGGGCGGCGGCTCGTCCATGTCGTTCTTCCTTTGGTAGTTGCGGTACATCACGGTGTGGTACAGTTCCAGCTGTCCAGAGGGCAAGGGTCACAGCTGGGGCACGGCGGCCGCCTCCTGTGCCCCACAGGACCCCGCGCAGGCCCCCGTGCCCCACCCCACGCAAGGAGGCCCCCAGCACCCACTCCGCGTCCCGCCTGCCCGGGGCCTCACCTGCAGCTCCTTCACCCAGGAGCAGTGCCAGTAGGAGAGCCCAGCCCACTTGACGAAGAACTCTCTCTCCGGGATGCCCTCCAGAGGCTTGGGCCGGGGCACGCCCGGCTCCAGCTCCGGGCCCGGCAGGCCCACCATGAAGGGGGCTGGCGGCTCCGTCCACCTCCAGTGCAGGATCCGCTGCACCTTGCCCTTCAGGGGGGGACACTGCGGACAGAGGAGCACCCCCAAGCGGTCAGGGCTTCGCTGACCCCACCCTACAAACTCCCCCAACAGGCTGCTCTGTCCCCCTTGCAAGCACCAGGGACCTGAGAAGGACAAGGACATTGTGTGTAGGACTGAGGGTGGGAAGCAGGCCTGCTCAGCGGGCAGCAGAGCTCCAGGCCTGGCCACGCCCTGCCTGCAGGTCTCCCGACTCCATCCTGCCTGGGCCCTGGGGACGTGTCACAGCACTTCCTGACCCAGGAGCACACAAACCCAACTCCAGGTCAGACTCCCTGCAGCCAAGGAAGCCTGTGGCAGGGGGGTAGGGGGACAGGTGTCAGCCCCCCCCCAGGTATGACCTGCAGGTGTCCTGCACACTCCCAGCCCAGGGCCAAGAGGCACAGCCGGGGAGGGGGTGGGGACGCTCTGGGGCAGTGGGAGTGGGGCCAGCTTTCCCAGCAGCCCCCACCCAATCCCACAGACAGGGCGGTCAGGGAGGACTCAGCCCCTGCCTCCTGCCGGGGACCTCCTGGGGCTCCAGAGAAGCACAGAAAGCTGTACCCTCAAAAGGGGGCCCCCCAAGAACCCACACACCAGCACAAGGCACACACAACACGACACAAGCCAGGAGGCACAGGATGACACAGGGAGGGAGTGGGACCAGTGCGGGGACGCCAGGATGCAGCGGCGTCCCCCCTCCCTGCAAACTGGGGCCCCAAGAACTCCTACCCTGCCCTGCTCCCACCTTGGGCCTTGGGACGGGCGCCAGGGCAGCTCTGGGCCTGAGTGCCCCGTAACATAAGACTTCCCCCCCCACCAGTTTCCTAGTCTAGAACTGGGAGTGAGAAACTGCCTGGGACTGGGACGTTCTGCGGGGCCCAGCAGTCAGCGGGCAGTCAGCGCTGGATTCGCTGGGAGACACCAAGGGTCAGATGGTGGGCGGGGCGGCGGCCAGGGTGGGCGGGGCACTCGGCGCGGTGGGCGGGGCGGCGGCCGCGGTGGGCGGGGCACTTGGCGGGGCCGTGTCCGGGTGGGCGGGGCGCTTGGCGCGGTGGGCGGGGCGGCGGCCGGGTGGGCGGGGCGCTTGGCGCGGTGGGCGGGGCGGCGGCCGGGTGGGCGGGGCGCTCGCGGGGCGGCAGAACACTCACAGTACAGCGCGGGCAGAGCCATTCACCGTTTGGGATCTCAGGCAGCGGCGGGTTGAGGCAGTGCAGGTGGTAGGAGGAGGGGCAGGCGTCGCAGCACAGCAGCTCCCCGCCGTCCTTGCACACGCGGCAGAATTCCATGTGGTCGTCCTCCTCCTCCTCGCAGCCGCCATCCTCCTCCTCATCCTCGTCCTCCTTGGGCTCCCACTGGATTCCCTCCTTCTCCTGGGGGCAGGAGGGGCAGGAAGCCAGGTGGAGGCACCCTGGGCAGGGTCTCCTCCGCCTCCACCGGGCCCCCCCAGGGAGTGGCCCCTGCCCTGGCTTACACAGTGTGGGCAGCTCCACTTGCCCTCGGGAGCCTTCTCCAGCTCCGGGTCCAGGCAGACCAGGTGGTAGGCCCTGGGGCAGGTGTCACACAGGATGATCTCGCCTCCTTGCTGGCACACCTCGCAGTAGTCCTGGTGGTCCGTCTCGTAGCCATCGCCATCATCAACTAGGGTGGAGAAGGAGACAGTTGCAGAGGGCCTTGTCCCCACTCCCAGGAGCAACCTAGTGCTAGGCCACCTGGCACACAGCAGGTGCTTAATGGATGATTATGGTTGGAGGATGGATGCGTGGATGGATGATGGCTGGAGGATGGACAAGGAGTGGACGGGTGGGTAGATATGTGAACACATGACAGGAATTACTGAGACTGCAAAATAGTAAAGAAATGGCTAGGAAGTGGATAGAAAGGAAGTAGGAGAGAGGATGCAAAAATCAACAGAGCGAGAACGGGGTGAAGGGAGGGAGGGAGGGAACTGAGGGGTGGGAGGGGCAGCGGACCAGGTCACGGTGGGTGGTGCCTTAGGCGAAGCAGCCCCTCCTTCCTCCCTGACCCTGCCAGTCCCCAGGGAGGGTCGTGTCCCCTGACCACAGAGACCAGGTGAGTCCCTGCGCAGGGCCAGGCTCCTGCCCTGCACCCCACCCCGCCGCCCCCGCGAGCCCTACGCGTCTTCTTGCGCCGTCTCTTGCTCTTCTTGCCCAGGGCCGCAGAGCACTCGGAGCGCACGGAGGAGCTGTGGATGCTGGCGCTGTCAAAGTCCGACTCCTCCCGTTCGTCCTCTTCACTCTGCAGGGCCAGGGCACAAGTTTGTGAGCCGGGGGCCTGCTCCAGGGCTCTGCTGACCCGGTCATGGGAGCCCACCCAGCCAGCCCATTGCCACCCTACCACCCTCTAAAGCTCCCGCTCCATGGGGTGGGCTGCTGGGACATGGGTGTAGAGCTGAGCTTGGGGCCAGAGCCGGCCCAGGGCATGGAGGGCAGCCCTGCCCTCACACCCGCTCCCAGAGCTCCTGGCTGGCCACAGAGGGATGGGCCCCAGATTCCCCAGTACTGCCTGGATGGAGCTCAAGCTATGGAGGCAACCACAGGCAAGGCTGGGCCCCCGAGCAGCAGGACCGGCCAGAGAGAGCTCCTGCCTGGAGTACAAGCTAGAGGGGCCTCTGGAAAGAGCTGAGTCCTCTGCAGACGGACAGGGAAACAGGCCCAGCCAATCTGCAGAACGGGGGGAAGGTGCCCACAGCCAAGGCAGCCCTCCCTGGCACACACGCACGCACAGCCAAGGCGGCCCTCCCTGGCACGCACGCACTCACCGAGGAGCCCTTCTTCCTCTTGGTGCCCAGCCCTCCGAAGCGGAACTTGAGCCCTGCCGCCTTCTTGCCCCTGCCTTTCTTCTTCGTGTCTTTGGAGCCTTTGGCCTTCCTCCTCACCCCGGGCCCTGAAAACAGGAGGTGCCAGCGGCCGCTGATGCCACGTCCCTCACCCCAGGCAGCAGCCCTCCAGGATGGGCCCTGCTCGGAGACCCAATGTTCTGCACGCCACACACTGCGCGTCGCGTGCCCTCGAGACACCATTGCCCACAGAGCTATCGCTGCCCTCACAGCCAGCAAAGCCACCAGGATTCAGCCGCCCATCTGTGGGCCAAGTCTGGGCACCCAGAGGGACGTCCTGCCGCCTGCCTGGCAGCCAGCCTCCCCAGGCCCTCTTGGTACTGGCATCACCCACGACTGTCCCCAACTCTGCTGGCCTCTCCAGGAAAGGCCAGCTGACCCACGGCTACCTGCACAAGGCTGGGCTCAGGGAAGGGTGGTGCCAGCCTCCACAGCCCAGCCCAACTGCCAGGGTCCTTAGGCAGCTTTGCCCCAGACCCCCCTTAGACCACATCACACACGAGAACCAGAGCTGAGACCCCAGCTGCGCCCCGCGTGACATCCGAGAAAGTTGGTCTGGATTTTGCAAGCTCAGGAAATGGAAAGTTCAACAGCTGCAGCCGAGCGAGAACGAGAAAGCAGAGGCAACTTAGCAGGTGGGGCAAGAGAGAGATCCTCCAGAGACCCCAGGCACCAAGACGGCCAAAGAGGGGCCCCCAGGCACTTTCAGAGCCCTGCCATCCCAGCATGCCATCGCCCCTTCAGCTGTCAGAGCCATCCCTGCCCCACAAGCCCCACACCTGGGCACCCCAAAGGGCTGAGCTGCTGCCCACTCCGGCATGGAGCCCTGGGCAGTTACATATCTCTAGCTCCAAGAAACCAAAACTTCCACCAGGGGGGCACCCTTCCTGTGCCAGGGAGCCCTGCCTCCTTACCCCCCTCCAGACGTCCACCACTGAGCCACCTGTGCACCTGGCTCCCCCTCTCCTCCAGCCTCCTCGGAGAGCCAGCCCTGACCACACCCACTCCCTGCTGCCAACGCCTTTGCATTTGCAGGAGGCTAAAGCCAGAGGGCAGGACCCTCCGAGATAGGCCTGGAGAAGTCCCTGCCCAGAGCAGGTACTCAGACAAGTGCCAGCCCTGGGCTGCTCAGACACGGGGGCCTGCCAACTCTTCCAACCTCCAGGTCCAAGGGAGGTGACCAAGTGCTGCCCACAGGAGCCTTCAGCATCTCTCCCAGCCAGAGAAACACGCTGCTGCATTGCTGTCCCCACTGCTCCATGCTGCTCAGGTCTGCCCCTGTCTGTCCCCACTGCCCCTGTCTGTCCCCACTGCCCCATGCTGCTCAGGTCTGCTCCTGTCTGTCCCCACTGCCCCTGTCTGTCCCCACTGCCCATGCTGCTCAGGTCTGCCTCTGTCTGTCCCCACTGCCCCATGCTGCTCAGGTCTGCCCCTGTCTGTCCCCACTGCCTCTGTCTGTCCCCACTGCCTCTGTCTGTCCCCACTGCCCCATGCTGCTCAGGTCTGCCCCTGTCTGTCCCCACTGCCCCTGTCTGTCCCCACTGCCCATGCTGCTCAGGTCTGCCCCTGTCTGTCCCCACTGCCTCTGTCTGTCCCCACTGCCTCTGTCTGTCCCCACTGCCCCATGCTGCTCAGGTCTGCCCCTGTCTGTCCCCACTGCCCCACACTGCTCTATTGCCCCCATCTGCCCCCATTGCTCCATGCTGCCTCCAGTGACCCGCACTGCCCCCGTCTGCCCACCATCTCCTTCTCTGCCAGCTGGGGGGCTCAGTGCCTTACCCTTGCCCTCCTTGGTCTTGGCCTTGCGGATGGGCACAGGCTGGGGCACCTGCTGGGGGCTGACGGCCAGTGGAGGGGCGATCGTGACAGTCTCCACGGCCGCCGCCACAGCCGCCGCAGCGGCCGCCGCAGAGCTGCCCTTGAAGGGGTTGTTAGCACTGAACTCACGCCACTTGGCGCCCAGCACAGTCATCATCTTAGACATGGGGATTTTGGGGTTCTTCTTGGCAATGAGCGGCCTGGGGAGGGGAAAGAGGAGGGTGAGGGCACGGACCAGGCTCCACGTGGCCATCCCCAGGGCTTATCCCTTCCCCCACTCCTGTGCTCGCAGGCCATCTCAACCAGACTGAGATGAGAGACCCTGGCAACTTGAGGCCCCATCCACCCTCTCCCAGGGAGAGAGGCCCATGGGCCCAGCCACCTGCTAAAACAATCGCGTTCTGCCCCTCCCCCCCCCGGCTCTGCCTGGCGCCCAGACCCCCTGCCCACCGGAGGAACTGGCTGAAGGCCTTGTAGTTGGTCAGCGTATGGTAGTCCTCCTCTGAGAACAGGTAGTCCACGTCATCCAGGCCCCACTCAGCCATGAGCTGCCCCGAGGACTTGGGCTCCTAGGAGACAGGAGCAGAGGTAAGGGCCCTTCTAACCTGCACCCCATTCCCCAGGCCCCACTGCGGGGCTGGGACGGGGAGCTGTACATGCAGTCTGTCCTGGATGGAAAACCCTGCCCTGCCTGCTGAGGAGGTGCAGGGCCTGTGCCGAGAGTCAGGGCTGGGGGTCGCAGTCAGCCCGGAACTTCCAGCCACTGGAGGCCGGAGGCCGGAGGCCGACCCATGGGACAGGAACAGGGCTTCAGGACAGGATGAGGGGAGCTGTCACTGGGGAGGGAGCAGAGCTGACAGGTGGTCTCCCGGGAAAGCAAGGCCTCTGCCAGGCTCAGGGGCAGTGCCCTGCCAGGGCCCCTGAGCTGGGCAAGAGGAGGCAGGAGGAGGCTACCAGGAGCCAGCCCTGGGGTCCAACGAGCACGCAGCCCTGGGTTATCTGGAACGGCCAGGGAGATCCCAAGGCCCGCCTTGTGCTGCGAGGGAGAGGCGGACAGCTACCTCACCTCTCTGTGGCTCAGGTTTTTTTCTCTGAAAAGTGGGGATAACTACAGATGTTCTGAACAGGGCGCCAGGTGCCTGCCACCTGGCACCCAATCCTCCCCACTGGTACATGGTACCAGTCACACACAGCCTTCCTGGGCCAGGACCCCTGGGCCGGGGTGGTCATGTGATGTGTCCTGGGCGCTGTCCGATGGCGGGGCAGAGGGGTGCAGAGAGCGAGTGACCCCCAAACTGTTCTGCATGCATGCGAACCACAAGCCCGCTGGCCTCACTCAGGGCTGACCCCACCGAGGCAGAGAAAGTGGTCAAGAGCACCCAGCAGAGCCCGCTGCCTCTCAGCTAGGCTTCTAGGGGCTGGCTTTGGGCTCTGGCCACAGGGTGCTGCCTGGTGTACACCCCAGGCCCTGAGCCCCTGGGCCAGGAACCGGTACTTCAGGGAAACTCAAGGTTCCAAGTCCTGGAGAGTCAGAGAGATTCCCCTATGGGTCCCTAACTCACAGCACTCAGGACACCCCTGAAGGTGCCTGGGGCACAGTGTTCGAGTGCCAGGTGTTACCACTATGGGTCACCCAGGTGTCAGCCGGCCCTGAGGGCCCCATTGCCCTGCTGCAGCCTCAGGGTGACTCCAAGACCCAGACTGGGTGCATCCCCCCTTCCCACACAGGCAGGAAAGCGCTCTCCTGGGGCCTCTGGCTTCTCTGGCTCCAAAGGCAGGAGGCACCCCTGGAACCCTGGTCCCCACCCTGCAGAGACACCATCGGTTTTTATTTCACCAAACTGCTCTGACAGGAAGCTCGAGCTCGCATCCCAGCAGCAGCCACAGGCATGTGCGGGGCACCTGTCCATGCACCTGTCCGTCCATCTGACCATCAGCAGGCTGCCTGGCATTCCACCTGGTACCACCTCACATGCTTTCAGTGCCACCTGGCTACCATGCTCGCACACGTGTGTCCATGTGTGTACACGCACATACTAACATACTGCAGTGCATACATGCGTGCTAACACATACACGTGTGCACATGTACATGCATGGACACGCTCGTGAGCACGCACGCACGCACGGATGTGTGCACATGAGCCTCGACACCAGCCGGTGCCAGCTCCTCCTGGCTCCGCTCCCTGCTGGGGAGACGCGGGGCACCCGGCAGGGCGGACACCTTTAGGCATCCGTCGTCATTCTCCTCCTCCTCGTCCTCCTTCCGCTTCCGCTTGGCTTTTTTCTCCTTCTTATCCCTGACTTTCTTCTTTTTCTTTTTATTGGGGGAGTAGTCGCTGCCTTCGCTCTCCGACTTCTCTTCCAGATCCTCCTCGTTTTCCGACAGCTCATCGTTGCTCCCCTGGAAGAGAAGGGAGACGGTGAGGGACAGACAGAGGCCCTGCGGGAATCCAGGATCCTGGCCAAGTCCCTCGGCTCAGGCAGCTGCCGCGGGGGCCACCCCCGGGACTGTTGCCAGCAGCTTTCCAGGTGGGCAAAGTTCTGGAAGAGACAGACAGGAGATGAGGGCTGTGTTGTGGCATAACAAGTTAAGCTGCCAGACCCGGCGCAGTAGCCTTGTGACTAAAGTCCTCGCCTTACATGCACTGGGATCTCATATGGGCACTGGTTCAAATCCTGGCTGCTCCACTTGCCTTCCAGCTCCCTGCTTGTGACCTAAGAAAATAGTAGAGGATGGTCAAAGCCTTGAGGCCCTGCACCCACATGGGAGCCATGGAAGAGGCTCCTGGCTCCTGGCTCCTAGTTTTGGACTGGCTCAGCTCTGGCCATTGTGGCCACCTGGGATGGAGGATGTGTCTCTCCTCTCTGTAAATCTGGCTTTCCAACAATAAAGTTAAAAATCTCTTCTTTAAAAAAGTTAAGCTGCCACCTGTAATGCCAATATCCTGGTTGGGTGCTGGTTCGAGTCCCGGCTGCTCCATTTTCAATCCAGCTCCCCGCTGATGCATCTGAAATGCAGTGGGAGATGGACAAGTCCCCTGACCACTGCACGCATGCGAGAGACGGAGATGAAGTTCCTGGCTCCTGGCTTCAGCCTCGCCCAGCCCCAGCCATTGCAGCCACTTGGAAAGTGAACGGGTAAATGAAAAATCTCTCTCTCTCTCTAATTATGCCTTTCAAATGAAGAAATCTTAAAACACACACACACACACACACACACACTGGAGTGATAAAAAAGCAAACTCAAAAAGAACAGTGGGGTAACAGAGGCGCCAGGGTGGAAGTGGGCAAGGGGAGAGGAGGAGATAATGGGGTCAAAAACCCAGTGGCGTCCCCCTGCAGCACATCAGGAGGCCCCCAGCCTGACCTCTGCCCTTCCAGGCTGCGGCATCCACAGATGGGACCAGCAGCCAGCTGCCTCTCTTTCCTGGAGAGGGTGGGCCATTCCCAGAGACCCAGCTCTGAGGGACTTGCCCCACGCCCTGACTTCCCCTCTCTGCTGCAAACTCAGCCTGCTCTCACCTCCAGGCTGCTGGCTCACAAACCTCTTAAGCCCAGGCCACTCAGAGTGAGCAGTGAGCAGGCAGCTGGCAGAAACAAGGCCTGGGTTTCCGGGAATATTTGCTCGGCCATGCCAGGCGCCAGGAGCAGCTCCCAGCCCAGACACTGCCAGAGCCCGCCCAAGGGCAAGCACCTGCTCCCACAGCTGAAGCAACGAGTGGCCACGGAGCCCAGGCTCCACCTGACTCTGGGGAAGGTAGAGGCCAGGTAGGGCTGTCCATCGTCCCCTGGTTGTCTCTACCTGGGCACTCAGCCCGGTTGAGCTAAGGATGGGAAGACACTGCCCTCCGCCTGTGGTGGGGTTCAGCACCATGGATAGGGGCGTACTGTTGGGCTTGCGGCGTGGGGAGGCTGCCCCATGGACTGACCCGCAAACCCTCTGGGAATGAGGCTTGAGAATCACAGCCGACACCCACGTGGGTCCCAGGCCTCCCCGGGCAGGCACTGTCCCTCGCTGGCTTGACACTTGGGCAGATCAGCTTCCTATGTGAGAAAAGACCTTGAACACTACCACACGGGTGAAAGACAGCTGAGGGGCAAATGGGCACAGGGTGGTGAGGGCCAGGTCTCCATGGACCAGGCCTCGGTACCATGCCATGGCCAGCAGGCAGCTCATTCAGGCCACACCAAGACCATGCCAAGACTGAGGCACCCCTGCCTGGCTGTTGGCCAGCTGCAGTTCTGGGAATGCCCAGATGAATACTTCATTCGTCTCTGCTGGATGCCAAGGGCCCAGCAGGAGAACAGAGGCCAGGAAGCAAACCAGCCTTGCACGGGCATTGCTGGCAACGAGGCTGGGGCAGACTGCCCCGAAGGTGCCCGATGGGAGGTTGGTAGGGCCCGGCCCCTGAGTGCAGCAGAGGGCAGTGAGAGGGAGGAAGGCAGAGAGTAGAGGGCAGTAGGCAAGAGGGGCTGGGGCTGGCTGGCAGGAGGCCAGGTGCCCATAGGAGGGCAGAGCAGGAGGGAGGATGGAGAGCCTCAGCCAGGACAGAGCAGGTCTGCAGCCCCGGCTGCCCCCTCCCCGCAGCTGCCCACCTCGGGGCTCAGCCCAGTGAGGTGGCATGTCTGCACAGGGCAGAGCCCTGTGGAAGACGAAGCTCTGACTCCCAACCCCCAGCTGATGGCCCCTCCTCTATAGTGCCTTCATCAGAGGGCCCCACACGGCGGGGGACACAAACCCCCCATCAAGTGGGGATGAGAAGCAGGGGCAGGAACTGGTAGTGGGAACTGTGAGGGGCCCCGGGCACAGCCCAGTCATTCCCAGCCCTTCCCTAACAGAGCTCAGGGTCCTCCCTCAACAACAGGACCCAGAGCAGCCACACCCCATGCGTCCCATGGCGGCTGCATGCGTCCCATGGCAGCTGCATGCGCCCCATGGCAGCCGCGGTGGCCTGAGTCAGGATCTGAGTCAGGGTTCGACCTTGGTCCTGTCCTTTCTGCTGCAGCCGCCCTGGGCAGAAAGGGGGGGGGGCATGGTCGGTAGAGAAATCTCGGCGGACTCGGAGGCCGCCGGCAAATCTGAGACTCGGCCCCCAGGCTGCGTGCCAGGGGCAGGGGCAGGCTGGGCCGTGAGCCCAGGCCCCGCTGAGGGCACAGAGCACAGCCTGGGCACCCGGAGCGGGCAGCGCCCAACACCCTCTCTCCACCGATGCTCCTGGATTGAGGCCTGCTCCCCCTCTCCCTGCTGTCTACGCCCAGTTCTCCGCGTTGCATCCCCCAAAAGAGGGGGCATTACTCAAAAGGAAGGGAGACTCGGTCACCCCCAACTCGGGGGGTCCTTCAAGAGGGAGAGGCAGAGAGAAAGAATGAAACGGGAGCCTTCCATTCACGAGGGTTATAAACAGTTATAATCTGGCGCTGAATAATTGGTTGCCATGGTAACCGCTGCAGTACAGGTGGAAACCATTTCTCCCCCAGCGCGCTGAGCTGACAAGGAGCCTCATCTGCATGTGCTCGGGTTCTAGCTGCAGCCCGGCGTTTTCATGTAAATTGAGATCCACAACATGGTACCCATACCCCCAGCGGCTGCCTGGGGTCTACCTGCCCCAGCCCTCTGCTGGCCTCAGCCCGGGGCCACCTGCTAGGGAAGGGGCCTGTGTCCTGGGGCCCGTGAGCTTTCCAACTGTCACCAGCTCCCACCCACCCCGCCACACCTGCCAGCTGGATGGAGCCAGGCCCACGGGCGTGCAGGAGGAAGGACAGCCCTGGCCCCAGGGCATTTCAGGGCCCATTAGGTGCTGCTGGCCAATGGCAAGCTTCCTGTGCACTGCACTCCACGACCAGGGTTGCCTTCTCGGCAGTGAGAGGGAGGGTGGGTGAGGGAGGGTGGGAGGAGAGGGGAGAAGAATCGGAGAGAGGGAGAGGACCACAAAAACACAGAGAAGGAAGAAGGCAAAGACCAAGTCCAGCCAGGGGACATCAGGGGGCACCAGGGGACAGCCAGGGGACAGCCAGGGGGCACCAGTGGGCACCAGGGACATGCAGGGACAGCCAAGGTGGCCAGGGGACAGCCAGGGGGCACCAGGGGACAGCCAGGAGATAGCTAGGGGCACCAGGGGGCACCAGGGGACAGCCAGGAGATAGCCAGGGGCACCAGGGGGCACCAGGGGCATACAGGGGCAGCCAAGGTGGCCAGGGAACAGCCAGGGGGCACCATGGGGTACCAGGGGACAGCCAGGAGATAGCCAGGGGGCACAAGGGGGCAACCAGGGAATACTCAGGGGCAGCCAAGGTGGCCAGGGGACGGACAACCGGGGGTACCATGGGCAGCCAGGGGCAGCCAGGGGGCAGCCAAGGGCACCAGGAGCCAGACAGACGGACACACACACACACACACCCAGAGAGGGGCCTGGCTAGCTGCACAAGGGAAGGCCCTGGGACCACAGGGGTGGGACCTTGCCTCGGAAGCTGCTCATCCCCAATCTCTGCCCAGAGCCTGCCCACCTCCCAGCCTCCTTCTCGGCTGGGCTCCCTGCCGAGCCCAGTGTTAAAGGTCATGGTGTGGGGAGCAGAGAAGCCAGCACTGCTGGGGGTGGGACTGCTGTGTCCCTCCAGCTGCACCTGGCCCAAGCCCAGGTCCCGAGGACCACGCACATGGCCTTGCCGCTCACTGCCCCGTGCCCTCACTTCCCACAGAAAAAGCTGCCAGGGAGGGAACACCAAGGAGGGCCGGGCAGGGCGTGCCTGAGCCGGAAGCCTCATCCTTATCCCCAAGCCCTGGCCCCCAAGCCCGAGTCTGATGGCAGCAGTGGCTGCAGAAAGCAATCTCAGACTCAACCAAACCTCCCGCAGGTACCTGCACACCAGGGCCCTGCAGCCACACCAGGCAAAGCCCTGGACCGCAGGCCTGAGAGTGGGGAGTCGGGGGTCAGGGGTCAGGGGTCAGGGAGCTGATTACAGAACCTCCCCGAGGCAGGCAGCCCCACCCCTCCCTGGCCTTCACTTCCCCGTCTGGGCAGTGGGCACAGGCAACCTCTCTCCCTTTCTCAGCACCCCCAAAGAGGAGAGTGCCTTAGTCCACAGCTCCTGGGTGCCTGGTCCCCTCCAGGGGGTCCCCTTCACCCCATCCCTTCAGGGTGAGGTGTTCTGAGGAGAAAGACATATGCAGACACACAGGGATGCACACACACACACATGAAAGAAAGGGCTTGGCAGCAAGGTGAGGGCAAGGGCTCAGGACACAGCCTGGACCAAGAAGAGGGCTGTGGGGCATGACCAGGCTGGCGCTTGAAGGAGCTCTCCAGGAAGCTGAGACCACGGCGGGGGCAGGGCACAAGGCACGAGGCAGGCCCAGCAGGAGACAGGCAGGGCAGAAGGCCCAGCCCGGAGGCAGGACGCACCAAGGAGGCCTCTGGCCGGGACGGACGGGGCTGACACCTCCCTGCTCCCCACTTCTCTGCAGACCAGAACCCAAGTGCTTGTGTGTCCCAGAGCCACTGGCACTCATGGGTACACTGCTGGTCTCTGTCTATCCCTAAAACACGCAGCAGAAGTGGCACAGCCAACAGAGATGTGTGGGCACACGTGGCCACCACCCCTTCTCCCTCCCTGGGGGTCTTCCTGCCTCTGCACCCCCTGGAGGTCCCAGTGAATCCCAGAAAAGCCAAGTCACATATGCCATGTCCCCATTCATGCCACACCTCTCGTTGACCCCAATTCACTCAGGTGACAAGTCGGGGAGGGGGCTGCTGGGTGCCCGCCTTAGACCAGGTCCTGAGAACAGGTGCGGCATCCCGGCCTGCTCCCTGAGTCTCCTCCCTCGTGCACTGCCTGCGGCACAGGCCGCTCGGCAGCCACCTTCCCCTAAGTTCCCAGCAGGTAAGGTGGGGTCCCTTCTGGGCAGACCAGCCAGGGAGGATCAGGCCTGGCTGACACTGGGCTGGACCTGGCTGACTGCCCCAGTCCATCCCATCATGGCCACTATGTGTGTGGTCACAGGCAAGTGGACTTGCAGGAAGTGCCGGCCACCCCTGCAACCTCCCATCCACTCCCACCTACTCCCTGCACTAGGAGGTGGCCAGGCCAGCACCTCCATACCCACCGCCCCCGACCGCCCTGCCAGCAGGCCCCCAGCCCGGCCCCCGGCCCCTGCGCCTCCGCACAGCCTTCACCTCCTTCTTCTTCCGTTTTCCCTTGGATCTGTTCTCCTTGGGCTTCTTGGATTTCTTCTTCTTGGGAAGGCTCAGGGGCTCGGCAGGGAAGAAATCCTCGAAGCCTTCCAGGCCCCCATCTTCTTCCTCTGCAAGAGTCAGGAGGCGCGGGGTTACTCCCCTGCCCCGCCGGCCCCCAAAGCCAGGCCGAGTCACGGCCACTGCAGCCCAGGCCCAGTGCAGTGGGACTCAGCGCAGGAGGGCCCACTGCTGGAGACGCTGTGCCTTCCCCAGCTGGAGCCACAGCCACTTGCCCCCACCGAGGGCTGGTGCTAAAACCAAGCCCTGATTAAACCCCTGTGAGGGAGGGAGCTGGCCCAGGGTGGGCGCAGCCAGATGAGCAGGAGACCTGGTGAGTCCCGGCGTACACTCCTGAGGCCTGGGGTGTACCCGGACAGCAGCCCCTGCACACAGCCCGGGGCCACTCAGTTCCTCTGCCAAGGCTGCACGGGGCGGGCCCAGCAAGGGCTACGTGCTTTGAGATGAGCCTCACAGCTCCCACGGGTTTGACAGGAGCCCTCAACAGGGACCCAAAGGCCACATGACTCCCCCACCCTGATCCAGTGACACACAGACCACAGGCGCACACACACACACACACACACACACACACACACACACACACACACACACACAGGTATATACACACAGGCACACACAGGGACACAGAGCAAAACCAGCACACTCCTGCACAGGACACAAACAGGTGCACATACAGACACACATGGACACGCTGGCCCATAGACACGTGACACATGGTACACTCACAGGTGTGCACCATGAGTAAGGTCATCATACAGGCACACACACAGACACACCCCATGACAAGGCGCCAAGCGGCTCTGGCTGGGCACCCAGCAGGACAGGAAGTCCTGTGGAGTCGCAGCACCCATGCCCCCAGATCTCCTGAAGCACCCCAAGACCCCAGGGCCCCTTACCCTGAAGGGCCACAGAGGCGGTGAGTCCCACACACCGGGCTGAAAAGAGACCCTCCTAGGAGGAAGGCAGGGTCCTCAAGACCCCTTAATAGGCGTGGGAGGCCACCCTGCTTCCCCGTCCCTGGTCCAGTTACACACACACAGGCGGCCAGCACTGGCATGGGCCCGGGAAGGGAGACGGGCAGGGCCCTCTGGGGCGTGGCAGCAAGAAGACGACAAAAGAAAACACACCATGTGGACGGGCAGGCGGAGGGAATCCATGCCCACCGGGGACAAAGGAAGCTTCCATAAGGATGACCCTCCAGGAATCCGTAAAGGAGCCGATGAGAGAGCCAGCCCCCACTACGCCAGCGCGCGGCCCAGCCCCTCTGCCAGCCTGTCCTGCCCCTCCACACCCCAGCCATCGCAGGCGTGCCCAGGAGCAGCTGGGGAGTAAGGGGAGCAGAGACAGGACCCAGTGGGGCCCCTGCCTGAGGTAGGTGGGATACAGCAGGGCTGATACCCAGTCTCAGGACCCCCACGCTCCCACCACAGCAGGCACAGTGTCCCCTGCTGAATCAAGCTCTAAGGCAGAAACCGCCTCACCTGCTCACGGCCACTACGGGTCACTCCACAAGCCCAGGCAGGTGCCACGGTCACCCACGGTTAGGAGGACACAGACGTGCATGCCTTGGATACCCTGGCATGTGTCTGCCATCCTCCACACAGGTCCAGCCACTCGGCCTGGGCCTGGTGGTCCTGGCCAGACCCCAAGGCAGGAGAGGAGTGCAGCTCAGTCACCCACATGCCACATCCCAGGAGGGTGCAGGAGGCCAGGAGCAAGCTCCTCCCACTCCCACGCCTCACAGTCCCCACACTGACCTTCCCCCGCCTCCACCAGGAGGGGAAGGCAGGGGCTGCACAGATTTCTGAGCCAGCAAATCCAGTCCTGCCATCCAGTCCCCTGGAGTTCAAGACACTTGTCCAAAGTCCATAGCAGGAGACAGCCGGGAGTCTCAGGAAGATGCAGGGCAAGCAGAGATGGAGGGCGAGTCTGGAAGCTGCTACGGGGCAGGCAGCCGCACCTGGGCCGGGCAGAGCGGGGCAGGCTCCAAGCCGCATGGAGGGCACCACTACTATGTCCAGGCAGGAAACGGGCCTCAGGGCAGTGGGCAGCTCAAAGCTGGGCTCCTGCGGGCCAGGCTGTAGCTAAGGGCCTCGTCAGTTTCTCCAAGCCCCAACGTCACAGCAGCAGCGACTTTGCGAACCAGCCAAACATATACTTGGGGTCCCCTGAGGCGTCCAGGAGCAGAGGGCAGGGTGAGGGCCAGCAGAGGGCAGGGTGAGGGCCAGCAGAGGGCAGGGTGAGGGCCAGCACAGCCAATGGGAGGCCAGCATTGCCCACCTCCACCTCCCCCCGTTCCACCGAGACCGCCCGGGCAGAGCCACCCCCACACCCTGGCAGTGCCCAGCAGCCATTACGTAATGGGTTCTGAGCTGATGCAATCGCCAGAGGGGGCCTCCCCCCTCTGCCAGCGCCCCCAGCAGGGCAGTCCCCAGACATCCAGCCCAGCACACAGTCCCCAGCTGGCCAAGTGACCAGCAGGACAAGTCCGGGAGGCACAGATGGCTGCAGCAAGTTCTAGAAGGAAGCCTGTGTTCTAGAAGGAGGGGCAGGAAGAGCTCCACACCCTCCCACTTGGGCCCTAAACCTCCACTCCCACACCTGGCCCCACACTTCCTAAAACCAGGCTTGGGGACTCACCATCAGCCACACCCCAGGGGCGCCGGCCTGGCCCCACCCCCACAGCCCAACCTGGCCGACAGAGCATGGGCCCACCACACCCCACAGGGTGAGGGGCTCCGGCCTGGCTTCATCCTGGCCCCTGGCAGCTACCCGCTGCCCTTCCGGCCTGTCTGGCTGTGCCCTGCCCGCCTTCCCCCTGCAGGCCCAAGACTCCATCGATCTGCGCGGCTATAATTAGGACGCATTAGCCCGGTTACCTCCCACCTCCTGAGCTGCCCAGCAGCCTGGGAGCAGCCCCGGGAGGTGCAGCTTCCGAGACAAGGAGTGGACAGGGTAGGGACGTGGAGTCTGACCAGTCCCCTGCAGGCTCCCTGCAGGGCCCCAGGCGGGCCAGGACTGCAGGGCATCCCAGCAGGCTGCAGTGAGGGTTACCCACACAGCACCACAGCATCCAGCCCCCTCATAGACATGGGAAACAAGGCTCAGACATTGCCCCGCCACGGTCTCTCTCCGCCCCCCACTTCAGGCCCGAAGGGGTGAGAACCAGGGCCAAACCCATCCTCCCTCAATGCACAGGTTGCTTGGCATGCTCAGGGCTGCGCGCTGCAGATACTGGGGGTACTCGGGCCAGGTCACAGTCTGCAAGGCCACAAGGGCCCCACGCAGGGTCACAGCAGGTCCTCACACGCACCCACAGCAGCAGGAGGGCAGAGCTGGCAAGCACAGGCAGGCGACAGGAGGCAAGGGGACAGGCAAAGAAAGGGCATCGCATTCCAGGGATCTAAGGAGCCTACAGCTGAGGCCAGAGCACCCTCACCCAAGCCAAGAGCAGGCACCCAGCTCGGTGCCAGGCAGGCTGGCTCCCACCCCCCAGAGGCCCCCTAGTGGTCAGAGGGTAGAGCAGGTGCAGGACCAGAGCACCCCAGGCCCTGCAGTAGAGAGGATGAGACCCTGGGAGTGACAGCCAGGGCAAGTGAGGCCAGGGAAGCCATGAGGGGGGCAGGCAGGTGGGGACGCGGGCCAGCCGGTGTGCTGAACGCGATGTGGGTGCTGTGGCCTCGAGGGCTGCTCGGGGGGAGCCCAGTCCAAGTCTCACATCATCTGGACCGGCACGCGCCCCTGGGCTCCAGGCTGCACAAGAGAGGACTCATACTGTGTTTACAACACTTCACAAATCCCAGCCATCACGTCATTGGCGTTTCATCCGAGGGAAGCATCAGCCCTGCGCAGGGCTGGGAAGGACAGGGAGAGCGGAGGATCTTACCCTCCGTGATGGGATTTGGCCGACAGTGAGCCTGGCACTGGGGAGAGATATCCCCCAAAAGCCGGCCTGGGGTATAGACCGAGAGGAAAGGGAGACAGGCAAAGAGGGAAGGAGAGAAGGTGACAGACTGTGAGGGACCAGGAAGGGGGCCGAGACAGCGGGACGTGTGGACAGAGACAAGCAGAGGACGGAGTCACAGTGCTGAGGCAGTCGCAAAGGTTCTCCCTACACTGAGATGGAGTGTGCCAACAGCCTTGCCTCAGGAAGTGAGACCCCAGGTCCTGTGCCCAGTGCTGGCTCAGAGGACTCTTGAGGCATGGCTTTGGGAAGCAGAGGGATGGCTGGGGGGATGACTGGGGGGATGGTTGGGGAGATGGTTGGGGAGATGGCTGGGGGGATGGCTGGGGGGATGGCTGAGGGGATGGCTGGGGGGATGGCTAGGGGGATGGCTGGGGGATGGCTAGGGGGATGGCTGGGGGGATGGCTGGGAAGATGACTGGGAGAATGGCTTGAGAGTAGCTGGAGGGATGGCTGGGGGATGGATGGGGGATGGCTGGAGGGATGGATGGGGAATGGCTGAGGGGATGGCTGAGGGAATGACCGGGAGAGATCGCTGGGGGACAGCTGGGAGAATGGCTGGGGGGACAGCTGGGAGGAGGGCTAGGGGGAGGGCTGGGGGATGGTTGAGGGAATGACTAAGGGGATTGTTGGGGGACAGCTGGGAGAATGGCTGGGGAGATGACTGAGGGGATGGCTAAGGGGATGACTGGGGGATGGCTGGGGAGATGGTTGAATGGATGGCTGGGGGTGTATTGGGGGATAGCTGGGGGATGGCTGGGGTGGGATGGCTGGGGTGGGATGGCTGGGGGATGGCTGGGGGATGGCTGGGGTGGGATGGCTGGGGGATGGCTGGGGGGATGGCTGGGGGATGGCTGGAGGGACAGCTGGGGGATGGCTGGGGGGATGGCTGGGGGGATGGCTGAGGGAATGGCTGGGGGATGGCTGGGGGATGGTTGGAGGGATGGCTGGGGATGCCTGGGGGGATGGCTGGGGGATGGCTGGGGATGGCTGGGGTGGGATGGCTGGGGTGGGATGGCTGGGGAGATGGCTGGGGGATGGCTGGGGCGGGATGGCTGGGGAGATGGCTGGGGGATGGCTGGGGGATGCCTGGGGGGATGGCTGGGGGATGGCTGGGGTGGGATGGCTGGGGAGATGGCTGGGGGATGGCTGGGGGATAGCTGGGGGATGGCTGGGAGATGGCTGGGGGATGCCTGGGGGGATGGCTGGGGGATGGCTGGGGGATGGCTAGAGGGATGGCTGGGGGGATGACTAGGGGATGGCAAAGGAATGGCTGGGGAGATGGCTAGGGGGATGGCTGGGGAGATGGCTGGGAGAATGGCTTGGGAGTAGCTGGAGGGATGGCTGGGGGATGGCTGGGGGATGGCTGGGGGATGGCTGGGGGATGGCTGGGGGATGGCTGGGGGATGGCTGGAGGGATGGATGGGGAATGGCTGAGGAGACAGCTGGGGGAGATGGTTGGATGGATGGCTGGGGGTGTCTTGGGGGATAGCTGGGGGATGCCTGGGGGGACAGGTGGCTCGATGGATAGACAGTGACCCGTGGTACATCAGACAGGAGGATGGTAGGCCTACAAATGGGTGATGATGACACTGAGCGGATGGATGACAGATGATGGATGCACGACAGGTGGGGGAGAGTGGGCGGGTCATGTCAGCTGCTTGGTCTTTTGGGTAGGCAGGAAGATGCTGAGGTGGGCAAGTGGATGTGCAAAAGGGCAGCTGACTGAAGGAACCAGTGAAGGGATACATGGGCCTGGGTCTTGTCTGGGAGGTTAGAAGTCAACTGACCACCACACTGGCCAACAGCTCAGCCAGTGGGTTATGCATTCTTACACAGTGGATCAAGGACTGTTAATTCCACACAGGAGGGGACTCCCCAGGCCACACTTCCCAGAGGGGCAAGCTATAAAAGCATGCAATGGGGACCATGACAGCCATGCTATGGTGACCCCTACATCCAAGAGGTCAAGAGGGGACACAGCTAGGCCCATGCAGATGGGCAGGAGAGCCAAGCCAGCGGGTTCCCCGGACAAGAGGGCCCACCGCCCGGCCAGGAGAGCCTGGGCTCACCAGCCTCGATGGTAACCGGGGAAGGACAAGGCCAGCTCAGCCCCACCCTGCCACCCTCCCCTCTGCTTACCAGACAAGTGGGCAAATCTTGGAAGCATTTCCTTTAGAAAGGCAGGGCAGCTGCCCCCTCGGATGGTGCCAATTCTGTCAGCCCCAGTTTGCCAGGTCCCCATTATGTGCCGGGCACTGTGACCCGAACGTTCCACATGCACCATCTCCTTTGTGCTCATAATAACCCTCTATGAGGTAGCTCGTGCCGGGGCCCCATTCCAGGCATGGGGCCTCTGAGGCGGAGTGCACCTGGAAGCTGGCCCCAGACTGCCCACTGCACCCAGGAGAACTGCAGGACCTTGGGCACCCAGCCTGCCTCCCTCCTGGAACAGGCTTGGCCAGAAGAGCCCAAAAGGGAGAGACAAAGTAAAACGCAGCAGGTCAAGCCACAAACAACTGCTGTGGGTTTCCCACACGGGGCACCCAGCTCCCGTCATCCCTCCACCGCCTCCCTCCAGCTTCCTGCACCCTGGAAGGACACGGGGACAGCTTGAGCCATGCAACTTCTGACAGCATTCTGGGAGACCTGGCTCGAGTCCCCGGCTCCCGATGTCAGCCCCTTCTCAGCGCTGCCTGTTGGGGGGCACTGGGTGCGGCAAGCGGCCTCCCTTCCTCCCCTCTTTCCCCGTGTTTGTCCATCTCTCTGCCTTTCAAAAGAAACAATAAGCAAAAAAATCAGTGTGACACCTCCCATCCCCTCATTGCCTCGCTCTGCAGCCCCCAGCCTCAGGACTGAGGTGCATGCTGCCACGAGGCTGGACCCGGGGCTGGGACCCGCCTGGCCAGCCGTCAAGAAGCTACCATGCTTAGGCTGGGCTCGCCTGGGCTGAGCTAGCCTGGGCTGGGCTAGCCTGGGCTGGGCTAGCCTGGACTGAGGCTCGGCTGTGCTCTCACGGAACGCGTGAGCACAGGGATGGCCTCAAGACCAGAGCCATCCAGGCACAAGGGCTCCAGGCCCTGACCCAGCAGCGGTCAAGGCATGACCAAGGGACCACAGACCCAGCCGGAGACTGGCGGTGACATTGCAGGTAGCAATGAGAAGGACTGCTTTTGCCGGCCAGAGCCTGGCATTTGAATCACAGGCTCAAGGAAGGCCTCCCTCGGTGGCACCGGGACCCGGTGACCAGCGGTGGCCAAGAACGGAAGCCACTGCCACCACGGTCCAGGGGCAGGACACAGCATGGAGAGTTCTAGAAGCACTAACTGGCCCATGTGGCTGAAGGGAGTGAACAAGGGCCTGGGACTAAGACAAGCTTCTCCATGCATCCCAAGGAGATCCAGCACCTGATGGATCCAGGGCCTGGGCCGTTGGGGTGTGGAGATGTGCAGTGCTCGTCCCTGCGACGCAGGTGCCCATTCTGTGCCAGGAAGGATCCTCAGTCTCCCACAAGTCAGAAGCTCAGGAGAAGTCAGGCATTTAGAAAGGGCAGATGAGGCGGGAGGAGACTCCAGGATAAACGGGGAGCAGCGAACTAGGTGCTCCTGCAAGTAACGCTGCGAGGACAGACGGAAATGGCAAGGGCAGGGGCGGTGGCCCTGGGGCGGCAGGCTGGCAGCCAGGAACGCTGGGCTTGGAAGGACACCGCCCCGGGCCGAGTCAGGGCTGGGGACAGCGGAGGGCGCCAGGGCGCGCCAGGAGGACCCCGGCGGCCGGGCAAAGTCCCGGCACCCCTGCGGCCGCCAGAGCCGAGCAGGAGTCCCAACCCGCACGCCCCAGCACGGCGCCCTCGAGGGCCGGGCGGCAAGTTGCCCCCAGCCAGGGGCGCTCCAGCGGACCCCGACACCGCCTGTCCGCACCGTGCTCAGGGCCCCACCCAGCCCGTCCTGGACCGAGATGGGCGCGGGTGGGGAAGAGGTTCCGGCTCCCACCTGCCCGCGGAGAGGCCAGCAGCGCGCGAGGCCGAGCTGCCGCGATTCCCGCCCCCTTCAAGGGCACGCGGGGCTGACCCCGCCGGCGCCGCGCCCCCTCCCCGCCCGGGCGCCCAGCCCAGGCCGCCGCCCGCCCTTCCCCTTGCCCTCTTGGCCGTGGGGTCCCGGATCGCACCCCGCCCTCGGCCGCGCCCCAGCGCTTGCCCAGCCCCGCGCCCTTGGCAGCACGGCGCCGGCGAGGCGGGAGCGCAGCCCGCAGCCCGGGCGCCCCTCCTGCGCGCCTCGCGCCCCCCGCCGCCGCGGCCGCGCCACCCCCGCGCCCCTCACCTGACATCTGATCCTCATTCTCCATCTCCCCGGCGAACAGCCGCGGCAGCTCCTCCTCGGTGCCCAGTGGGCCCCGCATGCCCGGCGCGGGGGGGAGGGGAGGTGGGCGCCCCCCCTCCCGCCGGGCGCGGTGCCAGCCTTAACCCGTGCGCTGCCGGACGGGTGCGCGCGGCGGGCGAGGCGGCCTCGGCGAGAAGATGGCGGCCGCCTGCCCCCCACCCCCCCAAACCACCACCCCCACCCGTCCCGAGCCCCCTTCCTTGCGGCCTGCCTGCGCCTGCTCCCCGCAAAGCCCCGGCCGCTCCGCCCGCCGCGCCCGCAGCCCGAGTCCCGCAGCCGGCCGAGGGTGGCGGCAGCAGCGCCGGCTGCACGGCGGCGCGGCAGGGGGGGGCGGCACACATGCCCGGATTGTGACGTCCAGTCTTGTTGCTGTGGCAACCCCATCCCATCGTTCCGGCAGCGCGACTAGTTAGCAGCCGAGAACAAGTTGGGGGGACTAGTCCCGGGCCTCCGGGGTGCAGGTGGCGGTCGGGGCGCATCGGCAGGAGGCGCCGTCGAGGCGCCCGCGCGGGGACCCGACGGCGCAAGCGGCAGCTGCACTCTGGTCCCGGGAGCACCCCGGGAGCCTGGAGACACCGGCCCCGCCAGCGCGCCCTGGGGGGGGGGGGTGCTCTGCCCTCGGTGCCCTCGGTGCCCGCAGGCTCGGGGCGGCGTCCGGGCCGGCGAGCGGCCAGCTCCCCGCTGCACGTGGCCATCCCGTGCCAGCCAGCCGCGCCCCGTGCGGGGTCCCGGGCTGCGTGCGCTTCTCACCCCTCTGCAAACAGAATTAGAAGCGAACGTGCTAGGCGCCTGAGGTAAGGCCGCTCTGGACGCGGTAGGTCCGATTCCTCCTCCCAAAAGCAACATGAGGGCCGGCTCTTCCCTCGCCCCTCCTGTCCTCGTGCAGCCGACTTCCCCCACCCCGACAAAAGGATGTGTTAGGTCCCAACCCCAGAGACCGGCTGTGGGTGGCTCGGCCCTGCTTGCATTCTGTCCCCCAGAACTCCAGCTCCCAAGCGACACCTGTCGCAGGCCGGAAGGGAGTCACTTGTTAAAGGTGAAGATGAGGACCTGAGTGGCCGCGAGACACGACCAGAATTCCAAATGAGTGCTCCGGGCTCGACCTGGGTTGCCGCAGCATCGGTGGCCAGCAGGCTGCCAGCTCTCCCAGGAAGGGCCGTTGGACGGGGGGGGGGGGGGGGGGGGGGGGGTCCTGTGGCACTGCTGACTGCCAGCCGCCCTGGGGAACCCACCGGGGATCCGCACAGCGCAAGTGGGAACAGATGGCCATTCCTCACAGCAGCCTCAGATCCTGAAGGTGGGTGAGCAGTGCCCGTGCCCGGGTGGCACCTTCAAGGGACCAGGAGAGTTGGCGCTCACCTGGCTGCATCTGGGGCGAGTCCAAGCTGCTAGCTTTGAAGGCTGGGAAGACCTGCCCCTCTTTGCCTTCCTGTTTGCCAGCAAGTCCCAAGGAAAAGCTACCCTTCCTTCTGCATGCCTGCAACAGCACAGGTTTGCACAGGTATGCCTACGCTGCCGAGATGGAAAGAGAGCGTTCCAGCTGGTGTTCCACTCCCAAAGACCTGCCAAGGCCAAGGCCAGGCCAGGTGGGAGCTGGGGACCCAATCCCGGTCTCCTCCCGGACCCCAAGTTGAGCAGGAGCAGCTGCGCCTCCCCAAGGTGCCTGCCCCTGATGCCAAGCAGGATGCCCTGCCTGCTCCCAGGCCTACAGGGATGCTGGAGCAGCCCATGGGGGGAAGGGGACCTTCCTCCCATCCAGGGCTGCGTCTCAGAGGAGCTGGCCAAGAGGGGGCTGGGGTCCCTAGGCTCAAGCAGGGTTCAGGTCTTCCCTGGGAGGCCCTCCCCACCCCTTCCTGTCAGCCTGAATGCCACCAACCATCCAGGGCAGGACGAAGCCTCGAGCGCCATCCACCGTTGCCACCCCTCCAGCACTAGCTCCCAACACACTCTCCTGTGAGCTAGAGCATCAGATGCTCACAAGGAAGACCTTGGACCCCCCTTCGTGGGGGCTCCAGTCTCCCACCATGAGGCTGACAAAGCCAAGACCCCATCCGAGAGAGGACAGACAGACCCAGCTGCAGACCGCGGCCACTCACTGCAGTCAACACGCTCATCCCCTCCCGGTCTCCCCCCACGGACGCCAGCACGTGACAACAGTTTAATGACCAAAAAGCAAAACACAGGCGCGGTGAGAAACACAAGCATTTGGCACAGATCTCCCGCCGTTGTGAACAGAGAGATCTCAGGACCGCAGCGCTCCTGGACCACACGTCTGGATGGCAGTGGCCGCAAATGCAATCCCGAAAAACAAGCGAGCATTCAGGAAAGTGTGCAATGCAAGAACAAGCCCGTCATTAGGGTTACAACTCCGGAGGCAAGGCCCGTGCTGATCACAGAGCTCATAATTACACCTCAGTGACAATACAAAAATCAAAATATGTTTTAATACATTGGTTCTGCCAGCATCAAGGATACAGCTTCCAGGAACAGCAGAAGTCACATGTCTGTGTCTACACATGCTGGGCTCCAGGAGCGCTCCACCCAGGCTCCCCCAAGCCACATCACCCCACACCGTAAGGGACTAGTGACAGATCAAACCCTGCCCTACGGCCCACGGTTCAGTTTCCCTGGGGACAGGTTGGCGGTCACCCGCCATGCAGATCTGACACACAAGACTTTGCTCAGAGCGTGGAACGTGCACGTTGTGGATGCTCTGTGAACCTCAGCAGGTGCTCCGGGTTCTCTGCAGGAGCAGGCACTAGCCAGTGCAGCCCTCACGGACTGTTCCGGTGGGCCCTTGAGGGTGGATGCAATCAAATCCATCGCATCGTCCCGCCATCACTGGCAAGGGGGTCCTCCACCTCCCTCCATCGCATTCCCCCTTGCTGGGCTGGCAGAGCTGCTGTACCACACTTGCAAAGAGAAGCAGCTGAGCCCACCTCCCGCTACCCAGGGCTCCTAGGAGCATAGCTTTGCGCCAGGCTTACCTGAGGGGATGCAGACTAACTCTTGGATCACCAGACTGCATTTCTCCTTTTTATTTGATGAGGGAGGGAGGAGGCTGGAGGGGAAGACGGCCATCAACCACTCACCACTGGTTCACAACCACAGGTATCTTCCACAGTCAGACCTGGACCAGGCCCACACTGGGAGCCAGGAGCCCCACACAGGTGCCTCCTGTGGGGGAGTGTGGGCACCTGTGCAGCCTGCCCAGGTGCACTGCTGGAAACACAGCACAGACTCAAAACATGGATGTGGCACCGCTGCTGGGCACCCATGCAGCCTTCCCTAGAGGACCTGCAGTCGGACCACACCCACCTGGAAGGGCACCCCACCACCTGGCTCCAGCAGTGTTTCGCAGCGTGAGGAAAGCAAGTGGGGTCTCCGTGCCCACAAATGTCAGTGACACTAACAAAAGGGTCACTTCCCTCAGTGGGGTCCTTCCAAGGAATCTGGTGTCTGGCACCAACTCCCATATCAAGCACTGGCATCCCATACAGGCACCAGTTCAAGTCCCGGCTGCTCCACTTTCCATTTCCTGCCAATGAACCTGGGAGGAAGTGGAATCACAAGTCCATGGCCCTGACCCTCCCAGGAGACCCAAAGAAGCTCCTGGCTCTAGCTTGGGTCATTCGGGGATTCGACCAGAGGGATGGAACATCCCTAACACTTCCAAATAAGTAAAATCCTTCCAAAAAAGATGCCAGGTTTGGTCCAGTCCTGGCAGCTGGCCAGCTTCTGCACACCACAGCTGTTACTGATGCAGCTGTACCGCTCGGGAACCCCCACCAGCACCAAGTCAGACTGCATGGTCTCCACAGGGAAGCCTTCTGCCGACCACCATCCTGGAAGCTGCTGCAAGCGCTCCCTGGCACAGCCTCTTTTGTGACAGCAAGTAGGACCCTACCAACTCAAACACCCCCCAGGGCCGGGACACCCTCACCCCACCCACGCGAGAGCAGACACCGAGGAAGCATTGCCACGCGGGGGCGGGAGGACCATGGTCAGTGCATGCTGCCTCTGCTCCAGCGGCACGTTGTCTGCGTTACTCTCTAGACCCTGGATCTGACAGGACTATTATGTAGAGCATCCAGCATGGCCAACTCCTGCATCACCAGGGGAAGCCGGACACCCACGCTAACAGAGGGCATGAAGTGGTTAGCCAAAAAAAGACAAGACTCCTGCTGTCAGACTAACGTTAGTCCTTAAAAAAATAACAGGCCTTGCACAAGTCTTAGTAGCCATGTGTTAGCCACTTTAATATCAAATGTGATCAAAACTCGATTACAAGAGTTCAGAAAGGCATAGAAAATCCACTGAGTTTCCATTTTATTACAAGTTTTTGAATCTAGGACCAAAGAAAAAAAAGTTATATGCTAACTTGAGTCCAGGGTTAATTTCTGATAACCGAACTACAAACTACTACATGGGAACATCAATGCAACAAACAAAATGTGTAAACTCGTTACAAACTCACAGTGCATCACGGCAGGGACACAGCCCGGGCGGCCGGTGCATCACGGCAGGGACACAGCCCGGGCGGCCGGTGCATCACGGCAGGGACACAGCCCGGGCGGCCGGTGCATCACGGCAGGGACACAGCCCGGGCGGCCGGTACATCACGGCAGAGACACAGCCCGGACGGCGGATGCTGCCGTGCACCTGCAGTCAGAGCACACAATTCTGTTGCAGGACATTTGCATAGAAGATAATGCAGACACTTGGCCCCTGAAAACTGCAAAGTCTCCACAGGCTCCGCGCATCCCCTGGGTCACACAGCAGTCAAGGTGGACTCGGCGTGGCAGGAGAGCACAGACCTGCACAGCGTGGCTCCAACACACGTGAGGCCAGACTGCCGCACAGCTGTTCAACCACTGCAGGGCACCAGGCACTGAGCCCGGCGACCATCCCCCCACTCAGGCCGCTCCCACCCCACCCAGGACAGGGCCCAGTGGCCTGTCTTGCTGGAGGGCTTCTGCCAGAAGCTCTGAGGGGCAGCCCATTAGCTCCCATGACCCCAGCAGGAGCACTGGCCAAGTCCACCCTGGCCCACGCCCCCAACCCACCAGGTGGTCCTGTCACCAGCGCCGCAGGAAAGTTCTAGGCTTGTCCCCAGCTCCCCCTGCTGGAGGTCAAGGTGACAGCAGTTGCAAAGGCTTGACGAAATGCACTATTTACAAACTGGCTTGTTTATACACTTCTCAGAAAGGCTACAGAAGCCGCAGCAAAGCTAAGGGCACGCAGTGTGCTGGCATTTCACTACCAGGGAAGGGAAGCCGAGAATGACAGCGCAGTGTCCCGGCCCAGGGAAGGAGGAGCCCCGGCACTGGGGCACTAAGGAAAGGTCACTTCATCCACCTGCCCGTCTGGGGTCCGGGCAGCACAGACACAGGCTCAACAATGTTTGGTTCCCAAGTTTTATTCAAGAACTTATACAAAATATTGCAGAGAAATGAGTTTAATCCTCATCCTCCTCCTCCTCTTCGTCCTGGTTGATCTGGAAGTATCGCAGCTCGTAGCTCTCCTTGGTGTTGGCAACGACACGCAGCCAATCACGCAGGTTATTCTTCTTCAAATATTTTTTGGTAAGATACTTCAAATACCTGTGGAGAAAGGACCTTGAGAGCTCCACCAGGCAGGGCCTTCCTGCATTCTGCAACGTTTCACCCTTTATACACCCAACGTGCCTCCCACCCTGCCCAAGTGGCAAGGCCACCCAGCCAGGGACTCGGCCACAAGGGACAACAGGAAAACCAGCCCAGGCGAGCAGACTCCGCTGGCAGCTGGCAGCTGGGCCGGGCTCGGGGCCCGCAGGACAGCGTCGGTAGCACAGGGCCCTGGCAGTGTGCTGCAGGCTGCGTCCCAGACACCCCGCTGGCCACGGGGCTGACTCCCTTGGCATGAGCACGGCACCACCCAGCCATCACCCTCCCACAGCACAGAGAGAGCACACAGCTTCCTATTCCGTCAGCCCAAGGCCACCTTTGCCCAGCGAGACACCACCGCAAGCTCAGAGAAACTGGAAAGCCAGCAGTCCCAGCAGGCTCTCACTGCAGTGTGGGGTTAGCACGCCTGGCACAGCTGCTGACGGCCGGAGTGCTGGATTGTCCATCACCCACGTGGGAGTCCCAGATGGAACGCCAGACTTCTGGCCTCAGTCTGGCCCAGCCTCGGCCACTCTAGCAGCCACTTGGGGAGTGAACCAGCGGATTAAAGACCTCTCAGTAAATCTCCAGCCTTTCCAATAAAAACAAACCAATCTTTTTCAGACTAACGGCTAAGGCAGCGTCTCTCCGGTCTGAGCTCCCCTTTGCCAACCCACTGCCTACGCAGTGATTACATAAGTCTGCCACCTTACTCTATTTTTTATTTTTGCAATTTTTATTTGAAAGGCAGATTTAAAGACAGAGGGGTCTTCCACCAGCTGGTTCACTCCCCAAATGACCACCACAGCCAGAGCTGAACCGATCCGAAGCCAGGAGCCAGGACCCAGCGGGTGCAGGGTCCCAAAGCTTTGGGCTGTCCTCAACTGCTTTCCCAGGCCACAGGCAGGGAGCTGGATGGGAAGTAGAGCAGCCAGGACTCAAACCAGTGCCCACATGGTAGGATACAGTGCTGTGCCCCCCTGCCAGCTTTTTTCTTCTCACCTGCTTTAACACCCAGAGGCTACTATTCTGTCCCTTCCCAAACTCAGAAAAGAATCTGCCCCCTAGGCCCCTGCTGGGCACAACCTCGCACACCTGTCCCCCCAGGGATCTAGTGTACTTACAGCTCACTCTAGCCACTTTCCCACAGGAAAATAAACCAAGTTGGTTGTCCCATTTAAAAACACCTTTTGTCATTTATTATTTGCACTACATTCAGATAATCTGTTAAATTCAAGATTTCCAGTGGGGGCCCGGTAGCCTTGCAATTAAAGTCCTCGCCTTGCACGCCTGGGATCTCATATGGGTTCTGGTATAATCCCAGCTGCTCCACTTCCCTTCCAAGCTTCCTGGTTGTATCCTAGGAGAGCAGGGGGACAGCCCAAAGCCTTGGGGCCCTGCACCTGCATGGGAGACCCAGAAGAAGCTGCTGGTTCCTGGCTTCGGCTCAGCTCAGCTCCGGCCATGGCGGCCACTAGGGAAGTAGAGAATGGAGGATCTTTCTCTCCATTTCTGTTTCTTTCACTCTGTAAATCTGACTTTCCAAAAATCAGTTAAGTCTTTTGTTTTTGTCCCCACCCGCAATAAATCTTTAAAAGATTAGCAGTAAAATGAAGATTCTGATTTATTTATTTTATTGAAAAGTCAGAGCTACAGAAAGGAGACACAAAGATCTTCCACCTGCCAATTCACTCCCCAGGAGCCAAGAATCTCTTCCGGGTCTCCCACGTGAGTGGGAGGGTCTTAGGGCTTTCGGCGTCCCTGACTGCTTTCCCAGGACACAAGCAGGGAGCTGGATGGGAAGCAGTACCACCAGGACAGGAACCTCGCCCATATGGGATCCCAGCACATGCAAGACAAAGACTCGATCCGCTAGATTAGTGTACTGGGCCCTAAAGATCTCCTTAACAGGATGTTGGGGTGAAAATAATAGATTTGGTAAAAATACATGGTGCTGAGAGACAAGCAGCATCAAGGTCTAGCTTAGAGACCCCGAATGCTTCCAGAAAGTACAATTAGCACCATGACACAGGAAGCCCAGGGCAAAGGGGGACTTAACCTGGATGCACCAGCAGGCACTCTAACACCAGCCTGGTCGACAGCCTCCAGAACATTCCAGCAGCCCGCTGGACGCGGGGGCGCCCTGAGCCGACAGCTGCCCCTGCCTCCTCCCACTCCTGCTCCCACTTGTGCCAGCACCCTATCAGGGAAGATTCCAGTCCCGCCTCCTCAGCTCAGATCCAGCTCCCTGATGCTGCCCCCTAGGAAGCGAGCAGATGGCCCAAGTAGCTGGACCCCTGCCCGCATGTGGGAAGCCAGCTGTGTCTCTCCTCCATGCACGGTCAGTCTGCTATTCTAACACATTTTAAAATTTAAAGATACGAAAGGCCTGAGCATACCCGTCTGCCCCAGGACACCTCCGTCATGTCTCAGCCTGTCGGGGACCAGGGAATGTTTCCGTCTTGTAAAGCAAGCAAGCGTGCACCCAAGAACCTACTGGGGTCTGAATGGAGCTCTTCAGACTCATCGGGCAAGTGCATGGGCACACTCCCGCAGCAGCAGGGAGCCAGCTGTACCCTCTGGAGGGCACAGTGAGGGGCAGGGTGGGGGCAGCAGCCCAGCTTCCACCGTGCGTAGCAACACCCTGCATCTTGGTTCTGAGTCAGTCCTAGCTGCCTGGCTTCTGATGCCCCAGCTTGCCCCTGGTGCGCACCACAGGGAAAGCAGACAGCAGCTCAGGAGCCTGGACCCCGACTGCCCCACACAGAAGACCAGGGAGTTTCTAGCCCAGCCCAGCAGAGAGGTAAAACACCAAAAACCAGACGGGGCACAAGTGGGCCCTGTGGCACAGCAGGCTTAGTAGCACTTGGGACGCCAACCCCCGTATGGTACCCGAGTGCCAGTGGCTATCCCGGCTCAGCCGCTTCTGACGCAGCTTTCTGCTAATACAGCTGATGAGGCAGTGCACAGCGGCTCAAGGACCTGGCTTCCCACTCCCCAAAGGGAAACCCGGATGGAGCATCTGGCCCCTAGAGGCTGCAGGCGTTTAGGGAGTGAACCACTGAGCTGAGCCTCCGTCTCAAACACCTGCATCTTGGGTCTATGTTGCAGATCTGTACTGCCCAAGCTACTTCAGGCATGAAAGACAAGAGCTAAACCTGCAGCAGTGGAGTCGCCAGCCCAGCACTCCCGCGCTCGCTGGCTCCCAGCAGCCCTGCAGCGAGGGCCCGGGCGCCCCTACCTCTTGGAGAAAGGCACCTCGGAGGTCACGGTGATCTTGCTCTTGCTCCGCTCCAGGCTCACCACCCCGCCGCCAAGGTTGCCGGCCTTCCCGTTCACCTTGATTCTCTCCTGGAGAAACTGCTCCTGTGGGGTTGGGGGAAGGACCCAGCAGTGAGGCCAGGGGCAGGTTCCCCGACAGCCGGCCGCAGCACGCCGTCGCCCCGCAGCCCTCCAACAGCCTAGCTGCTTCCTCCACGTTCAGGCTTACAGACAGCAGGGCAGACACAGTGAGGAGGCTGCAGGATAGCAACTTCAGCCTCCACCGACACCAGCATCCACAAGGGCGTCAGTTCAAGTCCCAGCTGTACCACTTCTCATCCAGCTCCCTGCTAACAACCTGAAAAAGCAGTAGAGGGGGCAAAGTTCTTGGGCCCCTGCACCGACCTGGGAGGCCTGCAAGAAGCTCCTGGCTCCTGGCTTCTGACAGGCCCAGCCCCGGCCACTGCAGCCATCTGGGGTGTGACACGGGTCCTGCTTTGGACCCAGCTGCTGTCAAGGCCACTCTGGGAAGCTGCAGTGACAGCCTCAGGAGGTGCCACCTCAGTCTTACAACAGGCGTTAAGGCGTCAACTGGCACACAGCCATGTGTTCTCTCACAGCCATCTTAATAAAAATAAGGCCCGGTGCGGTGGCCTAGCGGCTAAAGTCCTTGCCTTGAACGTGACATGATCCCATATGGGTGCCGGTTCTAATCCCAGCAGCCCTGCTTCCCATCCAGCTCCCTGCTTGTGGAGGACGGCCCAAAGCCTTGGGACCCTGCACCTGCGTGTGAGACCCGGAGGAAGCTCCTGGCCCCTGGCTTCAGACTGCCTCAGCTGCTGCCACTGCGGCCGCTTAGGGAGTGAACCATCGGACAGAAGATCTTCCTCTCTGTCTCACCTCCTCTCTGTATATCTGTCTTTCCAAAAATAAATAAGTCTTTAAAAAAAAAGACTAAAAATAAATAACAAATCCTTAGCTATTAGCACCTGCTCCTACAGGAAGCACAACCCGACCACTCCCACTGGCTCAGGGCGGCCTCTGCAGACCCCACCCCAGCACCTCCGAGGGGAAACTAAGGCTAACTCTACAGGAAGTACATCAGTCGACCAGGGAGCCCAGTGGGAAGAAATGAACGACAGGCCAGTGACAGTGAAGGGACCACGTGCCCAACAGCCGAGAGGCAGGTGCTCCACACCCCTCAGCGGAGCCCGGGAAAGCTTCCCCTCCATGGCTCTGACCGGTCTTACCGAAGGGGGTTTCTTTGTCTCGTGCTGTTCCAAAGAAATGAACTTTTTACTTTACTAAAGATTCACTTATTTTTATTGAAAGGTAGATTTACCAAAAGGAGAAAGATATTCCATCCGCTTCAACACCCCAAATGGCTACAAGGGCTGTAGCTGAGCTAATCCGAAACCAGGAGCCAGGAGCTTCTCGGTCTCCCATATAGGTGTAGGGTCCCAAGGCTTTGGGCCATCCTCTACTACTTTCCCAGGTTACAAGCAAGGAGCTAGATAGGAAGTGGAGCAGTCGGGACATGAACTGGTGCCCAAGTAGGATCCTAAAGCTTGCAAAGTGAAGATTTAGCCAGACCAAAAAATATCATTTTCTTTAAAACTTTAACATATGTGTCAGTGTTGTGGTATAGCAGGTAAACTCCAGCCATGGGGACAAACACAATGGCTCAATGGCTCATCTTCAACCTCCAAGTGCCAGGATCCCATATGGGTGCCAATTCGTGTCCCGGCTGCTCCACTTCCATCCAGCTCCCTGCTTGTGGCCTGGGAAAGCAGCAGAGGACGGCCCAAAGCCTTGGGACCCTGCACCCATGTGGAGGGCCATGCCAGCTCCATGCTCCTGACCTCAGTGAGACACAGGTCAGGCCAGCGCAGGCGTCTAGACGCACACCACTAGGCATCTGCAAATAACCCACGTTTCAGCCGCGCAGAGGGCCCAGCGCCTAACTCTAATGGCCAAAATCCTCGCCTTGTGCTGAGATTCAACGTGGGGACTGGTTGTATCCCAGCTGCTCCACTTCCCATCCAGGTCCCTGCTGTGGCAGTCAAGGACGGCCCAAAGTCTCGGGACTCTGCACCTGCGTTGGAGTCCTGGAAGAAGATCCTGGCTTCCGACTGCCTCAGCTCCGCTGCTGCAGTGACGTGAGGAGTGACTCAGAGGATGGGGTACCTGTCTGTCTCTACTCTGTAAATTTGGCTTTCCAATAAAGGGTGTGGGGACAGGGGGCCATGCCGACACTTGCTCCTGTACTGCCTGTGCCACCTGAGGTCCAGATTAGTGCAAATGCATGCGGGAAGCCAGCAGAGGAGAGCTCCAGTGCAAGGGCCCCTGCCCCCATGCAGGAACCACATGGACTCCTGGACTCGTGGCTCCGGCCGCTGCAAACATCTGGGAGTGACCAGGCCGAAGGAGTCTCTGTCGTTCCCTCCCTGGTTTTCGATAAGCCTTGACTAAAAGCCTCCTGTGGCTAGTGCGTGCTGCACCAGGTGAAGCCGCTGCTGTCAACATGGACATCCCATACAGGTGTCGGCCCGAGTCTGCCCGCTCCACTTCCCTTCCAGCTCCCTGCCTGTGGCCTGGGAAAGCAGTCAAGGACAGCCCAGAGCCTTGGGACCCTGTACCCACGTGGGAGACCTAGAAGCTCCTGGCTCCTGACTTTAGACTGGCTCAGCTGAGACCCTTGTGGCCACTTGGGGAGTGAATCAGCGGATGGAAGATCTTTCTCTGTCTCTCCTTTTCTATGTAAAGCTGACTTTCCAATAAAATAAACTCATCATTTAAAAAAACAGGCTCTCCACCTGCTGCCACCTGAATTCCAGGTCCAGGCAGAGGCCAGGCCCAACACCCAGCGACATGGGCCTGGATCTTGGACAGCCTCCAATCTAATAATACCAATTCTGAGAAGGAACAGAACGGAGGCTGGAAACAGAACAGTTCTCTAGCTGCCCCAACTACTTCCAACCCGAGAAGCCAGCCTGGGCGCCTGTGGCCATCAGCCCCACTGGCACCGGGGCTCACTTACGAAGTTGGCAGCATCCATGATACCATCCTCCACGGGGTGAGTGCAGTCCAGTGTGAACTTCAGAACTTGCTTCTTTTTTTTGCCTCCCTTCGCTACAAGTTTTTTCTAAAGAGAAACACAAATAACAGAAATGAAACTTAAACCCAAATCCGCCCACACTAGAGCATTAGCAGCCCTCCGCCACAGACCCACCACAGACCCCGCCGTGCCCCCTTGCATTGGGAGTCTGAGCTCATGCATGGGCTAACGTGCCACCTGAGTCCGGTTTCCAGCCTGGAGTCCCTGGCACAGGTCAGCTGGTCTCCCTCCACCCCACCTGCAGCAGCAGGGTCCAGTTCTGCTGCATGCCATCCTGGCTGTTCAAGATAATGCTGGGACTTCAGATGTGGGCTTGGAGTGTGCATGCACTCCCGGCATGTGCCTCGGCTTCACGCATAAGGCACTTCCAAACCAACCTGGGGGCACAGCCGCACACCACCAGCCACCAGACCACCCCACGCTAGCTTCCTCTCCCTCAGCTGTAAGCACCTGACACGCCTGCTCCCCCCATCACGTAGACAATCCTCTCCAGGCCCGCATCTCCCCTGCCCGCCCCAGACACCTGCACGAATTCACCCACAACCTGCACCAAGGGGCCATCCTTTCCCAAGGCTGGATGATGGCCAAGGACAACTCCTGCCACATCTCTCACCCCAAGCGATCTCCCAGGCTTATTTAAAACTCTAGTCCCAGGAACACACACCTGCTCCCCGAGAGCTTCAGACCTCATGGACCAGAAGCACAGAGCGGTCCTCCCCACGGGTAGACAGTCCACCCGGGGGGAAGACCAAGAAGGAGCACCAGAACCGGGCCATCCTGCCTCCAACTCCTGGTCCACCCACTCCACTCCACCCTCACCCCACCCCTGGTCCAGTCCACTTCAGCCCTGATCCATGCCACCCCACTCCACCCCCACACCACCCCTGGTCCAGCCCATTCCAGCCGATCCACACCATCCCCGGTCCACCCCACCCTGATCCACGCCCACGCCACCCCCTGATCCACCCCATCCCTGGTCCAGGTTATCCCTGGTCCACGCCACCTGCGCCGGCAGGCCCGCGTGCTCCCCGCCCCGCTCCCCAAGCCGAGCCGCCCGACCCCCGCGGTCACGGGCCTCAGGCCGCGGCCTCCTCTGCCCACGGCGTACGGGGCCCGCTAGCCGCCCCGGCGCGGCCCTCGGAAGGCGCCGCATCCCCGGCGCGCCCGCGCGGCCGCCGGGCGCCCGAAGCCCCCGCGCCGCCCCCGGGAGCCCAGGCCGCGCGCGGAGCCGCACTAACCACGGGCGCCATGGCGGCAGCGGAGGCAGAAAGGGAGGCGGACGCAGCACGCAGACGCCAAGAGCACGCAGCGCGCCGGAAGCGCGGCGCCCAGGCAGCACCAGTCGCTCTGCCCCGCCCCTCGCGCGCCGCCGGCCCGAGGCAGCGCGTGCGCGCCGGGAGCGATTGGTCTTGCCTGTCCGCACGGTGAGTCGGCGATCCGGCCGGGCGGCCTGTCCCCCGGCGAGCATGCGCGTGGGCGCGTGGGGGGCGCCGGAGATCCCACCTGGACGAGCCCGGAGGGAGAGTGGGGCTCTGGAGAAGAAGTTAAAGAGATTCGCTAAGCCGGCGTAGACCCCAGGGCCTGTGGGAAGTGAGGAGCATTAGGAGATGGGGGTACCGCTGCCCAGGACCACTATGGCTCCCTGCAGAGCCCAGCCCTCCTGACCCTGCAAGCGGGGTGCATGGCCGCATTGCTCCGCCTCGGGCAGTGCCCACTCTTACCCATCTCCTCTCTGGTCCCGGGGTGTCTCTTCCAGGACCGGGCTCAGCGTAACGGGGTGCGGGGGCACACCCTTGGTTAGCAGCCCCGGGGAGCAGGCAGCAGGGCGCCCCGCACACGTGCCACCTCAGAGACAGCTCTGCACTCATTTCTCTCTCAGAAAGTGTGTTTGGGCCGACCTACGGTCTTGAGCTCAAAGACAGACAGACGCGCAGCTGAAGCCAGACTGGCGGTTTTGACTCTGCACTTAACCGGGTCTGTGCCATCCTGGGTTACACGGTGACACGACATACCGAGTGCTTACACTGTACTGCGGGCGCATTAAAAGCATTTCTTCTTAAAAGTGAATTAATCAGGGCCCGGCGGCATGGCCTAGTGGTCCTCACGTTGAATGTGGCCGGGATCCCATATGGTCGCCAGTTCTAATCCCGGAAGCTCCACTTCCTATCTCTCCTCCTCTCTGTATATCTGACTTTGTAATAAAAATAAAATAAATCCTTTTTTAAAAGTGAATTAATCAGGACTTCCAGCCGCCACATGGTGGCTGGAGGACCCGGGACGGGCATCTCATGGCTGGATACCACACAGTGGCTACCACGCGCACGTGGGGAGCCGCCCCCAGGCGGCCATTGCTCCATTTAGTGCTAGGCTCTGTCTGTTGGCCGACCGGCCAGGAAGCTCTGGCATTTTGGTTCTTTGATTGCTGCTTGGATAGCTCCATGCTGAACTCTCAGGGCTTTGCAATGACAGTAAATCATCCTCAGATGAACCTGTGATTAATACGGTCTCAACCCATGTGTTTTGAAAAATTGTAAAACCGAATATACTTTCAAAACCTTGTGCTACTTAGAAATGGGGCGGGAGAGCAAGGAAATCTTCCATCTCCTTTGAATGTGTGAGGAAGCCGTGTAGTGTAACCTATCAGGAACATAACAGGTAACTTATAGACAATAGATTCAAAACAGCATTAGACAATAGTAAAACTACAGAGACATACAGGGGGAATCATGAGCGATCCTGACAACCTATTAACAGGAGGTCATATTTAGAGAGCAGGGGGACCCCCAGAGTGGAGCAGGTGGACAGGAGGAGACTTGTATCCCAACCCTGGAGACTCCCAGATCCCCACCAAGGACTTTCAGTACAGGCACCAAGGACTGCATCCCAACTGCCAAAGAGACCACGGGGAACTGGAATGCCTTTAGAGGCCAAGAACTCAGAGGACATTCCCTCCCCCCGCCTTGGACCTACTACACGGGATGAAAGAAGCCTGAATTCTTCCTCGTAGGATCCAAGCCGGGAACAACAGCCAGGAACCCTGAGTGGTCCTCAGAATCAGGACAATAAACTTCCTTCTGGACTAGGGAGAGGAGCTTTCTCTGGTCCTTACTTAGTTCCAACTTTGGGTCCCCACCCTCTCTGCAATGACCATCAGGGTCACTCCAGAGCCCCCCCCAAACACACACACACACACTCACACTCACACTCACAAATCAGAATGGATAGGCAGAGAACAACAAGGAAAGCTTGGTCAGCGTGGACTCACACATACCTTACTAGGTAGGACACAGAGTAAGTACTCCTCACCAAGGTATTGAGGAATTCTCTGCACACCCCTCCTAAAACTGTTTTGCACCTCAATTGTTGAAATGTCATTGAAGTAGTCACAGGAGGTTGTTAAGAACTTGCATTTAATTTTAACATATTGTTAAAATATGTCAATACTATGTCAATTAATGCCATAACGTTATATATTGTTGCTGATGTTATGTTGGGGCTTTTAATTGATCAGGATTTTACTCTTTTGGCTCTACCTTCAGACCAGAGAAGGTCTCCCCAAGAAGCCGTTGAACTTATCTGGACAATAAGATGCTGGACTCTATGCTTGGTATATGCCTGCAATGAAGGAATCTCAACTGAACTTGAACTGTGGTTACACAAAAAGGTGGAGGAATCCACCATGGGGGGAGGGCTGGGGAGGGGTTGGGGGAATCCCAGTACCTATAAAACTGTGTCACATAATACAATGTAATTAATTTTTTAAAAATTGTTTTTAAAAAAAGTGAATTAATCAGCCCGGCATGGTAGCCTAGTAGCTAAAGTCCTCACTTTGAATGCGCTGGGATCCCATGTGGACACTGGTTCTAATCCCGGTGGCCCCGATTCCCATCCAGCTCCCTGCTTGTGGTCCAGGAAAGCAGTCAAGGATGACCCAAAGCCTTGGGACCCTGCACCCACGTGGGAGACCCAGAAGAACCTGGCTTCGGATCAACTCAACTCCGGTCGTAGGAGCTGCTCGGGGAGTGAATCGGCAGACAGAAGATCTTTCTCTCTGTCTCTCCTCCTCTCTGTATATCTGCATTTCCAATAAAAATAAATAAGTCTTTTTTAAAAAACTGAATTAATCATTGTATTTACTTATTTGAAAGGCAGAGAGAAAGAGAAACGCCTTCCCTTCACTGGTACCTCCCCAGATGCCTTTCATGGCTAGGAGTCCAGGGCCCCATCTTGGGTTTCCCACCTACCACAGCAAGACCCCAAGCCCCCGACATTGGCCCTGCCCCCAGGGTACACATGTTTTGGATGGGGACACTGGGCACCAACCCAGAGAACTTGCTGTGGCACACGGGTATGCTGGGCCTGCAGGTCTGACCCTTAAGGCTTCCAGTTTACCATGAGTTTTCTGGGGCGCGACCCCACTGTCAACAGGGGAGCATGCATGGTATGCGTCAGATGCTGTTGTGTGCCGCACAGTTGTTGTCCTGTGCTGGCCTGTCCTGTGTCCCCGTGTGAGGTCCCCTCTCTGACCCACACTAGAATGACTGGATGGAATGGACGGAGTGATAGAAACCCAAGTTTGAGGAAGACTTGGGGCCAGCGCTGTGGCACAGCAACGCTGTGTGGGCCCCAGCTCAAGTCTCAGTTGCTCCACTTCCAGTCCAGCTCTGTGCTGTTGCACCCGGAAAAGCAGCGAAGATGGCCCAGGTGCCCACACAGGACACCGGACGCAGAGTTGCTGCCTCTGAGGCCTAGCCCTGACTGCTGCAGCCATCTGAGGAGTGAACAGTGCGGGGTCTTTTCTCTCATGCTCTGCCTTTTAAACCAGTAAATAAGCAGATCTTTAAAAACAGAAGGAAGAGGGGTTGCCTTCCAGGGGCCAGCTCTGTCCCTTCGCAAAGGCAAGGCTTGCTGTGCTCAGGAGCCGGTAAGTTGACACAGACCCAAGGGTCTTGGCCTGTGTGTAATCCATAGTCATTTTTCTGAACGTGGGCTTCAGAGGGCCGTTCCAGGCGCAGACGCCAAGGCCCAGCTGTGACAACCAGGTCAGAGGGCACTGCTCTGGCCCCTTGTGCACAGGGACCTTTCCCTGCCTGCCTGGTCTTGAACTTCCTTGTGAGGAGGCCTGTGGCTGAGCACAGCACCCTGCAGCGGCCCCAGGCAGGCCAAGGATTCCAGAGCGGCAGCCTGCCTCCCCAGCCCCCACTCTGTGCTGGGACTCACTCAGTCCCCACCCAAGAGAGTACGGCCCTAAGCAGGGAACCCTCAGTCACCCCACAGCCAAGGGGAGTCCTGTGAGGCCCCAGGCTGAGCCGCTCCAGCAAGGTTCGGCCCAAGAGCCCAGCCTGCCCGTGTCTGTGATATGTCCCCTCCTCTCTGCCTCTACAGCAGGGGCAGGCCGCGCAGCAAGAATCCCGGCACTGTCCCATGGGTCACGCAGAGGACACGGGGCGGGGAGCCCGGGCAGGGGATGCCGGGTGGGAAGCCCTGACCTTCCGGGGCCCAGCGATCAGCGACCTTGGCAGCACCAGTGAGGCAAGGCTGGGAGCTGAGCACTCAGCTCGCCCCTTGCCACCAGGACCCGGCCCCTTGCCCCAGTCCTCCCCGCGCTAGCAGCCAGGCGCACCAGCTAGGTGCCAGGCTCCAACCACAGACCCAGCGGTTTCCACTCCACAGCCCCTCTGGGACACCCCAGCAGACCCAGACGGGGCAGATAGGGCGTGGCCTGTACCCCTGCTGGGACCACCCCCCACCTGGAACCAGAATCCTGTGTCCCAGCTGCTTCCTGCACTCGCCCACAGATGTCGGGAGCTATCTTCGTGCCTCTGGAAGGGCTGAGTGCCCTGGATGTGGCCAGCGGCCACCTGCTCATGTGCCCGCTGTGCCACACGCAGTACGAGCGCCCCTGCCTATTGGACTGTTTCCATGACTTCTGTGCTAGCTGCTTGCGTGGCTGCACCACCGATGGCTGCCTCACCTGCCCGCTGTGCCAGTGAGTGCCCAGAGGCTGGGGGTTGGATCTACCTGGGCAAGCAGGGTGAGCCTGGGACCATGCAGGCGCCTGTTGGGAGGGCTGTGCCTTGTGCAGTTCCTGCAGACCCCCAGCCAGAACCACCCATTCCCCAGATTAACCTAACTGAAGCCAGGAAAGGGGTCTTCAGGGAGCCAGCGTGGGCATCTTTCCAGAGGTCAGGACATTCCCATGCGTGGCTGGGGGTGGTTTCAGGAGTCTAGGATTCACTGTTTTGGGGTGTCCTTGAAGTTGCCCTTGGCGGGGAGAAGTGTGGTGGGGGGAGAAGGTGTCTGCTCTCCCAGGGTTGCCCATCCTGGGGGAGGGCGGAGTGGGCTGTGTTATTAATAGCAGACCCCAGGCCGCACAGGACCTCCAACACCGTTATTTTTAGCTCCAGCCTGGAATGTGAGGCTGAGGCTCAGGAGCCTCCACCCCCACCCCAGGGAAGGTGCCTGGACTTTGCTGCCACCTCTCCACAGACACCAGACACTGGTGAAGGGGGCCAGTGGGCTCCCACCGCTGGACCGGCTGTTGCAGTTCCTGGTGGACAGCTCGGGGGATGGCGTGGAGGCCGTGCACTGTGCCAACTGTGACCTGGAGTGCAGCAAGCAGGCAGCGGCATGGGGCTGGGGCTGGGGGTTCGGGGCCGGGAGCCGCCAGGGATGCCAGACCAAGGTGGCCGCCCTGAGGCGACTTGGACATCCCCACGTGTGGGCACCATTACAAGGGTGGGAGATTCAAGTACAGCTCCCTGGTGGCCATTCCGTGTGGTGCGGTGGGGTCTTGCTGGCCTGCACCTCCAAGTGGAGCTGGAGACTAACTCCAGCTCACTCACCAGCTTGGGCTGAGGCCGGACTGGGGCTGGGGTGTCTGGTGCTCTCTGTGGGGGCAGGAAGGGGGGGCTGTTTTGCAAACGTTGTATTTTCCCTCCATGCTCACTCGTGGAAGTGGATGTCCACGTCCAAGCCCCAGGTACCTAGTCTCCAAGCCTCCTCGACCTTGTGCTGAACCATCCAGCCAAGCAAGAGTGTGGCTTGCGCGCTAGCCGCCACGGGCTGCTGCGGCCCTGAGCCCGTGTGCGCTCTGCCCGCAGGACGCCGAGACCACCTACTTCTGCAACACGTGCGGGCAGCCCCTGTGCGCGCGCTGCCGCGACGAGACGCACAGAGCTCGCATGTTCGCGCGCCACGACATCGTAGCCCTGGGCCAACGCAGCCGCGATGTACTCCAGCAGTGCCGTGAGCGCCCTGGGCCAGGCGCAGGGGTGTGGGGTGGAGAGGGGTTGGGCAGCAGAGCCTGAGCTCTTACCGCCGCTCCCCTCTGCCGCAGCGATGCACGCTGAACCCTACCTCATGTTTTCCACGGACAAGAAGTCACTGCTGTGCATCCGTTGCTTCCGGGACATGCAAGGGTCAGTCAGCAGAGGGGGCGAGAGGCGAGCATGCTTGGGGGCGTCCTCTAGCCTCTCAGCTCACCCATCAAGTCCCCATAGGGAGAGCAGGGCCCATTGTGTGGACCTGGAGTCGGCCTACGTGCAGGGCTGTGAGCGCCTGGAGCAGGCGGTGCTGGTAAGGCACGGGGGCTTTGGCTTGGGGGGCGTGGGAGACCTCAGCTCTCTCCTCCTGAGTCTGCTCTGCCCCCAGGCCGTGAAGGCCCTGCAGGCGGCCACGCGGGAGGCCATCGCACTGCTGCACACCATGGTGGAGGAGGTGCGTGGCAGCGCAGCTGAGGAGGAGGCCGCCATCCACGCGCTCTTCGGCAGCATGCAGGTGAGGGCTGGCCGAGGTTGGGACCCCTCCATCCCCCCTCCGTCCCCGCAGCCTCCACCTCCTGGACAGGTGCCCCTGCGCAGCTCGCAGGGGGCCCACCCTCTTCCTGGGGGCTGCTGAACCTCGAGGTGGGGGAGGTGACATGTCAGGTGAGGGTACCTGGGCTCCGGGATGTGGGTCAGCAGCCACCTCTCTCCCAGGAAAGACTGGCCGAGAGGAAGGCCCTGCTGCTGCAGGCGGTGCAGAGGTAAGTGCAGCCCAGGCCCGCCCTGCCCCGACCCTGGCCCTCCACCAGGGGGAGGCCGGCAAGAGGGAACAGGGAGGAGACTCGGTCCTGTCCCCAGGCCCCCAGAAGTGGGTGGGCAGCCCTCCCCTTTGGTGACCTGGCAGCCCGCCCCTCCGCAGCCAATATGAAGAGAAGGACAAGGCCTTCAAGGAGCAGCTCTCCCACTTGGCCACCCTCCTGCCCACCCTGCAGGTAAGGGGAGGCAAGGCTGGGCCCCCACCGGCAGGACTCTTCCTCCCCTGGCCAGGCCCTGAGCAGCGTCCCATCCACAGATCCACCTGCTCATCTGCTCCACCTTCCTTCGCTTGGCCAACAAGGCTGAGTTTCTGGACCTGGGCTATGTGAGTCAGGCCTTGTCTCCCGGGAGCCCCACCCTGCCCGGGGAAGCCACCTGCCGGGCTAGCCCTAGTCTCTAGGCTCCTCTTTCCCTCCTCCGTCTCATCATGTACACACATGGGGGGCGGGGCACTGCAGTCGCAGCTGACGCTGGGTTCGGCCCCTGTTCCTGGACATGGGGGCGCGGACAGGAGTCTCAGGACACCTGGGACTGGCGCTGGGGCCTCCGGGCCTCCACCACCCCCGCCTGTCCCCGCCATCCCCACCTGTCCCCGCCGTGCCCTCTCCCTCACCGGCCTGCGCCCTCGGCCACAACAGGAACTGATGGAGCGCCTGCAGCGCGTGGTCACGGGGCCACACCGCCTAAGGCCAGCACAGAGCAGCAAGGTGGGCGCGCGGCGGGAGCTCAGGGCTGGGAGGAACCCCGCGGGCCAAGGGTCCCCCCACCTCACGCCGCGTCCCGCCACCCAGATCACCAGCGACTACCGCGCCGAGTTCGCGCGCTGCCTGGAGCCGCTTCTGCAGCTGGGGCCGCGCGGAGCGGCGGGCGCGCCGGGTGGCGCCAACACGTAAGCAGCGACCCAGGACAGGGCGGGCTGGCATGAGAACCCCCCAACCGGGTGGGCCGGCACGTCAAGGGGTCAGAGCCTGCCGGAGAGGCCGGGCCGCCCTTCACGGCTCAGCCGCTTGCCGCGCCTTGTGTTCGCGTTCTGGCCACCGACACCTGCTAGGAGGTCGGGGACGTCAGGGTAGGACGGGGAGCTGCCCCTAACCATTGCTGCAGCCGCCCTACCCGTCAGCGCTTCTGTTTGCGCTGGAGTCGGGAGAGAGGTTGACCCCGGCAAGCGTGCGCCCGCGCTGGGGTCCCAGGTGCCAAAAGACTGGGTGTCAGGTAAACCCAACCCAGCTGTCCTTAAGTGTGGCCTGGAAGGCTGGGGGGCGGGCAAGCACCGCCCATTCCCAGCCACACTGGCTGTTTTCCTAGGTTGGGAGGAGGCTCAAGCCCCAAGGTGCTGATAACAGCCAGCTGTCCCTCCCCGGGGAGAAAGCTGTCCAGGTCACCAGTGCCAAAGCCCACACTGCACCGCTCCGTGAGCACCAAGGCCCTGCTGGCCGAGGATATGCCCTTCGCGGAGCACTGCCGCCACTATGAGGAAGCCTACCGGGTGAGAGGCCTGAGCCCCTGCAGGGTGGGAGACACCCCTCCCCTGCTCCCCGAGGTCCGGCCTTAACTGGACACCCTGGAATGGCCACTGGGTGCAGAGCCTACAGGGGGAGGTACAGAATCTGAAGGACCAGGCCCAGGAGCTGCACCGGGACCTCACCAAGCACCACTCACTCATCAAAGCCGAGATCATGGCCGACATCCTGCAGCGGTCGCTGCAGCTGGACGCCAGGATCGCCTCGGAGTACACTTCCACGGAGGGCATGCGAGCCATTTTCCAGGAGGTAGCCCTCCCCTCCACCACCCATGACTGCAGCAGGAAGCGGGCGGACGGTGGGGCCAGAGGGCAAGGCTGGGCGCTCCAGCTTCTGTGTGCCTGGGAGCCTAGGAACCACATGGACCTGCCTGGGGTGCTGGGCTGGGCTCTGTGCGGCTGCAGCCAGGAGCCCCAACTTCTCTGTTTCAGGTTTGGGAGGAATGCTATCAGCGGGTAGCCAATGAGCAAGAGATTTATGAAGGTCCCAGCAGCTCACTGCCAAGTGATACCCCCGTCCCATCCTGGGCTAACGCACATGCTAACCCCATACAAACCCCAAATCCCTCCCCTGCCCCCTGGTAGCACTTGGGTGCATCCAAGGCCGGGAGCCCGGGAGTCGAATACCCTCTCCCTTGCCCTGTGGTTGGAGGTGGTCACTGGGACAGCCCAGGGCTTCCGCCGGTGGGGGCTTACAGGTCAGTTTGGGTGTTCAATGGAACCCAGCCCCAGTCTGGTCTCGGCCCCACAGCCCAGCTCCAGGAACTCCTCCAGCTAAGGCAGGAGAATGCCTGCTTGGCCACCATCACCAAACAGATCACGCCTTATGTCCGTTCCATCGCCAAGGTGAAAGAACGGCTGGAGCCCAGGTGAGGGGCCCCTCAGCAGGTGCGGCGGGAAGGGGAGTTGGGCTGGGGTGGACCAGGCAGGGATAACCACCTGCGAAGACCAGGTCACACGAGCAGGCTGCTTGCAGCTTCGGCTGCCATACCACCTCCAGGCCGCAGGCGGCACTTGCTTTTATTAATTATTTTAAAGATTTATTTATTTTATTACAAAGTCAGATATACAAAGAGGAAGATCTTCCATCTGATGATTCACTCCCCAGGTGACCGCAACGGCTAGTGCTGTGCCGATCCAAACCCGGGAACCAGGAACCTCTTCCAGGTCTCCCACGCGGTGCAGGGTCCCAAGGCTTTGGACTGTCCTTGACTGCTTTCCCAGGCCACAAGCAGGGAGCTGGATGGGAAGTGGAGCAGCCAGGATTAGAACCGGCGCCCATATGGGGTCCCGGGGCGTTCAAGGCGAGGACTTTAGCCGCTAGGCCACGCCGCCGGGACTTTTATTAATTTTTTAAAGATTGATTTGTTCAGAAGGAGAGAGGGAGAGTGCACTGCCATTCCATCCAGATACCTGCAATTGCTAGGGTTGGGCCAGGACAGCCAGGAGGCGGGGTCTCAGTCCAGATCGGCCATGTCGGTAGGAGGGAGCGCAGTCCTTGAACCATCACCTTCCCAGGCGGGATCAGCGCTGGGACTCCAAGGCGGGCTCTATGACATGGGATCCAGTCTTCCCCAAATGCCCGCTCCCAGAAGGCGTTTCCTGGGGTGTCTGAGGATCCCAGGCAGGACACGGAGCAGGGAGATGTGCTCACCAGCGCCTGTGCGCTTAGGACCAGCCTGGGCTGGCAGCACACCCAGACAGACAGACAGGCATTGCAGGACAGAGGGATCGTCAGCATGACCCACATTGCCCCTCTGGGATATGGGCGGTGTCCGCACCGCAGTGGGGGACAGAGGGCGAGTTTGGGCCACCTTCAGCCCCGCTTTCATACTTGACCAAGTGGCCCAGCGAGCATCCGGCTCTGCTTCCGTTGGCTTCCAGGGCCGTCGGTTAGGCTGTGCCCTCTGGTGGTACGGCCCTGGCTCTCAGCTTGTCCTGTCTCCAGCTCTGGTCCTCACGGGCCAGTGGTCTTCAGCGCCCCACATTTTAGGAACATCTTTCCTCGTCCCTGTCCCATCCTAACCTGGAGGGCTCTGCCTCCTTTTTCTTTAGATTTATCTGAAAGATTTACAGAGAAAGGGCTGGGGTGGGGAGACAGAGAAGTCTTCTAGAAGGCGGGAGACTGGGTACTCTGTCCAGGTCTCCCACATGGGTGCAGGGGTTCGAGCCCTTGGGCCACCCTCGGCTGCTTTCCCAAGTGCATTAACAAGGAGTGCTAGTGTCATGGGTGGCAGCTTAACCCACTGTGACACAACGCCAGCCCCTTTTCTTGTTGTTTTAGCCAAGTTGTGAGTTTGGGGAAGAAGTGAACATGTGCCACAGAGTCAGGCAAGGCCCACCCCGGCCAAGCCCCCCTTCCCCTCACCTGTGCCCCCGAGGTTCAACTCACACTGCTTATGATTGTAACCAGGCCCCTGTGCCCTGGACCAAATGCTGTGACTCCTCCCCAGCACATTGCGAGGTGGACATTCAAAGTCGTTAACACCAGGTCCTGGATGAATCCACTTACAAACCCTCAGTGACAGGCCGTACCAGCTTTTGTGTGAGCAGTGAGGCCACGGGTGGGGCCACATGCTGGCCGCTGGCCATGGCAGGTGCATTCCTGTGGAGGCTGCTGCGTTCTGGTGCACACTCCCTCGCAGGGAGCACCTGTTTGACCCCTTCCTGCGTACACAGGAGTCAGCGTCCATGAACAGAGGAGCTCAGGATGGGGCTGCACGTGGGATGTGGGGTGGAGGGCCACCTGGGCTCCTCTTCATGCACCTGTTCCAGGGGTCTGCGCGGCTGCTGGGCCAGTGTTGATCCCGCCTCTGACCCCACCCGTCTGCTCAGCCCCAGTCCCTCCTTGGTTCTCCCAGGAGCCTGGCCACCACCCTCTCTTCCCCACACTGCTTTCATCTCTGGTGACTCTGCCTGTTTGGCTCACCCCTGCATGTCCGTGGGCAAAATCCAGATTTTTCCCCTCTCACTCCCCAGGTAGCCTCATGAAAGCAAACAGCCCCACCCATCTCCCCAGCACAGCACCTCCAAGCTCCAGGCTCACCTGCAGCTCCTTCCTCCTGGGCAGGGCCGGCACCCCTCCCCCTGCCCCGACGGGAGACTTCCCTGCAGACCAGTGGTCGGCCTCGCCCTCTCTGGGACATAAGGCCTGGGAGACAACCTGGGTTGCATCTTGCACCCCACCTCATCCCCAAATCCCAATGACCTTGCTCCCTCAGCCCACCCACTGGGGTCTCCTTTGCTCCCCTCCCAACTCATCTAAAGCACAGTGGCCCCTCAGCACGCCACACAGCCAGTGGTCTCTGCTGGCCTCCTGCCCACCACTGAGGAACCCAGCTGCCTTCAGGGACCCGTCCCTGCCTCCCTCTGATCATGTTGGTCCCAATACCACCCTGGTCACAGTGGCTTTGCCACTCCCCTGAAGGTCACCAGGTTCCTGCTTCTGGGCCGATCTGGAATGAACTTGCTTTTCTTTTTAAAAGATTTAGTTTGAAGGTAGATGAGACAGAAATATCTCCCCAAACCGGTTGCCACGGCTAGGGCTATGCCAGGCTGGAGCCAGGAACTCCTTCCAGGTGTCCAGCGTGGGTGAAGGGGCCCAAGGACTTGGGCCATCTTCCACTGCTTTCCCAGGCCATAGGCAGGGAGCTGGATTGCAGGTGCAATAGGCAAGAGCTGGAACTGGTGCCAGTGCTGCCACAGTGCCAGCCCTGGCCTGGATGTCCTTGCAGGGCCTCACTCCGTGTTGCAGGGCACCACCTGGGCCCACCATGCTGCATTCCCTTCCTCAGTCCCCCATCACAGGTCTCCCCCACACAGCATGTGGTTTCCAATGAGAGCAGGACCTGCGCCCTCTACCAGAGGCCTCGGCAAATATTCAGGAACGCGAAGGATAAAGTGTGTGGCGGGCCTTGGGCATCTGCTCCGGTTCGGTTTTGTGTGGAGGGAGCCCAGGGCCTCGCGACAGGCTGGGCTCATGGTTCCTGACTCCTGCACACACGCTCTCGTGCCCAGGTTCCAGGCACCTGCAGAAGAGGAGTCCGAAAATTCCCCAACTCCATATGACGACAGCAGGACCGGGGAGACCGCGGCCAGGTGAAGCAGGGCTCTGCACCTAAGGGCGCGAGGCCAGCCGAGCAGCCGTCTGAGACGGGGGACTGTGTGCTCGGCGTCGAGCGTGCCCGCACATTGCTGGCACTGCAGGTGTGGGGTGTGGGGCTCAGGGACGCTGCCTGTATGGGCACAAAGCGAGCTCAGGCCATCTCCCCCTTGGTTACCAGCTTGCTTCTTCCCAGCCCCACGGCCTTGGCAGAGTCGTGTTTGTGAAACAGATCCGAGAGGTCTTCAGCCGGTGACAAGTGACCACCAGGTGTGATGGGGACACACAAGACCTTCTCAGGATGGACGGCTGTGGTTGCCGCCTGAGCTCATGTTCCCAACATGCGACACTGCTCCCTCCCTTGGTGAAGTGGCTGAGGACGGGTTCCGGAGCTGCCCACCGGAGTCCGTGTCTGCAGACACTCGCCAGGGGGACGGACATGTGGAATCAGTGGTGTGACTGTCACAGACTCCTGTCAGTACTGCTGTTAGCTGCAGGCAGGGACGGGAGCCGCTAAGCAGCGTGAGGTCTGTGGACTGCCTGGAGTCGCAGCGTGGCAGGTGACAGGGGTCAGCCCTACCTTCCCCCGTGTGCCTCTCGCTTCAGCTGCTGCCACACACACACTGTCACAGAAGCTAAAGCACAGGGCACCTGAGCTGAAGACAAGGTCACCCACCAGGACCTCTTGATTCTGGATTCCTTGGGCAGGGATTAAATGGGCAGTAGCCAGACCAAGCAATTCCTCAGAAGAGCCCCCCAGGGACAAAGTAAGCCCATCGCAGACCCAGCTGGAGACACAGGGCCCATGTCCCCACAGAGCTTCCATCTTCGCCCAACAGGACCGGTCCCCAGTGGCTGGGTGGATTTCCAGAGCTTGAATGTCATGACAGGGAGCAAGGAGCGGCCACTCCTTGACCAGGTCAACCCCCGATCAGCTGCAGAACCCACGAACTCCGCCACGTTGTTCCAGATTCTATGGTTGGGCTGAGGTGTGCTGTTCCCTGCGACTACATGGTGTGACGCTTTGGTCCTTACTCAGTGTGAGAGGACTGCCCCCCTAGAGTTGACTTCATGGGCAAACATGCCCCCCTCAGGGCCCTCGGCCCTGCTGGTCTGGGTGTTAGTGTTAGAGGCGCGGCCAAGGTCAGGGCGCAGCACCCGCCTGGCCTGGCAGGAACCCGGTGTCTTGGTCATCCACTAGCAATCAGAGCATGACCACAAGGACAGAGTGCCAGGGCCGTCACCATCCTGCTTTGATGGAAGGCTGAAGACCACAGAGCCAACAGATGGCTCTGGTCACCTCCAGGGCAGACAGCAGAGTCCAGGCCAGGCCTTCCCCCCCGCTGCTTTAACCCAGTTAGTTGTCCATGACCACCCAAAAATCAGACGCTGGTGGACCTCGGGGGCAGAGGAAGTCACCGTTCTGGGCGGCATGGCCTCCTAGCTTCTCCACGCTCAGGCTGCTGTTCTGTGAAATCAAGGACAGTCTTATATAAAATTGACCATTGTTAAGATTGGTCACTATCTGTGCAAGAAAACCCCGTTTCAAATAGTCAAATAAACATTTTTCTGTGTGTAAAAAGTAGAATTACTCGGCTAAGTTACTCTCCCTGCGATGGCCAGGCTGCCCCTTTGCAGTGAGCCACAGGTGTCCCACCCCCGCCAGGAACTCTGAGGGCAGAATATGGGCAGGACGGAGCCCTCGGCTGGTAGAGGGACCCGCGTCTGAGCCTTCAGTGGCAGCTGCGGACCAAGGTTGGTAACCACAGAGGGAATACAGTGTGCTCTCTGGGCTCCAGGACCAGGCAGTGCATGCCACGAAAGGGCCAGCTGGCTGCCCTGGGTGCCTTGAATGCTCACAGGCTCCTGCCATGCCCTGCATTTTGGCACCATTCCAACGCAGCTTTGTTGATTCTGCAACCCATAGGAGGAGAAGTCTTTGAATGGATTAAAACAATTTTTTTAACATTTATTTTGTATTTGAAAGGCAGTTACAGACAGGAGAGACAGAAACATTTTCTATCCGCTGGTTCACTCCCCAGTGGCCACGGCGGCCAGAGCTGGGCTGGGCTGAATCCCAGGAATCTTCAGGGTCTCCCACATGGGTGCAGGCGCCAAGCACTTGGGCCATCCTCTGCTGCCTTCCAGGAACATGAGCAGGGACACAGCCGGTGCTCAGATGGGATTTTGGCACTTGCAGGTGAAGTGTTGGCCTGCTATACCACACCGCCAGCCCTGCAGGTGTCTTCATTAAGAAACTGACAGGGGGAGGGGCTGGCGCGATATCATAGTGGTTAAAATCCTCGCCTCGCACACCCGGGATCCTATATGGGCGCCAGTGCTAATCCCAGAGGCCCCGCTTCCCATCCAGCTCCCTGCTTGTGGCCTGGGAAAGCAGTCACGGACGGCCCAAAGCCTTGGGACCCTGCGCCCATGTGGGAGACCCGGAAGAACTGGCTTCGGATCGGCTCAGCCCCAGCCATCGCAGCCGCTTGGGGAGTGAATCATCGGACGGAAGATCTTCCTCTCTCTCTCTTCCTCTCTGTATATCCGCCTTTCCAATAAAAATAAACAAGTCTTAAAAGAAAGAAAGACACTGACAGGAAACATTTGCCAAGCCTTGACCTCATGAGGCTGATCGTGGCTGGGAGCCCGATTCGTGAACCATGCTCAGTGCCAGACCCCAGCGCTAAGGAGTTCATCTGTCATCCTTAAGTGTCTGCCGGGTCACTCGATCCCAAACTGTACAGGGTGGGAACAGTGCCACTTTCTTTACAGCAGAGCTGGCTGCAAGTCCCCCACCCCAGTCCAGCCCTTTCCTGGGCGCCTACGCTTTGACCAGCACCTCCAGCTGCACCACCCAGAGTGGGCCATCGTCAGCTGCTCCTGGTTCCCTGGGGGGACAAGGGAAGGACAATCCTACTTAGATGCCCTCTTCAAGGGGCCCCTGGTCTGAGGGACCCCGAGACCTGGGGAGGAGCTCCAGCAGCCAGCCACGCCAGCGGTGCCCACAGGCCCAGCCAGCCATACCCAGCCAGCGGTGCCCACAGGCCCAGCCAGCCACACCCAGCCAGCGGTGCCCACAGGCCCAGCCAGCCACACCCAGCCAGCGGTGCCCACAGGCCCAGCCAGCCACACCCAGCCAGCGGTGCCCACAGGCCCAGCCAGCCACACCCAGCCAGCGGTGCCCACAGGCCCAGCCAGCCACACCCAGCCAGCGGTGCCCACAGGCTCAGCAGTCTGGCCCCAGCTCCTGGTGCCCTGCGGGGGGCCCCACTCCCCAAGCCTTCAGGAAGGCCAACGGCTGGACATGTCTGTCTACTTCCCAAAGAGCAAGAGCCACACCTCGTCAGTGAGCCCTACAGAACCAAGACATTAATCAAGCCAGGAAAATCTAGAAATAAGTATATTTTCAAGTTGATAAAACGCTCTTTTGAAGATACATTTTAGGCATCGCACAGGTAAGTGAACCCACTGGAGTGTAATTCACTCAGCGCGGGTTTCACCTGCCACCCCTCCCCACAAGCACGCACACGGCCGCGTCCTCACAAAATCCCCGTGAGGTAGGAGGTGCCGACCCCACTCTGCGGGGAGGAGCGGTGGGGGTTACGACCGGAGTGGCCACACTGCTGCCTTCACAACGCCACCGCAACACGGTGCCTGCCCCAGCCACACCGAAAGCAGGCTTCGGCCTCTGGCGGCAGCTAGGCAAAGCCGCAGCGCCCCGCACTGACGGGCTCACAGCTGGTCACCTGCTCCGTGACAGAGTGTGGCTGCACAGGATCAACCCCTTGCAAAGTCTGTAACTCTGGGATCAGAACACCGAAAACAATCATTAAGTGACTTTATACCCAAACGCAAAATATGTAAGTTATGGTAAAGAAAATTTAAAAAAAAAATTAAATTAGAAAGACAGAAGCTGGAGAGTAGTGCTTCCCAGTGTCCTGCGGACAGCAGGGACATGGAGGGCACGTACCAGGAGAAGGACAAGTGACACAGCCCTGTGCCGGCTGCCACCAAGCCCGGGGGGGGGGCAGGAGACCGGCCCGGGGACGCCGATGGGACCTGCTACAGCCGGCCGCAGCGCCCAGAGGTGTCGATGCTTATTGCTCCAAACAGAGGCTGGGACTGGAGACGCCAAGTGAGTCCCCTGGGAATTCACATGGCTGTTTATAAAAAATAGATATGTAAATAAGGTTAAATACATGAAGAGCGAAAGCGCTGGATGAGGAAATTCTTTAGAACTGTGTGGCTGGTCATGCACTTAGGGACAGAGAGATTAAAGCTGTGCTGTTTGTGGCTGAAAGAAAGGTGGTGCACGCACCCTGTGTGCACCAACCACCCGTGACACCTACCCGCTGTGGGTGGGAGGCCTGCAGGTAGCCCACCTGGCCAGGCATCCGCGGGGCCGCACGGCTCACCCCTGGCGGGGCCCTGCTGCCTATGGCTGAGATGTGCTCGGTCCCCCTGGCAGCGACGTCCCACCTAGACTCAGTGCAGCACGGGTGGCTCCAGTGGGTCCGACGTTCTGGGCTCCAGGGAAGTCCCAGGAGAGAAGCTGGGGGCCGGGGCGGCGGGCCCCACCCGTCATAGCTCCACCTTGACGCCCTGTATGAAGGGCAGCCCGGTGGGCACCCTCCTCTTGTACTCCAGGTAGTCCTCGCCGAAAAAGTGGATGAGGGAGATCTCCTCTTCCTCCGTTCGGTCGCGGAAGAAGCGCCACACGGTCAGGGCGTAGACGACGCCACAGACGGGGTTACACAGCATCACCTGCAGGGCGACACCACGGGCAGGGCGCTGGACGGGGGCCACCCGACAGCGCAGCCTCACCACAGGCCCAAGCTCTTCCTCATGGCCGCTCCCCCGTACCAGGGAACAGCAACCATGGGGAGGCCATCCTCGGGTCAGGTCGAGGGCCACAGTCTAGGCGCCCACACAGACATGCTCACCGCCACTGCACACAGCCCACAGCTGCCCTGTCACCTCTCCCTGCCACTAGATTCAGGCCCTGAGGTCCCCAGACACTTCTTCCAGCAGGTTACCGCACACCCGGGACACTCCACTGCCTAAATCTTTGCACAGCAACACCTTGGCCCACCTCGGGTCCAATGTCTGCCTCTTGCCTCCGTCATTCGTGGGCTTTTCCGTTCTCTCTTATTCTTCTTTCAGATTTATTTGGAAGGCAGAGATGCAGCACAATCTTCTACCTGCTAGTTCACCCCTGAATTGTTGCCAATGGCCAGGGCTGAGCTGGGGCCATGAGAACTCCACCCGGGTCTCCCCTATGGACAGTTAGGGCTAGAGCTGAGGTTAGCACCTAGGCCATTCTGTACTGCTTTCCTGACCATTAGCAGGACGCTGGATCAAAAGTGGAGTAGCTGGGCCCAGCGTGGTAGCATAGTAGCTAAAGTCCTGGCCTTGAATGAGCTGGGATTCCATATGGGCTCCGGTTCTAACCGTGGCGGCCTAAAGCCTTGGAACCCGGCACCCGTGTGGGAGACCTAGAAGTTCCTGGCTTCGAATTGGCTGAGCCCCAGCCATCGCAGCCGTTTGAGGAGTGAATCATCAGACGAAAGATCTTCCTCTCTGTCTCTCCTCCTCTCTGTATGTCTGACTTTGCAATAAAAATAAATAAATAAATAAAAAGTCTTAAAAAACAAGTGGAGCCACTGTGAACTGAACCAGTGCTCATCCCGGACGCAGGTGCTGCAGGACATCTGCTTGCCCCGTGGGCTCTAGCATGGCCAGGAGCTCCGAGAGCCAGCATCCTCTGCTCGCGGGGGACTCACTGCCAGCCACTGCTGGCCTCCTGCATTGGTCCCTGTGGACGCATGTCCACTCCACAGGAGACACCCGCCACCACAGCTGGGCACGTGTTCTGACTCCTGAGTTCTGCCCTGACATGCACAGCACACCTGTGAGCTTGTGGGCTCAGCACCACTGGGCACTCAGCAGCGTGCCAAGGCGTGCAGAGCCAGCAGCTGCTTGGAGGCAGCACTAGTGTCCCCATGTGAATGTATGAGGGCAGGGAGGGCAGCGGGCAGGCGGCAGCTCAGTGTGTCACGAGCAGTACTGTAGGACAGAGAACAGTCCTGAGGCTGACGCAGCGGGCTCAACTGTCACCTGTAAAGCCAGCATTCTGCCTGAGCACGGGCTCAAATCGCAGCTGCTGTTTCCAATCCAGATCCCTGTTAACCTGCCTGAGAAGAGCCGCAGGAGGTGACCCACCACCAGCCATGTAGGAGACCCGGATGGAGTTCCTGGCCCCAGCCTAATGCACCCAGGAGGCATAATCATTGTGCCTTCCCAAACACACACACACTGTGCCCAGGGGACACAGTGCAAGCACTTGGGGCGTCACCCGATCCACCCAGGACCACCGTGACCCAAGGATGGCACTGCTAGCACAGGCCCTGCTGTTTTCATGAATGCCATCCATCCAAGGATGGCCACGATGTGGTCTATCACGCCCAGGAAGTCACGGCAATGCGTGCACCTGGTGCTCTGGGTGGATGTTCCCAGGTCAGTCCAGCCCCCAGCCCAGCCATCCTGGGAGCAGAGCCCATCAGGAAGCAGCTGTCAGGAAGCGAAGCCAGCCTACAGCCTGGGACTCAGCAAATCCCCGCAGCTCGCCTTCACCGCCACATGCCCTTGGCCTCCTTAGCACCGGCTGCGTGGCAGAGGGAGCCCCACCTCTCCTCAGCCCCCTGGGGCGCTCCAGATCAGAGTGAGAGAGGCAGGCAGGCCCCGAGTCCCCAGGAGTGTCCTGAAGCTCGTGAAGGGCACCCGTTCCGACCTTGACGGAGCTCTGGTGTGTGGGGGAAGCTGACCCAGTACCTGGGTTCCTATACTCCAGTAGAACCAGCCGACGTAGGAGGGGTGCCGGCACCAGGCGTATACCCCGCTCGTCACCAGCGTGTGGGTGTCTGACTTCTCGTTCTGCACCACGTGGTTGAAGTTGGAGCCGGCCGTGAACATGGCTGCTTTCCTCAGGCATTCTCCGAAGACCACCATGAGCAGCCCCGTGGCGCTGACCCAGGTCATCTGCTTCAGCTCTGCAGGACAGGGACACTGGGTCACACGGGGAGCTTAGGCCCCTGCCAGCACAGGTCCGGGTCTTCCCCATCACTGCCAGGCCCTGCCCTCCTGGAGCAGACAGCCCTCTGGCTCACACTCCGTGTCCCCTGTTTGCTGGTGGACAACAGGTGGTAGCTGGGCTGGGAGGTGCATGCTGGGAGCCGCGTACATCCACACCATGGGCTGTGGGAAGCCCCCGTTGCGAGTGGCTCCAGAGGCAGAGAGAGGGGTTTCCGTTCCTAAACTCCTGCCCGAGATGCCAGCGTGACAGCAGAGGTAAGCCCTGCTGTGGCTGCTGGAGGTGGACGGCCTCCCGGCCAGCGTGCTAACACCCGAGGTTAAAGCAGAGAGGGCAGCTTGCCCTCTGTTCACGGTCAGGGCTCAGCTTTTGCAAATGGCTTAGTGGGGATTAGGCCTGCGAGGTGAGCCCGGAGAGGGCAGGGCCGCTGACCTGGCCAGAAGATGTTTTCCAGCGTGAACTCTATCCAGGAGGACAGCGCTGCGACCGTGTACTCCAGACTGTGGTTCAGAAGGAAGGAGTCCAGGGACAGGCTCTTGGGGTTGTTGACGGCCGTCACCAAGTACTCCGAGTAGTGGAAGAGCGACAGAGAGCACACGTACCTGGTCAGGGAAGATGCGGGGAACGTGGGGAGAGGTCACGGGAGGCCAGACGCCCAGCCAGCCGTGAGCGAAGCACGCACTGGGGCTGGCCTACCTACACACAGGACCTGCGGTCGGCAGGTGCCCGGGCGTGCCCTCGCCTCCCAGGGCTGCAACAAGTGGGATTTTGAGGGTAGGGAAGCCTCGTAGAGTCCCCAACCAGAGGGACAAATCCAAGATAACATCAAGGGGACACGAAACTGAACAAAACGCAAACATTGGCAGTCACCAGGGAGCTGGCTCCACAGTGCCAGCACATAGGGCAATGCTCCCCAACGGGCAAGGCTTGGTCCAGGGGGCACTGAAACCACCCCGAGGTTAAAGTCATATGGTGACTGAGGGGGACCCACTCACTAGACTGGGAACCCACCAAGAACCGAGATGGGAGAGGGGCGTCGGGATGGGGCTGCCCCTTCGGGCCACAGAGGACCCCAGTGCCCACAACACTGCAGGTGGAGGAGGACGGCTGCCAGGGAGACGCAGTCCTGTCACCCACGCCCCTACAACAAGGCGTCCTTACCAACCAAAGTGGTTCCAAGATGACTGGCTAAAACTCAAGAGCACGCCGCAGCCGAAGACGAAGCCGAGGAAGCACGCCCGGATGGCGATCTGAAAGGCAGCCCGCAGGCAGGGCACTGACCGGCTGGCCACCCCCTGGGCAGGCAAGGCACTGACCGGCCGGCCTCCCCCTGGGCAGGCAGGGCACTGACCGGCCAGCCTCCCCCTGGGCAGGCAGGGCAGTGGGCAGCAGGCGGAGCCCATGTGCCAGGCAAGGGGTCTGCTTTCAGACTCCGCGCTGCCCGACCCCGCACCCACCTCCCGGGCCTAAGGTGACGGTCAGCCCGGGTCCAGTACTTCCTAGTGGCCGCCGCCACGAGCGGCTATCCTGCCCAGCCTGGACCCCAGACCGACCCCAGGCTGCGCGGCAGGTGGGTCCGCACCCCTCGACTTATGTAAAAAGCTCGCGGCTGCCACGGAACTCCCCGTCCACCGCAAGCCTGGCCCGCGGGAGGCCGGGCGCCGGGTCCCAGCCCCGACCCGCACCTGGTACCGCGTACCTGGTACCGCGGCGGCCGGTAGAGCAGCAGCAGCAGCGCGTTGAGCCCGGCCACGTAGAGCGCCAGCCCGGTGCGGCCCTGCAGGCCGGCGCGCGTGAGCAGCGGCAGCGCGAGCACCGAGGCGCCCAGCAGGAAGGTGGCGAGGCTGAGGCGCGCCTCGGAGCCCGGCGGAACCCGCGCCGCGCAGCCCGCCATGGCGCAGGGCGGCGGACGAGCGGGCGGCGGACGGCGGCCGCGCACACTGGAGCCCGGGCAGACCGCGCCTGCGCACGGCGCCGCCGACGCCAGCCGCGGAAGGGCAGCCGCCCGGAGCCGCGCGCCGCCGGCCTGTTCTCGCGAGAAGAGGGTGCGCGCCCGGCCCCGCCCCTTGGGGAACGGCCTCGCCCGGGCGGAGCGGCTGCGGAAATGGGGTCGCGGGCGCGCTGCGTTTCTGTCCTCAAGCACTTCGCAGTTAGAAACGACCCCCCGCTCACCTTGGGTCGTCCCCGCAGATGGGCGCAGCGGCCACCGAGTGCATTAGCCGGGAGTTGGAGGGGAAGCGGGGCAGCCAGGACTCGAACCGGCGGGCAGGTCGCGGAGGCGGGAAGGGAATGCTGGAGCTGCAAGGCAGCAGCTTCATGTACAGCGCCGGCATTTCAAGGATAAACTGCTCCTTGCTACGCGAGCTCTGAGAGCTGACGGAGGAGAAGGCCAGCAGGAAATGACTTTAAGCCCAGACTAGGATACTGGGCAAGGCATCTTCCCCTCCGCCCATCACCTTGTCCCTGGCCCAGCGTCCTCTCCCACCCTGCGGTGAGGTCGGGGCTGGACTCAGAAGGGGCCGACGATCGCTGTAGCGTAGTGGCTAAAGTCCTTGCCTTGCCCGTGCTGGGATCCCGTATGGGCGCTGGTTCATGTCCTGGCTGCTCCACTTCCCATCCAGCTCCCTGCTCGTGGTCTGGGAAAGCAGCAGAGGACGGCCTAAAGCCTTGGGACCCTCCAGTTCTACCACATGGGCTCAGGATCTCAAGGCCTTGGGCCGTTTTCCCAGGCCCCAAACAGGGAGCTGGATGGAAGCGGGGCTGCCGGGATTAGCACCTGTGCCCATATGGGATCCCTCACATGCAAGGCAAGGACTTAAGGCTTTAGGCTATCACTCCTGTTTCGAAATAAATCGTTAAAATTAAATTAAAAAGAAGGAGGGGCCGTGGCTCCGGAGTGCCATCGGCCAGGGCTGGAGGTACCACCGGGAGCTGCCGCAGGGACTGGCAAGTTGGTCAGTCTGTGCGCACATAGTCACGCCCCTGACTCAGACCCGCTGGAGGACACCCACACAACACCTTCCAACCCAGCAACCACACCCCAGCCCAAGCCGCCTACTTTAGGACCAGGAGGGAGAGCTACGCAGCCTGAGGTGTCTTCCCAGCCCTTTTCTTGTAAATGGTTTTGTGCCAGGTGCTTGGAGCCATGCACAAAGGCAGCACCCCTGGGGTCCTCCCCGCCCCCACAGCTGCCTCCAACCCCAGACCCCTGGGAGGCCCGAGAACCCCCCGCCGAAGCTGGGCTTTTCCCCACCTTCTTACTTGGCATGTCCGAATGAGGGACAGAGGGCAGGTAGCGGAGTGGTCAGGTGCATGCCAGGGGCCGTGAGTGGATCGTGCCACCTCCCGCGGCTGAAGGCATCCCACTGCCCTAAGTGTGAGCTAAGCCTGGCCCACGCAGAGGAGTCCAGCAACCCTGGCACGGTGTGTTTTAGGCTCTTGCCAGGCCTCTGCCCTGCCTGCGAGGGACCTGTGCAGTGTGGCTGCAGAGGTCCCCAGAAGGAATCCTGTTCTTGCCAAGACGTCCTCTCCCCTGCTTTGGCCACTGCAGACTGTCCCCTCACCCCTGAACCCCGGAAATGAGTGTGATTTATGAATACTACAGCCCAAAATGTACAAGCCGTGCACATACAAAGGGGCCGGGTAAATATTTAAAGACTAGAGCCGGTGGGGGAGAAGCACAGAAGGGGCGGGACAATGGGGGTCTCTCGGAATTCACTCTCCCCAGCTGAGCCAGGCCAGCCTCAGTCAGCATGGATGCACTTGCTGCTCGCCCACTTGAGTGCCACCCATTGTCCCCCTGAAGAGCCCTGGGCTATTGGAAGTCCCAGTACAGCCGAGTGAAACAATCACAGCCTCTCCAACCCCCTCGGCACAGCCCGGCCTTTTGCTCTGCCCTGATCATTAATTACATGGAGTGGTCTCTTTGGGCATCTGCGAAGGGGCACAGCGGCGTTCTTCCCCTGGGCACCCAGTGTGTCCCCCACATCCCTTGCCTCCGTGGCTCCCGGCCGTCACCTGTGATGGGCAGTGGGCTGCTTAAGGTGGCTCTCGTCCCCGGGGTCAGCTCATCCGGCATGTTTTGTCTTTTGCCAGGGTCAAGGAAACGAAACGAGGGACAGGCAGGGTGGTGGTGGTGGGCAAACACAGCATTGTGCCTCAAATTCCCCAGCTTGAGAAAGTGGGGGTCCCCAGTAGCCCCACAGGCCCTCGAAGCCTCAGCGATTCCACAAGGAAGTGGGTGCCTGGCACCAACAGAGGGGCGCCTGGGACCCCGCCCCCCGCCGCCTCCGTCCTGGTGTTGCAGGATTTTTGACTCTGAATATGGCAGCAACCTCAAATTCTTGTCTCGCAGGAAAGAAGAATTTTCATGCGGACACAGTTTAGTTTTAACGCAAGATTTATTAGAAAAGCTGAGAAGAGAAGACTCCCGTCCTAGCGACGGGAGGGGGTTTTGAGATAGAAAAGACCCTCACCCCCTGCCATAGTGGCAGGAGGAAAAAAGAACCCGAACCCTCTACCATAGTGGCAGGAGGACAAGAAGCCAAAACCCGAATGAATGGTGGGGAATGCACCTTTTAAAGGTTTCCCTCAAAGATGTTTCTGCATAAACAAAGAAAATTACTGGTTTCCATGGTTCCTGGCCTTGGGACAAAAGGTCACAGAGATACCAGACATAGGACATTCCAGGCCTTAGGCAGATGTGTATTACTTCTTCCTGCTCTCCTTTCAATGATAAAGAGATCAGCCTGAGGCCCTCCCACAATGGCTGGAGGTGATGGCTGATACTTCAGGTGGGGAATTGATATGCTAATAGCAGCCCTGTCCCATGGAAGAGACGTGCCCTGGTGAATCCAAGACATGGTGGGGAAATTCTCTTTTACTCGGGGACCCAGAATACCCTAACTGCCTACTACCCACTCTAACTCCTCTCTCACTGGGGCCTGTGCTCCTTTCTGAGCCGCCCTGGGGACCCCAGGTGCTAAAGATGGAAAGTCGGCGGTGGCCTACATGCAGGTTCGCATAAGTTCGTTGCTAAGTTGGTCGCTGCCCTGTCCAAGGGCAACCCAAGAGCGCAGGGAGGAGGCAGGTGGACCCCCGTCTCGGGCGCCGCTGCTCTGCTCGGCGCCTGCTCCAGGAAAGCCCCCCCAGAAGGCTGGCCGACAGTGCGGTGGGGCCCGGGAGGACTGGGAGGACTGGGAGGACTTCACTGGGAGCGGGGACTCTTCTGCAGCCTTCCCAGGGACCTTGCGAAGAGCTTTAACCTAGTAGGACAGCCGCGGCCCAGGGACCGAGCGGGACTGTGGGTGAAGCGGAGAGGACAGAAGGGAAGTGAAGGAAACGGCCGGGGTGGGGAATGGGGGCGCTTGCGACCCCAGCAAGCGTGGCCAAAGGGTCCGGACCCAGCGGCTGTTGGTGGTGCGGGAGCCGGGCAGGGTGAAGAGGAGCTCGGAAAGCAGGGGCGCTTGGCCCAGGTGGAGGGGGCGCAGGAGAGGGAGCGGAGCGCTGGGTGCGGGCAGAGGCAGCGGCCGCGCACCTTCCCACCGCGGCGGGCTCGCTTCCCGCAGCCAGAGCAGAACATTGCGAATTAGCGCATTTTGCGGTCAATTTTCCACTGCTTAAGGATCACTAAGCCGCCCACGTGAGCGCTTCCGGGAGCCCGAGGCGCCACTCTGTTGGTGGCCCCAGAGCAGCGGGTGCCCGGGTGCAGGGTGGGGGTGCAACGGGGGGAGGGGACCCCCTTTTATGGCGACCCTAACTCTGGAGAGGGCGGGCCTGGCATCCCGCTGCGGGCCGCGAGAGCTGCCCGCCGGGGCCATTGGGTTGCTAATGTCGCGGACTGAAAGGTCCGGGAGGCGGTTTTATGGGGAGGGGTTGTAATTAGAGACAAATTGCCCCGCTGCCCGCGCGACTCCCCGACAAAGGGGCGGGAGGGAGCCGGCCGGGGCGAGGCGTGCGCCCGGCTGCGGGGCAGATGTGCGGCAGCTGGAAGCCCGCGCGCAGCGGGGCGCCCGGAGTTTGGCCCGGCGGAGGCGGGCGAGGGAGCCGCTTTGTGGGACTCGCACAAAGCCCTGAACACTCGGCTGCCCCCTTTGTGCCCGGCCGCCCCGCCCGCCCGCCCCGCGGGACCTTTGTTCCGTGCCGCCCCACCGCCTCTAGCCCGGGCCTAGGCGCACGAGGGCCGCCCGGACCGGCCGGCCCTGGCGCTTCAAATCCGTCCGGCGGCGCGCGCCAGTGCCCTCCGTCCGCATCGCCGGCTTCGGCCCCACCGTCAGCTCCCGGGCTCGATCTCTCGGATCCGGCCCCAGCGCCACGGGGAAGGCTGGGGCGGAGGAAGGGAGCCCCAGAACACTGCTGTGGCCGCTGCCTGGGGCTGAAAGGGGGAAGGCGGGGCGCGATTCTCCATGGTCCTTGGCGCCTGGGAACGCAGCGGTGCCGCGAGGCCCATCAATACCCCGAGCGAGGGCGAGTGGGGAGGGTGCTCTGGCTGGACGGCTGAGCTGGGAAGGGGCGGCCCCCCCACGCCCACAGCTTCCCCTCCCCCACCCTGGAGCCCTGCAGAAGCCAACTGCAGCCAGTGGTCCCAAGAAAGTCCGCTTTTTGCACACCCCCTCCCAACAAAAAAACCAGGAGAGCCTGGTAAGAGGCGCTGCCTGAGTTTGAACCCAGCGCCTTCTCTAGAGGTCACCCTCTGGGGCCCACATGAGCTCAGGTCACACTCCTGCGCGGGCGGGGGGGGGGGCGTGTTCCTGCCTGGGCTGAGCAATGGCGAGGAGTGGGAGCCCTGGATTCCCAAACGTGCAGAGTGAGACCTCTTCCAGGAGGGCAGCTGGGCAGCCATCACTGCAGCCACTGGGCCGGCAGGCTGCTGTGCAGGACAGAGGCAGATCTGTCCCCAGAGGGCCACAGGTTGTCTGCCTGGGGCCACCCTCCTGCAAGCCGAGGACTGGTGGCGGGCTTGGATGACGCCGTCTGGCTGACTCACAGCACTGGGAGCTCAGGCTACATCTCCATGGTGGCCCTGCGGGCGGGCAGCACGCTTTAATGGGACACATGTCAGTGGACCCCACGGGCCCTGCCTGCCAGGCTTTGAGCAGCCACAGGCAGAAAATCGGTACATTGTCCGGCCATGAGGGCGACTGCGGCGTTGCCGGCCTGGGCTAGAGCGGAAAGCAGGTGTCGCTGGCTCGCATCTTCATCAGGAACCAGCGAGGTTGGGAGTTCTGTCACGCTCATTAGGGAATTTGGACGGCACCGGGTCCCTCAGCGAGTAAGCCCTGGGATGCTCAGAGACGCAGAGCAGTCCAAGTTCGGCACGCGAACCAGAGGATGAGGCCCAGAACGACAGGAGCAACAGGGGATGGGAGGGCTTCACAAACTTGGAAAGCAGCCAGAGAGATAGTAAGCAGAGATGCTTCCTAGGGCGGGAGCCCAGTGCAGGAGGTGGCCCCCTCCCCCTCAGGTCCCGGCCCCCCAGTCTGAAGGGCCTCATTGACATGTAAACGAATTCCTCTATAAAGGTCACAAATCACTTTCGATTAGCCAGTGCACACAAGGCAGCATGGGCAGCGAGCCCGCCACCAGGGACAGTCCTGGTGGGCCCGCCAGCAGCTTCCGCAAGGTTTGGAGTCCTGAGGGGGGTAGGGTGGGGGCCCTTCCCTGGGTGGGGAGGCTGGGAGCAGGTGGCAGCCCCTCCGCCGTTCCCCTAAAGGCCACCTGTCCACAGATCTCCAAGCCACTAATGGAGAAAAAGCGTCGCGCCCGCATCAACGTGTCACTGGAGCAGCTCAAGACACTCCTAGAGAAACATTACTCGCACCAGGTGAGGCCGGCACAGGACATTGGCCCGACCCTCTGCCCAAACCCATCTCCTGCCAGCCCACACGCTAAGAGCCCTCCCACCTGTGATCAGATCCGCAAACGCAAGCTGGAGAAGGCGGACATCCTGGAGTTGAGCGTCAAGTACATGAAAAGCCTGCAGACCTTACAAGGTAGAAGGAGAGGGGCGCTGGTGGAGCCATAACTGGCTGGGGAGGATGGGGAGAACCGGACTCCTCCGGAGGAGGGCCTGGCTGTGCGGCTGCCTCCTCTCCCTTCCCTTTCACATTTCTCTCCGCAGGGCTCTGGCCGGTGTCCAGTGGAGCTGAGTTCGCATCCTGCTCCCGGGGCTGCCTACCGGGCGTCAGCCTGCTCCTGCGGCGCAGAGAGGAGTGCACGGGCGGGCTGAGCTGCCCCCGGGTGCCCGAGCGCCCGGCTGGCTGCAGCACCATGGACAGCGGCCGCCCCGGGCCGGAGGCGCCCTCCGCGCGGGGCCCCTGCGCCTGGGCTCGCTGGGCTCCGGCGTCCTCCACCGGCGGCCCGCCGTCCACACCACCCCTGCTCCTCCTCCCTGGAGACCTCCCCGGTTCGTCCCCTAGCGTCTTGGCTCCACCGCCAGCGTCGCGCAGCCCACCCGAGAGCCCGGGACCCGGGCTGCGCGTGTGGCGACCCTGGTGAGGCCCAGAGGACGCCTCGCATTCCGGGGGCTTCCCGTTGGGTCTGGAGATGTAGAAACCGCTTGGAGCGCTCTCTCGGTGGTGGCCACCCCAAATCGCCCTGTTATGTTTTGGGAGCTGGGTGGATTTGGAGAGCTCCGCGCCCTTCACGCGCGCGGAGAAACGCGCGAGCCCGCTCCCTGCAGCCCTGCTGCTGGGGCACAGTCGCTGTCCTCTCGCTCGGGTGTGGGGCCGCGGGTGTGTCTTAGGAGCCCGTCCCCGCCCGGCGCGGGGCGGGGGAAGGTCGCGGTGGGCAGCGGCTCGGGCCCCCTGGCAGCGAGGAAATCGCTGCCCCGCCCCAATCCATTCAGCCGGCCGCCCGCGCCGGGTTCTCGCCGGCACAAAGCCGCCCCGCCCGCCAGCGGTCCCCTGGTCACCTCCCCGCCCCCCACCCTCTTAGCTACACTCGCCTCTACCCTCCAAGCACGCGCGCATCGTGCACACGATCCCCAGCTCCCGCTCTGCGCCCCATTTCCCCCAGCAGCCCCGTGCGTTTTCCAGGCTGCGAGAAGACCCGCGCGCGCTCTTCCCGGGACAGGCGCTCATCTTCCACCACTGAAGACCCCCGTCCCCGTACACTGCGTCTGTAACGATAGGGTTTGCGCACGGCTCTCGACGACCCGGCCCGCGAGTTGGTCCGTGAGGTCGTGGCTGCGCTCGGACTTGAGCGGTGGGAAGAGACCCGGGAGAGTCAACCGCTTTCCTCCTTCGACCCGCGAGGGGCACCTCGTCCTCACCGGCGTGTGAATGGGAATAAAACCAATGAGGGCGGCTTTTCCCCTCGAGGTCCACTCGGGTGCAGCCTCCTGAACTGCAAACACCACCTTTGAAGAGCCTTCCTTCTCCTGGCGGCCGCCGGCGTAGGGGGCCGCCCTGGTTGGTCACTGCGCCTGGGCAGCCGGACGCCTCCTGCTCCGCCTCCCGGAAGGGTGCTTCTTATCCACCCGCGCGCCGAGCCCGGGAGCAGTCTGCTGGCCACCAGGTGGCGGCCGCTCACTGCGGACCCCAAGGCACCCCAACGCCTGGGCCGGAGACGGGGCGCCCCAGGCAGGGCTTCCTCCGACTGTCACAGTGGCTGGCAGCCCTGACACGGACCCCTGGGCAAGCGTTACCACTTGCACCATAAGGGACTTTCTCCGATTGCTGTCCCTTTCCGCAGCCCCACATCCCTCTCACCTGCGAGGACACGGGGCAAGGTGGTGGGATAGCAAAAATGCAGGCTGTAGCCAGCGAAACCCTGGGGTTACTGCTTCCAAGAAGGCAGGTGCAGAGCGCTGGGTGCAAATCATGAGCAAATTTTTTATTGAGTCCTGTACAGACAAGAAATGCCTTGTCGGAGAGTACAAATGAGTCCCTGGCTCTGGGCTGGGCAGTTAAGAACAGTCCCTTCCCAGGTAGCCCACGGTGACGCTCCTTAGAAACCCAGCCAACAGGCCCAAGGCTGGACAGAGCGGGAGAGAGGGCACCAGGCTCAGAGTCCTTGGGTGGGGCCACCCCACCCCCACTTCTATTTCCTGTTAAAAAACCGCGCTGGGTTTGGGATCATGGTCCCCATTGCGCCTATTGCCATTTTTATAAAAGAACGTGAAAACCCATGTGATAAAACAGGCCAGCTTGGGCTGGAGACAGTGGCTGGCTGGTGACCGCTGCCTCCACTGGACGTGTCAGTGCTCAAAGGCATAGCTACGTCAGCCGGAGGCGGTACCTCTGGCCCCATGGCCAGGGAGGAGGCACAGCCAAAGCTGAGACGGAGTGGAACAGCCCCCACTCCCCCTGCCTGTTTCTGGGGCTGGGACCCTGTCCTGAGGCTAACTCTGTCTTTATTGCCCTTTCAGCTGTGCCCAGACCTTGCCTGGGCAAAGACCAGCAGGGGGTCTGACCTCTGGAGTCAGGAGGAGCGTGGGAGGGAAGGACCTGCACAGCTGGGTGCACAGGTGCGTAGGGCTGCAGCCAGGGCCTGCAGATTCCCTCCCCCTCTGGCGTGCACACTCAACCTTGGCAAGGAATCAGGGTGGCTGATGTGTTGGGGGGCAGGCAACTTTGGCAGAGTACCGAGGGCAGGCAAACAAGTGGTGGTCAGGTGGTGGGGTCATCAGGGGTGGTGGTGCAGGAGTTGTGCTTGACTGGAGAGCAGGATGGCTTTCCAAGGGGCTGAGTTGTGCTGAGGGTGCGGGGAGACCCCACACCAGGGACTGGCCGCCATAAGTGACTGACCAGGTGCACCCAGTGGCCAGGGCCCAGGAAACGTCGTCAAACAGCCCTGAGAGTTAATGTGGCCACCTGCTTGTTACAGATGGGGAAACTGAGGCAGCCAGGGACATGTGTGCCCAGAGCTTGTTTGGATTCTGAAGCTCCCTGCCTGTGCTTAGAGACCCAGCGCCCCCTCCCCGGGGCATGCCACCGTTCCAGCACAGGGCAGAAGGCAGAGTTGTGCAGGGTCCAGGAGCTGTTGCCTTCTACCCCTCCAAGGGGCGGAGGGGCTGCTTTGTGGTGTTGGCCTCCTTCCAGGGTTCCCTGCTTCCCGAGTCCAGCTCCGCTGCTGGCTGAGCAGTGCTCAGCTCCAGGCAAGGCCAGCAGGGAGGAGCCAGCAGATACAGGCGCAGGGCCACGCCCCTGCCCCTCTGCGGGTCTTACGCTCGCAGTCGGGGCGACAGAGGCGGCAATCTTTGGTGCTGGTGTCCTGGGGAGGCACTGGCGCGGGCCCTAGGACGCCGAGCCCAGGGAGCCCGAGTGCAGCGTGACATAGCCGGAGGACTCCGAGGGCGAGCTCAGGAAGCTGCTGGTGCTGCCACCGCCGCCCGCCACGTGCAAGCCCCCCGGCTCGCCCCACGACGCGCTCAGGCTGGTCCGCAGGGGCCCGGCGTGCGCGAGTGTGTCCCGGCGCGGGCCGGGGCTCCGCTGGCCACTGCCAGGGGACGTCGGCGCTCTGCCGTCCATGGCGGCGGGGAAGGTGGCGGGTGGGCCGGGCGGCCGGCGCAGCGCCTGCGGCTCTCGCTCAAAGGCAGTCAGGGCGAAGGCGCCTGGCAGCGGCGAGGCCGAGGCCGAGCGGGCACTGGGCCTGGGCCCGGGGAGGCGGCGGTGGCGGCGGCCGGGGCTGCCGGGCGGAGAGTCGTGGGTGCTGTCCAAGGGGCGCAGTGGGAGCAGGCTCTCCGCCGAGCGGCGGCGGGGACGGAACGGCGGCGCGTCCTCGGCCAGGGCCAGCAGGCTGCCGTGGCACCGCTCAGGCCCTGGCGGCAGCACCAGCTGTGCCAGCGTGGCCAGGTCCTCGCCTGAGCCCCAGCGTGGCAAGAAGGTGGGGGGCAGCGGGATTGCGGCCCACACGTCCGCGTCGTCGTGGGAGGAGCGCCTTGTGGCAGGGACCTGGAAGAATCAGATGGGCTTGAACCTCAAGTTGTCCTTGGGGCTCAGGCCGCTGCCTCCCCACACCCCCATGTGGGGCGGCCCCCACCTGCAGGTACTGCATCCTGCTCTCCTGCAGCGGGCGCAGCGGGTAGAGCTGGGGTAGGCCTCCTTCTGCAGCAGAGAGCTCATACTTGGCCATCCTGTCCAAGGCCACCAGGTCGCTGCCATAGCCGTAGTCCGCAGAGCGCTCCAACACCAGTTCTGGGGCGATGCCCCCCTCCAGACTGGTCTCTGCAAAGGGTGGCAGGGACTCAGGGCACCTGGGAGTGACCCTGGACACTCCCAACCCCAGCACCACCCCCACAAAGGTAGAAAGAGCTGGTTACTGGGAAACAGAAACGGGCGGGTCCTGGCATCAAGCCGGCCCTCTCCTCCCAGTGCATGGAGCCGGCCTCCTCCCGTGGCACCTGGGCAGCTGTGGGGCCCAGCCCTAGGGGAGTGCTGCTATGGAGCTCCCAAGGTCCCCCAAGTTGGGCGTGAGCCGGGAGATTTGGGGGAGCCCACAGCTCACCCCCTCTGCAGGGCTCTGTGCAACACCTGGCTTGGTCCCTCCCAGGGGTCCAAGTACGTTTGGGGACACCGCAGGGGAAGTCTCCAGGGTCTTCCTCACCCTCCTCGGCGTCCTCGTTGTTGGCCATGAGGGCCACGCACTTCTCCCAGATGGCCTTGAGGTCAGCCCGGTAGCGGTCGCAGGCCCACAGGAAGACGGGCAGCAGCAGGGCCTGGGCCACGGAGCACCACAGCACACACAGCACCATCCAGGGGGCTGCCGCATCGGCCCGCAGGCTGCTAAAACTCACCACCTGCGGGCACAGGGTGCAGCCTGGCACCCAGCAAGTCCCATGCCCCCTGCTTCTCCCTCCCAGACTTGGCGGGCGGTGACAGGTAGAGCTCCAGGTCTGGGGTGGAGACGGGCTGGAACCGGGAGACCACGAGGTTGGAGCCACAGCTCCAGCGGTGCCCAGCACCCCTGCCACCAAGGCACCCTACTGACACTGGTCCCTGGGAAGAGGTGGGGGCACAGATCGTATCTGCTTTAAGAGGGGAGGTGGGAGACCAGTTTGGAGATGGTCTGCCATCTGCTCAGGACCCCAGCAAGCCACCCGCAGTCCCTATCCTGGCCAGTCACCTCTTCATACTGCCCCTCCTGCAGGGATCTAAGACACTGCAACAAATTCCAGAGGCAGAGGGTACTACTGGACTGCCTTTGGGCCTCTGCACAGGGACCCCTGGATGCACCTGCACAGTGACACTTAAGGAGCCCCAGCTGGGCGGCTGGGCTGCTGGCAGGGGAGCGTGTCAACCGCTGACCTCTGCTGTGACCACGGCAGACTGTGTGACCCTTGGGAAGTGGCGAAGGTTCTAGAACTGGGCCCTCTGACATCCATGATGTGCCCTCTACCTGGGATGGTGAAGTGGGGCTCACTCAGAAACACAGGGTCCAGGCAGGGGTGGGCATGGGGGCTCAGCGGTGGCAATGCCCCTTGGGATGCCTGGCTTCCTGTCTCAGCCTCCTGCTTGCCCACACCCTGGGAGGCAGCAGGTGACAGCTCAAGGGACTGGGTCCCTGCCACCCGCACGGAAGACCCCACGTTGAATCCGCGGGCTCTTGGTTTTGGACCTGCCTAGCCTGCTGTTGCGGGCATGTGGGCAGTGAGCCAGTGAACAGATCTTCCTACTTCTGTCTCTGTTTTTTGAATGAAACGAACTACTAAATGAACATATAGTAAGAAAAGAAACAGTCAGTGCGTGTGGTGAAGGGCCCTCCTGCCCTGCCAAGGAAGAAGCTGGGGTGTACCCTACCCTCTGAAGGGCTCCACTCTGTGCCCACAGCACTGTGTGGTTCTTGGAGCAGTGTCACCTGACTGGTTCCTTTGGCACAGGAGCCAGGGGCACCCAGCCCCTCTGTACACAAAAGGACCCTTCAGCGGGGAGGGCGGGTGGGGTGGAGGCTGCTGGGGGAAGGGACAGAAGGAGCTGCGTCTGATTGCCTTTGCAAGTCGCTCAGGGCATGCGGTCCTGTCCTGCAGCTCAGCTCATGCCCTGGCCCCAAGCTCCCTAGGTGTCTCATTGCAGACCCCTCGCAGGGGCCTGGGCTGGAGCCCGCGGCAGGAGGGCTTGGCTCCAGAGTGCCAGAGGTCGCAGGCAGCACTGTTGGCCTTCGGACCTGTTGCCAAGGCCTCCTCTAGGTTAGCCCCTATGTGCACCCTTCCTCGTCCTAGGATCAAGAGTGACCTTGAGGATTCAGTCACTTAAAGCACCCTGCAGTGTGTCCAGCTCTGTCCCAGAGCCAGGCTTCCCACCCTGACCCTGTCACCCACCAGCACAGGAAAGCCCATGAGGCAGTCATACATGACGACAATGGTGGCCACAAGGCCGGTGATCTGCAGCGAGGTCCTGGCAGGCTCAGAGCCGTCGACGGACGCACGGCGCTTGCCCTGGGCATCCTCCACCACGATGGCGGGCACTGTGAAGGCGCGGCGGTCGGCCTGGCGCCCCACCTGCCTGGCCAGCGTCTGGAAGAGGGCGATGGCAGTGCAGACCACACCCATGGCCACGCTGCCGCCCACCAGCAGCAGGAAGCAGACGCCGAAGCCCAGGCCGATCTCGGCCACGATGAAGCGGCAGCCGTGGGTGTAGAAGCGCTCGCTCGTGTCATGCCAGCCCACGGCGGGCAGGGCTGACAGGATGAAGGACACCATCCAGATACCCATGACCGTGTGTACCGCCTGCTTCTTGGCGTTGCTCAGCCTGGCACAGGGGGCGGAGGGGACAGAGGGACAGTATCACTCACAGAGGGTCCTGGCTACATAACCCGACCACCAGCATGGCAGTGATCCTATGCACGCCGGCAGCCTCAAGCCAGTCCCCTACCCCCAGGTGTGGCACTCACGTGGAGCACCCCGAACCTGTGAGCGCTCACCGGTAGTTGACGGGCCAGCGGACCATCCACATGCGGTGGTAGGAGAGCGAGGTGACGGAGAAGCAGGTGGCCAGGGTGAGGGTGTAGAAGGTGGACACGAAGACCTTGCAGAGGCCCTCATTCCACTCGTAGTCCGGGCGCTGTCGACGCAGCTGCACCACAGCGTAGGTGGCAATGGGCACCGCCACGTTGAGCATGTGCGTGGCCGCCAGTGTGCACAGCAGGAATTCCAACGGCTTCCACTTCTGCTGCTTGGCACCCACGCTCAGGATGCCCCAGGCATTGGCCAGCAGGGAGAGGCCGCCACACGCCAGCCAGCCCACTGCACTGCCGGGTAGTCGCCGCTCGTCACTCATGGTGCACCCGAGAGCCGGTGCGTGGCCGGGGCATCGTCTTGGAGTCAGGCCATGGGTTCATCCACAGAGGCTCATGGGTGTTGGCGACCATGCATGGCTGGGGGTGTGAGGAGGGGCAGTGAGTGGGCAGCGTGGCCACTGGGGGAGAGACCCCTGCCTTAATTCATTGCACCTCCTGTGGGCTAGCCACCTTTCTTGACTCCCACGTGACCTGATCCAGGGGTCATGCCCACCCGGGCTGGGGTAGTCTGCCTCTTCTGGTCTCATCCTTTCCCAGCTGACCTCCCTTGTAAGGCGCCCACAGACCCCATGTTGGCCACCAGCACGCTCTGGCCAGCGGCCTCTGACTGTGAAAGCTGGGCCTGGGACTCGCACAGTGGACAGAGCAGTCAGCAGTATTCCCCGGATGGCTCAGGCACCAGCTATCTGGGGGCTGCTCAGAGCCTCCCCAGAGCCTCCCCTTCGGGCAGGTGGGGGTGGGTGCAGGCCAGGACTAGGCCTGCTGGCAGGAGGCATGTGTGGGCACGCAGCCATAGGGCCTGCTAGCAAGTTCCTCCCTCCCCCATTCCCCGGTGCCCTGGTGGGTCACTGGGCTGGTCTTAGGCCCAAGTGCTCTGCCTGCACGCAGTCCTTCTCGCCTACCTGCCAGCCCCATGGGCACCTCCTGCCACAGTATCCCCTGGAGAGGAGAGGCTGCTGCCCAGCCAGCTGGCAGCACCCCTGCCTGTAGGAGTCCTTTGCTCTGTCCATGGCTTGGCTACCCTGAACGTCCAGCGGGCCTCAAGGAAGTGCCCCTGTCCACACCCCTCCTGGCCCCTGACCCAGTCTGTGACACCAGCTTGGGGACTGCCTGACCACACAACTTCCTTTCAGAACATTTATTAGGTTCCTGCTTCTGTGGGGCTGCTTCTCCCGACTTGCCACTCCACACGGGAGACAGGTGGCCCTGGTGGAGTCTTCGCTGGCCACTCCCATGGACGTCCAGCCCCCCATCCCAACCCTTCCAGCCTCCCTGCAGATAGCACACATGCCCTTGGCTCGGGCTGCTGCCCTCACTTCTCCGTGTCTCCTTTGAGCTGTAACCAGGCAGTGCAGCACTTCCTGGAAAGCATGTGCTGTTGGCAAGCACTCAGACGGGAGCTGAGCATGCAGCAGGCACTCAGTAAGTGCTTGACATCCACACGGGGCTATGAGAGGCTGCATACAGCCCCAGCCTGTCATCTCAAGAGCCAAGGCAATGGAGGGCTGGGAGGTGTGGGTGAGCCTGACCTCGGCCCCCTTGGCCAGGCCCTGGGGGACGGGGGCTGCAGCACCACCTCCAGGCACAAAAAACTGAACTCAGCCTGTACCTGCTTCTCCCTCAACTCCCCAGCCCTGCCTAGGGGATCCCTGTGGCCTTGGCTCAGCCCCCCCCGGTGCACACGCTCAATGCTGGCACAGAATGGCAAAGCTCTGCCCTTTGCCCAACCCTAACAGTGCATGGCTGTAGGGAGAGCTGTGGGTAAAGGGTGCAGCCATGAGAGTATCCAGAAGAGGCGGAGAGAAGAACCAAGCCACGCAGGCCTGAGCCAGTACTGACTTCCACCCGCCTGACCCACAGCCCTGGAACGTTCTGGAAGAAGGCATTTTTTTTGAGTGCATGGATCTAAGGTCTGGCTCTTATCTGGACCTGGGCAGATGAGAATGCAGCCTGCAAGCTCAGAGAGGCACAAAAAGCAGGGCTGGCTAGGGCTGTCTTCCTGGGAGCTGCGTTCTAGGGGTCCAGAAGGAGTGTTGGGGTGAGAAGTGTCTTCAGGGGTGAGGCACCCCTGCCTAGGGCATGGGCTCACACGTCCACTTGGGGTCAGTCCTGCCCCGCGCCCTGCTGGTGCGCACTGCTCTCAGAGCGGCCCAGTGCTGGTGCAACCATCCAGGGACCCACCCGCTCCTGGAAGAGGGACCATCCCGGGGCCCACCCGCCCCTGGAAGAGGACTCTGCGTGGTTGGCGGGAGAGCCACGCGTGACGTCAAGGCCCCGGGCCAATGAGACCGCACGGCCCCGGGGCTCTATTGCACAACAAAGAGAACCCAGAACTTGAAAGGAGTCCCCGGGCTCCAGCTGGCCAGCGCCCCGTGCTCTCGTCCCCCCGACTTGGTCTCTGCGCAGATCTCGCAGGGCCCAGGGCGGGGTGCCTCCGCATCTGCGACACGCCTCCCTCCCCCGCCCCGCACCCCAGCAGTCCCTGCTGCCCTGGGCTCAGATCCTTCTCCCAGCCCTTCTCTGGCGCTGTCCCGCCTGCCTGCCCCACCGGACCCCCGACTACCGCCCCACACTGAGGGCGCGTCCCAGCGACCACCTGCGGGGGGAGCCTGACGGTGGTGACGGACAGGGGCCGACCCACCCCCTCGGACCCGCCCTCTCCACCAGCTACGGACCCCCAGGGGCATCACTGCAGGCGAAGAAACAGGGAGGGGCCGGCTCTGGGGAAGTTACCCCGAAGGTGCCCAAGTTGGGTCGGCGGGGTGGCGCAGGAGCTCCGGGCGGTGTACCCCTCAGACGGCGCTTGCCACCACCGGAGCGCAGGCGGCCCCGGTCCCCAGCCCTCCCGCCCGGCCATCCCGGGGCCAGCACGGTGGAGCTCACCCTGCGTTCGGGCGCCAGCGACTCCACCTCGCTGCTCCCGCCTCCGGCTCCGGCTGCAGCTCCCGAGCCCCCGGGCCGAGCGCGGGCCGCCGGGGGCCGCGGGGGAGGCTGGCGGCGGAGTGGCCCGCGGGCCGAGGCATCCTGGCGGCGTCCGGCGCGCTCGGCCCGGCCCGGCTCGGCCCCGCCGCCCCGCCCTCCCTCCCGTCCCTCCCGTCCCTCGGCGCCGCGGCCGCACTGGCTCCCGCCGCTCTGCTGGCTGCGCCGGGCGGCCGGGGGCGGGGGGCGGGCCAGGGCGCATGCCTCCGCCGGGCGCCACCGCACCGCCCCTCGGCCCGCCCCGCCAGCCCGCCCGCTCGCAGGCGCGGCCCGCAGCCCCGTCGGGCCACCCCGCGATCTGCCCTCTCACCCCGCAGCTGGGCTGCAGCCTTCCAGGGACTGGGAGACCTAGGCCAGGAATAGGTAGTGAGGACCTGGAGGGGCTGGAGCGGGGGCTCAGGGAGGCCTTCCTGGAGGAAGCCACAGCTCAGGTGAGAGACTGGGCTTGGAGCAGCAAGAGAGGCCAACGGAGGATTCAAGCTGATCTCGGGTCTTGGTCTGACCCCAGGAGTGGGAGAGGTGGGAGTGACCCAGGAATGCACAGGGCCTGCAGGGGGCTGCCCTCTACCCATGGCTCTGTGGCTCTGAAACCCGTGCTGTGGGCCTCCATTGGCACTGCCAGGGCACAGGCTGTCACCTACACTCTGACGGTCCTTTGGAGGACCCCCTCCTGTCCTGAGAGAGGAGCTGGCACCCAGGCCTTCCTCTTCAAGGGAGACCCTGGTTCCTCCTGGGGGGCGCTGACCACACCCTCAGGACCTCCCAAGGGAGTGTTCAGGCAAGCAGCCCCGAGTGTCCATCCTGTGCTTGCCAGGGGGCCCCATCTCTTGCAGGGCTGGGCAGCTGGTCACACATCCCCAATGTGTCCCTGGGGCTTTGAGGTGAACAGGCTGGTCCCCACCCAGCTGGCCTAGGTTGTGGACAGGCTGCCCACAGCAGGGGCTGGCACAGTGGCTCACAGAATGGTGTGGCTAAGGCACGCCTGCTGACCCTGAGTCGGCTGACTGAAGGGTAGCTTCCCAGGGGCCTGGCTCACCAGCTGCTGCGTGGCCCACAGCCAGGGGCTCTGCCTGGCCTCTGCTGGCCCTGCGGGAACTGGTGGATGGCCGGCCGTCCTGGGCAGGGGGAAGAGGGGAGTGCCCTGCAGTGCTGTCAGGGCCTGAGGCTAAGTGTTTCTGTACTGGTGTGGTGGATTTTTAAGGTGCCTGGCTGGCTCCTAGGTACTGTAGACTGGGCAAGGCAGTTCTGGCCTGGGGCCTGATGCCCGGGCACTGTGGGCAATGGATGACCAGCCCTGCAGGCCTTGACTTCAGCTCTGAACCCACTGGCATGGGTCATGGGCGGGGTTGGAGAGTTCAGGGGTCAGGGGTCAGGGTGGTAGGCGGAGCAGCTTATTCCCCCATCCTTGCTTCCAGGCAGGAAGTAGCTGCTGCTGCCCTGTTGTCCTTGGGGGCTGGGGCCTGGCAGATTCCGGAGCACTTGGCAGGGCGTTTCCACACATCTGGAGCCTGCTCACTCGCTTGCTCGCGCTCCAGGGGCCCCGAAGCTGCAGCTGTTGGCGGGTCAGGCTCCCTCTCCAGGCAGGACAGATGCTTTGGCTTCAGGGATGAGCCTGATTTGGGGATGTTCTCTGAGGCCCCAGCTCAGGGAAGAGCTTGGTGGAGTGCCTTTAGCAGCCTCGGGTAGGACTGGGGTCCTGGCCCCTGAGCGGCTGCCCGAGTCTGCTGGCCCAGGGGCACCCCCAAGGCTGGAGCCCTCATATCACACCATGTGTGCCCATGTGCAGTGACACAACCTCACAGCATGCAGATAGTCAGCAACAGATGCACACACACACAGATGGACCCTCCCACACACGTACCCCCCAACAGATTCACCCCACACACAGATGTACCCCCCCAGGTGCACAACCCCACACAGATGCACACACACAGATGGACCCTCCCACACACGTACCCCCCAACAGATGCACCCAATAGATGCACCCCCCACACACAGATGTACCCCCCACGCAGATGTACCTCACATACAGATGCACAACCCCCCACAGATGTACCACACACACACACAGATGCACCCTCCCACGCTGCCTGGCGACTCCACAGCCACCCTGCCTGAGGGTCCTGGCACCCCCCAGGAGGCCCCTCTCAGCAAAGCCCTGGGTGTTGGCTGGTTTCTGGCAAGCAGCAGCTGGGACTGGGCCACGCCAACAGGGCTGTCTACATGCCTCACCTCCCTGCGTCCTTCAGCACCAGGAGGAGCCCTGCTCAGCTCTGAGCTTGGGGAAGTGGGTGCCAGGGCTCCTGCCAGGCTGGGTGGCCCAGCCAACACTTTTTGAGGGCCTCAGGAATCAGGTGTCCAGTGATCACGTTCCCAGCAGGTGTGGACCCAGGGCACGCGGAGGTCCCCGTGCCAGGAGGGGGCTCAGGGGAGGGTCACCGAGCCAGTGGGAGAGCAGTCCCCAAGACAGTCAGCCAGGCCTTTGAGTGCAGCCAGACAGCAGCTTTATTTGTACGCCAGGCCCGTCCCACCTCGTGCGGGCGGGGGCACTACCCAGGTCCCGGGGTCTGGGGCAACACTGATTGCACTCGCACCGGGATGGCATAAATAAAGCTTTGGTGTGTAGGATTTCAGGAGAGGGTGGGTTAACACTGCAAGACGAATACACACAACACCAGCTCTCAACGCGAGTTGGGGTCTGGCCAAGGGGGTTGCTTCTGAGTGGAGGCCGGGCCGTGATGACAGTGGTTCATGGCCTGGGCTGGGAGGGGCCTAGGCCTGTGGCTCCGCTTGACCCTGACGCTTGGCCTTCACCTGCAGGTACCGCCCTTTGCCTTCCTCGAAGCGCCTCTTCTCGTCCTCGGTCTCAGGCTGTGGGGCACACACAGAGAAACAGCCAGTGAGACACAAGCAGGTTGCATGGCTGCCCTCCCCTGACCCCGGGACGGGGGGCTGACAAACTCGACACGGCTCCAGTGGTCTTTAGAGTGCTGGGTGCCAGGCAGTGGTCCTGTGCCCCCTTCTGACTCCACCTGACAGTGGACTGTGGAGGGGAGTGCTGGGAAAAAGCCCTGTACGGATAGAGGCCGGTGAATGCCAGCAGCCCCAGGAGATGGTCACTGTCCCACGGGGGCGCACGTGGGGAGTCCCGTGCCACTTTAGGGAGGGTGCCAAGGGCTCAGAAGCTGTGTCCTGGCCCACCCCTTACTGCTGCGCCTCCTTCAGATGGTCGAGGTTCCGCCTGCTAGCCACAGGGACACCATAGGTGGTCCCTTTTGGGGCCCCATCTGTCCTAAGTTCTGGCTGGCACCTGCCCTGGTGGGGAGTCGCGTTTAACGTGTTGTGTTAACTCCTTGAGGACATGTCACTGTGGCGTTGGAGGGTGTCGTCCTTCGCCCACAAGGACGCCAAGCCCAGCAGCTATTTTGAGGTCTGAATGTTTTCCAGACAAATGGGGTGCTGGCCAAAGCCGGGAGAGTCAGCCAGAGGATGACCGCCAGGTCACACCAAGAACGCCCTCCCCTCAGCCCTGGCGATTCGGCGCCACGAGTCACCAGGTGGAAACAGTCACGGCCCGGCTGGAGCTGGAGCTGGCCCGGCAGCCCCTTAGGAATCTCAACACACGGCCGTGCTCCCGTGGCCAGCTCCGGGCTGTCGCAGTCTCCCGTGTGCGTGCACAGGAAACGTGGCTCTTCTAGCACAGCAGTCTCTTCTGTTCTTTCTAAAAAAATTAACTTTGAGGCTACACAGTTGGATCGAAACAGCCCGTGTGTGCGCGCGTGTGTGTGTGCGCATGCACAGTCTCACCAGCTCTATGGGACAGCACCCTGAGCTCCCAGGGGCTGCGGGTCCGTGCACCCAGCAGGGTGTGCTGTCCTGGTGAGCTCTCTGGTGACCCGAGGCTGCTGGAGTGCTTGCCCAGCGGTCACAGCCTCCCTGGCCTCTCTCCCCCAATTCCAAGACCAGGGCTCTCCGGTCTCAGGGTCAAGCCCGTCAGCTCCATGTAGTTAGTGCGAGCCTCCCCACCCTGACATGGCCAGGAACTCCTTTCCCTGGGTGCTGGCCACCATCTTGGTTTGGCCAGGTGCGCAAGCACTCCTGCACCAGCTTGTCCCTGGGCAGATGGTGGACAGATGTGCTGCCTGACCAGGGCACAGGCTTGAGCACCTCAGCACTGGCTCCACTGCAGGCCCCTCCGGAATGGGCCAGCTGCCTTGTGGCCTGCTCGAATGCTGGCTTCCCTGGTGATGAGGCCTGGACCCCACACAGCTGCCCTAATTGTTCATTTGCTGACATGGTGGTCATGAGGCCCAAATGCCTCCCACCACTCACCTGTCATCACTCAAAACAGATATCAGCATCAGTCCACGGGCACCAGCTGGTCAAGCCCATTGAGTTTCCAGTAGGAAAATCCATGGGGACAGGCACCATCCGATAGCTGAGGAGCAGGGCAGGAGATGGGTCCGTGACAGCTAAGGAGTGCAGTATTTCTTTTGGGATGATAAAAATGTTTTGAAATTGTAGCAACAGCTGCACGATTCCACAAACCCTCTGAATTGAGCAAGTGGGTGAACTGCCGGGCAGAGCTCTCCCCGTGCACGAGAGGGAGGACAGGGAGGTGGTTCTCATCCTACACAAGGAAATGCTTCCTCGACCGACACCCGACTTGCCCTTGCTTCCAGTCACCCAGCTGGGCAGGTGCAGGAAGTATCCCCCCAAGTTCCCCGAGCTGGAAGCCAGGGACCTTTCCCTGGGAAACTAATGATGCACAGGACAATCCCCATCGCGGCACACGCACGCCGAAGCTGCGGACTGAATCCCACAGCTGCTTTTCCTGCAGCTGCATCACTGCGCTGTAAGAGAGCGTTGCAGTAACTTGGGTGCCTGCTGCTGGGTCTGCTAAGTGCGGTGGGCAGACTGTGCGGGGACAAGACGTCTGCGTGCTGGGAGTCACACAACTCCACCTCTCTACTTTGGTCACTGTTTCTCCAGAGCGAAAAAAGACCCACCCTCCCCTTCGCTGGTACAAATCATTTCACAGCCGAGAGGCATCATCAGGGGTGTGCAGGGTCACACCGGGGTTGGCGGAGCAAGGTACTCTGTCGGGGTCACTCTGGGACAGCACACAGTGCCCACCGGGGTCATACGGGCTGATGGCACACAGTGCCCGTCGGGGTCATACGGGCTGATGGCACACAGTGCCCGTCCGGGTCATACGGGCTGATGGTACACAGTGCCCGTCGGGGTCATACGGGCTGATGGTACACAGTGCCCGTCGGGGTCACATTTGGGTTGACATTGTGTGGTGCCTGTTGGGGTCACACCCAGGTTGTTAATGGCACATGGTGTCTGTCGGGGTCACACTTGGGCTGAGGTTGTAGGTGTCCATCGGGGTCACATTTGGGTTGACAGCACATGGTGTCCGTTGGGGTCACACAGCACACCATGGCCATCACCCCTCTCCATCTCCCACAGAAGGAATCCTGAGTGACAGAGGTGGGGAGTGATGTGAGGGGAGAAGGGTCAAAGGGCAGAAGGAAGACACGAGCATCCAGCATCATCCAAACAGCCTCAGTGACCATGAGGCCTCCAGAGCCTCCTTGGCTGTCCCCTGGCTGCCAGGGCTCTGGCCTGCACTGCATCATCCAAACAGCCTCAGTGACCATGAGGCCTCCAGAGCCTCCTCGGCTGTCCCCTGGCTGCCAGGGCTCTGGCCTGCACTGCATCATCCAAACAGCCTCAGCAGCCTTAAGTGCTCCAGGCACGTGGGTCAACAGCTCTGGACACTTCTCTCATCAGGCTGGGCCGTGAGCGACTTGAGGCACAGGCTGAGGAGCATAAATTTATACCGCCGGCTCGACGAGGGAGAGGCTGTCACCCAGTGCAGGCCTCTGGACTGCCAGGCAGAACAAGCCCAGTGGCCTCACAGCCAGGACCCAACGCTGCTGGCCACAGAGGTGCAGAAGGGCAGCTGGGAACTGACCAGATGATGCAAGAGGAGGGAGGAGGGAGCTGGTTGACGGTGCTCCGCGCTCTGAGCCTGGGAGCCGTGCTCTGCCACCTCAGCCCCAGAATCACCGTGCCCAGGGCCCACCCTGGGGGCAGTGCTGTCCCAGCTCCCTGAGCAGTGCTCAGGCAGGGCACATGTTCCTAAGGAAAATGGCCAAGGATGGCAGGGCCGTGGCTGCTCCACACTGAAGTGGTGCCACAGCCTGTCTGGGCCTCTCTTCTGAGTAAACGGGGGTGGGGAGACACTACATCCTTGGTGCTTGTGGAGCTGCCAGAACGAGCCAGATGGCTGCTGGCACATGGCCCCACCCGGGCCCAGCTGCCACCTCCTCCCAGGCGTCTCCCTGCTGTAGCAAAGTAAACAAATACGGCAGTGTTGCTTGAGGCTGATCCTGAAGGAGGGCTGGGGGAGGGTGGCGTGGAGAAGGACTTATGGCCGGGCTGCACTGCCAGCAGCCATGCCCAGCCTCTGGGGGCTCCCCATGCAGTGGCTGATGGTGAAGGAGGCTGCTGGAGCCTGGCAACCTTCTGCTGGGAGACACTGAAGGGTGGTGGTGGTAAGGGGCACGACCCCGGGTTCAGGAGCACTGTCCCCTGTGCGACAGGGATCCAGTGTGGTAACATGGCCAAGGGCTCCCCTACACTGGCTGGTGCTCGTGAGCTCATGTGTATGGTGTGTGTGCGTGCATGTCTGCTCTGTAGGGTCACATGTGTGAACTCATCCATGGCGTGTGCGATCATTCTTGGCACACATGTGTGCGTGTCTGGGGGGTCATCCTGTGGGCCTCACACACCACCTCAAAGCTCTAGGTGCCCGCCCCAAGGGCCTGCCTTGGCAGTTAGCTGCCCACCGTGGCACCACCCCGATCAACCACAGATGGCCTGGGGGCTGTGTCAAGGCTGCGGGGTCTTTGGGGTGGCATGCCTACCCGCAGGGACACAGGGATGACAGGAGAGTTCCAATGCTGGCCTCAGACGTGCATCCTTCCCTCGCCCTCAAGGCACTTCCTGCCAAGTGCCGGCTTCTGGTCGGAGCCCAATGCTGCAAACCAAATGTCTTCTATTCTGCATTTTCAGCACTTCAAGAAAACACACTTGGAACGTGGTGTGGAGGAGAGACTAAGTCCCACCCTTAGTAAAATCAATAGCTTGTCCTTTTGTGACTAGTGGGTATCTGTGTGCTGAGTGCCCCCAGCGGGGACACAGGCCTGCGCCATGCAGCGTGCAGTGGGGGAGGGGAGGGCTCACATCGCTGCTCACTGGGGACACGGCGTGGCACTGGAGGGCCCTCAGCGTGGAGGGGAACCTGTGCCATGCTGCACTTACTTGGCACTGGGGCCCATGAACCGCCCAAGCCTGCGTCCCCCGCCCTCTGCTGCCCTCTCCAATGTCCTGGGAGCAGCCTCCAGCCGGGAGCAAGGAAAGGAGGCCATTATGGAGAGGCAAACAGCCCAGCCCCCAATGAAGGGGCTGCGTGAGGGCCAACAGGAGGCTGCTGGCAGTGTCAGGCTGGGCTGGGTCTTTCTTGTGCCAGGTGGGTGGGCAAGCTCTCCGTGCCTTCCTGCAGCCTGACCCTGACTGGGCTTACGGACAGGCACCTGGGAGGCATCTATGACGTAACGCTCCAGGCTGGCTGCAGGGGGTGGGCAGGGGAGGAGTCTCCATCAGCAATAACTGGACCCCTCCAGGAACGCCCTGGACGTACTCTAGTAAAGGCCGAACGTCCCATCTCTCTCAGCAAGCACAAAGTTATTACAGACGTTTGACCTGGACCAAGCAAGCAGCAGCAGTAGCAGAGGGAGGATTCTGGTCCTAAAGCAAGGGGCAACTGAGGCCCCCACAGCGTCCACCCTCTTAGCCATGCAGCTCTCTAGGCAAGGTGGGGTCCCCTCACCACGTGCCGGTTTGGTGTCTGAGAGCTCCACAGGCTGTGGAGTTTCTGGGGCTCTCAACCCATGGCAAGGGTCCCACGTGGCAGGCCTCCCTCCCTACCCAACCCACCATGACCAGGAAGGAGGGCAGCTGCCCCCGGCTTCTGTGGACCCAGGTGCCCCTGCAAGCCCCTGTGAAGACATGCAAGGGCTAAACCATCAAGCGCAGAGAGCACTCGGGCACCACATGGCTCAAGCAAAGACACAGAGATATGAGAACTAGCCGTGACCAGGGCACTGCCCCACCTGTAGACCCCACAGCAATTGAAAACAACACCCCAGCTCTGAGCACTGCATACAGGCAGTCTCCTGATCTAAGGCCGGCAGCAGCCCAGGCCTGGCCCTGCCTCGCAGCTGGGCAGCAGGCCCATCAGCATCCCTTGTCCTCAGGTGCTTCAGGTGGCACCCACTGGTCAGCAGTGAGATGGTTTCCTCGCTGCCTCCCGCTCGACCAGTGGCAGCCGATGGCAGGCTGTCTGGTCCCCACGGGCCCTGTGATCACTGCTCAGGGGCAGGCGCTTCCGGTGAGGAAAGCCACTCTGCTGAGAGGACCTCCACAGCCCCCCGGCATGGCCTCGGCTCCCTGGGGAGCACATTTATCTTCCAGGTGACCCAGGCATACAGGGCAGAACAAGGCTGGGGCCCTCCGCCTGCCCACCACCATGCCCCCTGCCAGGTTCTCTGTGGCCTGTCGCCTCCTGTGTCACCATGTCCTCAGGAGAACCAGAGCTGGTGCTACCCACACACGAGAGGCCAGCACGTGCTCTGGCTCTTACCCCTGGAAAAGGCCCCCCACCTGACAAGGCGGTGCTGGGCCGGGTCCCCAGGACCCAGGTTCTCACTGACAGGTCCCCCGGAATCCCCAAGACTAGTGGGTACTGCTACAAGGAGCTGGAGGGACCTGGCATGGGGAGCAGCCCAGCAGCCTGGCTCCATGCTGAGTCTGCCACTGCTGCCAGCCCCGGCATCAAACATTCACCAAGAAGTGACTCCAAACAGGAAAGCTGACTTCCAAAGCCAGCCCGCCCTGGGGAGGGGAGCTAAAAATAGACAGCAGGCTGAAGAAGCGCCGGGGATGGGGGTGAGGAGGGGCAGCAGCCGGGAGCAGGAGGGGTACGGTGTGCGCACGCATGCACACCGCGCACAGCCCACGTGCTGCAGCCTGGGGCACGCATGGCAGTGGTCCCCAGGCAGCGCTGCAGAGGCTGTGCTCAGCTCAGAGCCCTCTGCGAGCCTGCTGGCCCTCCCTCGAGGTGGCTATTTTTATCAACAGCGGTGGGGCTCCAGGACGCTGCATCTTCAGCAACATGTGACAGCTGGGAGCCCAGCACAGTGAATCCATGTGGGCCCTTGCCTCCCTGGGGGAGCAGCCGTGACTCCCAGCGCTCAAGCAAGCGCCTAGAAGCCCGTGCCAACCCTTGTGCCCCTTCAGCACGTGCTGACCTCCCTACACCACGACCTCTACCCACGTGCAGGTTTCTGCTGGCTCCACGAAGCCACAGGTTCAACCCTAAAGGTCTCCTTGACCCTCACTGGGAGTGGGGGCGTGCAGCACCCAGGTCTTCCTCCCAACTGCTGTGCTGGTCTCCCTGATGGCCGTGGGGGTGTTGTAGTACAGCAGGTTGGGGGCTGCTCAGGACCCCTGCATTTCACAGTGGAGTGCCTTGTTCAGATCCTGGCTGCTTCTTAATGGGCTCCTGGGGAGAGCAGGTAGTGGCTCAGGTGGCTGAGTCCCTGCTGTACACATGGGAGACCTAGACAGGTCCTGGTCCAACTGTTTGAAGGCATTGGCAAAGCGAACCAAGGCATGTGCCTCCCACGCATACCCCCTGTGTCCCTTTGCCATTCACAAACAAAACAAAATGGAACAAATTGCAACCAGTACTGGGCACATCCTATGCCCCTACTTCAGTCCTTGCCCATCTGTCTGCCCGTCCCTCAGGGAGGTGTCAGGAGGCTCTGGCAGAGAAGGCGCACAGTGGCACTGATGGAGCCAGTCAGGATCCTATCCGTCCCATGTACAGGTTCTGCAGGCAGTGCTGACGTGCCTGAGGTCACCCAACTGGCAAGCTCCAGGACCCTGAGAACGCAGGCTGCAGCACCCCACAGCCTGGTGGTGTGAGCCCAGTGGGCCCAAGAGGGAGCCAGAAGGGTGCCAGGAGTGCCCAGGAGGGGGACCAGGAGGGCCCTCCAGGAGGGGGCAGGAGTGAGCAGGAAGGACCAGGAGGGGGTCAGAGAGAGCCAGGAGGGAGCCAGGAGGGAACAGGAAACTCTGGGGCCTGCAGCTCCCGGCAGCCCCCGTAACGCCCTCGTCAACACTGTGCGGCTGTCGGGAGAACAGAGAGCAGGGGTGCTGCGCCAGGCAGGGCAGAAACGGGGCAGAGCCTTGTGTGTGGCAGGACCGAGGGTGGGAGCGGGGAGGCTATGGACTGGACCGACGGGGCAGAGTCCCACGGCCAGGAACACAGGCTCAGAGAGGGGCCTGGCCGCTGGCACCAAAGCTAGGAGGAAGCCAGTGAGAGACACAGTATGCCCGGGATCCAGCCCCACGGCCGCTGCCATAGGACAGGAGCTGGAGTGCAGGAGGCCCAGCAGGTGCGAAGACGTACTGGGTGGGGGGGCAGAGACTCAGCGGCCAGAACAGAGAGGTTGGGGAGGCCAAGCGAGAGGGTCACACCGAAAGGGCCCAGGAGGAAGCAGGCAGCCTGCTCTGCAGGCCCAAGCCCAAGGACAGCAGATGTGCTGGTTTGGCAGCTGGAGGCCAGTGCCTGGCTACAGGGAGGTGGATGGCTGACCAGCAAACAGTGACACAGCTGGGGTGGTGGGTGTGCTCCCCTCCTTGCATCACCTGACCACATGTTCTGAAAGTCAGCAGAGAAGCAGTGCCCGGCCAAGGCAGGCCCAGCATACGTGCACAATACTGAGCGTGTGGGTCGGGAGGGAGACAGCAACACAGACAGGGCTCCCTGGGCTGGCACAGAGGAACCAGTCGTGAGAACGCCCAGGGGTTCACTGTCCTCCCATCAAACTGGCTGAGTCCTCATCCTTCAAGTCCACCTCCACCCCTGCCCGAGCCCCAGGGCCCTGGGACTAGTCTGCTCAGCAGAGTCCAAAGAGGGAAACCAACTCCAGTCAAGGGCCAGCACTGATGGTGCTGGCAGAAGGGGATCCTATGGGCAGCTGGGGCCTCTATGGCTGCCACTGGTCACCACTGTGGCCTGCCAGGCCAAGAACTCATACAGGGTGCTTTGGAGCTGCTGCAACAGGCCCTGACAAGGTGTGGGTACTGTGAAGGGAGCAGGGGTGTGGGATCCTTGGCAGAGGTGCCATGGCAAGGTGGTTCTCAGCCCTAGCAAGCTGCCAGGCAGCGTCTTGGAAAGTGAGATGGCACTGGCCCCCCAGTGCCCGGGGGAGAGGTTTTGCCGTCACAGGGCTCAGCATGCACTCTGCCCCAGAAGGCAGAGCCCACATGCTGCAGGGAACTCATGAGCACTTCCTGCAGCAGTGCCCAACCTGGGGGCTGCCACACACAGTGCCCAGGCCTCCGATCCTTACCACTGCGTCCCTCAAGCTTCCCACCACAGCTGTCCGTGAGAGACAGACACAGCCTTGTTTATGAAGGGAGGGTGTAGGTCAGGCCGGGACCTCAGCTCCTACATTAGGTGTGGAAGCTGCCTCTACAGGGTTCCCTGGGATGTCCAGGACCCTGCCGGGACTGTGCGTGGGCTGAGACGTCAATAGTAAATGCAGGCAAAGCTCAGAGGACATGGATCCGAGGGGCATGGGATGCATGGGTAAGGGCTCTTGGAAGTGCACACACCCACCACGTGCCACTGCACACTGCAGGGAAGTCTGAAGTCTGGACCACAGCCCCACAGTCCAGGGCTCTGGGCTGCTGGCCACTGAGCAGGACACGCAGGCCAAGGTGACAGTGGTCAGCCACCCTCTAATGACACATGCGATGACAATGACCCTGAGGGTAGCAAGGATCGAGACTGTGTGTGCCCCAAAGGCACGGTGAGCTGGAGGAGCTGGCGCTCCCAGGTCCCACTCACCACGAGCTGTGGCACGGGCAGCGACTTGCCCTCCTGGCTCAGGGACACGTAGGTGAAGAAGGCACTGGCGGCCCGGTAGCGCTTCTGTGTGCTGTCCACCACGGGGTCGGCGTCCACCAAGACCTCGATTTCCATGGACTTATTGCTGGTGAAGGTCATGCGGCCAGAGATGGTGATCACACAGCCTGCGGAGCACAGCGGGCGTCAGGCGGCCCTCCCCGTCCCCGGCAGGGCCTGGGAGGAGTCGCCACCACGGGGAGTTAGAGGACACTTGGTTAAGTGACACGGAGCTTTCACAGTTCCTAGGTTGTTAAAGAGAACCAGCAGACTGCACCATTAGTAATCCACAAACGGCCCGTTTGTCACTCCGGTCTTGGCCACCAGCTCAAGCTCTGCTGTCCACGTGCCACAGGCTGCCCAAGCCACTCCTGTCCCAGAGGGGACCCCCCTACCTGACCCACACCTGTACTGACATGAGCGCCTTCTGCCCTTCCATAGGTGAGAGTCCAGTCTGTGACCTGCCCTGGCCACATGGCCTTCCACTGCCCCGGGCTGCTCTGAGCACAAGAGAACCTTCCAGCACCTCACCCTCGGTGGTTCTAGGTTCTCAACACTGAGCTGACAGAGACAGGCCACATTTCCAAGCTCACTGTGGTCCTAAGCCCCCGTGCGCTGCAGCCATGCAGACCAGTCCCCAGCCCTCCTGTACCCTCCCCCAGTGGGAACCCATGGCACCAGAACTTCCTCCCACAGACGCCAGGTGCCACAGCAGGAGCTCACTGCCTTTCAGCACCAGGGGACAAAGCTTGAAGCTCCATGCCCTTAACGGCAAGCCCCAGGGCCTTCTCCCCTCACCCCGACCCATGTGCCTCCCTCATGCCCTGCCCTCAGAGGCTCAAGGTCCTTCCTGCCAGCTGGCCTCGGGCCTCCCTGCCCTCCACACAACCTTTCAACCTCACTGAGAACCTGCTCTTGAGGGAACGGCACGATGGAAGGAAACCAGCCGCGCTGGCCTGGGGTCCATGGTCAGCATTATCTTCGATGATGTCACCAGTGTGAGGCTGCACAAACCCCTGGGAGCTTCCACGGCAGACACTGGGACCTGGCTGAGGCCCAGAACGGCCTCCCATCTCCTGGCTCAAGGAATGCCCAATAGATACCTTCCAACATGACCCTGGGGCTTTCAATGTCCCGGCTCCAAGAAGCTACACAAGACATGTTTAGAGACCAGAGGACGAGACAAATGCGAGTGCTGTGGGGTTATTCAATGTTAAAGATTCTAGAACATTCCATGCCACATTCAACTTCATACTTACAGGGGGTGCTTCGTGCCGGATATGGCCATTTCTGGGAGAAAAGGAAGGAGCCACATGGTGAGTAGCTGGTGGCAAGACTGAGCTGTAAGGTGCAGGGCCACACACAGAGCATCCAACACAGCCGTGAATGTACACAGGGGGCAGGGCAGCCCTGGGACTCTGTTCCCTTCCCCAAAGGTCTTCTAATCCCCTTTCCCTGAGGGTGACATTTACCACCCAGGTCAGCAGCCGAGACATAGGAGCCCGCTCCTTCTCCCACACCAGCTAAAGGCACGGCTGAGAGACTCCAGCGAGCATGGCCGCAGCGAGAACAGCAAGAACTGGCCGCAGCGGCCTGCATCGGAGAGATGGGCCGTCGCCCTAGCTCCTCGGGGCACGCAGCTCTCCTGCCCACACTGTCACCCGTGCTAGAATCGGAAGCAATGACTGCAGACAACGCAGAAGGCTGATTCTGCGAGCACAGACAGAACAGCAAAAGCAGAGTCCCTGAAGGGACCTAACAGAATTACTCTTCATACGAGGCAGGAAAATTGCCAATTACAGCCCCAACCGGAGACATTTCGCCTTTCAGAGAGCCAGAATTCTTATGAATGGGATGCAAACTCCACAGTAGGACACACAGGAAGACAATCGAAACAAAAAACCTGACTTGGCTGCAGACTCTCCAGGACTTAATGCAAAACCCAGTGTTGAAAGACCAGTCCTGGGTCTGACACCAGGACAGAGCTGGCCCCACCTCCCGGCCCGCTCCCCCTAGGAGAAGGCCGCAGATTGTCACAGCACAAGTGCCCAGAGCTGCCAGGCACCTGGGGACACCCAAGGAAGAGTGTGCAGTGGTCCACAGCTCTGGGCATGAACCCACCTATGGTACATGAACCCCACATCTTGCTGGGCAAGGAAAGGTTTCCAGCAGCATGCCTGGGCTGAGCTGAGACGGTGGGGCCCGGGCACCCAGCTGACGACAGCAGGTACTAGCAGCTGTCTCCACATGCCCCCTCCCAGGGCTCTGAGGATGCAGGGGCACAGAGTGGGCGTTTCCTCCATAACCTGCAGAGGGGCATCCACACAGCCCCAACACCATGATGCTGGCCTGGGGGGGCAGTGCCAGGCATCTGACTCCTCGAGCTGGGAGGGCATCCTGCATGGCAATCCATGCCACACAATTTGTGGTGAATTCATTACAGCAGCCACAGGCAGCCGCTACAGTCCCCTAAGTGGGTGTGCGGCCACACTACATGGCTGCAGCTCACTGCCATCAGTGACGTAGGACTCTGAGTAACTGAACTAAGGGGCAGGTACGCTGTGACACATACAGGGAAATTCTAAGAACCTTCCTGCCACTTGCCATGTTTCTGGATTCAACCAGGAATGCTCCAATACTGAAAGGAGCCTAGAGACTGACGGAAGTTCCAAGGAGATTGCAGTGGCGAGGCAGCCACTCCCGCAGCCACAGGCAGGCCGAGGGCTGTGGGTGGGCAGACTGCTTGATGCCTGTGTGGGCGATGGCACACTGCCAGCCTGGAGGCCTGTGGTCACTTACTCGACTGCCTTTGCGAGCTGGAGCAGCAATCCAACTCCCCTTGTGGGTCCCAGCAGAGCATGAAGCCCCAAGTGGGGCAGCCTGGGGTCACTGCTCCAGGGCTGGGCCCCAGCGAGACCAAAGGACGTCCCTTCAGAGCTTGAGTACAGGCCCCTTGGGCCAGGGGCGTCCAAAGAAGTCGTGGGACAGAGCCCTCCACAACAGTGCACCGTCCCACGTCCGCACTGCCCAGTATAGCAGCTACAGGCCACCTGTGGGATCGAGCACTCAGAATGGGGCTCATGTGACTGAGGAATCACATTTCTAATTTCATTTAATTATTTTTAAATTTCATTTAATTTTAATTATAGGTTAAAGAGCCCGTGTGGGCAGGGCTATCTCTGGGGACAGCAGAAGTAGTTCTTGCAGGCAGAACCAACGGAACACAGAACATGTGGCGCTGCTAGGGGTAAAGACCCACACAGGCCACACGGACCTCAGGGCCACACGGGCCTCACTGGCGTTCAGCCAAACAAAGGGCCAGAGTCGGGGCTGATGGGAGGGTGCCCGCTCTAGGGCTTGAGTCATTTGCAAGCTGCCACAGAGCCAGAAGTCTAGGCCCAAGGACATGGGGGACAGCCGCAGCCACTTGGCACCCAGAGCAGGCACTGCCTCACCCACCTTACATCCACGGAGGGCTCCTAACAGGGTCCATGCAGCGGATGGCTTGTGGTTGAGCCAGCTGTCAGGAGACACCAGATTTAGGTTCAAATCTGTCTGCCAGCCTCCCTCCTCTTTCAGCTCCGAAAAGCACCGGCCCCGGGGCCGTGGGCAGGTTCTCGCCCTCTTGGCACTGCGGTTTCCAGATGGGAGAAGCGGTCAGGGCTTGTTGCATCCTCACTGGGCCTTGGGAGAGGTGAGCAGGCTGCAGCACTTGGTACAAGGCCTGGCAGCCTGAGGGAGGAGAGCAGAGCCCCAGGAGTACCTGGAGGGGTCGTGCTGTGAGCTACAGCCACTCTGCTCTCAAACAGCTGCTGAGCCGCCTGGATGGCGCGCCCATTCAACTGGCAGATGGCCCAGTCCGGCTGCTTTGGCACATGGGCATCGTTTCTGGGCCAGTGGCGGCCAGACTTCAGCAGAGTGCCAGCGATTGGGAAAAGAAAACAAAATAATTAAAAAGAATAGCTGTTAGCAAGCCTGCGAAGCGAGGTGGTCAAGTGCTTGCAAGCTGAGGAATGGTGTGACAACTATACTTCAAGAGGAACTGTAACAATAAAGTTTCTTAAGGAGAATGTGGAGAAGGAACCAGCCCTGCTACTTCTTAGATAACACAAAGCCTTTTCTAGAAGATTCCTCCTTTTCCCAGGCGATCACTTCTCTGGAAAAGTGCAGCTTCAGGCTTTCTAACCCAACACCCTGAAACTACCACACTAAATATAGCCACTTTCCCCTTTCACTTCTTAGCGGTTCCCGGGGCACTTTCACTTTCACGTCTCGACAACAAACGAGATGGAGCACGTGAAGCACCTGCTGTCATGCACCGGTCGGCCGTGGGCCTCGCTGTCGGGGACACCCGCGTGGGCACCTGCGCGGGCACCAGCCGGCCGTGGGCCTCGCTGTCGGGGACACCCGTGTGGGCAGTGGCCCTTCCTCACTGTCGGGGACACCTGTGCAGGCACCAGCCGGCCGTGGGCCTCACTGTCGGGGACACCTGCACGGGCACCAGCCGGCCGTGGGCCTCGCTGTCAGGGACACCTGCACGGGCACCAGCCGGCCGTGGGCCTCGCTGTCGGGGACACCTGTGCAGGACCAGGGGAGGTTGATGCACTGTGCCAGACGAGGAACCCTGCGAGGCGGGCAGACCGCACTTTGGGTCGGGGACACTGAGGCTAAACAAGATGCAGCCTCACAGACGAAGCTCCCTCCTCTGTCCCTGCTGCCTGCAGTGCGCCTACCTTGCCACACAGCTGCCAGACGCTGTGACAGGTGGCACTTGAAGTGCCTGGTGCTTCACACACAGGCAGCCAGCTGTGAGCACAGGAGTGACAGTTCAGCAGCAGCATCTCTGGTGGCTGGTGAGGGGCAAGGCTGGCACTGCAGTGGCCCAGACAAGAGCAAGGGGTGTCCCCAAAAGCACCAAAATATCATGATATATACAATCTTTATCCTGACTGAATGCTACCCTGGACTCCAAACTGAGTTACTGCCCCAGCAATGACACGAGCGGCGCCTTGGCTGACCCCGGAATCGTCCCAGCCACTCAACTCTGCTCGCCAGGGCTGATGGGTGTGTTCCCACCCTGCTTCCCTCCTGACTCAGCTCAGAGGACTCATGCTGCTCCTTCACCAGGAGCCCTGGACAGCAAGGCTGCAGCCCTGCGCTCACGGGACTGCACCCAGAGCCAGGCCAGCCATCATCACCAGCAGGCTGCAGGCCCGCCCCTCCCTCCTGGACCCACATGCACGCTGGCAAGTGGCAGCTGGGGGCTGGGGGAGGTGTGAGCCACTCGGATTTCAGCAGGGCGACAACAGCAGCTCCTGCAGTGGCTGAAGAGTGCCGGAGCCCGACAGTCAGGAGCTCCACAGCTGTGAGCACGGCGAGGCCTTGAGGCGTAGTCATGCTGGACCAGTCAGAGGACCCTAACCCTACGGCAAGTGTCCCTGGAGAGCCAGAAGAGACTTAGAGAGGGACAGTGAGGGGAGGCCGTGGAGGCAGAGGTCACAGCATTGCCACCACAGCCAGGAAACCAACTAGCACCCAGAGACACAGGGGCTGCAGGCAGGCAGGAAGGGTGAGGACGTGGCCTTGTCACACCTTGGTCTTGGATGCTAGCTGCCATGTCAAGCCCCTGGCGTGTGCAGCTCACACGGGAGGCTTGGGTCATTGGCACAGCCTTCTCATGGTGCCTCACACAACCCAAGGCAATGAGCGGGGCCCATGGACGGTGGCATGGAAGGAAGTGTTGGAGTCCTGAGGTCCACAAGCGACTGTGGCGGTCTACTGTCTGCTCTGACCCACCCCACGCATATCAGGAACCCAGGCCAGACCCCGTGGGCCTAAGGCGACATGTCACACAGCCCATGAAGCTCCTGCAGATTCTGCTGCCAGCACTGAAACCCTGGCTGCCAGGGAGAGAGCAGGAAATAAGCTGACGACTCGAGCGTGTCACTCCTCTGGCGGAGAACAAATCAGGTGTGACAGTGCTGGCCCCTGGAGGACCTGGGCGCACGCACAATCACTCTACAGCCGCTCTTTCTGTTTACAGCAAGCATAGGACAATGGCAGCTCTGTCTCCGCTCCAGGTAGAGCTGGCTGCAACAGGCCTTGGCGGCACAGACCCAAGGCCAAAGCCAAGGCAGGCGGGTATGGGGGGAATCCAGTCAGTACTGAGTACGACTCTGCCCTGCAGCCTTTCATGGCAGTGGCAACCGGGCGAGGACACTCGGCCAGCCCCATCCTGGATTCTGGGAGCACACTGACCCACAGGAATGCCTACCAAAAGTGACAGCTTCTGTGTGGGGCCTCTGGAGCAATGGCTAAGCCACTACATGGGACCTCTGAAAGTCCTACACGAGTGCTCCCCGCTATTCTTGATTCCAGCCTCTTGCTAAGGTAAACCCCAGACGCTGCAGCAGAGGACGGCTCGAGTACTCGGGTCCCTGCCCACTCCTGTGGGAAACCTGAACTCAGCTCCTGGTCCTGCCCTGGCCCGTGGAGGGCGAACCAGTGCACGGGGGTCTTCGTCTCTGCCCCCCTCTGTAACTCTGACTTTCAAGTAAGTCACTCTCAGCCACTGCAGCTACCCACCTCTGTCTGAGCAAGAATTGAGAGTGAAGAGTGGTGGGGGGTGTCCTCTTTCCAACTGTTCTGATTGCAGTGGCGTCAGCCTCAAGCCCTGCGTGCTGATGCTAAGGGGCCTGGCTGGCACAGTCCTCACAGGACAATCAGAGTGTGTCAGGGCTGTCAGGGTCCTCCCCTGGCGCCAGGAAAGGTGTGCGTGTCATCAGGGCGACTTCCCCAGGCACAAGACACGGCATCTTCCCTCTAATGTTTACAGAGCAGGTCACCTGAGGAGAGATGGGAGGCACACCGCTGCCAGGAAGAGAGCCACGCGACAGACTGTCCAAGCCCTTCCCTCAAACTGTTAGAATTCCCGTGACTTCACCTGCCCCTTCAGGTCCTTGCCTTGCCACCTGCCAGCTGCCAGAGAGCACCACAGCTGGGCTGGGGCACCACGAAGGTTGGGGACCAGGGTGTGGTGAGGAGTGCCTCGCTGGCATTTCTTTCACTTTGTCACCCCCCACACCCCCACCCCACAGGGAGCAGCCCTACCGACTGCTTCCTCCAAAAAGTAAAGGCTGGGTGGGTCTGATGCCCTTTGCCCCATGCAGGAGGGGCGACACAGGCTCAGCTGGGACACCTGGTACAGACAGAAATGCCACCTCATTTCCACAAGCACGCACAGAGGTCCTGGACATGGGTGCAAGGCCGCTGAGGGCACGGGCAGGGCTGGCCGCCGAAGGCTTCCCTGTGCTGCTCCTGTCACCACCAAATCACTGCCCTCACTGGGATGTTTGCTGCTGGTTTGGTGCTTATGGCCACGGCAGCCAAGCACAGGACTCTCCATGGAGCTGTCTGTGCTGTGGGTTTCACCAGATTGGAAGCTCAGACCTCGTCACCAATCCCAGTCTTACAGCAGCCAGAACCAAGCAAGCACATATTCTAATGCCCTGCAGCTCAACCCACAGGTGGCACGGCGTAAACTAAGCCACAATGGCACAAGAGACCCAGGGAGCACCACCTGGGAGGCACGGGGACCTCAGCACCACTCCCTTCCCATCTCCCATTCTGTACCTTTCCTGATCTTGTCATGGAAATTAATGGCGTCAACGGAAGCGGTGACGATGTTGGTCTTGCAGTGGCGTGCGGCCACAATGCCAGCTACCTCATCCATGAGCTTCATGGTGACACCTGTGAAGCAGAGGTACAAGGCACATGAGGGGAGGCAGGCCATTTCACATCCCCATGTGGCCCACCCAGAGCTGCGCCCACATGCCCCCTGTGGCCCACTCAGCGCCAGTTTCCTGAGGAGCTCTGACAAATGACCCTGGCAGATGCCCGAGACCCACACAGGGCAACAACCCTTCTCCTCACCCTACACACTCTGCTCCCTGCCACAGCTGCCAGGGATGTGTGCGTTTGCCGAGACGGGATGGGGGCAAGCAAGTCAGAGGGTAACAGGTGCAAACAAGGCTGCAGGGAAGGCAGAAGCCACCCCCAGGACGGGGTGGAAAACAAGGCAGCTGCTTTAGAAATGGGAGTTTTTTAAAAGGCTGAGAACAGAGGAGCCATATGGCCCAACAACTCCATTTCTGAGAGATCAAAACAAGTATGTTCAGAGAAACGCCTGTACACAGCCATCACAAATGTTACCCCACAGCCAGCTGACCAGCGGGGACAAGCAGGTGTCCACCAGTGCTGGGGTCTGTGCAGTGGGTATGGAGGACACGGAGGTGTGAAGAGAACTGTTCCACTGCAGGCAAGGCTGCAAGGAATTTCCCGCTCCGTGGCAGGGCCTGGCGGATGCCTCTGCATCCACCGGAAGGCATCTCCACCTCCCTATGCACGGACACCGGACAACCCCGCTGAGATTTCTGTCATCTATTTAGGCTTTGTCTGCCACTGCGGAGTGGGTCTTTACTATCAATGTGAGCTTGGAAGTTGATGTTGCTGACAACGCCTTGCAAAAGGGCCTTTTACTGTTCGTGCTGTCTCAGCTGCCCCATTGACCATACACTAACCCAGGCTGTTACGTCCCTGGCTGCAGTGGGAATCTATGTTAGGTTCTTTCCTTCTTTCCCTGATCTTCAGGTCCTTCCTTCTGTGGTGCATTTCCTCCCTTAACTGATCCAAGACTGAGCTGTGGAATGAGGATTGTAGTAGGAATGTGTTACTGATTGATTTGTGCCATCTGTTGAGAACTTCCAGACCTCAGGATTAGGCCGGCGGATATCCTGCCTCAAGGGGAAACAATTGGCAGGACTATCCTTAGAAAGTTGAAGGTATGAAGAATTTGTGAAGCATTCTTGCACTGTTCATTATGATCCTGAAATTGTAGTGGTCAATTTCTTTCCTCTTTATGCCTACTCTACACACCCTTCACGAGTCCCAAACTTGGCCGGAGCTGGACTCCAGCACATGGTGCGGGCACAGCCGAACAGGAGGGGGCGTGATCCATGCCATGGAATGATACCCGCTATGATGTGGCACAGCTCAGAACGCCACACCAAGGGAGAGAAGCTGGACGCCAAGGGCCACAGAATATTGAGCACCGCATGTATTTTATTTCATTAAAAATGTACACTGTCCCTCTCAGGAGGCTGGACTGGGCTGCCGATATCAACCCATCTGTTGGTCCTTCAAAGCTTCAAAGTGATATCGATCAGCCTACCAGCTGGAAAGCTGTGAGCATTTGAATCCCTAGAGTATGGAATGGTTTCTAAAAATGCAGAGATAAAAAACCAGGCCCCCTCCCCTCTCCTTGTAAAAGGCAGGTTTGCACGTCAGGAAAAGTGCGGGCAGGTGGGGTCGTGGGCAAGGGAACAGGCTGAACCCTGTGCCTGCATTTCTGCCTCCACCCGCTCAGCTCTCGTCTCTTAGGAACCACACCAATCACATGTCCCACACTAAAACCACACAACTGCCACATGGGGTGCCAACAGGGGAACGGCCACAGGCTGAGGATGGCCGGGGAGGACCGTGGGTTGGGTGTGTGAGGACACAGGGGCCCTGGAACCTTGTTTGGGAGGGTGTGATCAGGGTGCTGCAGATGTCAGAGCATCTACTTAGGGAGTCACCTATGTAGGATGCCTGAGATTTGAACACCCGGAGATAAGGGGCGAAGCCAGAGGGACACACACCTGGGGGCTTGACCTCTCCATTTCTGTAACAAAAGTTGGCTTTTTGTTTTTATTTTTAAAAGGCAAAGACGGGCCCGGCGGCGTGGCCTAGTGTCTAAAGTCCTCACCTTGAACGCGCTGGGATCCCATATGGATGCCAGTTTTAATCCCAGCAGCTCCACTTCCTATCCAGCTCCCTGCTTGTGGCCTGGGAAAGCAGGAGAGGATGGCCCAAAGCTTCGGGACCCTGCACCCATGTGGGATACCCAGAAGAAGTTCCTGGATCCTGGCTCTGGATCGGCATAGCATCGGCCGTTGCGCTCACTTGGGGAGTGAACCATCAGACGGAAGATCTTCCTCTCTGTCTCTCCTCCTCTCTGTATATCTGCCTTTCTAATAAATAAATAAATCTTTAAAAAAAAAGGCAAAGCCACAATCCTGATTTAAAAAAAATGTTTCTATATCAATGTGTTTCTTAACGAATAAGAGGATCCTGCTCCCGATAGGGAAGGCATGGCCATGACGCTGGGTGGGAGTTGACACAGCTGCTCTTATAGAACCACCTGCTCGTACACCTGCCTCGCCTTGGGTTCCGCACCCTAGATGAGACAACAGCGCCCACACACGGGCGTGACACGAGTGATGGGATGCACCCTGGGGTCACCCGGGCTTGGCCGCACAGGAAGCTTGTGGTACACATGGACATCTGCTAAGCTCACTGTCAGTTTGATCTGGGGAGATGCGAGGTCTGGAGCTAGCTGATCAGCAAAGGAAAGAGAAGCAGAACATCTCTGAGGGATAAGCTACACAGAGAGGCGCACACGCTGGGTTCAGGAGGGTACAGGCACGGTCCGAACACAGGGCCTTGCCTACACAGGCACCCTGGCTTCAGGCCTATGTGCTGTGCTAGCGTGCACCTCTGTGCATAGATACACAAGCATTAAGGAGCCAAAGAGAGGGCGTATGCCCACAGGCCGCTTCCTCCAGGGCTCGTGGACACATGCAATGCCACGAGAGCTGCATAGGGGTGTGCTAGTACCTGCAGCAGCAGGGTGGCGCTGCCCAAAGGCCTCTCAGCACCGCGAGCCAACTCCCGGGCCCAGCATGGAGGCCCCGCAGCCTCTGAGGCATGCCGTGTGGTTGTGTGGAGAGGCTGTGTCTGAGGGACAGAGCCAGTGTTCTGCCCAAATCAGGGAGCTGGGTGTAGGAGATGAGATCCAGACTGGGGCTTGGTGCCACGTGTGGGAACAGTGACTGGTACCACGGCAGATGACCAGGGCATTGAAGGGTCACAACACCGCCAGTCACAGGGGCCCTCAGCTGGATGCACATGGTCCCTCCCATAAGCCTGCACCCCAGGAGGCCACAGCAGCTGAACTCACTGCACAGAAAACCTGTATTACACTCCTGGGGAAACTCCAGTATTGTCCAATCACCGATGCTTGCCCTTCAAAGGCGGGCTCTTGGCCCAGCAGGGGCTGAAGCCGGGCCAAGCCAGAGGAGACAGGCCTGGCTGGGAACTGCCCAACAGCCGCCTGAGCCTCCAGCCTCCTCCAGTGGCTTCTACATGGCACTTTTAAATGTGGCTGTAGTGGACCCCAGAAATGGACGGTTAAGTGGGTCTGCTGCAACACAACGTGTCACCTGCGCTCTGGTGGCCACTCAGAAGGAAGGGAACTGTCTACAACCGGACGCTGATGGCAAGCCCTCTCTTGCCTTCCTGGAGAAGAGCTGCCCTGAGTCCCTGCAGGCCTGTGTGGAAGCTGCCCATTCCTGTGGCTGAGAGAAGTGACAAGGTCAGAGACCGGCACAACAGTCTAGTGGCTGAATCCTCACCTTATTTGCACTGATTTGTGTCTATCTAGTCCACTTCCCCTGCAGCTCCCTGCCCGTGGCCTGGAAAAACAGCAGAGGATGGCCCAAAGCTGTGGGACCCTGCACCTGCTTGGATGACTTGGAAGAGGCTCCTTGCTCCTGGCTTTGGATCAGCTCAACTCCAGCCAGTATGGGCACGTGGGGAGTGAACCAGCAGATGGAAGCTATTTCTATGTCTCCTACTCTCTGTAGGAGTACCCTGAGCTCTTCTACCAGGTCTGCTCCCAGTGCCAGATTTTGCAGTACCAGTGGGTCCTTGGCACAGGCTGACTTAGCCCACCTCCTGTCCTGGCAGGAACAGTGGCCTTTCCCAACTGGCCTGCGTCCATTCTGGTCCACACCTAGACACAGCTCTTGCGTGGCTCAGCCGGAGCTAAGACCTAGCCCAGCCTGTCCTACATCCACCCAGGCTCTCATGAGCACCAGTGGGTGCTGGAGTCTAGCCCGGTCTGGGACAGCCCAGGCCCAGTCCACACCCATGCTATAAGGGACTCTGCAGTCATGCCCAGCCCAGATTGCCAACCATATTCCAGCCACCATGCTCATCAGTGGGAACCACAACCCAGCCATAGTTCTTGGTGCATGCCCGTGCCTGCTCTGACCCAGCTTGGCACAGCCCATCACCCGTCTTGGCCTTTGCCATGGTGGCTGCAGCCTGCCGAAATGCCTCTTTCCAGGATCCCACTGTAAGCCTCCTCACCACGTCCTGTCACAGGCACCATGGTGCTGCCAACACTGGGAAGCAGCTTTGGCAAAGCGCAGCTACCACGGCAGTTTCCCCAGATTTGTAACTAAGATGACAACAAAATTGTAGCATCTGCTGTCTTCAGAGATGGCGCTTGTTTCAGGCATTAGGGGGAGGAAAAAAGGGAGACCCACTCAGCACTAATGTATGGGTAAACACTGGGTACCAAAGATATTTTTGAATCTAACATTTAACTGCTAATGGGCACCCCCACCTTAATATCGACAATGTGCTGACTGGCTTAAAAATAGAGGCTTAATTTTATTTTCCCGAGGCCCGGCTGGCTGGATCAGGGCCTCAACCCAAAGCAGTGGTTAGCAGCCAGAGCCCTGGAGCCACTGACTGCACTGTGGGAGGGACTGATATGCCCCCATTTCTATATTTAACCCCCACTGATGGAGTGTGGGTGCCAGCCTCCTATATTAGGAAAAAGATAGTAACTTCATCTTATTTTAAATACCCCACTCCTGCATACTGACAAGGGGCTATTACGAGACCCAGCTAACTAACAGCCTCTCAGTGGGCCCTGGCCAGCCCTTCCAGCCCCACAGGCAGGCGCTTCCAGGAACTGTGACCACAGGCAGAGGCGTGCTGGCTATGATCCTGCGAGCACTGCAGAGTCAAGATGGCGAGTGCCTCAAAGTTGTTTGATTACGTTTATTTGCAAGGCAGAGACAGACACAGCCAAGCAGAACTGTGCATTCACTGGTTCACTCCCCGGATGCCCGTACAGTGGTCGGGAATGGTGTGGGGTGAAGCCTGGGGCCAGGAAGTCTAACCAGGACCCCCATGAGAGCGGCAGGTACCCACCCATCTGAGCTATCACAGTGCCTCCCACCGTGGGCAACAGCAGGAAGGGACTCGAACACAGATGTTTTGATGACAACATGGGCATCCCAGTGCCAGGCACCGTGCCACTCACTCGCCCCTGGCTGATGGGTTTCTCATGAGAAAAACAGGACACAGGTGGGAAGGGGACTAGTGTTCACACCTGCCTGGCCACACAACAGACCCACCTGGGGTTAAGGGCAGTAGACGCTCTGATGCCAACCACAGAACAGGAGGTCACGGGCACTTTCTGCTGCGTGAAGGCTGTGCCTTCCCTGTTTCCAAACTGGGCATCAGGAGCAGGATGCAGACACGCTCAGAGGCCTGGGCAAGAGAGGGTGGCCACGGCGGCCGGTGCGTTGTTTCAGCTGGCTAATCCTCAACCTCCAAGCACTGGCATCCCACATGGGCACTGGTTCTAATCCTAGCTACTCCACTCCCCATCCAGCCCCCTGCTTTGGCTGGAGAAAGCAGTGGAGGACGGCCCAAAGCCTTGGAACCCAGCACTTATGTGGGAGACCCAGAGGAAGCTCCTGGCTTCAGATAAGCTCAGCTCCAGTCATTGTGGTCATTTGGAGAATCAGCTGATGGAAGCACTGTCTGTCCTTCTCTGCCTTTCTAATAAAAATAAATAAATCTTTAACACTAAGAAAAAGGGTGCCGGGGACAGAGCAGCAGGGGTAGCTGCTCCATGGGGCTTTGGCTGCGGGACCATTTCCAAGAGTCGTGACTCCTTGGAGGTGAGGCGCAGGGGGAGCACGGCTCGTCAGACAGTGCTGGGCCAGCCTCATCTTCGCTTGCCCTGTGTGTGATCTGCAGGTGCCATTAGAGCAGGACACGCACCCTGATCCCCTTTCTTCCTTGTCCCCCCCCCCCATGCTGCCTGCCACACAGCGGGGTATGAGGGCCCGGAGACCCCACACCCGGGGCAGCGGCTACACCTGACTGCAGTGAATCCCATCCGCCCACAGATGCAGAGCGCTTCTTTGCCACCTGTCCCCAAGGCGACCGTGACCAGGAGTGCCTTGGCTACACCCCTGCTGTTGTCTGCGTGGGCTACAGGGCTTCTCTCTGCTCCGCCTTGGGCCTGTCCCTTGCTCTGCCCGCACCGCCTCCCCACAAGAGTCTGCTAAGCCATGCAGCCCACAACATCAGGAACCGGAGCTGGATGTCCATGCCCAGCTGCCAGTCACACGGGAGCTGTTGCAGACCCATATGCAATGCCCATTTCAGGGCCTCGATGCACCAGGGCTGGTGCCAGACTTGCCAGCTTGGAGAGGGCACCGCCCCCAGTCTGGTCTGCTCCTCAGCCAGGCTGACTGCACAGGCCTGGGGGCGGGAAGCGGGGCTCATCTTCCTCTTCACAGGCCTTCTGTTACTGAACGTCTCCTCCTGAGCAGGACACAGCCATGAGCAAGACAGAAGTCCCTCTAACCCCATGTGAGGAGCGACAGCCAGGAGAACATGCCATACATCAAGTGCTTTAGCCGAGGGAACGGGGCGGGGCAGGGAGGATCTGGGTGCCTGGAGGAAGGCATCAAGACCTGGTGGAGGGGAGAGGGTGCAGAGCCACACAGGGCCTGGGGCCCAGCGAGGAGAGGGCGCGAGGGCAGAGGCAGGAGCCGGAGAGGCCTCTAGGAGGACACGGTTCCCGGAGGGCTCACGGGCAGCCTGGCCAGGCAAGCTGCAGTTCTCCTCCACAGTGTGGCCCCCCCAACCTCTCCCCAAGGAAGACCCAGGTGGGGACAGTGGTCATGCTGGGAGTAGGAGGCAGCTGTGGAAGGAGCGAGAACTGAGAGGCCATGAAGGTCGAGCCACAGTCATGGCTGACAGTTGACGCTGGGAGTCTGCAAGAAGGAAGGGCAGCTAGGACGCCAGCAGGCAGAGGTGGCCAGGAGGCGGGGAGTAGGGGGCAGTGGAGCCCCAGGCGGCTCAGTGTGGGCCCCAGAGCATGGCCAGAGGTCCCGAGGACAGAGGTTGGGGCAGGAGCTGGCCGGCCACCTCAGGGGACGAGCTGGAGTGTGAGGCAGCCGAGGTGGGAACGGCTGAGTACCGAAGGGCTGCAGTGGACGTGGGAAAGCTGAGGTGGTGTCTGGGGAAAGGATGCGGAAGGCAGGGGTGGGGGCAGCACCAGCTCTGCCATTGGCTTTGGTGACAGCCCATCATAGGATCGAGGCAGGAGGGATGCGTTTGGGGTGGGTTTAGGACAGCAGGGGAGGGGGCAGTGCCAGTGGCTCTGAGGGCTCCAGGCTGGAATGGACACTCACTCTGCCAGGGAAAGAAAGACTGCCCCCTGCTGGTGCCCTATGCCAGCTGCAGTCCCAGCAGTCTCTTCCTGGTTCGTGGAAGGAGACTCCATGCAGCACAGGTCTGGCCTCCGTCCTGTGGCCACAGCCATCCCCCAAGGGCAGCAGGCCACTTACCACCCTCACCCAGGGTGCCTGTGGCATCACCTGGGTCGAAGGTGCAGACCAGGCACCTTGGAGACACCCTGAGGTGTCTCTGCACTGGCATCAGGCAGCTGAGGGAGGGGAGACTGCTGCAGAGGGCCGGGAGGGGGCTGGGTACCCAGCCAGAGGGCTCGGGTGTCTGAGGGGATGGGAGGACATGGCCAGCCCGCTCCCACCCAGTCCCGCCTTCCCGCCCGGGGTTCCCAGCTCCAGGGCACAAGCCTTTTCCCTTTTTAAGTAACACAAGCTCAAGGTTACCCACTTTTCCGAGAACATCTTTGGTCACCACCCCCCCATTCCAACAGGAAATGCCTTCCTTTTCAAGATTCCCAGACCTCCCCTCATGGACCAGCGAGTCCTGCAGGAATGTCTCCCAGTTCTACGTGGCCAAGTTCATGACCAGCAAGTCCTGCAGGAATGTCTCCCAGTTCTACGTGGCCAAGTTCATGACCACACTCGTGTTTTATAAACGCTGGATGCAGCAAACAGCCTGAGCTCCCCAGAAGTAGAACATCCTCTCCTCTGCCTGCAATAAAGCTAATAAAAAAATAAAATAAAAGCTATAAAAATAACCAGCCTTTACCAGTCCTTCAGCTCATGCCCAATTCCCTCACGCAGCGTGGGCAGCGAGGGTCAGGGCTGTTCAGGGCACAGGCTCAGGGGTGCCGCCCACACAGCAGCCTCCAAGCTTAGGGACACGGCAGGTGTGGAGGCAAGCAGAGACCAGGTCCGGGGGCCACGGGGGTGTGTGTACAGAAGGTGTGCGTGGCCAGTGGGAGTGGAGCTGGTGGACGGGAGTGAATTTAAGTGCTGTTGGGAGGGATGGCTGAGAGGATCGGGCTGTGAGGACTGAGTGGCCAGTCTTGCTGACACACAGGCATTCTATCGTGGGTTTCTGAGGCCCCCGGGATGCAACAAACACAGCTCCCTAGCCCCACCTCAAATCTTGCCCTCCAGGTGCAAGGCCTGAGGATCTGCATTTTAAAGATTTTATTAATTTTTATTGGAAAGTCAGATATACAGAGAGGAGGAGAAAGATCTTCCATCCACTGGTTCACTCCCCAATTGGCTGCAATAGCCGGTGCTGTGCCGGTCCAAAGCCAGGAGTCTGAAGCTTCTTCTGAGTCTCCCATGTGGGTGCAGTGTCCCAGGGACCGTCTTCCACTGCTTTCCCAGGCCACAGGCAGGGAGCTGGATGGGAAGCTGGACAGCCGGGATTAGAACTGGCACCCATATGGGATCCTGGTGCGTGTAAGACAAGGACTTTAGCCGCTAGGCTACCATTTCAGGCCCAAGAATCTGCATTTGTAACAGCATGGCAATGAGGTGTCCCTTGGACCAGGTGAGCTGAGCAAACCTCTGCCGAAGGAGGCCTGCCTGGGACCACACACGCATCAGCCAGGCTTGGCTCCGAGACAGCTTCTTTTCTAGAATACAGATCCTGTCTCTCCCAGCCTCTCTCGTGCTAAATGCCTGGAGTGGGAGCCAGAGAAGCAACCACAATGCCTGGGCTGGAAGTGACACGTGACAGCAGTCTCCCAGGGTGAGCCGGGCCAGGGCACAGGTGCAGGGCTGGCCGTGGGGACAGCTGTCTCCACGTCGATCCTGGCCAAAGGCACCTCAACTCTCGTCCTTTTGCTTCTAATCAACTCTGATTGTGTAACTGAGGGTCACAATTAGCTACTGCCCCGCACACACGAGGCTCCCAGAGGGAGTACACAGGAAGATACAGAGAGCACACGGCCAGGGGACACCCAACAGTCCCACCCAGGAGGGCACTGATGAGGGGAGCTCAGGGGCACAGCCCTGGGGCTTCTGTCAAGGCCAAGGACACCAGCCCAGAGCACAGCCTGACACTGCTGCTCCCAGATGGCCAGTCCGTACCACAGCAGAAGGGCAGACAGGCACACGTGCAGGGCAGGAGTGCTCCGCTCCGGGGAGGAAGATGCAGGGACGCTCCCCGGGGACGGCCAACCCGAGCAGTGGTCCACTGAGAACTGTCGCAAGCAGCTGCACTTGGCAGAGCTGCTGGAGGCTGTGAAGAGGCTTCCAGGACACTAGAAGCGGACGGAGGTCGGGCTGTGACATGCCACTGCAGCCTGGCTCTTGCCAAGGCCACCAGTCTCCAGTGGGCTTGACAGAGAATGTGTTCAAACCCACGAGTGATGCTCCCACATCAAGGGCAGCCCAGGACCCGAGTCGCAGGCCCGAGCACAGCCCTGAGAGCAGGGGGAGCGCAGAGCAGGGCTGTGCCAAACGTAGCTGCTCCCCTTTAAAAAGCCAATGATAGAAGTGCCAGGTGACCCCCAGCTCATGGAGCAGGGAGCAGGGTCTGTCCCAGCACAGTTGCCGGCTAAGTCCCCTTCCACAGCTGCACTCCAGTCCAAGGGCACCTGCTGCTCAGCCTTGAGGCTGCACAAGCACCCGGGGCGGAAGAGGTGGACATCAGAGCTTCCAGGAGGGGATGGGGGCACTTGGAGCGGCTCTCTCAGGGCGGGGGAGGGCGGGGAGGGCAGAAGCCGAGGACGCCTTCCCCACAGAGGTGACGGCCACGGATTGTCCAGACTCCCAGGAAAGGAGAAACACGTTAGTGTGTGCTGGGGCCACAGGATCACAGCCATGCCCAAACAGGAAGGCCCTCCCCCACAGTGTGGTCATCACAGGATCTGTGGCCAAGCCCCTGAGCCCAAGGCCAGTCAGCCTGTGACAGTCCCAGGATTGGGATGTGGGCGTGTATGATGGCACAGAATCACAGACTAAAGGCAAAATTAGCATCTGTCTCGGCTTGCCGCGGCGTCTCAGCCAGCGCCCACCGAATCCCAGCACCGTGAGGACTGACGCAAATGCCACCACTGTTGGTAGCACAACAGGAAAGCTCCCGGGCCTGGGGCTGTGCGGCCTGGCGGACGGCTGACTCCCTCCCTCCCGGGGAGTCAGCAGGCACTAACGAGAGCAAATCACAGCACAAACACCGACGCCAACGGGCAGTAACCACGCTATGGCATCGGAAGCACCTGGTAGACACGCAGCAGGGGTCACACCTGCACCAAGGCCACAGGCCGACTCTGGACTACGGGGACATGGCGACACAGCAAGTTGCAGAGTTCCAGGGCACCCCGGCAGCTCGCTCTCGCCTTGCAGCCCCCCACTGCCCTCAGGGCAAGCACACAGTATACAGACAGAACGAGCACGAAGTGCGACAGACCTTCTGAAAGGCAGACGGGAGCCCCGTGGGGCTGACAGCCCCACAGCAGAGCCGGGCCCAGGAGACCACAGGGCCAGGAGACCGCAGGGCCAGGGACGAACAGCCTGGCTGCCGGCAGGGGCACTGCAGCTGGCACAACAGCAGGTGCTTGGACAGGGCTTCAAGAGCTGCCCCTGCAGCCAGGTCTGAGCTGATCAGAGTTAGGCAGCATGGCTAGCACTCAGCGGCAACAGGAAACAACCACGGAATTGACAAGGAAACAAGCGAAGGAGATTAGTTAACAAAAACAAACTTTAAAAATCTCCCACAGGGCCCAGCACAATGGCTCAGTGGCTAACTCCTGGTGCATGCCAGAATCCCATGTGGGCACCAGTTCACATTCCGGCCGCTCCACTTCCCATCCAGCTCCCTGCTTGTGGCCTGGGAAGGCAGTACAGGATGGCCCGAAGCCTGGGACGCTGCAATGTCCAGGGAGACTCAGAGGAGGCTCCTGGCTCCTGGCTTTAGATCAGCTCACTTGGAGAGTAAACCAACAGATGGAAGATCTTATTGTCTCTGCTTCTCTCTGTAAATCTGACTTTTCAATAAATAAATTTTTTAAGATTTATTTTACTTTTATTGGAAAGGCAGATATGCAAGAGGAGGAGACAGAGAGGAAGATCTTCTGTCCGATGATTCACTCCCCAAGTGAGCGCAACGGCCGATGCTATGCTGATCCAAAGCCAGGAGCCTCTTCTGGATCTCCCACGCGGGTGCAGGGTCCCAAGGCTTTGGGCCATCCTTGACTGCTTTTTCAGGCCATAATGGGAGTTGGATGGGAAGTGGAGCTACTGGGATTAGAACTGGCGACCATATGGGATCCCAGTGCGTGCAAGGCAAGGACCTTAACTTCTATGCTATCACACCAGGCCCAAAATAAATAAATCTTTAAAAAAAAAAATCAAATCAAGGCCTGCCGAACGGTGTAATCTGTGCTGGGCTGTGAAGGATCAACAGGCGATTCCTGGCCAGGACACGTGAGTTCCAGGCAGCAAGAGCTGAGCACACACGAATGGCATCACGCAAAAGTACCCGCTGTGCCCACACACTGCGGTCACAAGTGCTGGTGTCGCCTGCACCTGCAGCCACGCTTTCCCTCACGCCTCCATTGCTTCAAACACATCTGCTCACTCAAGTTTACTCTGCTTTCATCCAAAATGACGACACCCACAAAACAAGGGGTTCACGCTCTCCCTTCTACTTGGTCTAAGTCATCAGTGTCACACAGCAGTGCAGGCGAGGGGGCCCCTCCAACCCACAACCCGTCTCTCTGTTCCAGCCACACTGGCCACGCTCTGGAAAGATCTAGCAGGGCACCTTGAGGCCAGTGCTGCGTGAGGAGGGGTCTGTAATTATGAGGAAATGAATGGAAACATCAGGGCAAAGCCACGGCCATCGGGCACTCTGTGCTGCCCTGTGGGGACACAAGCCCTGCCACGCCCCCAGGCAGCCAGCATCCGGCCTTGTGGCTGCGGGGGACCCCGCATGGGGCTCCAAGGCACACAGTCACCCGGCTGCCTTTCCTTTCCAATTTTACAGGCACCGGCAGGGTTTCAGTAATTTCTTATGCAACCTCTTCAAAGTTTAAATTTGTACTTCACTAAACACAACATTGTAAACTGGGTCAGGCAGCGGCGCGGCTTCCTGGGGACTCACGGGAGCCAGCAGCCAGCAAGGAGCGGCCAGCACCATGACCGCAGTCTTACCTCCATGCACAAAGCCATGCAGCGTGCAGTCTGACGGCCCCACCAGGTGGATCAGGCTAGACTGGCTGTAGCTCACCGTGTTGGGCTCTGCAATCACAAAGGACACGCCAGTCCGTGGCGAATGAGTCGGTAACACCAAAACTGCCGGCACCCATGGGGTCACTGCCATGCTCTCCCGACGGGTTGGGGCAGGCCAGAGCTTCGCTAGCCTTCAGTGTGTGGTCACCGATGCCACCCTCTGGGGCTGGCGGTGCCCTGCAAGGCCATGCTGGGACCTCCAGATGCAGTCACAGGGCTGTGGGGATCCTTCTGCTGGACTTCTCCCAGTTCTATGAACAAGCACCGCCACTATGCCATAACCGACTTGGCCACACCAACCCGCAATGGTCGCCGAAGGCACAGCCCCCGAGGCGCAGGGCCCTGTGCTTCCTCCGGGCTGGCCATCTCTGTGGCCACATAGTTCTGCAAAGGCAGCAGAAATGGGATTCATGCCTGCAAAGAATGTTGGTGCAGTTCCTGTCACACAGAACGGACCAGAAGTACGTTAGATGCTCACGACTTAACGAGGGGATCAAGTTCACTTGGACTGCAAGGCGACTGCGTGTGCAACTTCCAAAGCCAAAGTCAGCTCAGCAGGAGGTGGACTGTGAGCCCCAGCACCTGCTTCCGAGGAGGCCATGGAGATAAGGGACAGGTGGCAGAGCTGGGGGCCTCGCTCTCTGCCCAGGCCCCGTGGTCTTCCCTTTCCCAGGTCAGTCTGCCTACTTCTCAGCTCCCCTGACTACCATCACTAGTGGGTCTGCTCAGTCCAGTGGCTGTGGATGGCAAGGCCTGCACTGGGCCTGGTGGAGAGACACACACAGACACACAGGCCTTCTGGGACTTCAAGGATAGGGGCAGGTGGCCCTCGAGCGTCTGGGATCCAAAGTCTGAGGAGAAGGCAGAGAGCAGGCCACCAGGCCATGGCCGGGGAGTGCGGTGACGGGAGTGCATGTGGCAGGCCTGAGCCGCTGCACTGCACCATCTGGGCCACCCCTGCCAGACTGGGTCCAGGTGAGCCCCAGGCCCGGCTGAGAGAAGCAGCCTGCCCGTCAAGTGCAAGTCAGGAACGTCGTGTCCCCAGCAACCTGACCTGGGTTGAGCACGGGCTGCGTGATGTCCCCGTTTCTCCACTTGGTCTCCATGCGCTCCAGTTTCTGCGCCTCGTAGCGCTTTCGGCCCTCCTCCTCCTGTTCCTGCCGGGAATACTGCAGAAGCCACCCAGCATCAGGTCAGCAGCACCCAACCTGGCCACGGCCCGGCCCCCCGCACCCAGCCCTGCCCTGCATGGCCTGGCCTCCCCCACACCCTGCCCTGCACGGCCTGGCCCCCCGCACCCAGCCCTGCCCTGCACGGCCTGGCCTCCCCCGCACCCTGCCCAGCCCCGCTGCACCCTGCCCTGCCCGGCCTGGCCCCCCGCACCCAGCCCTGCCCTGCCGCACCCTGCCCTGTACAGCCTGGCCCCTGGACTCAGCCTGGCCACGGCCTGGCCCCTTGTACCCTGCCCTGCACGGCCTGGCCTCCCCTGCACCCAGCCTGGCCCCCCGCACCCTGCCCGGCCACGGCCTCCCAAGCCTGGGCAGCAAGCTCCTGGGTGCCCAATGTTTTGCACCTATGCCTGTGACTGCCTAAATTTTAACACCTGTTTCATAAGCAACAAGAATATGAGGGAGGTGGAAATCCCACAGGACCCCATTGCACTGAGACACCCGGGAGCCAGGCTCGCAAGGACCGCCCGTGAGTGCGGGCTTCAGAGAACTTATGAAAAACGCAAATCCTGAAAACAGTAAGTGGCTTTCAGACTTCCTCACACTAAAACAAACTCATCTTTGAACTTCACTTTCCACCACGTTTTTGAAGAGGACCACATAAACAGGTCTATCAGACTCCCGTGGCACTCAGACATGTCTCACTGTCTCACCGTGTCATCGTGATGTCATTTATGTAACCACACAAGGACATTTCAATCGCCCCCAATTTACCCCGAGAAGCCCCTGTCACACTGACAAGCCTCAGCCACCTCTTCCTTCCTAAGATTTGTTTTGAGTCACAAACCATAGAATCCAGGGCTAAGGAAGCACGGTGCCCACGTCCCGAGCCCGGGCTGCCTGCTCATCACTCCTCGGCGGCGTCTCAGCCCACACTGAGGAGGCCCGGGGCTCTGGTGGCCGCACAAGCTTTGAGCCAGAAGCCCCCAGTGAATGTGACACAAGGATCTTGGGGCACAGTGGGGCTGCCGGGTTTCTCTGGTTCATTTGATGCCCTCTGGCCTATGCCCAGGACTCGCTGAACTCCCCACGCAGGACAGCTCCTCTCACTGAGGGGCCCACAGGTGCTCTGTGCTGGTCCCAGGCTGGGTCTTGTGGCTTGTCTGCCCCTGCCCCCAGACCCAGCCCCTTCACCTGGGCCCCTCCGTCCTTGCTGCCCATTCGCCTCTGTCTCTTCATTCACTCAGCTGACATTCCCAGCTGAGCCTGCAGGGAAGCCATGAACTCAGAGAACCTGTGGGTTCCACTCTGCCCTGCAGGTGCCTGCTTCCGGTGTGAACCTGCTTCCGGCGGTAGAGTTGGGCCTCGACTTCCCTGCTTGTGACTCAGCTGCACGGGGCGGACCACCTCCCGGCCTCAGCCCTTGCTGCCAGACAGTCCATCTTCCAAAGCAGCTCAGAAGGGAACAGCAGTGAGGGGTGGGGAAGGTGGGGGTGTGGGTTCAGCAGAGACCCACCACGGGAGCTGCGTAAGTGGCCGTGAGTAATTTAACTTTCCCTCCAGAAGCAGGCTCTCTCCTGATGCCCCACCGAGCCTGTGTGCCTCTATGTGAGATGTGCAAACAGAGGTCAGAGGCCTTCCAAAGCTCTGAAAATTTTTTTGCTTATTTTTATTGGAAAGGCAGATCAGATTTACAGAGAGGAGAGACAGAGAGAAAGATCTTCCATCCACTGGTTCACCCCCAAGTGGCTGGAGCTGAGCCAGGAGCTTCCTCCGGGTCTCCCACGCGGGTGCAGGTCCCAACCTTTGGGCCGTCCTCGTCTGCTTTCCCAGGCCACAGGCAGGGAGCTGGGTGGGAAGTGGAGCAGCTGGGACATGAACCAGAGCTGATATGGGATCCCAGCACTTGGAAAGTCAGGATTTAGCCATTGAGCCATGGTGCCAAGTCCGAAAGACTTTTTTCTGAATGATTTATTTTGAAAAGCATATTTACCGGGGCCAATGCATGGTAAAGAATGCCAAGTCTTGGGCCTAGCACAGTAGTCTAGTGGCTAAGTTCTTGCCTTGCATGTGTCAGGATCCTATATAAGCACCAGTTCATATCCCAGCTGTTCCACTTCCCATCCAGTTCCCTGCTTGTGGCCTGGGAAAGCAATCGAGGACGGTCCAAAGCCTTGAGACTCTGCACCCACATGGAGACCCCGAAAAAGCTCCGGGCTCCTGGCTTCGGATCACCTCAGCTGGCCATTGTGGTGACTTAGGGAATGAATCAGCTGATGGAAGATCTTTCTCTCTCTCTCTCCTCTCTGTATATCTGCCTTTCCAATATAATAATAATAATAATAATAATAATAATAATAATAATAATAATAATAAAACAAAACCAGGAATCCTAAGTCTGCTTGCAGCACTGGCATCCTATACGGATGCTGGTTCGTCTCAGCTAGTCCACTTCCGCGCAGCTCCTGCTCATTTGCCTGGGGAAGCAGGGGGGAGCACCCTAGGTACTTGGGTCCCTGCACCCAAGAAGCTGCTGGCTCCTGGCTTCAGACTGGCTCAGCTCCAACCACTGTGGCCATTTAGGGAGTGAGCCAGCAGGTAGAAGACCTTTCTCTCTGTAAATCTGCCTCATCGTGCCCCGCCCCCCCCCCCAAAAAAAAGAAGGAAAGAAAAAGAAATTCCCATCTCAGCTGAGCAGGAAGCACCCTAGGTAGAACAGGCAGGGGCAGACGCACCAGCCCAGGGGTGGGTGCCAGCAGTGTCCCCCGGGGGGCCGTCTCCATCTGGAGCCTCAGCAGAATGCAGCAAGGATGAAGGTCTTTGTTGTTCTTGGTTAGGACAAGGTCGCACGGAATGGCGTGGGCTCTAATGCAAGGGCTGGCGTTCTCACAGACACAGCGGAAGGCAAGCCAGTGAGACCAGAGACACGGGGTGATGAGCTGTGAGCCCCAGACACCTGCAAAGGCTGGAGGCGGCCAGGAGCGTCTGCAAAACTTCAGAGTGGCTCTGGCTACTCCCTGACCAAGACTGCTGGCCTGGGGACCACAGAGTAAGCTTCCTTTGGTGAAGGCTACCACTCCATGCCACTTCCCAGCAGCCCAGGGCACCAGGACGGGGAGCTGCGGGGATCCCAGAACTCTATCTACACCTGTCCATGATCAGTGGATTTCCCTGATGCCCAAGTATCAAAGGAGATAGTCACCAAGTCAGCCAGTCCAGGGGCCAATCACCCTGCCCAGCAAACAGTGAGTGGACACCCTCGTTTCATAAAAAGCCTAGAGCACACAACAGGTGCGCCCAGCAGCCAGCACATTCCCCCCCCCTCCCCCAATAAATCCCTAAAATCTAGGAAGGCTCCTAGTGCCTCAGTCAGGCACAGAGCTGGGGACAGGAACAGGAAGGCAGCCTTGAGGAGCCGGTCAGGCTCATGGTCCCAGAGGAACTGTGGCTGCAGAGAACACGTCCTCCCAGCCCAGCAACACAGCGTTCCTTAAGGCCTGCAGACAGAGACTGAGCCTTGGTCTTGGCCATGGGACAAACCCCAAGGGGGCAATGAGGACTGTGGGTGCTGTGAGCATGCAGTTTCCATCGCGCTGGCATGCAGACCCTGACCAGCAGCCCTCACTCGTCATCTCTAAAACTGCTGGACATCAGGGCAGGAGAGTGCTCCCAGCTGGGGCAGACACCGCTGCACCGTGGGCAGGGGGGTAGTGGCCAGCACCAGCCCTCAGACACAGCCATGGTCTCACTTCAGAAGCTGGGGTACCAGAGGAGCGGGGGAGGGGCTTGAGGGAATGGACGTATCCCCTTCCCCAAGCACCTGCCCTCCACAGGTCTGCCAGGACCCAGGACGAGCACAGCATATGTCTTCCATGCCAAGGAAGCTCCTGTCGGGCGGGCAGGCTCATGCTGTGCCCTTGTTCCCAGAGCTGAGACCAGAACCAGCTCCTGAGGCTTAGGCCCCGCAGCCTGGGGGTCCTAGCTCTCAGCTATAAAATGAATGAATGAAGCATGCACTAAGGACCCCCCACACCACATCCTCTGATCCAGCTGCTTCCTGACTTCCTCCCTGGCTGAATGAGTCAGTCACCTTCACCACACTGCAGGACCCAGCCTCTGCCCTCTGCACCCGAGAGAATAACCGGGGTGGGGGTCGCCTTACCACCACAGGAGGCACCTCCAGCACCTTGTCCACATTCTTGAGCGACAGGGGCACGTACCACAAGGTGGCCTTGTTGGTCAGCTTCTTGGTACCTGGTGAGAAGCCACAGGCATGACATTCTGGGACGGACACAGGGTGGGCACTGCTGGGCATCCAGAGGCTCCGACCCCCAGCCCTGCTCATCTCCTATCACTGTCTCTGGTCCCCTCCTCTAAGGCCACTTAGTCCTGTAGCCTGGGGTCACAGCCACAGTGCCAGCCGACACAGACAAGGCACCATGAGCCTGTAGACAAGCCCCTTTACCGCTCGGAGCCTCCCCTTGCCCCCCTGGCAGAGCCCCACAATGGGGCAGCTGACTCGGGCCACGCGGCTGAAGCCTGCTCAGCTGCCAAAGGCATCTCCACCTGGCATTTGCAGGAAGAGTCTGGTCACCGAGCAGCACTGCGGACAGTGGGGACAGCGGCTCAGGACCTGCTGCCCCTCTCCTGGTCAGCACCAACTGCGACGCTCAGGCACCGTGCAGCCCAATGCCCAGAGCACTCTTAGCGTCCCCGGGAGCCCCAGCAGACAGGGAAGCCCACTACCCACACGGGTGTGCACCTGCCGCGGGCTGGGGGCTGGGCCCAGGCAGAAAGGTCCCAAAGAGAGAGGGGATGGCCAGGCCCAGCACAGAGCCAGGGAGTCAACTCATCACAGCCCCCATTCTGTCGCCCCAGGAATCTCTTTGAAGCCCTTTCCCCCGGCACTTGAATTTCATGTTGGCCAACTCACAGTTCCAACCCAGAAGCCTTTGAGTGCCAAGGGATGGACACGCGGATGCTGCTTCCCCGGGGCAGGGCGCCCAGTCACAGAGCAACGAGGCTGCCGGGCAGGAAGACAGATCACTGGGCCCTGATCCCCGGGGGGAAGCCTGAAGCCCAGAGAGGTCTGCCTGTCATCCAGGTCACACAGCAACTCAGGGCCACTCTAAAGCCAGACTCCGGCCTCTCCAGCTCCAGGCATTTCAGAGATGTATCTCCAAGGATGCTATTATTTTTATTTATTCAGTTAACACACCTCCTGGGTGTGGGACCCGCCAGCTGCGCCAGCACCCACTGCCTCTCAGGGTGTGCACTAACAGGAAGCTGGACGGGAAGCAGCACGGATGGCATGTGGGCAGCCTGAGTGGCAGCCCATCCCGTGCAAGCAGGGAGGTCTGCCGGGCAAAGTGGCTCCTGTGACATCGGTGGCTCCAGGTGTAGGCCAGGGCAGTGCCAGTACAGGACATTGCACAGTGAGCAACTGGCATCGTCCCCACTGGGCCAAGTGGAGCTCGCTTCACACCAGTCACCTCGAGCCCCACGCCTCAGCTGGACCAAGGGTCAATCGAAAGGAGGCCAAAGCCCAGGTCTCCTGCCCACATCCAGCCGCTCCATCAGCCGGGGGCCACGGGCCGACCCAGGAGCTCTCTCCTCTGCACTTGGACCGAGAGTGAACCTGGGAGTAAACATTTCCTGCTGGACTCAGCCACGGCCACCTGACAAGCAGGTTTCCATGGAAACCCCAGTGGCCCTCCAGACCTAAACGAATGCCACGGAGCAGAAGGAGGTGCCCCTGTGAACGGCACTCCCCTTACCCATGGCCGTGAACAACACCAGCACCGAGACCTCTCCTTGGGACCTTAAAGCTTCCAGCCGTCGTGCCCACCTCACCGACTATCCTGACAGCCACAGAACGAGCATAAAGGGCAGCGCTTTGCGGCTTGTCTGCCCGTGCTGGCTCTGCCACCACCAGACAGGCGGCATGGCTGGTATCCCGAGACTCTCGGAGCAGAGTGTCGCCAGTCAGGCAGCTCAGCACCACAGACCCGTGCCTCTCTGCCCACCCTCTCTGCCATCAGAGGTCACTTGCCCGTTGGCCAGGTGCCCACTGTGTGCCAGGTCTCCCAGGCTCCCCTGCCAGCACACAGGTGGGCAGAAAATGGCCTGCAGGGTGCCCGAGATCGGCCCAGATCAGAGGTGGGAGAAGCGTGCAGACCATGCAGGTGAGCAGGGACACAGCAGAGAGCAGAGCCCACCCATCTCTGACCCAGTGGCTCGGCTGGATGCCGCCCACTCCATCCTGCCAGGGCATGGCCTGGGAGGCCGCAGGTGTGGCAGAGAACTGAAGTCCCTACTACCTCCATGTAAGACCCATATGTAACTCCTGGCTGCTGGCTCTGGCATGGCCCAGCCCTGTTGCAGTCCTGAGGAGTGGATGGGAAGCTATGGCTCGTCTCTGTTTTTTTATAAAAACAAAAATAACTTAAAAAGGAGGGGAAAAAAAGCAATGGGGTGTCCCATCCTATAGCAGTGGGTGCTAGGACCAGATAACCAAAAGATGCAGGAAAGCCAGCGTCCCACCGCCCAGCCCCCCCAGCTGGGGGACAGGCAGCTGCTTGCCTTCTGGGGCAACAAAGCCTAGGTTCAAATCCCAGGAGGGCAAGCAGCCCCAGCAGTGCCCGGCACCGCCCAGCTCCCCCCAGCTGCTCGTCTTCCGGGGCAACGAAGTCCCCGCTAAGTCCCAGGAGGGCAAGCAGCCCAGCGGTGCCCGAGGCCACACTCCATCACGGGGCAGCATTTTGTACCCACGCTTCCGGGAAGGAGGCCAGCAACTGCGACTGAGGGGCAGGGGGTCGTGGAGCAGCCCTGCCAGCCTGGGCCACCAACTTCCACAATCAGATAACGCTGTTTAATCAGTGATCAACAACCAAGAGGCGCCGGAGACAGCCGCGGCCTTCCCTCTGCAAAATGGGGTGACGGCCACCAGGCTGGGCAACATGGCTGAGTACAGGGGCGTCTCACCTGCTCCGAGCCTGCCCCTGGTTACAGCAAAGGCACAGGAGGGGCCGGTCCCCAGTGTGCCAGAGAACTTGCCAGGGACCCACCGATGGGCACGCTGGTTCCCCTTCCACCTCAGGCCCTGCCCTGCTGCCCAGCTGCCCAGGCCACGGCAGGACCGAGGTGACCCATCGTGATCACCCACGCTGAGAGGGCGATCGAATGCTCCCAATGGACAACTAACTGTGCCCCAGGTCCAGCCCCTTGTGGGTGGACAGCCTGGGGTGGGGAGGTGGCAGTGAGGCCAGAGGGCACAACAGGGTGGCCTGCCCATCCCCAGGCGGGTTATAAAAAGCGCGTGCGCCAACGAGGACAAGCTTTGCTCTCTTGTGGCTGCGTGGGAAGGAAATGGTTTCCATGGTTACCATGGCCAAGCGGTGAAGGTGCAGATGTACCTCAAGGCAAAGCTGTGCCCAGTAAGCTTCTGCGTCTGACCCCTTGAGATCCAGGCCGGTCTACTCCGGGCAGCTGGTGACCTCATGGGAGCAGCACCACCCGTGGCCTCTGAGGGTGAGCAGGACCGGGGGAGGCAGCGTGGAGGCCACGGCCAGCTGGACTCGCACTGGGCGCCGGGGATCAACTCCTACTCTAAGTACAATACTGGCTCAGGGTGCACCATTTCCCAAGTCGAACGGGGCACAGGAGGTGGGGACCACACCGCCGCCCTCCTGCTGTGTCCCAGCCCGGCCAAGTTACCTGTGAGGATGTTCTCAGACATCACGTTGACCTGCACTTCCACCGAGTGCTTGGAGGTGTACGTGATCTCCGCGCTGACGTGGGCCACCTCGCCAATGCACATGGGCGACAGGAAGTCGGTGCGCTCCACCCGGGCCAGGGCAGCCACGCAGCGCTCCTGGGGAGACCAGAGGGCGGTCAGTCCTGCCCAGCCCAGCTGCCCACCCGCGTCCTTGAGCCACACTCTGCACCGGCTCCAGTGTTTCTCGCATGGCTGCTCCTGACCCCCGAGGTTCCCAGGATGCAGAAGAGCCACAAGAGGGGCTGCAGGGGGATGGCACAGAACTGAGGGTGGGCCCTGTCCCACTTCTCAGCCACCTTGGGAAACCAGGGCAGGGGAGGACGCCCCCAGACACCCACAGCGGCCGTTTGCAGGCGTTTTGTCAGCTCGTTGGCTCACTTGCCTGGCTTCTCGTTTCACAGCTCTGGGCTGCTAGGCTTGGGCAGAGCTAAATATACACTCACTCAACACGCAGGAAAAAATACCCTGCTGGGCACGACGCGCTCTCTGCCAGCACTGCTCTATTTTTCAAAATCTGAATCTTACTTATCCTCCAATTGGGTGACCCTTTCTCAGGGCTCAAAACTCAAAAGAAGCCAAGAGCCCACCTCTGGTCACCCACAGGGAGGGTGCCCACGGCCCTGTGTCTGGAAGCATCGTGAACTTGCTCATGGGCATGGTGGCTTAGCAACAGCCACTTCTCTCCCAGGGCTTTGGAGGCCGGGACGCCCAAGATGGACGCTGGGCACTGTCGGAGAGACCAAGGCATCTTCAGACTGCCCCGCATTGGGCAGGCGACAGGCCAGGGCGGTGGGCCTGACGGCCTGGGCCAGCTCTGACAGCAAGTTCATGCTGCCGGCACCGTTACCAGGGCTGAGAAAAGCTGCCCACAGTCGGCGACGTGTACAGCAAGTGGCAGCATCGCCAGCCTGGCAAGTGTGGGTATGTGTATGGGGGTCCCTGCTCTCCCACCTGGCTCTGGGTCAACATGCAAATGCCCAGGCTGGTTCAAACCCAGAGCGCGCCCTTGGGGAGATGGCTGGGCTCATGCAGGTGGTTCTCACATACAGGCTCGGGGCCCCAGTGACCAAGTCTGCTGCTACCCACACCCTAGGAACAAGTCTCAGAGAGACAAAGAGGCAGGGCAAGGAATTACAGTGGCCAGAAAATGTCCCCGGCAAGGCTGGCCGGGGTGGACGGTGTCCCCCTCTCTGACTTGTTGTGCTTGTCGCCCCCACTCCAGAAGCAGGTTACACTAAAGCCAGAGCCAGCAGCACTTTCACCTCCACGCCAACGTACGGCGCTATGGCACCACCCACTGGCAGAAGCGGGAAAGACAGGGTGACCTGGAGCCAGGCAGGGCCAGGGGTGGCCCGAGTTCGAGCCAGCAGGCACTGCTCTCAGCAGGGAAGGGCACTGGGACTCACACTGGCAGTAGTGGCTCTGCGCTGGTGACCGTGACCTGCCAGCTGCGGCAAGCTCCACGAGACCCTGAGAGGCGGCTCGAGCAGGCACAGCCCCAAGCGACAGCTCCAGGCCTGGGGCTCCACCCTGAGTCTTGGTCTCTGTGAAAACAGACACTAGAGGACACTGCCAGCCCATTGCGGCTGTGAGGAGCCCTGGGGCTCCAAATGCCAGGAGAGGCAGCTGTGCCCTGCCCATGGGTGGGGACTTAACTGTGTTCACAAGGGCCAAGTGTGTGGAGTCATGCTGGGCACCCAGGAGGGCCCTGCTCTCGTGCCCACCCGCAGGCACCCTGCCACGGCGGTAGCTTAGAGGCTATTGCCTCGTGTGACCTCTGGAAGACGGGAAGTTGTGCCGCTGTGAATGGAGCCAACAGAAGTGCTGCTCCGGCAGGTGTCGGAGGGAGGGCCAGCACAGAACGTGCGTGCCAGCACACCTGCAGGGTGCACAGCCAGAAGCCATCACAGGCTCTGCTCCCTGGATTCAGCAGGCACTTCACGGTTGCTTAGCAGATGACAGCAAGTACTCAGATGGGATTCAGCGAGGGGGGCGTGTGTGGACGGAGGCGGGAGACGCTGAGGACCCTGGCTGCTGCTGGAGAGTAACCAAGGTGGGCAGGGACTGGCAGGTGGAGAGCGGCCGAGGCGGGCAGGGCCCGGCAGGTGGAGAACCGAGGCGGGCAGGGCCCAGGTGATCCACCAGGAGGCTGTGCCCAGCACAGTGGGCAGCACAATGGCAGAGGCTGGGGAAGCTGCTCAGTGGAACCAGGAGCTGGGCATGGCAAGTCAGTGAGGAGACAGGCGGCTGCAGAGTGACTGCGGCAGAAGGCCGCCTGGCCACCCCAGTCCAAGAGCCCCTTGCGCTCAGAGGCAGCGCCAGCACCGAGACGGGAAGCACGTCAGGTGAGCCCGGACAGGGCACTTGGTTTTTCTTCCCTTTCTTCTTTCTTTTTAAAATTTCATTTTTGGGGCCCGGCGCGGTGGCGCAGTGGTTAAGGTCCTCACCTTGCACACCCGGGATCCCATATGGGCGCCGGTTCTATCCTGGCAGCCCCCCCTTCCCTTTCAGCTCCCTGCCTGTGGCCCGGGAAAGCAGTCGAGGACGGCCCAAAGCTTTGGGACCCTGCACCCGCGTGGGAGACCCGGAAGAGGCTCCTGGCTTCGGATCGGCATAGCATCGGTCGTTGCGCTCACTTGGGGAGTGAATCATCGCACGGAAGATCTTCCTCTCTGTCTCTCCTTTCCAATAAAAAAAAATAATAAAAATAAATCTTTTTAAAAAATTATTTTTGTTCAAAAGGCAGATTTTACAGAGATGGATAGAGTTTTTTTTAAAAAAATTTATTATTTTTATTGGAAAGGCAGATTTACAGAAAGGAGAGAGGGACAGATCTTAGATCTTCCGTCCACTGGTTCACCTCCCAAGTGGCCTCAATGGAGCTGAGCCAAAGCGAAGCCAGGAGCCAGCAGCCTCCCTCTGGGTTTCCCACATAGGTGCAGGTGCAGGGAGCTGGAGGGAAGTGGAGCAGCTGGGACAGGAACCAGTACCCATAAGGGATCCCGGCGTATGCAAAACAAGAAGTTTAGCTACTAGGCTATAGAGCTGGGCCCGACACAGAGATCTAACCATCGTTTCACTCTCCAAATGGCTCAGTGACCAGAGCTGAACTGACCCACAACCAGGAGCCAGGAGTTTCCTCTGGGTCTCCCACATGGCTGCAGGATCCCAAGGACTTGTTTGACCCATCCTCCAGTGCTCTCCCAGGCCACAAACAGGGAGTTGGATCAGAACTGGAACAGCCAAGAATCAGACTGGCACTCATAAGGGATGCCAGTGCCTGCAGGTGCAGGCTTGCCTACTATGCCATCACGCCTGCCCCACCTGCTCCACTTCCAACCCAGCTTCCTATCAATGTATGGTAGGTTCAGCTGCCACTTGGGAGGCCACAGGTCACATGAATGTTAGCTTGCTTCCAGGCTTCTAGGCCGCTTCGCTTGACCCAGCACTGCGCTCTGACCCAGCACTCCACTCTGACCCAGCACTGCACTGACCCAGCACTGCGCTCTGACCCAGCACTGCACTGACCCAGCACTGCGCTCTGACCCAGCACTGCGATCTGACCCAGCACTGCGCTCTGACCCAGCACTGCGCTCTGACCCAGCACTCCACTCTGACCCAGCACTGCACTGACCCAGCACTGCGCTCTGACCCAGCACTGCGCTCTGACCCAGCACTCCACTCTGACCCAGCACTGCACTGACCCAGCACTGCGCTCTGACCCAGCACTGCGCTCTGACCCAGCACTCCACTCTGACCCAGCACTGCACTGACCCAGCACTGCGCTCTGACCCAGCACTGCGCTCTGACCCAGCACTCCACTCTGACCCAGCACTGCACTGACCCAGCACTGCGCTCTGACCCAGCACTGCACTGACCCAGCACTGCGCTCTGACCCAGCACTGCGCTCTGACCCAGCACTCCACTCTGACCCAGCACTGCACTGACCCAGCACTGCGATCTGACCCAGCACTGCGCTCTGACCCAGCACTGCACTGACCCAGCACTGCGCTCTGACCCAGCACTGCGATCTGACCCAGCAGTGCACTGACCCAGCACTGCGCTCTGACCCAGCACTGCGCTCTGACCCAGCACTCCACTGATCCAGCACTCCGATCTGACCCAGCACTGCTCTCTGACCCAGCACTGCGCTCTGACCCAGCACTGCACTGACCCAGCACTGCACTGACCCAGCACTGCACTGACCCAGCACTGCGCTCTGACCCAGCACTGCACTGACCCAGCACTGCGCTCTGACCCAGCACTGCGCTCTGACCCAGCACTCCACTCTGACCCAGCACTGCACTGACCCAGCACTGCGATCTGACCCAGCACTCCGCTCTGACCCAGCACTGCACTGACCCAGCACTGCGCTCTGACCCAGCACTGCACTGACCCAGCATTCCACTCTGACCCAGCACTGCACTGACCCAGCACTGCACTGACCCAGCACTCCACTCTGACCCAGCACTGCGCTCTGACCCAGCACTCCGCTCTGACCCAGCACTCCACTCTGACCCAGCACTGCGCTGACCCAGCACTGCGCTCTGACCCAGCACCGCACTGACCCAGCACTGCACTGACCCAGCACTGCGCTCTGACCCAGCACTGCACTGACCCAGCACTGCACTGACCCAGCACTCCGCTGACCCAGCACTGCACTGACCCAGCACTCCACTCTGACCCAGCACTGCTCTGACCCAGCACTCCACTCTGACCCAGCACTCCACTGACCCAGCACTCCACTGATCCAGCACTCCGATCTGACCCAGCACTGCTCTCTGACCCAGCACTGCGCTCTGACCCAGCACTGCACTGACCCAGCACTGCGCTCTGACCCAGCACTGCACTGACCCAGCACTCCACTCTGACCCAGCACTGCACTGACCCAGCACTGCACTGACCCAGCACTGCACTGACCCAGCACTGCGCTCTGACCCAGCACTCCGCTCTGACCCAGCACTGCACTGACCCAGCACTGCGCTCTGACCCAGCACTGCACTGACCCAGCACTGCGCTGACCCAGCACCGCACTGACCCAGCACTCCGATCTGACCCAGCACTGCGCTCTGACCCAGCACTGCACTGACCCAGCACTCCACTCTGACCCAGCACTCTGCTCTGACCCAGCACTGCTCTGACCCAGCACTGCTCTGACCCAGCACTGCTGATGCTCCTGGAGAAGCAGTGGAGGACGGCCCCCACGCTGGGGCCTCTGCTTCCCGCAGGGCTCCTGGCTCTGCCATGGCCAAGCTCTGGCCTTGAAGCCATCTGGGGAGTGACTCAGCGCAGGGAAGTTCTCTCTTCCTCCACCCCTGTCTCTCTTTCTAACTGTGACTTTCAAATACTTTTACTTTTATTATTAGGCCCTGGTATTCTCCTTACCTCCTCCCAAAGTTCCCTCCCCCTTTCCACTGAGTTCCTCTATATTATTTTTTTCTATTATTTATTTTTTAAAACGATCTTACTTAGTTGATCAGGGAACAAATAGTTCTTCATAAGCAGTCATATGTCTATCATTATGGGCTTGGACAATAGCAGAGTCCAGCCTTCTATTGTTGAGGTATAGTGAACAGTTTCATTGGGAGTCCATCTTTATCTGGAAGTAGAGATGCATGCTGTATTGTATCCTCACATCTGGATATGATGGTCTCCATTACACAGTTACTATACATCCCCTTAAATGAAGAGCCACAAAACAAAATCAACAGGAAGAAGAAATTTAAAATGCCATGAAGTTAAATAACATGCAATTGAATGGCTAATGTGTCACTGAAGAAATGAAAAACAAAATCAAGAACCTTCTTGAGGAAAATGATGCTACTGTGTGTCTATGAGTCAGTGAAGAATTTAATAAAGTGTTTCTGAAGAGATGAAACTAAATTAAAAAAATTGAAATCCATGAGATATAGTTTCTGCTGATCTTTGTTGGTGAGATATGTCTCCTGTAGGCAACAAATAGATGGGTTTTGTCTTTTTAATCCAGTCTATTAATCTATGATGTTTGATTGATGAGTTTAAGCCACTTAAGTTCAGGGTTAATATTAATGGGTGGTAATTTGGTCCTGTCATTTTAGCGACGAAATTCGGGAAATTTTCCCTTATTATTTCATTGAATACATTTTTAACCCCAGCTTTTCTTTCTGCACCTTCCGGGACTCCCACAACTCTCATTTTGGCCTTTTCATAGTGTCTTTCAATTCTTGAATACTTTTTTTAGCTTGACCCAGCCCTGCTTCCAGCTTTTGTTTCCTCCTGGTAATAGGAAATATCTTCCAATTCTAAGATTCTTTCTTCTGCTTCATTCATTCTATTTTGGAGATTCTCCACAGTAATTTTAATTTGTTCCACTGTATTTTTCGTTTCTGATATATCAGCTTTCATTTGATTCATTTCCTATGTGACATGTTCATTAACTTTCCTGAACTCCTGCTTTACATGCTTCTCGTTGGTAAGTTTTATACCAAATGTTTGAATTCTGCATCCCCTATTTTCTCGATGTCTTCCTCAGTGAACTCTGAGGTTGGCAATGGGTTTTGCTCCTCTGCAGGGGAGTTTTCAGTAATTTTCATTGTGCCTTTGTCTCTTCTTTTGCTCTTGGTCATTGTACTTCTGGTTAGCAGAGTCTTCTCCTTGGGGCAGGTTTCTAAGCTGTGTCACCCACAGGTCTACAATGCGATTTTACTTATTGCAGTTGGTACACAACTTTTTGCTTGCAACCACTTGTGCCACAACGTCCAGTGAGTTCCAGGTCTGGGTTCTTATGTTAGACTTCCACCGTGGTCTCTGTAGCCCCAGCTCTGGCTCACCACTCTCCACTTTCTGTGATACCGTGCTGAGACTGCACCGTTGTCTGTACTACCTTTTTCCCACTTCCGGTTGGAGCAGGTCCCAGGATTAGAGACACCAGGTGTCCTATATAGATAGGTTGTTGGTGGTGCTGATCTTATTTTCTTTTTTAAAGATTTATTTATTTTTATTACAAAGCCAGATATACAGAGAGGAGGAAAGACAAACAGGAAGATCTTCTGTCCGATGATTCACTCCCCAAGTGAGCACAATAGCCAGTGCTGTGCCGATCCAGAGCCAGAAGCCAGGAACTTCTTCCAGGTCTTCCACGTGGGTGCAGGTTCCCAAGGCTTTGGGCCGTCCTCGACTGCTTTCCCAGACCACAAGCAGGGAGCTGGATGGGAAGTGGAGCTGCCAGGATTAGAACCGGTGACCATATGGGATCCCGGCGCGTTCAAGGTGAGGACTTTAGCCACTAGGGCACTGTGCCAGGCCCGGTGGTGCTGATCTTGCCAGAACCTATTGGCCGTTAGGTCTGAGGGCCACATGGACCTATTTTGACCTGTACAAATCCACAGTCGGTGTTATTTTCCTGTGGAATCAGTACAATGCACTGAGCTCAGTGAGTTCTTGCCAAGCTCAGCACATGCGCAGCTCACTGTTGTCCCTGCAGTCTTAAAGCCTTTGCCACACTATATAAAACTGTACCAGAAATGAATAAAAAGAAGAAAAAAGAAGAAAAAAAAGATAATAATAATAATTAAAAAAAAAAAACGTACCAGATGTGCCACTTCTAGAGCTCCTGCTCTGCCGGCGTCGGGTCTGAGGGTCACCCGGGCCTGTCCTGGGTGGAACCTGTTGGATGCCACGTTGTTGCCGTTTGCTGAGCCAGAAATGAATTCACTCCAGCTCAGTGCATGCGCAGCACTATCCATAGCCTTTGCGCTGAACAAAACTGCACCCGATACAGATCTAGGGGGTGAACTGAGTTGTGAAACCCACCCTGTTCCTGGTCAAATCAAAAGACCAGCAGGGGGTCTGGCGCGGTGGCCTAGCGGCTAAAGTCCTCGCCTTGAACACACTGGATTCAATCGAGGACGGCCCAATGCTTTGGGATCCTGCACCTGCGTGGGAGACCTGGAAGAAGTTCCTGGCTCCTGGCTCTGGATTGGACAGCACCAGCCATTGCACTCACTTGGGGAGTGAATCATCGGATGAAAGATCTTCCTCTCTGTCTCTCCTCCTCTCTGTATATCTGACTTTGTAATAAAAATAAATCTTTTTTTTAAAAAAAGGGCCAGCAGCACAGGATGGGCGGTTCTTGGTCTGGTTCACCCACCCCCGGAGCTCCCCAGGTGACGTCCCTGCCCACCTTGTGGCTGGGGGAGTTCTGACTGCTGGTGGAGCTCAGATCGCCCCTCGCTGAATGCCGCTGGGGTATCAGTCTGAGACACACGCTGTTGTGTCCGTCGCTTTCCTGTGTCTGTCAGTGTCCAGGTGCCCCTCTGCTGTTCTGTCCTCTCCTGTTTGCTGGAATGTGCCCTGTCTGCTCCACATTGGATAATGCTTCTCCCTCTGTTTAAACATCCCTTACCCTGTTCCCCCATCTTGATTCTCTGACCAAATACTTTCCTTTAAAAAGAAGTAAATTCACAGACAGAAGGACAGCAGCAGCAGCTGTGGATGGGAGTGCCTCCACTCCACCCAGGGCCCCAGCACAGGCCCTCAGGGGCCAGCTGCAGGGCTCTCATCTACAGCCTGGTCCCCTCCCAGGCGTCCCATCTGTGCTGGGACCTCAGCCTCAAAGCCAGGCTTCTGGGCCTGGACCCACAGCCTGGACTGGCTGCCTGCCTCCCCCTGGGCCTCCAACAAGTACGCAGTCTCCTTGTGCCTTGATCTTTCTTTCCATCGGAGCATCTGTCTCCAAGGCTGCTGTGAGCACTGTGCAGGCTGAGCTCCTAGAGCTGGGCTCAGCGCCAGTAACACTCACAGCTGCAGACAGCCCCTCCCTTGCCCTGGCTCCCCACTCCTGGGGCCCACCTTCTGAAGCCCATCCCCATGCCAGGCTGAGGTCCTGCGCCCACAGGGCCTGCCCTTGCCCCAGCCACAGGGGCACCCGCATGGGCTGGTCCTTGAAAGCCATGCATGCCCGTCCCAGGGCCACCAGAGGGCACTCTCTGAAAGCACCCAAGGGCAGCCCTTCTCTCCCCGCCAGGCAGGCAAGCCCTTCTTAGAAGGGTTCCCAGGCCACTCACTCTCAATCCCCCACTATGCCCAGGTCGCCACGTCTGTGTTCACCCCACACACTATGGTTTGGTTCATCCTACACATGCACAGGCCCCATACACACACTGGTGGAGGTGTGCACACACAGCCTTCTAGTCCTTGCTGGAAGACCCACTGTCGACTGGGGCACAGCCCATGTGCTGCGGAGTGCCTTGTCACATCTCCCCAGGGTTGCCCTAATCCCCAGTGGATGGTTGTGGAGGCGCGGCTCTGGGGAGGAGCAGGTCTGGGGGCAGCCGTCCCACCAGAGGGCGCCACCTGCCAGAACCGGAATCTGGAGGCCCCTTCACCTTGGCCCATAGCCTCCAAAAATGCAGGCACACGTCCCTAGAACCAGGTATAGCCCCACCTGCGGGCCGCACTCGGCCCCCACCTTGCCACCCGCGCTGGCCTGGTCAGAACAAGCACACCCCCTCTGGGTCCCAACCCTACCCTGGCTCAGTAGAGAATGGGACCTGTGTGACACTCCCCCCAGCACCTCCCTCTCCCCAACCCCTTGCCCAACTCGACTCTCTCCCTGCCCAGCAGAGATGCCACAGCTGGTCTCGGGACACTGGCTATGGAGGTCACCGGCCTCAAGATGCCGCAGCTAAAGTGCTTCCCACGTCAAGGGCCAGTTCTGTCACCCTGGCCGACCTCCAAGGGGCAAGGGGCTGGCAGGACTGAGCCTGTGCGCCCGCCCCTGTGCCCAGCCCTGGGGTCACTTCTGGGCTGTAACTGGGGTACAGCCTCAGCCAGACACGGCTGCCGAGGGCTTCATGGCCAGCAGACAGCAGAGGCACTGAGCCATCACACACCCCCATCACTGTCACGGCCCAAAGTCTTCGAGATGCAGCCCTGTGAGGGCTGCCCCCAATCCTGTGGCTTCCCAGCCCTGCTCACGCAGTCATTCCTAGGCCGGGCGGCCCCCAGAAGCCCCTGGGGCCCGGTGCGGGGCCCTCCCCGGGCAGCCCGGGCCGAAGGCTCACCCCACTCTGGCTGTTACAGTGTCGGGTGCTCATGATGGCGCCTGCCTCCTCAATCATCTTCAGGATGGTCCCTCCGTGGACGTTGCCGGCCACGTTGGCGTCATCAGGCCTCATGATCCTAGGGCAGAGGGGAGAAGCAGGATGAGACCCCTGGGAGAAGGGACGCAAAGGGCCCTGAGCGATTGTGTGCTCCGCATGTGCGGTAGGCAGGCCAGGGCTAGTCCAGCAGGGCTCCGAGGAATGCACAGGGAACAGGGCACTCTCCCGCTGGGGCCGCAGGCTCCAGCCTGCCTGGGCCTTGGTGTGCGTACGGCCAAGATTCTAAGCCATCGGCAAACAGGCAGCCACTCAGCTGCAGGGGCCCCCACACACGGCCCCCCTCTGGGCTTCCTGGCAGGCACAAGCAGCTCACACCTCCACTGGGGCCCCCAAAACAAGCTCACAGGACCAGACGCCTTGGGCTCTGCGGGTTGTCAGACACTGGGTCTCGCCTGGGGAGCTGGTCAGGGCTCCCCATGGAGACAGAGACCAGCAACACCTCTGCCCGTCCTCGGTGACGAGTGGCTTCATCCCCACCTCAGGCACAGGAAACCTGCGCAAGGCCAGCAAGCCACTGGTCAATCCTGCATGGGCAGCCCTGGCCAAGCCTGGCTCCCTCCCAGGTAACTACCTGGCTTGTGAACTTGGCCTTCATTGGCTTTCGGCCCAGACATGTGTGACGGACAGCAAGTATAGGCCTGTGGTGCCCTGCAGCCTGGCTCGGGGCCAGGACCAGCACCGGGTCTGGCACCTCCCAACTGCCGTCAAAGTAGCTCAAAGATTGGACCAGGTGGGCGACCAGGGTAAACTGCCCTGGTCATCTGCCTGCCTCTAAAGTGGGCATCGTACCAGCCCCACCTCAGCGCACTGCAGGGAAAACGGAACCCGTGAGGGGCGGATGGCAGTACTGCCACGGTGGCAAAGCACACTGCTGGCAGCACATGTACCCCCGCCGTGAGGTCCTGCAGGCTGGAAGCTCCCAGGGGAACCAGAGACGCCATGTTCTACAGAAAGTGGCCACTGACCTCCCCTCCGCAGACAGCTCGTCGCACCTGCTGCCCAGCCCCAAAGTCCCCCTGCTTCTGCCCGAGACCTGGTCACCCTGCAGGCTCCCGGAGTGCCTGGGGGCAGTTACAGACAGCACCTGGAGAACCCGGGGGCAGTCAGCAGAGGGTGGGCAGCACAGGGCAGTCAGCACAGGGTGGGCAGCACAGGGTGGCAGCACAGGGCAGTCAGCACAGGGTGGCAGCACAGGGCGGTCAACACAGGATGGGCAGCACAGGGCGGTCAGCACAGGGTGGGCAGCACAGGGCGGTCAGCACAGGGTGGTCAGCACAGGGTGGGCAGCACAGGGCGGTCAGCACAGGATGGGCAGCACAGGGCGGTCAGCACAGGATGGGCAGCACAGGGCGGTCAGCACAGGGTGGTCAGCACAGGGTGGGCAGCACAGTGCGGTCAGCACAGGATGGGCAGCACAGGGCGGTCAGCACAGGGTGGGCAGCACAGGGCTCAGAGGGGAGCACCATGTGGTTCCTTAAGGTTTGTTTCAAACCACCAGGCGTTCTTAAAAATTGAGTTGATGGGGCTACAAGGTCCTGTCTTTGGAGATGCTTTTTATTGCTTGGCTACCCAGGGCGTGGTGAGTCTGTCCCCCGCCCCCCACCAGCGGGTTTTCACCCCTGGCCCCTCGCAGCTCAGCAGAGTGAGGCAGAGTTTGACCCCAGGATGGGCCTTCCAAGCTGGAATGGGTCCTGGACACTCATTCCAACCGGGCCAGCACCTTCATCTCCTGTGCCCACCTGCAGGGTGACTGGCCTGTCACTGACGCACTGGGAGCCCAAGCAGGGGCTGGCCCGTGTCCAGTGCGGCCGACTCCTGCCCTCCCCCAAGGCAGTGCCAGCACAAGGTCCCACCCACCTGAGGACAGGGAGTCTCTCCTTGGGGTGGGGGGGTTCTTCTTGGGGGGTTCCCCTTTGCCAGCAGCCTCTTCCTAGGCTGGATGGCCTGCATGTCATCTGTTCCCTTGCACTGAGCAGCAGTGAGGCAGCCCAGGACCAAGCAGGGCAGGATGGCTCAGCCGCTTGGGTTCCAGGAAGGAGAGCTGGGAAAAGCCCCTGGCTCCTGGCTTCAACCTGACCCAGCCCTAGATGGCAAATCCCTCTCTAACACTTTCAAATAAAAGTAAATATTTTTAAAACTAAATCATTTTAAAAAATAAAAGTGAGGGACCCAGCAACGTGGGCTAGTGGCTAACGTCCTCGGCTTGAGCACGCCGGGAACCCGTATGGGTGCTGGTTCTATTCCTGGCAGCTCCACTTCCCATCCAGCTCCCTGCTTGTGGCCTGGGAAAGCAGTTGAGAACGGCCCAAAGCCTTGGGACTCTGCACCCGTGTGGGAGTCCTGGAAGAAATTCCTGGCTTCTGGCTCTGGATCGGCACAGCACTGGCTATTGTGCTCACTTGGGGAGTGAATCATCAGACAGAAGATCTTCCCTCTCTGTCTCTCCTCCTCTCTGTATATCTGGCTTTGCAATAAAAAGAAATAAATCTTAAAAAAAAATAAATAAATAAAAGTGAGGAGCTGGCTGTGCGCCTTACGAGTCGCACACCATGGACACCAGACACCTGCTGTCCACACAGGGTCCCAGCCCTCACTGCTGTCCTCAGGGCACTCATGCCAGGAACTGCCGGCCAGCCTGCCCTGGCCTGGTCCTGCACCAAGCCCTGTCCTCTGTCCCCAGACCAACCAGCCACCCGGGAACAGTCAGTCAATGCCCACTTCGCCCCAAGGACCTGTAAGCTAACTCGGTTACTGTCTCGGGTCCCCCTTTGCCACTCACTTCCCCTACTGTCCACCATCAAGCTAGCTTAAGGCCAGGCAGGTGTAACAGGAACAGAGTGGACTGGGGGGCACACAGCTCCTCACGCAAGCCTGAGAATCCAGGATGCCCGAGCTGTGGGTTTTCAGAAAAACCCAGACGGTGAACTCAACGTGAATCCCCATGGCACCTGGGTCATCTCAGGTGACGCCAACCTGACACCTGACTCATGGGCACCCACCCTGGGGCCATGGCAGGCCTGCCTCCAACCCCACTGCCTGAAGGCAGGCAGGCCACTGCTGCCCTTATCAGCGTGGCCCTGGGCCTGTGGCCAGCAGTGGTCATGGCTACCGACTCACATGGCCCAACCCTCGCCTATGCCCGCCACTCCTGCCCAAGTCAGAACCACATCTAGCCAGCCGCCCACACCAGAACTACCGCTAACTCGTGCGAACACCGCCATACTGCCGGCGTCCCCTCAGGCTGGACAGCAAGACGACCACAAGGTCTCTGACGTAGCGGAGTAAACACAGTAAACACACGTCACAGAGCCACGCCCACCCTTGGGAACCCTCCCAGAGGAAGTGACGTCACCCTGACCAAGCCCTGGAAGGGAGCAGGAAGCAGGGTCAGCACAAGGGAGCAGCCCCCCAGGGCCAGGGCCTCACTCCCCGTGGGAGGGGAAGGCTGGAGCAGAGAGCTGAGCTCCTGGGAAGCCCTCAACTCAGGGCTGGGGAGGGGGCACCCACCTGGGGCCAAGCGCCTTGCTGCAAAGAGTGACCTACAATGCAGGAATCCAGGCACATCTGCTCTCCCTGCCAGGAAAGCACTAGAAGCCTTCAGAGATCCAGAACTTTCTCTGCCCTGCAGGGTTCCCAGCTGTACTTGCCAAAACACTGGTGTCTGGCAGGCACAGGTGGCCCTTCCCACTGCCCAGCCTGCATCCATCTACCCCAGCAATGTCTGGAGGAAGGGTCACTGTGACCTCAACAGGACTGCCACTGCCTGCCCATGTCCTGACCCAGCAATTCAGACACGAGCTGCCCACATCACCACACGCAACTCAGAGCCATTTACCACGTGGAAGACAGGCCGGTTCCTGTGCTCCTCATAGGGGGCAAGGGAGACGGAGATGCACAGGGCAGGACACTGGCCAACCTTGAGCAAGAGAGAGGGCACTGTCAGGAGGGGAGGAGCCTAGCAGGCGATGGGTGCAGATGGCTGCACACCCGTCACGGCCTCCCTCAGGTCTCCATCACTGTGACTGGTCAGCACTCGGCCCAGCATGCGCGGCACAGGGCCTGGAGCCCAGAGGGGTAGAGGGACAGGTGCCAAGCAGGCAGAGGACCCAGGCAGCCAGGAAGAGCCTCCCAGACAGCCTGCGTGTGGGCTGAACTCTGCCCCACCCGGGCACCTGGAGCAGAGCCTAAATCTGGAAATGGCTAATGGCAGATGGAACGGACTGGTATGAGATGGAAAGGGTGGGTCCCGATCTAACGCCCTATAAGGACAGGAGAGTCTGCATGTGGCCCTGGAGGCAGCCACACAGCAAGGGACAAGGCTACGAGCTGAGAACTCCACGGGGGAGGGGCCAGAGAGTAGGGGGACACCCCAGCCTCCTAACTGCAGAGGCAGCACCACCTCCTGCAACTCCGACCCCACACTTCCGGCCTCCGGACTGTGAGAGCAAAAGTTCCCATCATCTTTTTCCTCCCCTAAATATTTATTTTTATTTAAAAGGCAGAATTGGGCCTGGCACGATGACTCAATGACCAAATCCTCTCCTTGCAACCAGCAGGATCCCATATGGACACCACTTTGTGTCCCGGCTACTCCGCTTCCCACCCAGCCCCCTGCTTATGGCCTGGGAAAGCAGTGGAAAGTGGCCCAAAGCCTTGGGACCCTGTACCCACGTGGGACACCTGGAAGAAGCTCCTGGCTCCTGGTTTCAGATTAACCCAGCTCCCGCCATTGTAGCCACTTCATGAGTGAACCAGCAATTGAAAGATCTTTGTCTCTCCTTTTCTCTGTAATTCTGCCTTTCCAATAAAAATTAAATTTAAAAAAAAGGCAGAATTACAGAGAGACGCAGAGACAGAGAGAGATCTTCCATCCACTGGAAGATCCACTTCCCAAATGGCCACAACACCCAGAGCTGAGCCAAGCTGAAGCCAGGAGCCTCTTCCAAGTCTCCCACGTGCTCGCAGCTTCCCAAGAATTTGAGCAGCCGAGACACAAACCAGTGCCCATAAGGGATGCTGGCACCACAGAGGGAGGACTCTTATGCCAAAGTGCTGGCCCAGTTCCCACTGATTTTTAAGCCACCTGACTGGTGGTCATTTGTTGGCCTGCACCAGGAAGCTCACAGGTTCTTGCACAGGGGCCTTGTCTCTTTTTGCTCAGGCAGTGACGGGGGGCAAGGCAGCAGCCGTGGTGGCTCAGGCCCCAGCGCAGTGATGGTGGTGGCTGCCACAGGGTTAGAGTTAGGTCTTCCTGCCCTGCCCTGCCCTCAGCCAGAATCTCTGATTCTGACTCCAAAACTGCAGTGCTACTGTGGAGAAGACGTGGTGTGCCCGGTCACTACTGTGGCACATAAACACAGAGGACTTCCCGCAGCAGGAAGGGAGGCACGCGACTGACAGTGACCTCCCAGAGAGGCTGAGCCACTGTGCCCAGGCCAGCATCCCCAGACAGCTGGCGCGAAGGCCACCTCAGGGAGCTGGCAGCACTGGGCTTTTCCACTGGCAGCATGCCTTAAACCAGGGAAGGCAGTGCACTCGTGCCAACCTCAATGCAGGACCGCAGGGGCAGTGGCAGGCCGGGGATGGCAGCGAGGGCCATGCCACGAGCTTCCTTCAAGACCGGGCAGGGGCCCTCCCCTTCCTGTGGGGGACTCTGCCCATCCTCTTCAATGGGCGTGAAGGTTCTGAACACGGTGCTGTAACCTCCGCGACACTGCCTTCCCCAGGAGAGGGGAGGCGAGGAGGGGGCCGGCAGCACACCTGGGTTGGGGTGGGAGAACAGGCCTCGCAGCTGCCCGCGTGGCTACACAGCAGGACCCAGGAATCCCAAGGTCCAGCCCGCCAGGGCTCAGGTCAGGGAAGCACAGCAGCCAACAAACCCAGCGGGGAACGAAAAGGGCAAGAGGTTAGAGAGTGGCTATCGCTACCCGTGGGGAGAACGCTGGCGGCAAGCCCTTCCGGTCACCAGGCGGCTGGGCTTCCTGTCTGGGCTCCCTGGCCATGATGCCAGTCAACCCACCGGCCACAGGAGCCACTCTCCCTCTCTCCACACCCCCTCCCCTGCACAGGTCCCTCAGACACGCGTTGGCCCCAGGTGGCCTAGACAAGGTCATAACCAGCAGGACCCGCTCAGCTGCGACAAGCCATCATGGCACTGCGACCTCCCAGACCCAGAGCAAGGCGGGTGTGTGTGCACGCACACAGGCCATGGGCAGTGTCAGCACTGCGCAGCCCCTCATCCCTCTCAGAGGTCAGCCCACCCCAGGCCCACCCCAGCTCCCTGCAGGTCAAGTGTGGGGAGCCTCCTGGATTCCCAGGCTGCCCAAGTTAAACAGGAAGAGGCTGCGTCACAAACACCAGTCGTCATAGGAACGTCGTTTCATAAATAATTATAATGAGTAACTCTGCAAGCCCTTCCGGCCACCGTGCCAGGAGATGGGGAGGGCCGCAGCCAAGGGGCCACCGTGCCAGGAGATGGGGAGGGCTGCAGCCCAGGGGCCTTTGGCATCCATCAGGAAGCTGTGAAGTCCCTGATAGGGCAGCTTGGACCCAGCCAAAGCCAGGCCCCAGCTGGTCCCATGGCCACCTTCCCAGAGCCCTGACAGGGAGGGCCACAAGCCAGGGAGACGGCCTGCACCCAGCTGAAGCAAGCAAGCAGCCAGAACCCAGCCCAGTGCGGGCACTGGCGTCACCAGGAGGCCTGTAGTCCACATCAGAGCCCTGCTCCTGGTTGCAGCTCCCGGCTAACAGGCACCCTGGGGGGCCGCAAGTGACCGGGTCCCTGCCGCCCACACGCAAGGCCTGGGTTGAGCTCCTGCCCCGCCTGGCTGCTGAAGGCATCTGGGAAATCAGCAGATGAAAGAGATCTTGTTTGTCTCTGCTTCCCAAATAACTAAATAAATCCGATCTGCTTAACTCCTAAGATCCACCTCCGCATGCCATGGGGCCGTGAGCTGCCGGGACGGGCCGAGGGGACCGGGTCTCCACTCTCGCCTGCCTCTCTCTGAGCGGCTGCTCGGTAATCCCCCTCCGCCCTCGCGGCTGCCAGAGCACCTCAGCTCTTCCTGCCCCACGCATCCACTTCCTGCTTCCTCACGCCACCTCCTGTCCCCGGCTGCCAGAGACGGACACCGAGCACAGTGTCCCACAGCCTCAACGGGCCAGGGCGCGCACTGCACAGAGCCGACTACCGGGCAAGGCCGTGGCCACGTGCATGCATGGATCCACCTGAGGGCTACAGGGGCCGGGCAGCACGTCCTGGCTCAGCTCCCAGGGCTCAGGCAAGCAGCATACGCTCAGAGGCAAAAGGGGAAGTACTGGACAGGAGGGGCTGAGGAGGGCCTCTTATCAACCAGCCACTCCTTATCAAAGGCTGGCTTCCCCTGCTCACCCCGGCTGCCAGTCCTGGACGACTTCCTTATGTGGAGGGCCATTGTGGTAAACGCAGGACAGGAGCGTCATTACTGAAAGTGCAAGTGCCATTTCCCGTAAACACTCGCACCTGTAAGCACAGAGTGAAGGACACCACAAGCTTGGCTCCCCCAGGGATGCTGGGGCGCCCTGCCAAGCACCCAGAGAGGAAATCGGGAGCCCAGAACAGCACAGGCCCCCGGGGGCTGCGGCTCCCCAACACCTTCCCCACCCACGCCTGAAGGTGACAGCCACCCAGGACGCTGGCCTCCGGGCTCCCCACCTGACCCAGAGCAGGAACGACCCCACTGGCTGGGTGCCCACGAGGCACTCCATAGCATTCCAGCACCAGGTACTGTGCCAGACCTAGGGCCATGTGCTACACGTGCACATCAACCCAAATGTGAGCAAGTACCAGACAGAGGGGCAGGTAAAGCCCACGGCCTGCCCAGCCACTGCCCAGCCCTGAACTCCGGCCCTCCCGGGACTTCCTACACATGACTGGCAGGCAGGGCCAGGGCAGGCCCCTGCTCCTCTGCTACCCACTTCACAAACCAGGCCGGCCAAAAGCAGTGCTCCCATCCAACTCAGGTCCCGGATGGAGAAGCACACTCTGGTGCCCTCCGCTGAGACCCAGGGCTGCATGTGGTCTGACCAAGTCCACCAGCCACATGTGGGTTAGAGGAAGGTCCCCAAGGCCACATGTCTGGAGACCCCCGTTCCTCTGACCTGGGGACACAGACCCGGTTTTTCCCTGGTACACCGTCCCCACCCCTGACAATCCACAGTCCCTCTTGGCCCCTGACTCACTGCTTGGCCCTCCCCAGCCAGGCCTCACTGCCGCTGTGCCTCCTGAAGACTCCCCGGGACAAGCCTGGCTGCAGTACGAGCCTGGCACCTCCAGGTCCCCACTGGTCCTGGATAAAGGCCGCAGTGCCAGCCTGGGTCCCTGATCCTGCACCCTCTGGACTCGGCTCCATCCTTTAGGCAGGCATTCCCACCTCCCTGAGCAACCCTGGCTCCCCTCCACCGGGCCCTGGGCACACCACTCACATAACACTGGCCCCAGATGCCCACAGCGCTCCACAGAGGCAGTTAGGTCTCACGAATACAGTCCTAAGTCCACCCACTGTAGGCCACTGACTTTCCCCTCTGAACCAACCAGCCACCACTTGCATGGGGTACCCGATCTCCAGAAGTAGAGACAAAGAAAGCGTGGGATCTGATCTGACAGGGCAAGAACCTTGAACCTGTTAGGGAGAAGCCAGTCACAGAGCGCACATGCGATACACTGCACTGACCACATCACGTCCAGAACAGGCAAGCCCAAGGAGACAGACAGGAAGCAACGGCCCAGCAATCTATGTGCCTATGAAGTCCCCCCTCTGTCCCACACCGAGCGCCTGGGTTTGATACCTGTCTCTGGCTCAGGTCCCTGGGTCCCCATCACCCACATGGGAGGCCTGGATCGCATCCCCGGGGACCCTGGTCCAGCCTGGCCACTGCAGAAGGAATCGGCAGGTGTCAGCTATGTGTGTACACCTCCTGATGAACTACAGGGGGCAGTTTTGGGGTGCAGTGAAGTTACACTATTGCTTACAACATTGGCATCCCTTATGGGGTGCCAGTTTGCGTCCCAGCTGCTCCACTTTCAACGCAGCTCCCTGCTAGTGCACCTGAGAAAGCAGTGAGCGATGGCCCGATGCTTGGGTCCCTGTTGTCCATGTGGAAGACCAGGCAGAGTTCCGGACTCCTGACAGGGCTGCACCAGCCTGGCCACTGTGGCCACTGAATGATCCTTCCTCTTCCTGTTGCTTTGCATTTCAAATAAGTAAATAATAAATCTTTAGACTCCATCCAGGATCCCACATGGGTGGCAGGGGGCCATCTTCTGCTGGTTGCCTAAGTGTCCTGGCAGGGAACTACATGGGAAGTGGAACGAGCTTCTAACGTAAGAGACCAGTGGCAGAGGCCATGGGCCACCTTCTGCTCCACAACACAGAAGGTGTTAATAAATGGTAATAAATCCTGGAAATAAAGAAAGGAAAAGAGGGAAGGATGGAGGGAGACAGGCAGAAAGGAGGGAGGAAGGAAAAGAGAAAGAAAAAAATTTTAAATATTAGCTCTGAAGAGAAAGCAGACGTGCAGGTCCCAGGGTGGCAGTGACCCCTAATGGGAGGTGCAGGTTCATTCTGGGGGTGATGGAGAGTTGGCTGCTCATCCTGGTAAACCCATGGCACGGGGCCACGTCAGCCCACACACTGCTGTGGCCGGCTGGGCTGTGGGAGGAACCTCGCAATAAAGCTATTACAATTAACACCCAGAGGCCAGAAACTCCGGGGAGAGGAGCAGGCTCCTTGCCAGAGGAAGGAGGCGGTGCGGGCAGTGCCCAGCCCAGGCCCTCAGACTCCCTAACCCTTGCCCCAGAAAGGCACTCGGGATTTCTAAAGCCAAACACACACCGTTGGGTCCAGAGGCCAGCACCACTTCCGGTGAGGAGATTCAAGACACCAAGCAGGTGCCTTCTTTCCCGGGAGACGTGGGTCACCATTTTCGGCAGTGTCTGAGGCTAAAACCCCCAACAGGAGGGACCCTAGGCTGGAGAGGTGGAGAGGCAGCCAGGGCTCCAGGGAAGGGCCAGCCCAGGCCGCCAGGCTCCAATGTTCCTCCCCGAAACTCACCCGGCTGCCAGCTGCCAGGAAGGGCAGGACTGTCACCAGCCCTTCAGCGTCTCAGAGCTCAGCCATAAGAAAACAAATGACCTAATTTGCTAACAGCAGTCAGAAGATGTTGACAATCCACAGAAAAAGATAAGATGGTTGCAAAGAGGCACTACAAAGTGCAGGACAACCCCCTCAGGGCAGCGTGGTGACTGGCCAGCCAAGCTCCTGCCCTGGGACCAACATCCCATTTGCGTGAAGTTGAAGTCCAGGCACCAACCCAGCTCCCTGCTAAAGCACCAAGGGCTGGGGGCCCAGCACCCAGATGGAGTTTCAAGCTCTTGGCTTTGGGACGAGTCCCAGCTGCTGCAGTCACCCTGAGACGGAAGCTCTCTCTGCCTCTCTCTTTCTGTAATTCCACCTTTCAAATAAACATTTTTTTAAATGCTCAACACCAGGAGACATGAGGAAACCACAAATTCCTTCTCCATATCCATGAAAATGGCAACATATAGAAGCCTGTATCAAGTGTGGACAAAGGTGCCGGGGAGCGGAATCCTCAGCCATCCACAGAGTGGCACGGCCGCTTCAGAAAGCGCCTGAGTGCCCTGAGCAGGCGAGCGCACACCTGCCACTACCACAACCACTAAGTTCCTGACTTTTACCCATAAAAACTCCGTCCCACAAAGATGTGACAACAGTTAGGGTGGTTTCCCACGGGATAACCCAGCACTGGAAGCATGGGCTCCGGCCACCAGCTCTGCACCCATGTGGCCCAGGTCCCGAGGGAGTCACAAGGAGTGCCCCCTGACTCCGAAGCCCGGGTGTATGGCCACAGGGGCGGCAGGGCCCTCACCGCCCAGAACACGGGTCCAGCGTGATCCCAGCACAGCCCCACACGCAGGACGCTCCCCGTGTCATCGTCTGAATGTCACTGTGTATGGTGAGTCACGAAGGCCACAGCCCCCACCAGGCCGGGCCCAGAGCCAGGGGCCCGCCCCGCACACAGAACAGCAATGCTGCTAGTACCGCCTGCAGGCCCCAGCGGCAGGCGCCTCCACCTAGCCCAGTGACAGGACCTCCTGCTGGGAGGGCACACGCCTTCATCTCCAACCTACAGAGCTGAGCGACCCGACCGCCAAGCAGCTGCAGCAAACAGCCAAGGGTCTGCCCGGAGCACGAGCATGCAGGACAAGCCTCTGGGCTGCCCAGTCACTCGCTTGTCATCTCCCTTCAACTCTGAGGGAGCAGGGAGTGAAGAGACAGACCAGCGGCTGGGAGAATATTTACACAACAGATAAACAACAGAACCGTGTCCTAAATATGCAAAAGAAGGAATGCAAGGGGCCAGGACGGCCTGCACTGTCATCCAGTTCACCACTTCACACTTGCAGCCCATATCAAGTTCAAGTCCCAGAAGGTACACTTCCAGCCCAGCTCCCTGCCAGCGCACCTGAGGGAGCAGTGGGAGACGGCCCCTGCACCCATGGGGGTACCTCGCTGGCACTCCTGCTCCGGCTTCAGCCTGGCCGTCGCAGCAATGTGGGGAGTGCACAGGGGGTGGGAAACAATCTCACTCCTCCCTTATCTTTCAAAATAAAACTAAATAAATAGAAATGAGTCAAAAACTTGAAGAAACACCTCATGAAAGAAAATACACAGCCGGCAAATCAGCAGTGACAGGTGCTCCATGTCCTGCGTCGTCAGGGAGCTGTGCAGTAGGGCAGCACAGAACACTACACCCCAGCACGGCCTGCACCCCGACCCGCACCCCCCAGCACGGCCCGCACCCCGACATGCACCCCCCAGCACGGCCCGCACCCCGACACGCACCCCCCCAGCACGGCCCGCACCCCGACACGCACCCCCCAGCACGGCCCGCACCCCGACACGCACCCCCCAGCACGGCCCGCACCCCGACCCGCACCCCGCAGCACGGCCCGCACCCCGACACGCACCCCCCAGCACGGCCCGCACCCCGACACGCACCCCCCAGCACGGCCCGCACCCCGACCCGCACCCCCCAGCACGGCCCGCACCCCGACACGCACCCCCCAGCACGGCCCACACCCCGACCGCACCCCCCAGCACCCCGACCCGCACGCCCCAGCACGGCCGCACCCCGACACGCACCCCCCCAGCACGGCCCACACCCCGACCCGCACCCCCCAGCACGGCCCACACCCCGACACGCACCCCCCAGCACCCCGACCCGCACCCCCCAGCACGGCCCGCACCCCGACCCGCACCCCCCCAGCACGGCCGCACCCCGACCCGCACCCCCCCAGCACGGCCCGCACCCCGACACGCACCCCCCAGCACGGCCCGCACCCCGACACGCACCCCCCAGCACGGCCCGCACCCCGACACGCACCCCCAGCACGGCCCGCACCCGACACGCACCCCCAGCACGGCCCGCACCCCGACACGCACCCCCAGCACGGCCCGCACCCCGACCGCACCCCCCAGCACGGCCCGCACCCCGCAGCACGGCCCGCACCCCCCCAGCACAGCCCGCACCCCGACCCGCACCCCCCCAGCACGGCCCGCACCCCGACCCGCACCCCCCAGCACGGCCGCACCCCGACACGCACGGAGCAGCACCAATCCCCACTAAGCACTTTGGAAGGCAGCTGGCACTTTTGTACAAAGCTACACATTCCCTTCAAATAATTCTATTCTATTTTTTTAAAGATTTATTTATTTTTATTGCAAAGTCAGATACACAGAGAGGATGAAAGAAGAGGAAGATCTTCCGTCTGCTGACTCACTCCCCAAGTGAGCGCAACGGCCAGAGCTGTGCCGAACCAAAGCCAGGAGCCAGGAGCCTCTTCTGGGTCTCCCACGCGGGTGCAGGGTCCCAAGGCTTTGGGCCATCCTCGACGCTTTCCCAGGCCCCAAGTGTGGGAGCTGGATGGGAAATGGGACTGCGAAGATTAGAACCAGCGCCCATATGGGATCCTAGTGCATACAAGATGAGTACTTTAACCACTAGGCTACTGTGGTGGGCCCTTAATTCTATTCTATTTTTTAAACTAATTTGTTTATTTGAAAAGCAGTTACAGAAAAGGGGAAAAACAGTGAGAGATCCTCCATCTGTTGGTTCACTCCCCGAATGGCCACAACAGCCAAAGCTGAGCCAGTGTGAAGCCAGGAGACTGGGGCTTCTTTCAAGTCTCCCATGTGGATACAGGGACACAAATTGGGCCATGTTTGACTTTTGCCCCAGGTGCAGTGGCAGGAAGTTGTATCAGAACTGGAATAGCCTATATACGAACTGACACCCGTATGGCATGCCGGCACTACAGACAGCAGCTTCACCCACTACACCACAGCACCAACCCCAATTCTATTCCATAGTCTATTAAATATGCAAAAACATGTAGAAAAACTAGTAACTACGCAGAAATGAACAAAGACAAAATCAACTTTACACACAAGGGGTCTTTCCTGTACTGAGGACGGCCGCCAGTCACAAGGCTGAGGCACTTGGCAGACTGCACCAAAGCAGCTCAACGGGAGGTAGAAGCAGCACCCCAGCCAACCACACAGCCACACACAGCCCGTCCTACGGGGCAGGTGCTGCATGGCACTCCCCTCGGGACATCGGGACATCACTCCCCCGCAGACGCCCCGCACAGACAGCCATACAGCGAGAACCACGCAAATGGAGGGGCTACACGCTAACAGACAGCACATTCCACACAGAAATCCCGGGTTTGAGTCCTTGCCTCGCTCCTTTCCAGGGTCCTGCTAATATGGGCGGCTGTCAGTCACAGCTCAAGCACTGGGCCCTGACCGGCGGGCAGAGCTGCCAGCTCCTGGCATTGACCGGCCCACCCCGAGGCACTGCGGGCATCCGAGGACTGAGCCAGCAGATGGAACATACCCTCTTGCTCTCACTCTCTTTCTCTCTCTCCCCATTCAAGTAAACAAATAATTTTATTTAAAAATAGGGCCTGATGTGATGACTCAATGGCTAAATCCTCACTCTGCAAGCGTCAGAAGCCCATTTTACTGCTGGGTCATCTCCCGGCTGCTCCACTTCCCATCTAGTTCCCTGCTTACAGGAATAAACACACTGGGTTCACCCACACTGCAGGACATCACCCAGGCCTGAAAAGGAAAGTAGCTGGGGCCAGCGCTGTAGTGTGGTAAGCTAAGCCTCCACCTGCAGCAGGGACATTCCCTACGGGCACCAGTTCAAGTCCCAGCTGCTCCGTTTCTCGTCCGGCTCCGTCAACGTGCCCAGAGCCGTGGAAGATGATCCCAAGTTCTGCACCCACATCGGAGACCCAGATGAGGCTCCTGGCTCCAGACCACCCCAGCTCTGGAAACTGCGGCCATTCGGGCAGTGAAACAGCAAGAAAGGACTGGAAGGGACACAGCTCTGCGAGAGGTGAGCCGACATGGCAGGGCAGCTCCACTCAGTCCAGCAGCTCAGGCTCACCCGGGAGCCGACGCACACACCAGCAGCTGGGCTTGGGTGCCAGCACAGCTGTTGGCTCCGGGTGCTTCCCAGATGCAACCGCAGCCCTCAGGTGTCCCTGCTCTCCCTGCCCAGCACTGCCAAGCCTGCAGTCCACCGGCTACTCCGGTGCCCTGGTCTCCAGTAAAGCTGGATACCCCAGAGGGCACATCCCATCCGATTCCCAGCCCCCTTCATCCGCAGCAAACAATTTCCAACAAATCCTCAATCAGGCGGCCACAGGGCAGGCTGCCCAGCAGGCACCTTGAGCTGGGGGAGGGAGTGGGCCCAGAATATTGCCAGTCATCCTACCTTCCCACGGTGCTGCTGCAGGGGCGGGCTGGCAGCAGACTGGCCCTCGCTCCAACAGCCCAGCTGGATGCCCAGCATCTGAGCCAGGCTGCCTGCCTCCCAGCAAGCTGGCCAAGGCACAGTACACTGGCAAGCAGCTTCATCCTGTGGGCAACGGGCTCAGCAGAGCAGCTCTAGCGTCTACCAGGTGGGTTGGGTTGGGAGGGACCAGCCAAGCCCCACCGGGAGCTGTATGCCACCGACTGTACCCCCAGCTCCTTCTTTGTCTGCCCCGGGGAAAGGGGCAAGCAGGTAAGCTGGTTGCTCAGCTTCTGGAGCCCAGCGAAGCACAGAACTAGTGACTCAACCTGGAGTCACGGAGCTGGGCATCTTCAGAACATAGGAGCGGGAAATGGTCGATGTGCCATCTGGCTGCGGAGTGACCACAGGAATGCACTGCCAGTCTCCATCTCCTGGTCCCCAGGGACTGCACCCTGCTCAGGGCTGCTCAGCTTCCTGGCAAGCAGAAGGTCCTCAGTCTGTGGTGTCCACGGCTGAGCCAGGAGGCTGCCAAGTGGCACAGAGGTCCTGGTCCAGCAAGGGCACAGTCTTGTCTGCCAGGACGGCTCTCCAGCGCCGCAGGTGCCGAGGGACAGGCAGACCACTGGGCATCTCCCTGCACGCCCAGGAGCCAGAAGCAGAAGCTGAGATCTAAGCACCTTGCCATCCCCCACTGAGGGAACCAAGCAAACACTTCTGGGGGCCACCCAAATCCCAGCCAAGCAGCTCCAAAGCCACCCCTCAGCCCAGCACCTTCACCTTCCCCGCTTCTCCCTGCTCCCTTGGGGCAGGCAGGGTGGGGTGCAGCACGCCCGACCCCCCAGCTCAGCATCTGTAACACAGTCCTCTCAAAGATCAAAGATCCCAGCCTTGTGCAATGGCTTAATGGCTAAATCCTTACCCTGCAGGCTCCAGCATTCTACACGGGCGCCAGTTCACATCCCGGAAGCCCCGCTTCCCATCCAGCTCCCTGCTTGTGATCTGGGAAAGCAGTGGAGGACGGCCCTACGCCTTGGGACCCTGCACCCATGTGGGAGACTCGGGAGAAGCTCCTGGCTTCACATGACCTCAGCTCTGGCTGTCACAGCCATTTGGAGAGTGAGTCAGCATGGAAGAGGTCTCTATCCCTGCTTGCTCTATAAATCTGGTTCTGCCTTTCCAATGAAAACGACAGAGGCAGGTCTTCCATTTGCTGGTTCTCTCCCAAGTAGCCACAACTGCCAAGGCTGAACCAGGCCAAGCCAGAAGCCAGGAACTCCACGTGGATCTCAAGCTCTTGGCCCATCTTCCCCTGCTTTTCCCAGGCCTGCAGAGGGTGCTGGGTCAGTTCCAGAACAGTCAAGACACATACAAAACAGCATTCATGTGAGCTGCCAACGCTGTGGATGGCAGCCTCACTTGCTATGCCTCAACATCACACCCTGCAAGTGCTGCATTACTACTGGGCAAAAAAGAGGAAGGAGGGACAGTATGTGGTACACACACACACACACACACACCGCTGAAGGGGAGCGTGCTGCGGGGTGCGCAGACACACACACTGTGGCTCACTGGTCAGGCTCACGTGCTGTGAAAGGAACACTGTGGTGAGCTGACCTGCTCACAGGGGTCAGGGTGGGGTGGAGCAGAAGTTTCAGACGTGAAGGAACTGCCTGCGCCACAATCAAGGGGCCATTGGACAAGTGAACAGACTCCTGTTTGAAAGGCACAGCCGCAGAGAGGAGCCCGAGACAGCGCCAGGCCTTCTATCCGACACTGTCCACATGGCCACGCAGCCTGGGTCAGCCCAGGCCAGAGCCAAGCCTGGGACTCCAGCTACGTCTCCACACGGACAGCAGGGGCCTTCTGCTGCCTTCCCAAGTGACTAGTCAGAAAATGGAAAAGGGACTGGAGCTGTGGCATAGCCGGCAAAGCTGCCACCTGTGGTGCCAGCATCCCATAAGGACACCAGTTCAAGTCCCAGCTGTTCCACTTCCAATCTAGCTCCCTTCTGACGTGTCTGGGAAAGCAAGATGGGATGACCCGAGTTGTTGAACTCCTGGCACCACGTGGGAGCCTAAGGGCTGCTCCTAGTCCCTGGCCTCGAATGGCCCAACTCCAGCCACTGTGACCATTTGGGGAATAAACCAGACAACAGAATTCTCATCTCCCCCTCCCACTCTCTATAATTCCACCTTACAAATAAACAGAACTTTAAAAAAGAAACAAACAAGGAGACCAGTGGGGACTCACATTGGCCCTCTGATATGGGATGCTGGCACCACTGTAGTGGCTCAGCCAGCTGCACCAACAGGACCCCTCATGGGTGCATATTTGCTGAAATTCATGGAACCGTACATTGAAGAGGTGTGTCTGACTGTATGGACGTATGTCAGTACAGTTGTTTTGAAAAAAGCAAACGAGGGCCCAGCAGCGTGGCCTAGTGGCTAAAGTCCTCCCCTTGAACGCGCTGGGATCCCATATGGACACCGGTTCTAATCCTGGCAGCTCCACTTCCCATCCAGCTCCCTGCTTGTGGCCTGGGAAAGCAGTCGAGGACGGCCCAAAGCTTTGGGACCCTGCACCCGCGTGGGAGACCCGGAGGAGGTTCCTGGTTCCCTACTTTGGATCGGCGCAGCACCAGCCATTGCGCTCACTTGGGGAGTGAATCATTGGACAGAAGATCTTCCCCTCTGTCTCTCCTCCTTTTTGTATATCTGACTTTTTAATAAAAAATACATAAATCTTTAAAAAATAAACATTTTAAAGATTTATCTTTTAAAGATTTATTTTATTTTTATTGGAAAGTTAGATATACAGAGAGGAAGATCTGTTTTCAGTAATTTCACTATAAAGGCAAACACAAGGCCCCAGAGGAGGCAACTCCACCCTGTTCCACTCTAACACCCAACTCAGGTTTGTTTTTAAGATAATTACTTTTATTAAAGATTTATTTTTTGTATTGCAAAGTCAGATACACAGAGAGGAGGAGAGACAGAGAGGAAGATCTTCCACCCAATGATTCACTCCCCAAGTGAGCACAATGGCCGGTAGTGTGCTGATCCAGAGCCAGGAGCTAGATGGGAAGAGGAGCTGCTGGGATTAGAACTGGTGCCTATATAGGATCCTGGCGCGTTCAAGGCAAGGACTTTAGCCGCTAGGCCACTGCGCCAGGCCCAAGATAATTATTTTTTATTTTTGGTGATTTTTACATAGTTCATTAGGGTGCGAAAGGTCAAGGGCTGTGGCACGTGGGTAAGGCCATTGTTTCCACATTCTTTTTCTCTGTCAGGGGAAGGGGGAAGATGAGGGAAGAATCCACACGTCTCCCAAATGCCTCTGTACCCCAGGATGGAGGACAGCCACCCTACGCCATCCCGGGGCCCCGGCGTGGGCCATGCGCCGAGGGTCCTGCTCAGGAGGTTTCAATATTCAACAGTTCTGAATTTCTGCTGATCTCACCATTCCAATCACAATGAAATCTCTCCAGAATGCACTGGCTGACACAGTTCACCTTAGAGTCTCCGTTCACCCAGATATTCACTGCCAACACATGGCTTGGGTAGTTGATGCATTTGTTCTGTCCTCTGTCCTCTGTTATGGTACCAGGTGTCCTCTGCCATCTCCTCCATGTGCTTGTGAATATGCTTGCTGTCCACTGCTCCGTCTGAGCCACCGACCAGGCTCAGCTCTGACACATGCACTCCATGGTCAGACCGTGGAACCTGCAATTCTCTCCATGGTTGGGGTTCTGAGTCCAGCAATTTAGTTGAGGGGATCACCAAAGAAATTTCATCTGAGGTGATCCCAGACCTAATTCTTGTGTATGCTTGTCAATACAGGGTCCAGCACAGTTCATCGCCCCAATGAGCTTATGTACATGCTGGTGGTTCCAATTGCTGGGTCAGTTCTGCCTCCAGCCCTGTCTTCTACAAACCAATGGGTGTTGCAGCCCAGCCCAATCCTGCCCACCACACACTCCACCCCCATGCAGACCAGTGGGAGCTGTAGTCTAGTCGGAGCAACCCACAATAACCCCCATAAGGAACCCCCTCTGGTTCCCATGCTTGCCAGTATGTACAGCAGACTGGTCCAGGCTATCCCACAACCCATTAAGCTTTTATACATGTCAATGGGCACCAAAGCCTAGTTCAACCCAACCAGTTCCACTAACCAGTCCACATAGGTGCCAATGAGTGCCACTTTCTGCCTAGCCATGCCTGCCCCAGTTCTGGGTCTCATGCTAACCAGTTGGAGTGGCAACCAGGAGGGAGGTGCCCACTGTTTCCCTAATGGGCTCACTCCCACTCCCCAATCTTGCACTCTCCAGGTGGTTCTGTAGTTTAATTTGACAGAATTTGCCCCTCATGCCAGCACCCACGAGCTGATGCTGTGGTAAAGCCCAACTAACCCACACCCACTCTGCCTTATGCATGCAACAGTAGGACCAGTCAGCCCAGCCTGGCTTTCCCCTGATCCAGCTTGCATGAGGCCCACAGGCGTTGTAGCCCTGCCCAGCCCGGTCTACTCCCAATTCCAACTCTCATGCTCATAGTGGGAGTGGTAGTTCAGCAGGGGAGTCCCATGTAGCCCCCTGTGGGGTTCACCTTCTCCTCCTGGGGTCTCACATGTGCTAGTTGAGTGCTGCAGCCAAGTCTGGCATGGCCACCTCACCTTGGCATTTGCCAGTAGGTGCTGTAGCCTGGCCCAGCCTGGCCCCAGCCCAATTCCAGCTCATGCTGGTGGGGGCTACAGTGTAGCCTAGCCCATCCAGTGGTTGCTCTAACGCAGCCTGACATAGTCCCTCATCTGTCTTGGCCTTTGCCTTTGGATGCTGTAGTCTGGCGTGACCCAGCCTACCCCCAATCCCAACTCTCACTGGTGGGTGCTGGAAGCTGGCCCTGCTCAGTCTGCTCCCATCCCTGGCTCATGCAAACCAGCAGGTGCGACAGCCTAGCTTGACATGACCTGTAGTCCAGTCTGGTTTCTGCACTTGCCAGTGAACTAAGGTTTGTTTGGCCTGGTCCGGTCTACCACCTTCCAAAGCCAGTCCACACACTTGCCAATGAATGCAACTACCTTCCCAGCCTGCATGACCCCCAGACCTGGACCACATGCCCACCAGCGGGAGCTATGACCCACTAGGGGGGCTTCCCAAGGGGTACGTGGGTCTAACCCTGTGGAAATACAAGTAGGCCCCCACTTGGCCCACTCCCAGCCCCAGATCTCACACATGCCAGAGGTGCTAGACCCTTGCCCGGCATAGCCTGCCCCTCCATCCTGGCCTTTGTATGAGCAGGTGAATGTTGCAGCCCAGCCCACCCCACACCCTGTTTTAGGATGCACATGTGGGTGCTGCAGCCTGGACCTGCCCACACTATTCTCGGTCCCTGTACCCATGAGTGTTGGCAGATTCATGGTCACACTTAGCTCAGCCCATCACCACCACAACACTTAAGCTAACCAGCAGGACTTCTATTTCCATAGGGTTAGACCCACATACCCCTTCACAGAATCTACCCCTGGACCTGGTTCTCTTGCCTGCTGGTTAGTGTCATGGCCCTGCCTAATGTGAATGAGCCCATTCCTGCACGCAGTCAGTTACTGGGCTCCAGCCCTACTAGACAGGCCCCCAGCCCTAGCTTTCCTGTGGGCTCGTGTGTGATGGTCAGCAATGTTCCATGCTAACAAGCCCATCCCAGGACTCCCATGTGGGCTGGTGCATCAGTCTGACCCATACAGATCTTGCAGTCTCTCCCCTCTAAACCACCAGGTCTCAATCCTCCTGCTTACCCACAAATACAGCAGCCCTGTCACTGGGAGTCCCTCGGCATTCATTCCTCACCTACACTTAAGGTGGCCTTTTCCACGGATATGCCCAAATCCCCAGAACTCATCGCTGGGCAGCCAGCGGGTGAAGCCTGGCACCACTGGCACACTGGCTGCCCAAGCCAAGATAGTGCCAGCTACCTTTAAACAGTCAGGCTAGGCTACACCCCTGCCCCCACCAGCCAAAAGTAGCCGGTGAAGTGGAGAGACCAGTTTGTATGCCCAGTCTACCAACTCATGTTAACTGGCACATCCTCTGAGCACCAGGCAATTGTCAGGGCGGTTCTGGTACCACAGAGCACAAAACCATTCATAACCCTGTAAAGTTCCTGGTACATGTGTGTACAGGAACAGGACATGCAAAAAAACAAAAGGTCTCGCAGATCGCAGCTCTCCCACCCCCTCTACAAGCCAAGGACCCTAAGGCTGTCTGCCTGTTAGCCAAGCCCCCTACTTCTGTCCCACCTGTCGTCCCCAGGAAGATCCTGCCCAACGCTCTAGCCTGCATTCTCATTTCTTAATTCCTGTATGTACCACATCGCCCATAAGCCTGCACTTACATATAAATACAGAAAAATGAACACAATCACACATTCAGCTCCTGGTCTAGTCTTGGAACGCCTGCACCCCACGCTGGGGTGGAAGTGCCCGTGGCTCTGCTTTTCCTGTTAACGTGCACCTGCAGTGACCAGATGACAGCGCAAGCACTTGGTCCCTGCCTCCACGCCAGAGATCTGGCTGGAGCTCCTTGGCTCCCGACTGAGCCAGCTCACTCCTGCAGGGATCTGGGGAGAGAACCAGCAGACACAAGAGGAAATCTTGTTCTCCTGCTCTGTCCTTCAAATAAATATAACTAAACCTTAAGCCAATTTCAGGGGTGAGTAGTACGCAGTGCCCACTAGTGCGTGCCTCCCAGCCACGTTCCTGGTGCTCAGCTGGCACAGTCGGTGACCCTGCAGCATGGGGCAGCCGGGGGACACTCCTACCACCACAGGACAGCAATGCTCTGCCAGATTGCACCAGCAGACCGCTTGTCACAGCCCCTCACAATTCCTCACCTTCACTTCCATAAACACCCTCACAGCCCTGGGGGTGGGGAGGAGACCACCCTTGGGGCTTCCTGCCACCTCAGCCAGTCCAGTACCTGGGCCAGCCCTGGTCAGGTACTCTAACCCCCCAGCCTCAGTCTTCACATCTGTGAAATGAGAGAACTGGGCTGAAGCACCTCAGCTACCATCTGACACCTGCTGACTTCCTGTTGTCTTTATCACTTCGTTTTGGAGGCAGAGACACACAGGAACAGCAGGTCAGCTGACATCTCTCCGCCACCGCTCACTCCCCACGTGCCCACAGCAGCCAGGGCTGGGCCAGGCTGAGCCAGGACCTCAGAACTCAACCTGGGTGGGTCTGCCACGTGAGGGGCCATCACCTGCTTCCCGGGCTGTGCCTTATCAGGAAGCTGCACTGAAAGCAGAGCAGCCTGGATTCAAACCAGGTACTTCGACACAACACGTGAGTATCCCAACCCTGGGCCAAGCACCTGCCCCACAACTTGACATGCCAAAGAAGGAAAAAGTCCTTCACTCAGTACACATCATCATTACTCAAAGTAAAACAAAGGAAAAGGCTTTGCCGAGACTTCACCTGCTGTCCACAAGCCGCATCTCTGGATCGGAATGAAGGAAGGAGTGAAGGTCACGCACCGGCCTCACCTCCAAAGTCCTGTGAACTCACCTCCACACGCCAGGTGGGGCCACAGGTGTGCGTCCTTAGAACACCCCAAAACAAGCACTGTCCCTCTCTCCGACTCACAGCCGGGAACACTGAGTTCCAGGGAGATACCGAGAGACGCCCAGAGCCTCAGCTGGGACCTGAACAAAGGTGCTCCCATGACTGACTGGGCGTGAGGTGTGCAGACCCTGCTGCCCCGGACCTGCTGTGACTGAACACAGAACCAGCAGCCAGAAAACGGGAAGCGCAGCAAGGCCAACCCGTGTGCTTCAGGTCACACAGCGGGCAGGGACAGAGGTCCCCCAGCTGCGCGGCTGCCACGCTCGGCCCTGCACTGCTTCTGGCTTCTTCTCGGTGCGCAGCAGCCATCACCCTGTTAACAGGACAGGGGTTGGACATGGCCTCCCTGCTGGACTGTGACCCCTGCAGGGCAGGGCCGGACTGTTCCCAGGTCAGCTTCCCCTCAGGGCTCCTTGCAGTACCCAGCGAAGTCTTCTTGTTAAATTCATGGGCCAGGCTGTGCTGGACCAGGCGGCTCCACTTTCAAGGCAGGAGGTTGGCTCGGATGTTCTTAAAGGGCTCCCCACTCCAGTACCTCCACCTTGGGCATCCTGTAATTTTTCTGGTTGAAGCCCAACTGACCAGCCCCCTTCCCAGCACCCTCATCCCCTTGACAGGTCCACTTTAGACAGGTGTCCAAACCCCAGGACCCCTGAGCAAAGGCAGTCACTCCGAGACCAGGCACAGCTCTGCAGGTACAGCGCACAAGTCAAGCACACAGATGAGCTGACACGAGAGAGCCCCCAGAGCCATGTGGGAATGCGCTAGCTGCTGTCTGTGGCTGGGGGACAAAAACAAGACACAGACCATTCCCCACCCTGAAGAACTGAACCCAGGCCCAGCCTTTCACAGACAGATCTAGAATTTTCCTTATTCCAGAGACTGGGTGTAAGTGCACTGGGTCTGGGGAGGTCTCTGTTGCCCCTACACAGCTCCAGGGTGGGGGGCACTGCCCAATCAGTGGGACACCAAGGCAGCTGCAGGTGAGTCCTGACCCCTGGCAACCCACCATGCCCAGGGTTCCCAGCCCAAGGCCGTGCCACCTCTGCGACCTGCCGTCCCCACCGGCCATCAGACCTGCCCACCGGGGTAGTCAACATTGACCTTGAGATCAAAGAAAGGGTCTGGACCCAGCCAGCCAGCCAGCCAGCCAACCAGGTGGGCTGGGGCAGGGGCTCCTTCCGCACGGCACCTGCAGCGACAGCCCTCAGGAAAGTGACTGGCCTCGGGTGGACACGCTGGGCCCCAAGGTCAGCGGCGCGCCCAGCCCTCCAGCGGCCGAGATCGTCCTCGCCCTCGTTAGCTCCTGGGGAGCGGTAACCTTGAGGCCGCTGGCCCTTCCTCCAGCTTCCTGCAGCGCCTCCAGGGTGGGGGGCGCGGAGGGGACCCCTTTCTTCTATTGTGTGCGAAGCTCGGGGAGGTCCAGGCGCAGCCCTGCCCTGCTCCAGGCCAACCAGCGCGTTATCTGCTCTCCATCTGCACACCTGCCCCCCCCAACCCCGCCGCGGATGTGTGTGTGTGCGCCCCCTCCTTCCGTGGGCTCGGGCGGCGCCGGGTGCTTCAGCCCAAGGCGCTACCCCGACTCTCTGCCGGGGTCCGAGGTGTCCGCGCCGCGGCGGGGCGCCCCTCGCCAGCCAGCCCCCGTCGCGGCCCGGACTCCGCCCGCTTCCTCCCTCCAACGGCCGCCGCCCTTGGGATGCGCCGAGAGGTGATGGGAGGAGCCCCCCGGGCCGCCCTCTCCCTCAGCATCCCGAGCGCATCCCAGCCTCCGGAGGCCGAGGACGGCCCGAGCGGGGAGCCCTCCCGAGCTGGGGCCTCGGCGGGCCGGGGGTCGTGGACCCTGCGGGCGGGCCCCGGGGACCACCCGGCGCCGCTGGCCGCGCGGGCCCGACTCGTACCGGCAGATCTGGATGGCGGACGGCGTCTCGGCGGCGGGGGCCGACATGCTGGCGGCGGCGGCGGGCGGCGGCGGGAGGAGCGCGCAGGTGTCCACAAGGCCCGGCGCCGAATGAATGAGCCCGGGAGGCGCCATGGAGGGGGAGGGCGGAGGCGGAGCCATGGCGCCGGCGAGGCGGGGCCTGCGCGCCGGGGGCGAATCGGACGCGGCCTCCCCGCGCCGGCCCCGCCCCCGCGCCGGCCCCGCCCCCCGGGCCGCCACGGCCGCGGCGGCCTCGCGTCGGCGTCTGCTCGTGGCGCCCGCGGCGGGGGCTTCCCCCCGGCGTGCGGCTTCCAGAAGCTTCGGCGGCCGTTGGGCGCGGCCGGTCGGCGAGCGGCAGAGGCGGCGGCCGCCGACGGTGCCGCGGCCTGCAGGGTGCGGGCGGGCGCGGCCCGGGTCGCGCAGCCCCGGCCGAGGCTGTCGCTCGTCCCCCGGCGGCGGCGGGCGAAGGCGGCGGGGCGTTCCCTGAGGGCCGGGCCGGCGATTCGCTGTGGGCGCCCCGTGCTCCGCGGCCGGATGAGGTCAACGCGGAAGGCCCGGCCAGCGGCCCTCGGGTCTGGAGCCCCGCGCCCCCGCCCCCAACGATGGCGCTGTCTAAATCAGCCGGGGGTGGCGGAACACAGAAACAAAACAAAACCAAAAAAACCCTGAAGGTCGTTTTTTCCCGGAACGGGGCCCTGTGGCCTTTGTGGGAAAGCACGCAGGCCCACCCGGGCTGCCGCACAAAGCTCGGGGCCTCTCCGGCAAGTGTCCAGCTCGGGGCATCCGGCTGCAGGGACCAGCCGGGCCTGGGGTCAGAGAACTCACCAGAAAACCCCAGACGGCGACGGAGGCCAGCTCTACCTGCTGAAATCCAGGCAGTTTGCTTTTGGAAGAGATAGAAATCTCCCCCATGGCCACGGGTGGAAGCCGGGCCAGGCCAAGGCCAGAAGCCGAGGAGTCCACCAGGGTCTCGCACAGGGGGGCATTTCCCACTGCTTTCCCACCGTGGAGGAGCGGCCTTAGCAGGGAGCTGGCCAGGACGTGGAGCAGACCCCCTCAGGTGCCCGTACGTCACAGGCTGCGAAGCAGGCCCCCGGCTTTTACTTCCTCTGCCGTTGCCCACCCTCCTTATTTTCTACAATGAAAACAGACTTGTGCTCCGCAGCTAAAATAAAAAGAGCTTTCCCGACAGCCAAGCTCTGCAGCACAATCGGAGCCACCGCTGCCACCCAGCCAGGCAGCCCTGCAGGGTGATCTGGCATTGCGGGACCAAGGCATGGCTCCCATCTGACCTCTCCTGCTGGGAGCCCAAGTCACGGGGGCGTTTGAGTCCAAGGTTACCACAGGAAATTAGCTTGGATTGAGTGGCCACAAAGCCTGCTCCAGCCCCACCTCGCCCAGCATGGCTCCTGACGTGGAAGCAAAGCTGGGACCTGGCTGGGGGCTTTGGGAGGAAGCTTGTGGCTCTGCAGGCAGAGGTGGGGGCTGAGGAAGCAGCCTGCCAGAGCTAGGTTGGACTCGAGTGGGTCACAAGTGCCAGGAGCTGCCAGGCTGCTCAAGCCAGGCGGTCCTTCCTCTTGTCCCTCCCGGACCCTAATTGCTGTATATTGCCACAACCCTTGGGCTGGGGCTGGGGGTGGGGGCGGCCATATAAAGTTATGAAGCCCTGCCCTGTGTGGATGGGTGTGCCCATCCTGTCGCAAACGTCCCAAATCCAGTACAGAAGCAGGTCAGGCCACTGGAGAGCGAGCTCCTGGACTGCGGGGTTTAGTTGCAGAGAGCTGGGTCCCAGCCAGAAGGGAGGAGCAACCTGCCCCGTGTCCACAGGATTGGTCAGCATCCCAGCACAGAAGGGCCCAACCCTGGGCCTGATGGGCAAAGAGAAGACTGCCGCTGGCGGCTGCTGGCCTCAGGCTCCTGGGCTGTGTCTAACCTCTCCTTTCAGCAGAACTCCAGAGCAGCTGTGGATGCCTCTCTCCGCTGCCTCCCTCCCCACTCAGGTCTCTAATTCCTCCCCAAGTTGCTAAATCCAGTAATCCCTTGTCAGAAGTCATCTCCTCCAACTCCTCCACAGCCTTGAGCCGATGTGACCCCTGTCTTCTGGAAGCTTCTCCCTGCATTCCGGGACCCCGATACTGGCCCTTTTCCTCCTGGTTGGCCGGCCACCGCTGCTGCCTCTGCCTCTCTGAGGAAGCCCTTCTGGAGGGGTACACAAAGGGAACCCGGCAGAGTCCCCATCCCTTTAGGAAAGCATGTGGCTCCCATCGGTGTGGCTTCACTGTTTGTGGCTGTCACAGCAGCCTCCCACACCCCACCCACAACACACCAATCCCAGACTCTTGCCTACACCCTCTCACTTCTGTGTTGAACCATGTCATGGGCTGCCTGCACAGCCTGGTCCTACCGCCCTGTCTGCCCGAGCATCTCTGTCCCTGACAAACGCACAAACTGGGACATAACGGTCATCGCTGCTGCCGCTTCTTTCTCAAGCATGCCTCAGTGAACGCCCCAGCAAATGCTGCAGGCTCCATGTTCAGACCAGGCTGAGGCCAGATCAGCGCCCTAATGCCCCCGCCACCACACACCCTCCCTTCTGAATCATACATTGCTCTCCGCTCACTTGCTTGGCTCATCTGCTCCTGCCCGAGGAGCCCAGGATGTGCCAGGACCACTGCACTCAAACCCAACTTCATCAGGACCACTGCACTCAAACCCTCCTCCATCAGGACCACTGCACTCAAACCCTCCTCCATCAGGACCACTGCACTCAAACCCTTCTGCATCAGGACCACTGCATTAAACCCTCCTCCATCAGGACCACTGCACTCAAACCCTCCTGCATCAGGACCGCTGCACTCAAACCCTTCTGCATCAGGACCTCTGCACTCAAACCCACCTCCATCAGGACCACTGCACTAAACACTCCTCCATCAGGACAACTTCACTAAACACTCATCCATAAGGACCACTGCAATCAAACCCTCCTCCATTAGGACCACTGCACTCAAACCCTCCTGCATCAGGAACACTGCACTAAAACCCTCCTGCATCAGGACCGCTGCACTAAACCCTCCTCCATCAGGACCACTGCACTCAAACCCTCCTGCTCAGGACCACTGCACTCAAACCCTCCTCCATCGGGACCGCTGCACTAAACCAGGACCGCTGCACTAAACCCTCCTTATCAGGACCACTGCACTCAAACCCTCCTGCATTAGGACCGACACACTCAAACCCTCCTGCATCAGGACCGCTCCACTCAGACCCTCCTCCATCAGGACCACTGCACTCAAACCCTCATCCTGCATCAGGACCACTGCACTCAAACCCTCCTGCATCAGGACCACTGCACTAAACCCTTCTGCATCAGGACCACTGCACTAAACACTCATCCATCAGGACCACTGCACTCAAACCCTTCTGCATCAGGACCACTGCACTCAAACCCTCCTCCATCAGGACCACTGCACTCAAACCCACCTCGATCAGGACCACTGCACTCAAACCCTTCTCCATCAGGACCACTGTGCTCAAACCCTCCTCCATCAGGACCACTGCACTAAACCCTCCTCCATCAGGACCTCTGCACTAAACACTCATCCATCAGGACTACTGCACTCAAACCCTCCTGCATCAGGACCACTGCACTCAAACCCTCCTCCATCAGGACCACTGCACTCAAACCCTTCTGCATCAGGACCACTGCACTAAACCCTCCTCCATCAGGACCACTGCATTAAACCCTCCTCCATCAGGACCGCTGCACTCAAACCCTCCTGCATCAGGACCACTGCACTAAGCCCTCCTCCATCAGGACCACTGCACTCAAACCCTCCTGCAACAGGACCGCTGCACTCAAACCCTCCTCCATCAGGACCACTGCACTAAACCCACCTCCTTCAGGACCACTGCACTCAAACCCTCATCCTGCATCAGGACCACTGCACTCAAACCCTCCTCCATCAGGACCGCTGCACTAAACACTCATCCATCAGGACCACTGCACTAAACCCACCTCCATCAGGACCACTGCACTCAAACCCTCCTGCATCAGGACCACGGCACTCAAACCCTCCCCCATCAGGACCACTGCACTAAACCCTCCTCCATCAGGACCGCTGCACTAAACCCTCCTCCATCAGGACCACTGCACTCAAACCCTCCTCCATTAGGACCACTGCACTCAAACCCTCCTGCATCAGGACCACTGCACTAAAACCCTCCTCCATCAGGACCGCTGCACTAAACCCTCCTCCATCAGGACCACTGCACTCAAACCCTCCTGCTCAGGACCACTGCACTCAAACCCTCCTCCATCGGGACCACTGCACTCAAACCCTCCTGCATCAGGACCACTGCATTAAAACCCTCCTGCATCAGGACCGCTGCACTAAACCCTCCTCCATCAGGACCACTGCACTAAAACCCTCCTGCTCAGGACCACTGCACTCAAACCCTCCTCTATCGGGACCGCTGCACTCAAACCCTCATCCATCAGGACCACTGCACTCAAACCCTCCTCCATCAGGGCCACTGCACTCAAACCCTCCTGCATCAGGACCGCTGCACTCAAACCCTCCCCCATCAGTACCACTGCACTAAATCCTCCTGCATCAGGACCACTGCACTCAAACCCTCCTCCATCAGGACCACTGCACTCAAACCCTCCTCCATCAGGACTACTGCACTCAAACCCTCCTGCATCAGGACCACTGCACTAAACCCTCCCCCATCAGGACCACTGCATTAAACCCTCCTCCATCAGGACCACTGCACTCAAACCCTCCTGCATCAGGACCACTGCACTCAAACCCTCCTCCATCAGGACCACTGCACTCAAACCCTCCTCCATCAGGACCGCTGCACTCAAACCCTCCTCCATCAGGACCACTGCACTCAAACCCTCCTGCATCAGGACCACTGCACTAAACCCTCCTCCATCAGGACCACTGCATTAAACCCTCCTCCATCAGGACCACTGCACTAAACACTCCTCCATCAGGACCGCTGCACTCAAACCCTCATCCATCAGGACCACTGCACTCAAACCCTCCTCCATCAGGACCACTGCACTAAACCCTCATCCATCAGGACCACTGCATTAAACCCTCCTCCATCAGGACCACTGCACTCAAACCCTCCTCCATCTGGACCACTGCACTCAAACCCTTCTGCATCAGGACCACTGCACTCAAACCCTTCTGCATCAGGACCACTGCACTAAACCCTCCTGCATCAGGACCGCTGCACTCAAACCCTCCTGCATCAGGACCACTGCACTAAACCAGGACCACTGCACTAAACCCTCCTCCATCAGGACCACTGCATTAAGCCCTCCTCCATCAGGACCGCTGCACTGAAACCCTCCTGCTCAGGACCACGGCACTCAAACCCTCCTGCATCAGGACCATTGCATGCCCCAGCCAGCACATGTCGCTTCCTAATTAAAGCCTTCCCTGGCTGCTCTGTCTCAACTGGAGTCTCCCCACCTCTGCCCCAAATCCCTCACTTCCTCACTGGGCTTGTCTTTCTTCTAAATGCCTAATATTTCACACCCACTTGTTTGGAGCCCAGGCTCCCCACTTCAGGCCTTGCCCAGCCCTGGCCACTGTGGGCACCTAGAAAGTGAATCAGCAAATAGAAGCTTTTCTTTTGTCTGCCTAACTCTTCCTCTCATGTTACGAAATAGAATATATACTAACTTTAAATATATTGGTAAACTAGAATTTCTATGGAGGAATATTTATGACATGATGGGCAGGTGTAGTCTTGGAGGCAGAGTTTTATATTTCATAGATTTTCATATTGTTACCATGTGAGTCAGTTGACCACAAGCTATGGAACAAGAGGGTCAGGCACAGTGGTGATAAAGATATAATTTGGTGCCAACTCTTTGAAAATCAGTTGGAGATCGTTACTGACATTGCTAATGGCCTTTGCTCAGAACATCTTCAAACAGTCCAGAATAAAACACGAAATTTTGGAGACTTTTCTTTTAAACTTTGATTTTTCTTTTCTCTTAGATATACTGATTTATTTGTTTTTAATAAAAAGATTTATTTTTATTATTTTTTATTGGAAAGGCAGATATACAGAGAGGAGAGACAGAGAGGAAGATCTTCCGTGCGATGATTCACTCCCCAAGTGAGCGCAACGGTCGATGCTATGCCGATCTGAAGCCAGGAGCCTCTTCAGAGTCTCCCACGCAGTTGCAGGGTCCCAAAGCTTTGGGCCGTCCTCGACTGCCTTCCCAGGCCACAAGCAGGGAGCTGGAAAGGAAGCAGGGCCGCCGGGATTAGAACCGACGCCCATATGGGATCCCAGGCATGCAAGGCAAGGACCTTAACCACTGCGCCACCGCGCCGGGCCCAGATTTACTGATTTATTTGTAAGGCAGAGTTAGAGAGAGAGGGAGAGAGAGATCTTCCATCTGTTGGTTATTTCCCCAAATGGCTGCAATGGCCAGCACTGGGCCAGGCCGAAGCCAGGGGCTTCACCCAGGTCTCCCTCATGGGTGCGGGGGCCCAAGAAGTTAATTCATCTTATGCTGCCTTCCCAGGTCCATCAACAGGTACTTGGATCAAAACCAAGACTTCAGGATTGAAAATATAGGGGACACGGTGTGCTAGGCAGCAGCTTTACCCACTGTGCCAACAGTGCCGCCCAAATATTGTACTAGAAAGAAACGATACGAGACTTCTTGAAAGATTTTACACCAAAAAAACTTGTTTTAAATGAGTTATTTGAAGGGCAGAGTAACAGAGAAAGACACAGTGAGGCAGAGCATTCTCTATCTGCTAGCTCCCTTCCAAGCTGACCAAAGAGCCAAGGCTGGGCCTGGAACTCCATGTGGGTGTTGGATGGGAAACAAAGCAGCCAGCACCTGAACCGTGTGTTCATGTGCGAGGCGGGCATTACAGGTGGCAACTTAACCCACTGTGCCACAGTGCCAGCCCCTAAATTCTTAACTGCATTTTCCCCCACAAATATGCTCATATTGTAAACCCATGCCCAAAGACAGCTATCACACACACACACCATAACAACCCAAAAGCCCGGCTTGGCAGGAGGCACAGTGAAGAGCCACAAGCTCACCCCTCTCTTCCCAGGAACACTACAGAGTCAGGCCAGTCACCGTCCGCTGCAAAGGGAGAAGCGAAACGTGCAAAATGCCAGGAAGAGTCAAAAGACCACGGCATCAAGCACGCATTCATCCACGCAAAGCTTTGTTGGGGAAGTAGAGTGCATGGCAAAGAAACAAAAGAAAACGGTCATTAAGCGTCAGGGTATCAGGTGCCCCTTAGCAGAAGGAGAGGACTGGCTCCGGGGAGGGTCCCGGGAAGTCCTGCCAGGGGAGTGGGAACGTGTCCTCTCTTAATCTGGCTGCTGCACACATTGGTCACGTGGGTTTATACTGGATGCATTTTTTTTTAAGTTTTTTTTTTCTTTTTTTGGAAAGTCAAATCCATAGAAAGACCCTCTGTCTGCTGGTTCATTCCCCAAGTGGTCACAATAACCAGAGCTGAACCGATCCGAAGCCAGGAACCAGGACTTCCTTCCAGGTCTCCCAAGTGGGTGCAGGGTCCCAGGGCTTTGGGCCATCCTCCACTGCTTTCCAAAGCCACAAACAGGGAACTGGATGGGAAGTGAGGCAGCTGGGACACAAACCGGTGCCCCTATGTGTTAGGAGCCAGCACCTCCAAGATGGCGCCGGCCATACCCAGAACTGACAGCTGAGTTGGATTGCTGTAAACAGGAACTGCCCGGGATTGGCCCTGGCTTGCATGTTGGGCTCGTGGACAGGGCGTGCTCTAAACAGCGATTGGGTATGGGGAGCGTGCCAAGTTGACCTTTGCCAGGATTGGTGTGTTCACATGTGTAAGGCTGATGCTTGGAGGAAATAAAGACTTCCACTTCGCACAACGCAGCAAGTGTGTCGCCCCTCTTTCCAGCGGGTCTGGTCGGAAGGGCGCTCCACATATGATGCTGGCGCTTGCAAGGTGAAGATTCAATCACTAGGCTTCAACATGAAGCCCCAGATGCATTTCTATTGGAAAATCAGATTTACAGAGAGGAGGAGGGACAGAGAGGAAGAGCTTCCCTCCTCTGATTCACTCCCCAAATGACTGCGATGGATGGAGCTAAGCTGATCCAAACAGGAGCCAGAGCCTCTTCCAGATGTCTCATGTGGGTGCAGGGTCCCAAGGCTTTGGGCCTTCCTTCACTGCTTTCCCAGGCCACAAGCAGGGAGCTGATGGGAAGTGGAGCAGCTGGAATACAAACTGGTGACCATATGGGATCACAGGGCATGCAAGGCGAGGACTTTAGGCACTAGGCTAACATGCCAGTCCCCAGACACATTTTGTCTTCTTTTTGGTTTTTGTTTGTTTGTTTGTTTGTTTAAGATTTATTTATTTTTTGTGAGAAAGTCAGATATACAGAGAGAAGGAGAGACAAAGAGGAAGATCTTCCCTGCGCTGATTCACTCCCCAAGCAGCTGCAGCAGCTGGAGCTAAGCCGATCTGAAGCCAGGAGCTTCTTCCAGGTCTCCCAGGCGGGTGTAGGAACCCAAGGCTTTGGGCCGATCTCAACTGCTTTCCCAGGCCACAAGCAGGGAGCTGGAAGGGAAGTGGAGCAGTGGGGAAATGAACCAGCATCCACATGGGATCCCAGCACATGCACACTGAGGACTTAGGCCTCTCGGCTACTACACCTGGCCCTGGATGCATTTCTTGAAAGAATGTATTTGAGAGGTGCATGAAGGAAGAGCTACCATCTGCTGGTTCACTCCTTAGGTGTCCACAGTGGCTGAGGCTGGGCCAGCTTGAAGCCAGGAACTCCATCTGGGCCTCCCACATGGGCGACAAGAACTATGCCCGCTGCCTTCCAGGATGTGCCATCACAGGCAACTGAAATCAGGAGACAGAGCCGGGGTTGGTGCGGCTGGTCAGGGCCCCTCTCACAGCCCCGACACTGCTTCCAATCCAGCTCCCTGCTTATGCGCCCAGGAAAGCAGTGAAGGACGGCCCAAGTGTCTGGGCTCCTGTTGTTCACATGGGAGGCCTGGGTGGAGTTTCAGCCGTTTGGGAAGGGAACCAGCAGATCAAAGATCTCTTTCTCTGTCTCTCCCTGACACTCTACCTTTCAAACATGTAAGATATTTCTTTAAAAAAATGGGGAAGTGGCATCTAACGTTATGATGTATCAGATTAAATGTAGGCCCGCAACTACCAAGATGGGCACTGCTGGAGAACCAGCTGCTAAACCTGTGACCCAGGCCCCTGTACGTATGCCGGGAAAGCAGTGGGAGACAGCCCGAGTCTTGGGCTCCTGCACCCAGCTGGGAGACCCAGAAGAAGCTGTGATCTCCTGGTTGGGCCTGGCCCATCTCTGCCCGTTGCAGGCATCTGGCGAATAGACCGGCACATGGAAGATTCTTTCTGTGTGTGTCTACCTTCCTCTCTCTTTATTCTGCCTTTCAAATAAATAAGTAAAAATAATTATTTTTAAAAGAATACTGTATGGGCCCGGCATGTTAGCCTAGTGGCTAAAGTCCTCGGCTTGCATGTGCCAGGATCCCATGTGGGTGCCAGTTTATGTGACCCCTCTTTTTCCATTCCAGCTCCCTGCCTGTAGTCTGGGAAAGCAGTTAAGGACAGCCCAAAGCCTTGGGACCCTGTACCTGTGTGGGAGACCCGGAAGAGACACCTGGCTCCTGGCTTCAGATCAGCTCAGCTCCAGTCAATTTGTGTTGTGCTCACTTGGGGAGTGAATCAGAGGAGGAAGCTCTTCCTCTCTGTTTCTCCTCCTCTCTGTAAATCTGATTTTCCAATAAAAAATAAATCTTAAAAAAAGAATATTGTGAACTTAGAGAGGAGGGAGAGAGGGGAGAGTCAGAGATGTGCTATGCATTGGCTCACTCCCCAGTTGCTCACCACGGCCGGAGCTGGCCTGGTCCAAAGCCAGGAGCCAGGAGCATCTTCTGGGTCTCCCTCGTGGGTGCAGGGACGCAAGGACTCAGGCCGTCCTCAGCTGCTTTCCCAGGCATATTAGCAGGGAGTTTAGTTGGAAGTAGAGCAGCTGAGACACACAGGAGATGCCGGTGCTGCAGGCAAAGCGTGTGCTCACTACCCGCAGCACTGGCCCCAAAAATAAATCTTAGAGGGGAAAGCAAGGATGCAGAGCTAGGTGCTGAGCCCAGGCTTTGTGACTAAGCTGTGAGCACCTCAGGAACTGCCCTCAAACTGCTTCTCCAAATGCCTATGTGTGATTCATACATTTTTCTGTTTACACTAAATATTTTTTTAAAAGTTGTATTTATTTGCATTGGAAAAGCCAATTCACAGAGAGAAGAAGAGAGGGAAAGGGCTTCTATCCACCGGTTCACTCCCCAATGGCCACGGTAGGTGAAGCTGAACCAATCTGAAGCTAGGAACCAGGAGCTTCTTCCAGGTCTCCCAGGTTAGTGCAGGGTCCCAAGGCCTTGGGCCGTCCTCCACCGCTTTTCCAGGCACAAGCAGGGAGCAGCCAGGATTCGAACCAGCACCCAGTGGATACATCAGGCTAAGCTACTTCTTAAGACAATCCTGCACCCCATCTGGGATGCTTGGGACCAAGTCCTGCCTCATCCTTTGCTTGCTCTCCAAGTTTTTATAATGTACCTGGAAGCAGCAGGTGGTGGCCCAAGGACTTGGACCCCTACACCTTCGTGGAACACGTGCGTGGAGTCTCTGGCTCCTGGCTGCAGCCTGGCCCAGCCTCAGCTGCTGCACACATCTGGGGAATGAATCAATGGACAGAAGGTCTGTGGGGCTCCTTCTCTCTGCATCACTCTATCTTTTAAATAAATACAAATGAGCGAATAGGCTTAAAAGCTCCCGCAACGAACGCAGTATCTGAGAGGTGGGGTTACGATCCAGCTTTTCCCTTGCGTTTCAGGGGAACAAGTGAACGAGCCTGCCTTGTTGTGGAAAGCAGGCTTGGTGATCCAAGAGAGAGCAAAGAGTAAATGGGTCACTCCTTATCACAAAGAATCACTTACAGATCACCTCTTCAAGTTAAGTAGGTCAGAACTTACACCTAGGGTGGCAAGCAGGGCTGGCAGCCTGGGAAATCTCGGGGTTGGACCACGTGAACCAGCTGACCATGGCGGCCAGGCTGGGGCGCCTGCGGCCCTCTGGCTCCACCTCGAGGCTGAGGAGGACCTGGCGCCCTCTTTTGTGCTGCCTGGCTGCCCTGGGCCCCAGCCCACCTGGAGATCTTGCTGTGAAACAAAATCAACTTTCCCTTGCTCAGATTATTATTATTATTATTTTTAATACGAACTCCCTGCTGACAACAAAGCCGAGTCAAGGGTAATTTCCCTGCCCACGCGCATGATCACTATTAGCTGGGGGATAACTGCATGTTTCCCTGGAGAGCAAGGGGTTGGTTCTCACTCCAAGTGATGGCTGTTCGAAAGGCCCTGACGTGCTAGGGAGGCGCCTCTGGAGCCTGCAGGACGCGCCCGAGACCCACCCAGGAGCCTGAGTGGGGCTGGGGTCTGAGCCGTGCTGGCCTTGCTCTGAGCAAGCTCCCCCCAGGGAAAGGCCACATCCTAACCGGAAATCCCCTGATGCTCCAAGTGTGGAACCAACCAGCTCGCTGTCAGGTGCCCCACCACCCTGGATTGGGTGCTCCTGGAATGTCCCAGGAGGGGACACGACAGCTCTGTGACAGGTCCTGAGGCCAAGGGACCAGGAGGCTCCTAGCCGTCCCTAACCTCTCTGTGCACTGCTGTCTAATCTACATGGTGAGGACACTACGAATCCCCAGGAGGCTTCAGGAGGCCGGAGTTAGCACCGTGAGTTACCGGGCACAGAAAGAGAGTGACCCACGCCGGCCGAGGCTGTGGCCAGGCAGTGACCCTGGCTGTCACATCCCCAGCAAATATCTATCAAGCAGCTGGCACATGTCAGGCCATGTCTTGTCTACGACGCCACCCAGCACAGAACCATCCAGATACTTAGTGAAGCGCACAGGGAGCTGGCATCACAGCACAGCAGGTTAGGCTGCCACCGTCATTGCCAACCCTGGTTCCAGTCCCGACTGTTCTGCTCCTGATCCAGTGCCAAGCAGCAGGAGGTGGCCTGGATACCCAGGTCCCTGCCAGCCATGTGGGAGACGTGGGCGGAGTTGCAGGGTCCTGGCTCTGGCGTAGCTGCTGCCGCCATTTGGACAGTGAACCAACAGAGGCAAGATCTCTCTGTGTTTGATTCTCTCTTGGCTTCTCCAACCCTCTATCACTCTGCTTTCAAATACATTTAAAAAGTTGATTTTAGGGCCCAGCGTGGTGGCGCAGTGGTTAAGGTCCTCACCTTGCACGCCCGGGATCCCATATGGGGGCTGGTTCTAATCCCGGCAGCCCCGCTTCCCTTCCAGCTCCCTGCCGGTGGCCCGGGAAAGCAGTCAAGGACGCCCCAAAGCTTTGGGACCCTGCACCCGTGTGGGAAATGGGGAAGAGTCTCCTGGCTTCGGATCGGCATAGCATCGGCCATTGCGTTCACTTGGGGAGTGAATCATCGGACGGAAGATCTTCCTCTCTGTCTCTCCTCTCTGTATATCTGCCTTTCAAATAAAAAAAAAAAAAGTTGATTTTAGGGCCCAGCACTATAGCAAAACCTCCACCCTGGGGTGCTAGCATCCCATACAGGCTCCAGTTCATGTTTCAGCTGCTCTGCTTCCCATCCAGCTCCCTGCTTGTGGCCTGGGAAAGCGGTCGAGGACAGCCCAAAGCTTTGGGACCCTGCACCCATGTGGGAGACCAGGATGAGGCTCCTGGTTCCTGGCTTCAGATCAGCTCAGGTCTGGTTATTGTGACCATTTGGGAAGTGAACCAGCAAATGGAAGATCTTCTCTCACTCTCCTTCTCTCTATAAATCTGCCTGTCAAATAAATAAATAAATCTTTAAAAAAAAGGAGGGGGGGAGTAGGCGCCAGCACCCTCCACCTCACCCTGCCCCAGGCCTGCCACCCACTGTCTTTTGCAGCAGTGCAGCAGCCAGGACTCATCAGGGAGAGTCAGGGATGGACTGGGAGCCGTGTGCGGGGACCTGGGGGTGCACGTCCAGGCCGGCGGAGCAAGCCTGGGGATTTCCCACGTGGATGGTCCTGGGCTGGGTTGGGTTGGAGAGGGGAGAGCCCTGGGTTAGCATGCTGGCCTGGTATGCTGGTGGACGGGGCTTGAATGGGCCTGGATCTTGGGTGTGTGGAGGGCAAAGGATCCAGGCCAGCACATGGGCCAGCAGCTTGGTGGGCAGGCAGAGTCCAGGCAGCACGCCACTTGAGCAGAAGGCTGGGCTGGGTGGGGAGGGGGAGGGAGTGTGTGGCAGGTGCGTGACTTCTGAGGGACTTACCTCAGCAAGGCCACTTTGGAGGGGGAAGTCGGAGGGCCTTCATGAGTCAGACCCGCGCACCAGCCCACACGGGAGACTTGAGCTGGGCTAGTTAGCACGGCTCACCGGCCACCACACACTCCTGTCCACACTAAAGCTGGAGCGGGGGACCTGCCTGACATAGCTAGGTCATAGCACCTACCAGTGAGGGTCGGGCCATGTCACTCACTAGCATGCATGCGAGAGAACCAGATCTGGGGGCATATTCTGTGGGGGGATGTGTAGGCCCATGCTGGTGGAACTGCAATTTGTGCTGGCTTGCTTAAGAGTTGGGGGCGACAACAGGCTGAGCTAGGAGTGATTGTGGAACCCTCCAACACTCATGGGTACTGGAGTTGGGTACAGGCCTGGCTGGTTCCGGCTACAACACCTGCAAGCGCACCCAAGAATGGGATGTGCGGTGGGCCGGGCCACCCCATCCACCGGCTCACACAAAGGCCGGGACAGAGACAGCAGACTATGCCAGGATAGGACCTAGCACCCACCAGGACATGTGAGATCTGGGTGTGGGAGTGGGCCTGCTAGGGGAACTTGGGAAACTCCCCTGCTGGGTGAGCATGTGATTCAAGCAGCGCAAGGCAGCTCCACTCATTGGCAAGTGTGTGGGTCTGTTCTGGAGGGGGTGGACCAGGCAGGGCCAGGCCAACCTAAGCCCACAGGAGTCAGGCTGGGGCACAGGTCATGCCAAGCTAGGCTATCACAATACCAATTTGCATGAACCAGGAATGGGAACAGACTGATCAGGGCTAGGCTGTAGCAGCAGGAGTTAGGACTGGGGGCAGGCCAGGCCAGGCCAGACTTCAGCATCCGATAGCAAAGGCCAAGACGCGAGATGAGCTATGCTGATCTGAGCCAGAGCAGCCTCAGGCACATGCCAAGATCTGTGGCTGGGAACAGGCGTGGTTGGGGAGCTAAAGGGATGCCATGGCTAGGTATTGGTTCCCACTGGGGAGTGCACGGGCTGGAATTGGGGCAGCGATCTGCACTGGACATGGCTACGGTGTCTCTCAGCATGAGTGTGGACCAGGTCTGAGGTGTGCCAGACTGGGCTATTCTCCAGCACCCACTGGTGCTCATGAGACCCAGGGTGGGAGTAGGATGGGCTGGGCTGGTCTTGGTTACCACTGAGCCATGTAAGAGCTGTGTCTGGTCATGGACCAGACTTGGCTGGGCTGCAGCACCTAACAGCAAGAACTGGAATGGGTGTAGGCCAGTTGGGAAAGGCCACTGTTCCTGCCAGGACAGGAGGTGGGCTAACTCAGCCTGTGCCAAGGACCCACTGGTATGCACAAAATCTGGCACTGGGAGGAAACCTGATAGAGGAGCTTGGGAAACCTCTCTGTCATGTCACAGTCCCTACAGGTGAGTGCAAGAACCAAGGCTGGGGGCAGACCAGGTTACAGTGCCTGACAGCATATGTGTGGGTCAGGTCTGGGGTTGTGCCAGGCTGGGCCAGTTCGTAACACCCACTGGCAGATCTGAGAACCAAGACGAGGTGCAGGCCAGATCAGGCTGCAATATCAGCCAGTTCACAATAGGGCCAGGACTGGGAGCTGGCTGGGCTGGGTTGGGTGCCAGCACCTGCCAGCACAAGCTTGAACTTGTGGAGGCAGACCAGGCCAGGCCAGGTTTTAGTACCTACTGGCCAATGCTGAGGTGAGGTGGGCCATGCCAGACTGCGCTGCAGCATCCACCAGCACACGCAAGCCCAATGAGGGTGAAGTTGCCAGCCTGGTAGGAAGGCTGTGGGGTGGCTCCCCTGCTAGGCCACAGCTCCTACTGGTGAGCGTGAGAACTGGGACTAGGGGCCAACTAGAGATACAACACCTGTTGTCCTGCATATTGAGTTAGTGGAGAGCCAGGCTCAGCTAAGCGACTGTATCTACTGGTATATGCATGAATCAGAGTAAGTACAGGCTGGTTGGGCTTTGCCACAGCATCAGATGGCAAGTGCTGGACGGAGCAAGTCCTATCAAGCCAGGTGGAACCACCTGGAAAGTGAGATCTGGGAGTGGGCCCAGCAGGGAAGCTGTGGGCACCTCTCTGATGGGCTACAGTGCTCACTGGTGAGCATGAGAACCAGGGCTAGGGATAAGACTGAGTAGGCAGGCACAAGTGTGGGCTGGAGAGTGGGGTCAGTTGGGTAGATCTAAGTAAGCGTCAATGCCCATTGACTTGTAGGAGAGCTGAACATGACATGGTACAGAGTGGACCATTCTGCTGCACATTCTGGCAAGCACAGGAACCAGGGCTGGTGGCAGACCTAGTGGGTGATTGGGGATCACTCCGACTAGGCTGCAGTTCCCACTGTGTATGTGAGGGCCAAGTGTGTGGTGGGCAGGATGGGGCTGAGTCACAGCAGCCATTGGTTTATGTAAGAGACATGTCTGGAGACACAACTGAGCCAGTAATTGCAACTGCTCCTGTCCCTATGTAGGTGGATGTGGGTGATGGACTGAGCTAGATCCCGCACTGGCAAGCACACATGAGAGTCAGGTCTGGGGTCACATGACGTTTCCTTGCGGATTCCCCTAACTGAACTGCTGGACTCAGAATTCCAACCATGGGGAGAATTGCAGGATCAGGCGACTGACCGTAAATCCCGTGTCAGAGCTGGTCCTGTCAGCGGCTTACGCAAGGTCTCCCCCAGATTCCTGTAGTACCCTGTTGCCGGAGGGGGTGAGCCTGCTGCCTGCCACCCAGCCCCCCCCCCCCCCCGCCCCCGCCTGTGAGAGACAAACAGATGGACAGGGGTTCTGTCTAGGCAGTTCTGATTCATTGGGGAGATTCAGATTCTTAGATAGTGTAAGGGGTAGCCTCGGGCCAGGAATTTCAGGAATTCCAGGAGAGAAACTAAGAGCCAATTACCAGGAGCATGACTGCGGGAGCCACCTCCCATAGGCCGGGGTAGGTGAGCGAGATAGCCCTGGTCAATCAGAGTTTTTGAGACATCTTGACCCCTGCCCTGGTTCACGCCCAGGGCTTTGTTCTTGGCCGCCATCTTCCCCCCCACGTATAACCCAGTGACCTTGACTGTTAGTCGCTATCTTATTGACTAAGTGACCTCTTTGCCCCTGAGCCCCACAGCTTAGACGGAGCAGTGGACGGCGTGTCCAGAGGCACACGGAGGATATGGCAGTCCGCTGGAGCTGCAGGGGGCATCTGGTACTGTAATGGAAGAAGGAGGGCAGAATAAATTGGCCAACTACCCCAGCCAACCACTGACAGCAAATGGACACTGCGGGGTGGAGTATATCAACAAATTGACCTTGGAAGAATTTTCTCATCTTTGGACTGGCAAGATTGACAGCATTTCAGAACTATTAAAAACACTTAAGCAGAGCCCTCCAGAGCATGCTCCACACTGGGGACCCTGGGATGGCATCGGGTGGCCACTTCCCACCCCCGGGTACTGAGCCGGTTGGGAAGCTGGGGGTAGCTTCTCTCCGTGTCTCCCCTCTTGCCCCAGATACAAGAAGAAATAAAAAATACGGAAACAATGCTTTCACTCACTTTCCCCTAATCCTTGACTCTCCCCACCCTAATCAACTACGTAAACATCATCAAAAATAAAAGTGAAAAAATAATAAAATAGTAACAAAAAAGAGTCGATTTTTAAAACTGCCCAAATCATACTTGTGCAGCTTGCGTGACCATCATGAAAGGAATATGACACAACTCCTGAAAACACTGAAACAGCCCAACTCAGGAAGGCCACAGCTGCCCCCAGGGGTCCTCCTTCCCCAGGCGGCAGCCCCACCATCCAGGAAGGCCAGTCACTGCCCCCAGAGGGTTGTCCTGCTCCCCCAGGATGGCAGCCCCACCATCCAGGAAGGCCAGTCACTGCCCCCAGGGGTCCTCCTCCCCCAGGATGGCAGCCCCACCATCCAGGAAGGCCACAGCTGCCCCCCAGGGGTCCTCCTCCCTCAGGATGGCAGCCCCACCATCCAGGAAGGCCAGTCACTCCCCCCAGAGGGTTGTCCTGCTCCCTCAGGCGGCAGCCCCACCACAACTGCAGCAGCGTGGGTTGGCGTGCCACTGTTTGCTGCTGTGGAACAAGCTGTGGGGTTTCCCCCAAAACCTGGCGGTTCTCCTCCAAATCCTGTCATCCCCTAAGCTCCACCTTTCTCCACCAAGTCCCCCCTTTGTTGCACAGCGCTCCTGGTGGCTGCCGCCTCCCCGCAGACCATGGCCTCTGCCTCCCAGCAGGACGTCTTCCGCTGTCCCTCCCCCACACCTTCTGGACCACCACCTGCTTTTCTTTGTCTCCGTTGTTCCTGTCCTGGTTGTGCAGCCCACGGGCCCACCTTGAGTCCCCCAGCTACTGTGTCCAAAGCTCAGGCTTGTCCATGGTCTTCTGCAGCCCCCCAGCCTCCTGCTCACTGCTCCAGACCTGGCCAGACCCTCCTTTTTCTACCCCTGTCTCAGTCGTGGTGTCAGCCCCAGGGCCCTCACACCTGTCCTGCTCTGTGCCCTGATGCTGAGACAGCACGGCCATGCTCTAGGCTTGCACCTGACTCTGCCTCGGGAGAAGCTGCTCCGGCCAGCCTGGCGTTAGAGGACTGTTTAATTAAAGGGTGACAAACACACAGCATCTGGCACATCCTAGGGACTTGCAAACATCTGTAAAGGAAACACGGTGTGGGACCAGCTCCGAGATGAAGAAACAGCCCTGCCAGCCTCACACTGGCCTTCAAGCCTGCAGCCACAGACCCCTCACACGGAGCACTGGCTGGCTTTGTTAACGTTTTCTGAAGGGATTCAGGTTGTGTGCACTTTGTAGTGTCTGGGTGGGTTTCCGTCACGGAGGTTCACACTGGTTCCCCCTGACCTGCACAAACGCTGGAGCTGGAACAGCCCTAAGCCCACATGCATTTTTGTCTCTGCACCTGCAAAGGGACCTCCAAATTCATGGGTAGCAGCGTTAAAAGACAAGTTCATTTTTGGTGTAAAATGTTCTGAAACCCAGGCATGATTCTCTGTGTGTGTATATGTGTTCCCAAATATTTATTTATTTCCATTGGAAAGGTAGACTTACAGAAAGGAGACACAGAAAGATCTTCCATCCGCTGATTCACTCCCCAAGTGGTCATAACGGCCAGAGTTGAGCCGACCCAAAGCCAGGAGTCAGGAGCCTCTTCTGGGTCTCCCACACTAGTGCAGGGTCCCAAGGCTTTGGGCTGTCCTCTACTACTTTCCCAGGCCACAAGCAGGGAGCTGGATGGGAAGTGGAGCAGCCGGACAAGAACCAGCACCCATATGAGATCGCTGCACAGGCAAGGCAAGGATTTAGCCACTAGGCTATCACGCTGGGCCCTCTTTGTTCTTAAGACTTACTTAGTTTTTAATCTTTTATTATTTTTATTAAGACTTTATTATTTACTTGAAATGCAGACTTAGAAAAGGAGAGACCTAGAGAGATCTTCCCACCAGTTCAGGTAGGACTGGGACAGGCTGAAGCCAAAGCCTCGAATTCCAGCCAGGTCTCCCCAAGGGGTGGAGAGGGGCCATTCTCTGTTATTTCCCCAGGCATGTCAACAAGGAGCTGACTTGCAGGCAGAGCAGCCAGGACTGCAACCAGCACTCATATGAGATGCTGGCAACAGGTTGAAGCCCATATGGAGGCCGTATGGGTGCTGTCTAACGTGCTGGACCTCTGCACTGCCCTGCCCCTCCATGCAGAGGGTTTTAATAACGCATGTTTTCAGTGAAGCTTTTGTTAGCTCTCTTATGCATACCTATTTCTCAATCAGCCACTCAAAGAAGTTAATAACAACCCAATAATATGACAGAACAATTATAACAACATACTAAAATAAAAGTAACTTAAAACATAAAAATTTTATTTCTGGATCCTGCCCAGCCCGCCACAGGCATTTGGGGAGTGAACCAACCATGGAAGTTCCATCTGTCTCTTTCCTCTCTGTTTCTCACTTCTTCTCTGTCACTCTGTCTCTCAAATAAATGAGTTGTTACAGGCCGTGAGGAGGAGTCCACTGGGTAAGCTTGGCCCCAGCAGCTCTGGGACTCTCTACCAGCCACTTTAGGGCACGAGGTTCGAGCCCAGGGTTTTTAGGTTCTCATGCTGTAATCATGTTGAGAGGAGCACAGTACAAAGTCCCCATGCATTAACTAAGTGGCAGAAGGCAAGAAGGGAGCTGCCTGAGCCCAATGTTTCCCTGTAGTTAATTAAAATAGCACAGTAGGAGGCCAGAGGGCCCCTGTGCCAACCTCAGAGCAGGTTCAACCCCCAACACTTCACTTGAATAGCCCCAGGCCATTTCCACCTGTCAGTTAACTTGATCCGGGAGGGAGGCAGGAGAGGCAAAGGCGCCTCCGGAGCTGGTTTTGTGAGTTCAAGGAACTTGAAAGGCCTGACAGCAGGTAGGAAGGGTGGGGTGCCAGAGCTTCTGTCTTTGTGCTGCGGCAGTTAACCATCAGTTAACTGGGTGAGGAAGATTTTTCCTCTGCTGACTCATTCCCCAAGTGGCTGCAATGGCCAGAGCTCAGCTGATCCAACCGGAGCCAGGAGCCTCGTCCCCATCTCCCACATGGGTGCAGGGTCCCAAGGCTTTGGGCTGTCCTTGACTGCTTTCCCAGGCCACAGGCAGGGAGCTGGATGAGAAGCAGGACAGTGGGATTAGAACAGGTGCACCCATATGGGATCCTGGTGCACGCAAGGTGAGGACTTTAGCCACTAGGCTACTGCGCTGGGCCCAAAATTAAACAAATCTTTAAATAAATAAGTAAGTCTTTAAAAAAGGAAGCTCTAGAATTTAATCCAGTCTAATGTCTAATGTATTTTTATATTCTTGGTGATTACGAGATGGAGCCATCAAGTGGCACGCATTTTGAGTGTGTCGATGAATGTTGCTGGATGTGTTCAGCGAGGCACACAGTGCCCACCCGCGCAGAGCAGCCTGCTGCCCCTGACACTGCCTCTTCTTCCCGCTCTGCTGCCGGGCCCCAGCCCCAGGCCCTGGGCGTCGCTCATCGGCCTTGTCTTGGTGGGCTAGTTTTGACTCTTTCACAAATCCCGTATAAATGTTTTTTTTTAATGTATTTTTATTTTGAATTTTTGAATTATGTGGTACAATTTCGAATAGACTGGGATTTCCTCCCAAACTCCCACACCCCAATAGATTTTCCCCATTTTACTACAATGGTGTAGTCCTTCATAAGGAATCATAATTCCATCAGTCTCTTATTTAAGTGTACCCCGACACTGCTGGTACAATGTCCAGCATCCCATCGTCCACACATGTCCAACAGTTTCATTGGGAATCCATCTTTTGTCTGGAAGCAGGGATGCATGTTGCATTGTACCCCCACATCTGGATATGGTAAACCCCAATACTCCATCATTATACATTTCCGTAATTGAGAAGCCATGAAATAAGGCCAACAACTGGTATGCGTTAGAACGGCCACCACAACGACAAACTACATGAAAAAAACACGCCACTGAGTAACCAACACATGAGTGACAAAAGGAAAATAGAAAAGTGTCTTGGGAAAAATGTTGCGACCGTGTAATCCGTAAGCCAGCAGTGAATGCAGTAAGAGAAAAGAAAGTGTTCGGAATAAATAGAACTGAAATAAAAAACATCAAAACCCATGGGATGCAGTCAAAAAATAAATAAATAAATAGAACAGTACGGATTGGATTATTGAAGTTACACTTTCCATGCTGGTTTCTTATATAAGAGAAAACATATGGTATTTTTCCTTTGTGTTTGATTCATTTCACTGAGCATAATGGTCTCTAAGATTGGGACCACCTAGTATAATATTATTCTTCTTAACAGCTGAATAATATTCCATGGAGGAGATGTGCCACGGTTTCTTTAACCACTCTTCTTTGAACACACTTCTACATTGTTTCCATGTCTTCACGATTGTGGATTGTGCTGCTGCAAATACAGGATTGCAGATCCCCTTCTCACATGCAGATGTCACTTCTATGGGTATATTCCTAGGAGCGGGATAGCTGGGCCATATGGCAGGTTTATTTGCAATTCTCCAAGCACTCTCCATACTGATTTCCACGGTGGTTGTACTAGCCTGCACTCCCAGCAGCAATGAAGGAGGGTGCCTTTCTCCCCACATCCACGCCAGCAGGTGTGGTTAGTTGAGTTCTGAACGTAGGCCAGTCCTCTGGAGTTAGGTGGAACCTCAACGTGGTTTTCATTTGTATCTCTCTGATGGCTAAGGAGCCTGAGCATCTTTTCATATGTCTGTTGGCCATTTGAACCTGTTCTTTTGAAAAATGTCCATTTCCTTTGCCAATTTTGTTACAGGCTTGGTTTTTGTTTTTTGTTTTTTGTTTGTTTGTTTTTCCTGTCCTTGGGTTTCTGAAGCTCTTTGTAAATCCTGGATATTAGTCCCTTATCACTTGTGTAGTGTGCAAAAATTTTCTCCCGTTCTGTTGGCTGCTTCTTCACTTTGTTAATTGTCTCCTTTGCTGTACAGGAGCTTTTTAGTTTGATGTAGTCCCATTTGTTCATTTTGGCTTTAACTGCCTTTGCTTTTGATGTCTTTTCTAAGAAGTTTTTCCCTGTTCTTAGATTGTGGACTGTAGTTCCTAAGTCTTCCTTGAATAGTTTGATGATTTCTGGATGTAGATTTTAGGTCCTTGATCCATTTAGAGCTGATTTTCATATAATGTGACAGGTGTGGGTCTTGCTTCTTAATTCTGCAAGCTGCTATACAGTTGTCCCAACAGCATTTGTTGAATAAACCTGGATTGTTTTCAGTTTTCTTGTCAAAGATTAGTTGACTGTACATGTGTGGGCTCCCTTCTGGTGTTTCTATTCTGTTCCACTAATCTTCTGTTTCTGTACCAGTACCAGATTGTTGCGATAACCACTGCTCTGTAATATGTCTTGAGGTCTGGAATTGTGGTTCCTCCAGCTTGATTTCTAGTTTTCAGGATAGTTTTTGCTAATCGTGGTCTCTTATGGTTGCAGATGAACTTTTGTATCATTTTTTCTATTTCCGAGAAGAACGTTGTTGGGATTTTGGTTGGAACTGCATTGAGTCTGCATCTTGCTTTTGGTAATATGGTCGTTTTGATGATGTTGATCCTGCCAATCCAGGAGCACGGTAAGTTTCTCCATTTTTTTCCCTAAGATTTATTTATTTTTATTACAAAGTCAGACCTACAGAGAGGCAGAGAAACAGAGAGGAGGATCTTCCATCCGATGATTCACTCCCCAAGTGAGTGCAATAGCTGGAGCTGAGCTGATCCAGAGCCAGGAGTCAGGAACTTCTCCAGGTCTCCCACATGGGTGCAGGATCCCAAAACATTGGGCCGTCCTCGACTGCTTTCCCAGGCCACAAGCAGGGAGCTGGATGGGAAGTGGAGCTGCCAGGATTAGAACCGGTGCCCATATGGGATCCTGACGTGTTCAAGGCGAGGACTTTAGCCACTATGCCATGGCACCAGGTCCAAGTTTCTCCATTTGTCAAGGTCTTCTTCTATTTGCTTTTTAAATGTTTTGTAGCTTTTGTCATAGAAATCTTCCACTTAATTCCTAGGTATTTAAGATTCCTCTCCTCTATTTTAAAGGAGACTGCACTTATAACTTCCTTTTCAACCATGGAATTATTTGTGTACACCTGTGCCATCGATTTGTGCTCATTAATTTTGTATCCTGCTACCCTGCCACAGTTGCATGAGTTCCACTAGTCTCTTGACTGAGTCTTTTGGTTCTGCTATGTAGAGAATCATGTCATCTGCAAATAGAGATAATTTCATTTCTTCTTTTCCAACTTGGATTCCTTTAATTCTCTTTTCTTGCCTAATAGCTCTGACAAGGACTTCCAATACTATAGTGAAGGGTAGTGGTGACAGTGGACATCCCTGCCTAGTTCCAGATTTTAGCGGGAAGGCTTCCAATCTTTCCCCATTTAGTATGATGCTGGCATTGGTTTTTTTTTTTTTTTTTTTTTTTTTTGTAAATTGCTTTGATTGTGTTGTAAAATGTACCTTCTATGCCGGTCTTGCTTAGGGTTTTTAGCATGAAGTGGTGTTGGATTTTATCAAATGCCTTCTCTGCATCTATTGAGAGGATCATATGGTTTTTATTTTTCAATTTGTTGATGTGATGTATCACATTATTGATTTGCGAATGTTGAACCATCCCTGCATGCCTGGGATGAATCCCACCTGGTCTGGGTGAATGATCTGCCTGATGTGTTGTTGATCCTGTTGGCTAGTATTTTATTGAGGATCTGTGCATCTATGTTCATCAAGGATATCGGTCTGTAGTTCTCTTTTTCTGTTGTTTCTCTCTCTGGCTTTGGTATTAAGATGATGTTAGCTTCATAGAAAGAGTTTGGAAGGATTGCTTCTCTTTCTGTTGTTTGGAAAAGCTTGTGTAGGATTGGAGTAAGTTCCTGTTGAAACGTTTGGTAGAATTCAGCAGTGAAGCCAACTGGCCCAGGACTTTTCTTGGTTGGGAGGGCTTTAATTTCCGATTCAACCTCAATGCATGTTATCGGGCTGTTTAGATTGTTACTTGTTTTTTAATTCCATTTTGGTGGATTACATGTGTCCAAAAATCTATGCATCTCTTCCAGGTCTTCTGATTTATTCACATATAGTTGCTTGTAATAGTTCCTGATGACTCTTTGTATTTCTGAGGTATCTCTTGTTATCCTTTTTTTTTTTTTTTTTTGATTAGTTGGGAATCTATTTTGTTGATTTTCTCAAAGAACCAGCTCTTTAATTCATTGATCTTATGTGTAGCTTTCTTGGTCTCTATTTGGTTTATTTCCTCCCTTATTTTGATGATTTCTTTTTTTCCTACTAATCCTGGGATTGCTTTACTTTTGTTTTTCTAGTTCCTTCAGCTGTAGGGTTAGCTGACTTACTTGATATTTTCTAGTTTCTTGACATAAGTACTGATAGAAAAGGTCTTTCCTCTTAGCACTGCCTTCACTGTGTCCCATAAGTTTTTATATGTCGTGTTGATGCCTTCATTTGTTTCAAGTTATTTTTAAATTTCCCCTTTGATTTCCTCTCTAATCCATTGTTCATTTAGTAACATTATTCAGTCTCCATGTGTTTGCAAGTCTTCTTGGGTGTTTTGACTTCTTGGTCTCAGACCTTGATGGTCTGAGAAGATGCATGGTATAATTTCGGCTTTTTAAAATTTGCTGAGGCTTGTTTTGTGGCCTATAACATGGTCAATTCTGGAGAAGGTTCCATGCACTGATGGAAAAAAAAAGTGTATTCTGTATCTGTAGGAGGAAAGGTCCCATAGATATGAACTAAGTCCATTTGCTGTAGAGGTTGGCTGTGATCTGCTGTTTCTTTGCTGAGTTTGTTTTGTTTTTGATCTGTCCATTGATGTTAAAGGGGCATTAAGGTCACCCACTCCAATTGTGTTGGAGTCTATTTTTCTCTTTAAGTCCATTAATGTTTGTTTCATGTAGCAAGGTGCTTGGCACTTGGTGCATGTGCATTTATTATGGTGATCTCTTCCTGCTGAATGGATTCCTTGATCATTATATGGTATCCTTCATCAGAGTCTATATCATCTGATATAAGAGTGGCTATCCTTGCACGTTTTTCCTTTCCATTCACTTGGAATATCTTTTTCCATCCTTTCACTTTCAGTCTCCTCTGATCTTTGTTAGTGAGATGTGTCACCTGTAAGCAGTAGATAGCTGGGTTTTGTTTCTTGATCCAATCTATGGCGTTTGATTGATGAATTTAAACCATTTACATTCAATGGTAATATGGATAGGTGGCAATTTGGTGCTGTCGTCTTAGTAATGTGTTGCTTTTTGGTTGAGTCTTCTGTTGGCCTTTCAGTGGGACGTTCTCCACATCTGCCTGTGGCTTTGGTATGTTTGGGTGTTCTCTCTCACTAGAACATCTTTCAGTATTAGCTGTAGGGCTGGTTTGGCGGACATGAATTCGTGGAGCTTTTCTTTATTATGGAAGAATTTTATTTAATTTTCAAAAACAAAGAATACGTTATTCTGGGCTGAAATTTTTTCCCTTTTAGAGTCTGGATTATGTCCCTCCATTCTCTCCTGGCCTGCAGTGTTTCCTCTGAGAGGTCAGCTGTGATTTGATCGGGGTTCCTCTATAGGTCACGTGATTTTTGTCATGTCCACCTTTAAGGATTTTTCCTTGTGTTCGACTGGGGAGAGCCTGATTATCATGTGCCTTGGTGAAGGCTGCTTTTTAGCACCCCTGTTGGGAGTTCTGTGCCCCTCCTGTATGTTGCTTCCCAATTTTTTCCTCTAGATTAGGGAAAAATTCCCTTATTATTTCATTGAACACACCTTTAATCCCAGTTGCTCTTTCTTTGCCTTCTGAAACTCTCATAATTCTTTTATTTTAATTCTTTTTTTTAAGATTTATTTTTATTATTTGAAAGGCAGATATACAGAGAGGAGAGACAGAGAGGAAGATCTTCCGTCTGATGATTCACTCCCCAAGTGAGCGCAAAGGCCAATGCTATGCCGATCCGAAGCCAGGAGCCTCTTCCGGGTCTCCCACGCGGGTGCAGGGTCCCAAGGCTTTGGGCCGTCCTTGACTGCTTTCCTGGGCCACAAGCAGGGAGCTGGATGGGAAGCGGGGCTGCCGGAATAGAACCTGCGCCCATATGGGATCCCGGGTGTGCAAGGCGAAGACTTTAACCACTTGCGCCACCGCGCCAGGCCAGTGAAAATCTCATAATTCTTATGTTGGGTCTTTTAATTGTATCTTTTAATTCCCAGATACTTTTTTTTTTTTAGCTTGGCCTAGCTCTGCTTCCAGCTTTTTGTTTGTTTCCCCCTGGTGACAGGAAATATCTTCCAATTCTGATATTCTTTCTTCTGCTTCTTTCATTCTATTTTTTTTTTATTTAAAGATTTACTTTTATTATTTTTTTATTGGAAAGGCGGATATACAGCAAGGAGGAGAGACAGAGAGGAAGATCTTCCGTCCGATGATTCACTCCCCAAGTGAGCACAACGGGTCGATACTATGCCTATCCGAAGCCAGGAGCCTCTTCCGGGTCTCCCACGCGGGTGCAGGATCCCAAAGCTTTAGGCCGTCCTCCACTGCTTTCCCAGGCCACAGGCAGGGAGCTGGATGGGAAGCAGGGCTGCCGGGATTAGAACCAGCACCCATATGGGATCCCGGGCATGCAAGGCGAGGACCTTTAACCACCGCGCCGGGCCCTCTTTCATTCTATTTTTTAGACTCTCCACTGTACTTTTAATTTGCTCCACTGTATTATTAACTTCTGAAATGCCAGCTTTTATTTTATTCGTTTCCTGTGTAACAAACTCTTTAAATTCCTTGAACTCTTGTATTATGTGCTTCTCATTGTTGGTCAGAAGCTTTATAATGAGTTTTCTGAATTCTGTGTCCCCCATTTTTCAATGTCTTTCTCAGTTAACTCTGAGGGTGGTAGAGTTTTTGCTCCTTTACCAGGGAGTCTTCGGTAACATTCATTGTGCCTCCGCCTCTTCTTTTAACATTGCAGTCCTGTTTGTTGTATTTTTCTTAGTGTAGTTTTCTAAGAGGTATTACCTACAGGTCTACAAGTCAGGTTTTATGTTCAATCAGTGTCCTGGGTTAGGAAAATGTTAACTGTCCCAGATAACTGATTTATCGGGGGCACTGATCTTGCCTAAACACACAAGGTGGCGCCCGGCAGAGCGTTGCTGGAGAGCCGGGCTGTTAGCTTTCTGATCCAGGGACCACACAGATCCTGCAGGATGCGAAGCTGGCGTTGTCCTCCCCTGAGAGATCAGCCGGATGTGACTAGCTGGAGATAGGCCCACTCCGGGGTTTGATCCCTGCGCTGTTAGCTCCGAGCCACCACCAGTCTGCCCCGCGGAGTCTGCAGCGCCCTTTCTGTTCGCTGCTGGGCCAATGTGTGTGGCAGGATTGGCCTGTCCCATCCTGCCTTCCCCTCCCGAGCCCCCGACCAGGACCCTGGGGCCGAGTCCTGCCTCCATTCTGATCCAACTTCCTCGCAGTGTGCACCCTACAAGGCAGCAGGCGACGGCTTCACCATCCAACATGGCGGTCGGGACTGAATTCCTGACTCCTGACTTCAGGCTGGTCCAGATCTGGCTGTGCCCACCGTTTGAAGAGCAACCAACGGATTCTCTGTCTGTTCATCTCTGTCTTTCTCTCTTTCTCTGTCTTCCAAGTAGCGTAAGAAGAACAAGCCAACTCAGGAACTTCAGCTCTCTTACTGTCATCACAGGCACGTGATGTTGATGAAGCCCAGGGGTTGGCAGGGCTGCCCTCCCTGGCATCTCCAGCAGAGGATCCAGCCTCTGCCCTTGGTGTCCTCCTGTCCCCGATCTCTATATAAGGACACCATTCTCCGACTGAGGACCCATCCTAAACCAAAGACCCCATTCCAGGCAAGATCGCATTCTGAGGCCCAGGGTGGGTATGAATTCGAAGGGAGCTATGTGAGGCACGAAGTTAAGGCAGTTGATGGAGAGGAATGGGGTGGCAGGGGTACTGGGCTCATTGCTGCAGCATGATTTGGGCCCCTGGGATCTGCCTTGGCCCCCGAGCCAACACCCACAATGAAGGCCTGGCACACGCACAGGAAGAACCAAAGAAGCTCCTGGCTGCTGGATTCAGGTCAGCTTCACCCTGGCCACTCTGGCCAGTTAGGGACTGAATCAGCAAATGGAAGATTCCCTCTGTGTGTCTGTATAAATCTTCTGCCTTTCAAATTAAAAAAAAAATCTTTTCTTTTTAAATGTGAATGCTTCATGAATTTAGAAACCCCCCTCCTATAAGGCTGGAAACTTAGTGAGAGAATGGGGTCCTTGGGAAGTCCTGCAGGGAGCCTTCACCGAGATGACACCGGCCCCACCTGGGACACTGGCTGGCTCTAGGACATGCCACTGTCCCTTGCCTGGCGGACTCTAAGCAGCAGAGGGCGACGGCCACGCCTAACGGGATCAGAACGATTGTAAGGGTTAGCAAGTGTGTGTATGTGTTGGGGGTCAGAGTTAGAGAGATGTGCCAGTGAAGAGCAGTGCTCCGCTCTCTGGCTGGCCCAGAAGTCCACCTGAGCCTTCCAAGTAGGTGGCATCTTCCACTGCAGGCACAGAAGGCTGAGACATGCTGGCATCCTGCTGGCATGTGGCATCCCAAGCAGTGGCTTAACCTGTGGTACCACTCCGCCTGCCCCTCCCCGCCACATCCTCGTGACGTTCATTGTCTGGCTTGTGGGGAAAGTCAAGATCCCTGCCCCAACGCAGGCCATCCGGATGAGGTAGACGTGCAGAGGATGGTGAAGACACGTGTCAGATCTTCGCTTGGTCAACCGGTCCAGAGCCTAGAGGATCCCAGCAGTTTGAGCAGTAGCCCAGCTACAGACATGGTCTTTGCTTGGGTTTGGGTGATCAAATATACACAACACAAAACTGGCCAGCTTGGGTCTGGCGCTGCGGCATAGCATGTAAAACCTCTGCCTGCGGCATGAGCATCCCGCATGGGTACTGGTTCAAGTCCCAGCTGCTCCACTTCTGATCCAACTCCCTGCTAATACGCCTGGAAAAGCAGTAGAGGGTGGTCCGAGTGCTCCCATACCACGCACTGCCTGAAGATCCTAGCTGCTGACACACGTCCAGCTCCGGCAGAGTGGCCACGTGGGGTGTGGACAGCACATGAACGCTCTCTATAACTCTTCCTTTCAAATTAACAAATACATCTTTTAAGAAGTTAGACTACAAAAAAAAAAAAAGAAATTAAAAAAGGAAAATAAATAAAAACAAAAAGCTCGACTACCTTCCTCACACGTAAGTGTAAGCCAGTGGTATTAAGTACGTGCACGTTGCTGCGTGACTGTCACGCCATCCACCTCCAGAATTCTCTTCTGGAGCATTCTGTGTCTAAACCACTCCCCGCTCCTCCCTGCCCTCAGCCCTTGGTGCTGGCTCAGCTACAGCAGATGCGCTGGCTTAGTGGTACAATTCTCTCAACCACAAGCAGCGGGAAGCCCTGGGAGTGGGTCCAGAACTTGTACTTTGGGACCGGCATGAGGGTACCAGGGAAGCTACCACTGGCACTGCTGGCATCCCATGTGGGCACTGATTTGGGCACTGGCAGTTCCAGTTCCGATTCAGTTCCCTGTCACTAGCCTGGGAAAAGCGGCCGACAACAGGTAAATCCTGGGGTCCCTGCCACTCAGGTGGGAGACCCTGGTGAAGCTTCCGGCTGCAGCCTGCCTACTGTGGGCACAAGGGGAGTGGACAGTGGGCAGGATATGTCCCTGTGTAGATTTCCATCTTTGTGTGTAGGTGTGCATGTGTCACTCTGCCTTTCTTTCTTTCTTTTTTTAAATATTTATTTTTATTGGAAAAGCAGAGATATACAGAGAGGAGGAGAGACAGAGAGGAAGATCTTCCATCCAATGATTCACTCCCCAAGTGGCCGCAACGGCTAGAGCTGAGCCAATCCTAAGCCAGGAGCCTCTTCCGGGTCTCCCACGCGGGTGCAGGGTCCCAAGGCTTTGGGCCGTCCTTGACTGCTTTCCTGGGCCACAGGCAGGGAGCTGGATGGGAAGTGGGGCTGCTGGAATTAGAACTGAAGCCCATATCGGATCCCGGCACGTTCAAGCCAGGGACTTTAACCATTACGCTATCACGCCAGACCTGTCACTCTGCCTTTCAAGTAAATAAAACTAAACACATTTTTAAAATTTGATGGAGAGAAATCCAAACGGCATCAGTTTAATGTGGCATTTTGCATTCTGAGTATTTCTTTTCAAACTTAGATGTCTACAGTAGACAAGGTGGTGCCGCATGTTAACCCACTGCCTGGGATGCCAGCATCCATATGGGCACCAGTTCAAGTCCCGGCTGCTCCACTGTCCATACAGCTCCCTGCTACTGCTCAGCTCAAGTGCTTAGACCCCTGCGCTCACGGGGGAGACTCAGACACACTTCCTGACTTCCATCTGGCCCAGCCCCAGGCCACTGAGGCCACGTGAGGTGTGAAACAGAGAGCAGACCTTTCTCTGTCTCTGCCTTTCAAAAAAAATAAACAATTTTAAAACAAACCTCAGATGACTGAGACCAGCGCAATGGCATAGCTGGTTAGCTCTCTGTCCGCTGCACCAGTGTCCCATGGAAGCATTAGCTAAGTTCTGTCCCAGGTCCCTGCTGATAGCCTGGGAAAGCAGAGGGGGATGGACCAAGGCCTTGGGCCCTTGCATCCTCGAGGGAGACCAGCAAGGAGCTCCTGGCTCATGGCTTCAGACCAGCCAGCTTCAGCCACTGTGCCCACCTGGGGAGAGAACCAGCAGGTGGAAGATATCTGTCTCTCACACAACTAAAAATCAATAAATCTTTTTAAAAACTTGGATGACTGTATCTATAATTTCATTTCCTTCTTAAAGAGAAGCTCGATGTTTAGTCCCCACATAACCCGGATTTGCCCCTAATCTTGTGCTTTAGAGTGTTTTGGACTGTGCTCCCTGGGTCTTATTAAAAAGCTCTTCCACGCGGCACCAACGTGGGTGGCTCTGGTGTCCTACCAACAGCCTACCCACGCATTTAGAGTGGATCCTCTCCCTCCACCCTGCTGGCCGGTCAGCGGACGAGGCCACGTCCTCCTGGACCAACCTGTGCCCAGACACTGGGCTCCTGATCTCTGCTGCCCCCCAGTGGAGCTCAGATGGCACATCATCATCTGCACAGCTGGGCGGGTCCGCTACCTGTTTTCCCACGCTCCAGAACCCATCAGTCTTGTTTAACTGGAGCAGCTCTAAGCACTGGGGCTTTGCCAGGGCCTCTGAAAACCCTGAGAGAAACCAGTTACTCGGCGGCATGCCTGAACAGCCCCCCACGATGCACAGGGACACGCACACGTGGGCATTGCACACCAAGAGACGCAGCTGTACTCACGGGGGACCCCCGAGAACGCCGTCAGTGCTGGGTTCTGCTCCAAAGTGGCTCCAGCAACATGCTGTAGTATTGTTTTTACTATAAGATTTACTTATTTTGAAAGTCAGAGTTACAGGGAGAGAGAGGCCCTCCATCCACTGATTGCTCCCCAGATGGCTACAGCAGCCAGTCCGCATCAGACAGAAGCCAGGAGCTGCTTCTGGGTCCCCCACGTGGCCCACCTTCTGCTGGAGCAGTTTCAGGGGCCATGCTGCAAGGCCGGCCCCAACCTGGTGCATTTGTGAAAAGAAGCGGCCTTGATGCTGTGTTTGTTGGGTGGAAGCAGCTTGCAGATCCCTGATCAGGCTGGCAAGCCACCCCCAGACACTGCCTGCTGGGAACACTGCACACCCACTGCTGCCAACATGGCCATGGCTGCGGCCTGAGGCCGTCAGAGCAGAAGCTGCCAGTGTTGGGGAAGACCCCTTTCTCCCAGCACCTCCAGGGTGGAGACCCTCAAGCAGGGGTTTCCCCAAAACAGGGTCACAGATTCTTCTCGCCCACAGGAGCCTTCATTCCCAAGGGGGTGGCACCGTCCGTGGATGTTCAGATGATCATCATGGACAAGGAGAGTTGATCCCTGGCCGCCTGGTCCAGCACGGGCAGGCGGGGCGTCTGTCCGTAAGCCCAGGTCCCCTTGGAGGGCCATGGCCCAGCACAGCTGATTGTCCCCTGCTGTCCTGCAGTTTTACAAGAGCCATCGGGGCAGGCGTGGGAACTTTCCTCCAGCTGGGATAATAACCCAGTGGGGAGCAAGCAACCCCAGTGGGGTCATGGCACACCACCACAGAACAAACACCCCAAGAACTGGCCACTGGACACACAGTGGGGCCGGTGAAGGGTCCCGTGCTGCCTGTCTGGTTGAAGCACCCACCCACCCACACACACACACACACACAGAACAGGCACACCACCCTGTGTTCACCCGTAACCATCAGGCAGGGAGCTGGGACTACGTGGAGAGCTGCCCGGGGGAGGTGCCTGAGTGGGAGGATGTGGCATCCTATTTCCCAAATGCAGCCTGAAGCCCTGGGGTCAGGACCTTTGGGCAGCACACGTCTCCACTGGAAAACTGCTTCTCGCCCCCGGGCCCAGAACCTCACCAGCCTGGGCATGCCAGTCCTGGTTCCCTGTGACTCAGTGACCCAGCCACACACTCCCTCCCTCCCTGCCTGCTGCAAGTGCCGAACTTGCCGGGAGCCACAAGTCAGAGAGGCCAGTTCCTGTGGTTGAAACCTGCAGGAGTTTCCACATGTGGGGGCGAGGGCCTTGTCTCGTGAGCAACCTGGCACCCAGTCCAGACTCCCCGGGGCTCAGGAAACGGGGCTCGGACTGCAGCTCGCGGCCCCGCACCTGCTCCTGGCAGCTCAGGAAAGCAGTGCCTGTGGGATGCATTCCCCGAGCGGGTGAACCTGAAAGGACCCTCCCCTGGCCCTCTCCATCCATGCCTGTCCTCACAGGAAGCCCTGGCCCCCACTGGCCCCCCAGGCCATGTGCCCAGGATGCAGCCACGTGACCCGCTGCTCGTCCACTGTGTTTATTATGCTCTCAGTCTGTCCAGCGCCATGCGGATATACAGGTGTGCAAGGGAGCTCACTGGACACCCGGCTGCGGGTTTCCCCCATAGCCTGGATCGTCGCTTTTGAAATGACACCCACTGCAACCGCCCGTCCTGCTGCCCGCAGCAGCACCCAGCTAGTCAAGGGCATCTGTGCCACCTAACGTGGTGACAGCTCCCTCCAACCAACCCCTCGCCCGCCCCTGGGATCTGCAGGCCCTGAAGCCCTCCTGGTGTGTGTGGATTCCAAGAAGCTTCCAGAGCCAGGTGCTTCCTGTAACCTGTGCAGGCGGGCAGCCAAGGTCCCCTGGTTCCTAACCCGCCCCTCCCTGTCTGCGGTTCATAGGGGCCGCTTGCCTCTGCCCAGCACTGTCTGCTCCGAGCTCAGGCCCTCCTGCACACACTATGCCGCCTTGAGACCCAGGCCATCCCTTCCTCACATCCCAAGATGTGAGGCTCCAGCCCAGTGCGTGGAGCAGTCACAACAGTAATGGCTTCTTCCCGAGACCACCCTGTGCACCCCACCCCCAGCAGCACCCTGCCCTTCTGCCCAAAGTTTTAAATGGAACAACCCAGGGACAGCTCCCCAGCCCCATTGTTCCCTTGCCCTGCTCCAGTGCCCTAGGGCATTGCTGATGGGTCCCCAGAGGTTCCAGAGCCGGCTGAGCTGAGCAGGGCCAAGGGCCAGCAAGGCAGCGAGCGGGCACAGCACCTGGCCCGGTGAGTGCCTGGCCCAAGCCTTGGTAGGGTGCCAGGCCCAGGTCAGCTGTGTTGGCTGCCTCTGCAGTGTGCTACTGGCACAGCTCCAGCACCAACTCTGGGTTGAGGGCTATGTCCTTCTCCTGCAGCGCAGACACTCCCAAATCCCGGCGAGGCACAGCGGCTGCCCCCTTGCCTCCTGCAGCTGAGGCCTGTGGCAAACATCCGGGTCCGGCCTGGATGTGGGCGCTGCACTTGTTCCTCGCGGCCGCACACTCCAGGTACTCCGTGCTCAGCAGGGGCCGTGGATCCGCCAGGAAGCTACCACGGCCGCCAGAAGCCAGGGCCGCGGGGAGGCGCGGGCGGCAAGGGCGGAGGCGCGGGCGCGGGCGGCGGGGCGGCCGAGGGCGGATCCCCGGGGTCTCCAGGGTGCCCACCGTCGGAGTTGGCGCCGGCCGCCCTCCGGCGCAAATGCTCCAACAGACGCGCGCTCACGGCGGGCTCCAGGACGAGGCAGGAGGGCAGCACCCGAGCCAGGCGCGCCAGGCAGGCGCGGTAGCCCTCCCGGTAGCTGTCGGCGGGAGCTGCAGGCAGAAGGAGCATCCGGAGGCTCGGCTGAGGCGCGGGGCGGGGTGCAGGAGGTAAAGGAAGGGTAGCCCAGGAGGAGCGGGCGCGGTTCTCACCAGGCGCGGCGGCAGGAGCAGCGGACGCCGGCAGCTCCTGCAGGAAACGCACGGTCATCTCCAGGATGTCTGCCTTTTCCAACTTCGAGGAGCGCGAGTTCTGCGCCCCGCCACGAGGGAAAAGACCAAAGAAAGGCAAACCAAACGGATATGTGAGGGTTGGCACCGTGAGCGCCGCGCTCCCGGCCCGCAGCGCGTCTGCCCCGCGACTTGCGTCCAAGCAGGGCTCGGGCGCGGGCGCCGCGTGCAGCCCAGTCGCCGGTTCACCTGCAGGAGCGCAGCCGCCCGCCCGGGGAGTCTCCACCCGCGGCACTCACCTCCCGGCCCAGCAGCGGCAGCAGGAGCCCCTGGAGCTGGCTCAGGCTCTGGTTGATGCGCGCTCGCCGGCGCTTCTCCAGCAGTGGCTTCAGGCTCTGCGGGGCGGGCGCGGAAGCCGTGGTTAGGTGGCACCGGCCGAGGGTCCCGCCTCGTCCTCCCGGCCTCTGCGCCTCGTTCCTACCTTGCGCAGCTCCGCCGCGTCCCCGGCTCTGCGAGGCAGCCCCATGTTCCCAGCGAGGCCGGGAGGCTGAGGAGTGCGCGCCAGGCGGCCCGCCGGGCTTTTAGGAGGCGGTGGCCGCCCCGCCCCGCCCAGGCTGACCTCTTGCGGCTCCCACCTCCCGCCTTTGTTCCTGCGCTGGGATTGGAGCGGGGGAGAGGTTGGAGGGGGCCCGCAGCGGGTCCCCAGGGAATTGGCTCTCGGCCTCCGCGTCCCATCTGCGGCGGGTCCTGGGCGAGCGGTGTGGGCTCCTTTGGGGACCGCCACGGGCAGGACGGACGAGAGGGACCAGGCCTCGCCAGATAGTCCGCGTCCCGCCTCTTCGACGTCACCCCCATCCATTCTCAGACGGGCGTTCAGCTCCGTGCCTTCTTTGCACCCAACCGTGGGGCCTCGACGGCCCTGAGGAGCTCCCACGGGGGCTAGTGGGGCACGGACCCTGTCACAGCTGCTCCACGGATGGAAGGAGTTGAGGACCCCGGTCCTTAACGCAGGGGCCCCTCCCTGTGGTCTCGTACTCAGGGGTCGCCTGGTTCCCCCACTCCAGCTTGCAGTGGGAAAGCTCGGAAAAAAGAAGAGAAACCGGGCACCCTGCGCACTCCTCTCGGCCCCCACGGTTCCGGCTCGCGTCCCTCCCGAGCGCCAGCTCCCGCCTGGTCCCGACCCCAGCGGCCGCCGGGCCCGCCTCCGCGCCGCGCGGCAGTTGCTGCGGCCAACGGGCCGGCGTCCCCTGCCCATCTGCCGCTGCCCCCTCCCCGGCCGGCTGGCTGGCAACGGCCACTTGGCGGGCTGCACTGCAAACGCCCAGGACACAGGCCGGGGCGGAGGGTGGAGGACCCGGCGGGAGGGGTCGGGGCGAGCTCTGTCCAGGGTGCTGGCCCCCTCGCCCCATTCCTGCCGCCAGAGCCTCACCCCGCTTGGCGGCCGGGCCTCCTGTCCCTTTCTCCCCAGCAGGGACCTAGGAAATCAGCAGGTACCAATCTATGGAAGGGGTTCCAGAGCCCAGAGCTGGGCAGCTCCAAGCTGGCATAGCTTCCACCACGAACGGGGCCCAGCTGAGGGCCCAAGGCTTCAAGGCCTGGGCCTCCATTAGCCTTGACAATTGTCCCAAGGATGTGAATAAACCACTCCAAGTACTCAGTCAGCCCAAGCGAGTGGAGCCCTTCCTCCCCAAGCTGAGTCCTACAGCCTGGCTCTGTCCCAAGCAATCGTGTTTTTAAGATTTCTCTTTTTTTAAAGATACGTTTAATCTCATTAGAAAGGCAGATTTGCAGAGAGAAGGCGAGATAGAAAGATCTTCCATCCACTGACTCACTGCCCAAATGGCTGCAGTGGCCTGAGCTGAGCTGAACAGGAGCCAGGAGCCTCTTCCAGGTCTCCCACACGGGTGTAAGGTCCCAGGCTTTGGGCTGTCCTTAACTGCTTTCCCAGCCACAAGCTGGGAAGAGGAGCTGCTGGGATTAGAACCGGTGCCCTGTATGGATGCTGGCACTTGCAGGCAGAGGATTAGCTGGTTCAGCTCTTGTGCCAGCCCTGAAGTAATCATTCTTTTTTTCCCCCTTTTTCTTTTTCCTTTTTCCTCTGCCTGCCCCATCCAAGTAATCATTTAAGAGCTCAGGGCTCAGGGTGAAGGCTCATTGGCTAAATCCTCGCCTTGTATGCACCGAGATCCCATGTGGGCACTGATTTGTATCCCGGCTGCTCCACTTCCTCTTTGGGAGATCCAGAAGAAGCTCCTGGCTCCTAGATTCAGATCGGCTCAGCTCCGGCTGTTGTGGTCACTTGTGAAGGTGACCAGCAGATGAAAGGTCTTTCTCTCTGTAAATCTGCCTTTCCAATGAATATAAACAAGTCTTAAAAAAAAAAAAGGCTCAGAAAGGGAGGGGCCGGCCTCCCCAGCCCAGCAGGCGAATTCTCTGTCTGCATCACCCGTATCCTACATGGGAGAAGATTCCAGTCCCAGCTGCTCCACATCCTTCCCAGCTCCCTGGTTATGCACCTGGGAAAGCAACGGGGGTGGCCCATAGTCCCTGGACCCCTGGACTCACTTGGGAGACCAGAAGGAAGCTCCTGGCTCCTGGCTTCAGACTGGCCCAGCACTGGACGTTGTGGCCACTGGGGAGTGAATAGTGGATGGAAGATTGCTGTCTCCTTTTCTGTAATTTCTGCCTTTCAACTAAATTAATTTATTTAAAAAGCATTTTTCTGGGCCTGGCATGGTAGCCTAGTTGCTAAAGATTTCTCCTTATATATGCCGGAATCCCACAGGGATTGGTTCGTCTCCCAGCAACCCCACTTCCCATCCAGCTCCCTGCTTGTGGCCTGGGAAAGCAGCAGAGGACGGCCCGAGGCCTTGGGACCTTGCGCCATTGTGGGAGACCTGGAAGAAACTCCTGGCTCCTGGCTTCAGATTGGCTCAGCTCCGGCCATTGTGACCACTTGGGGATTGAACCAAGAGATGGAAAATCTTTCTCTGTGTGTCTCCTTCTCTTTGTATATCTGTCTTTCCAATAAAAATAAATAAATATTGGGGCCTAGTGCCATGACCTAGCAGCTAAAGTCCTCACCTTCAACGCTCCGGGATCTCATATGCGCGCCGGTTCTAATCCTGGTAGCTCCACTTCCCATCCAGCTCCCTGCTTCTGTCCTGGGAAAGCAGTCGAGGACGGCTCAAGGCCTTGGGACCCTGCACCCGCGTGGGAGACCTGGAGGAACTTCCTGGCTCCTGGCTGTGGATCAGCGCAGCGCCAACCATTGCGCTCACTTGGGGAGTGAATCATCGGACAGAAGATCTTCCCTCTGTCTCTCCTCCTCTCTGTATATCTGACTTTGCAATAAAAAAAAAACAAATAAATCTTTAAAAATAAGTTTCTAAGAAAAAAGGGGAACCCCTGCTTCAGTGGCCCCAGCTCCTGCGTCCTAGCCTCTCGGCGGGCGTTGCACATCCAGGGCAGGGCTGGCTCCCAGCCTAATGCATGCTGGGAGTTCCAGCATGTGTTACTGCTGTCTGGGACTGTTGGGGAAGCCCCATGGAGGTCACAGCAGGAAATGCTGACTCCCAGGCTCAGCCACGGCTTCCGGGGGGCACGCAAGGCTGGTCAGCAGTGTGAGTGTTCACACCTGAGTTTACCAAGATACTGCCCATGGGGAAAAGAGTCAGGGGCATTCACCTGGCCCACTACACAGCAGCAACGTGTCACCTGGGCACAGCCCACAGATGGCAAATGTGCTATCTTCCTGGTGAGCTTCCAGGACCAGGAAAGAGTGTGTTCGGCAGGACTCTTCAGACCTGGAGAAGGCACAGGGGAGCCCTCCTCCCCGCGACCTGCTGGCCGCTGCATGCGCTGCTCTCTGGGCTTGTTGCCACTGCCCCAGCCCCAGCAGCCCCGCCGCCCAACCCTTGTCTGCAAGCCTCGGGGATATCCAGCGACCGCAGGAGGCAGCGAGGCCAGCTAAGGAGAGCAGAAGTCTTGCAGAAGCAGGTGGCAGGTGGCCACGCATGACGCAGCAGCGGGGGTTACCACACAGCGCTTCCAGGTGGCAGCCCAAGGAATTGCATCTGACAGAATGCTGGAGTCCAGCACTAAAATTCCCAGGGTCCCTGCAAGTGGCTTCATCCCACGGCCTGCTTCCCAGCGACGCCCTAGGCTGGGCGCGGGCTCTCACCAGGCTCCCGCTGTAGGTGTGACTGGGAGGGGAAAGGCATGGCTTACTTCTTTTTCTTTTCTAAGATTTATTTATTTTTATTGGAAAGGCAGCTATACAGACAGGAGAGATAGAGAGGAAGATCTTCCATCCGATGATTCACTCCCCAAGTGACCCCAACGACTGGAGCTGAGCCAATCCGAAACCAGGAGCCTCTTCTGGGTCTCCCACGCAGGTGCAAGGTCCCAAGGCTTTGCACCGTCCTCTACTACTTTCCCAGGCCACAGGCAGGGAGCTGGATGGGAAGCGGGGCTGCTGGGATTAGAACCGGTGCCCATATGGGATCCCGGAGCATTCAAGGTGAGGACTTTAACCGCTGCGCTGTCACGCCGGGCCCAGGCATGGCTTGTTTCAAGGTCCCAGATATGCTGACTGCCCCCACCCTGGCCACTCTCCCACCTGTGCTGCCCACCTCACTCCTCCGGCTCCCCTGACCTTGTCTGGTCGCAGTGGCCTGGCTCACTGGCCCGCGGGCGCCCTCCGTACCTTGCCTGTCTCCTCAGGCAGGGCCTCATATCCCTGCTTTGTCTGCTGCGCGGCTGTCTGGCTCAGGCCCTGGCCCAGCTGGTGGCCGACTCTCCCTATCAGGCCACCTGATTCCGGGGTCGGATTGCACCTGTAGCTTCTTCCCTCTGAGCGGAAGATCCGGAAGGACCCGCGGGGACTGGGGCTCGGCGCCCTTGGCACTCGGGGGAGGCACCCCCAACCCTAGGCCTGCCTGGTCCTCCCTCAGGGCCTCCGCGAGAACTGGCCCTTCTCTCTGGCCAGCCAGCCTGGGGTGGACATGTCCTTCGCACCCTCCTCAAAGATGTTGTCCCTGGTCCCCCAAAGAGCCGCATTCTAACCCCTCCAATTCTAACCCCTTGTGGCCGCTCTCTGCGTCTCGGTGTCCACCTGAAAGCAAAGTAGGAGGGCGGCAGCGGCCAGCAGGCCCTGTGGCCGAGCGGCGGGGCCGGGAGGAGCCTGGGGCTGGCGGCGGGGCGGTCCCGGCCGAGGGCGGCCCCGGGGCGGGCCCGAGCTTTAAGGCCCGCTCCCGCGGGATCCCCGCCCCAGAGCGCAGCGGAGGCGGAGCGAGGCGTCTGAAGCGGAGGCCTGGCAGGCAGCCGCTCCGCCTCCCCAGCCCGCACTGCCCCGACGGCCGCGGCGAGGGCTCCTGCGGGCGCCCGAGGGGACACGCATGGAGCCCGCGAGAAGGCTCTGAGCTCCGGGTCGCGGCGCCGCGGGCGGCACCATGGCACTGGAGCAGGCGCTGCAGGCGGCGCGGCAGGGCGAGCTGGACGTGTTGAGATCGCTGCACGCCGCCGGTCTGCTGGGACCCTCGCTACGGGACCCCCTGGACGCGCTGCCCGTGCACCACGCGGCCCGCGCCGGCAAGCTACACTGTCTGCGCTTCCTGGTGGAGGAGGCCGCCCTGCCCGCCGCGTCCCGAGCGCGCAACGGCGCCACACCAGCCCACGACGCCGCCGCCACCGGCCACCTGGCCTGTCTGCAGTGGCTGCTCTCGCAGGGCGGCTGCCGAGTGCAGGTGGGTCCTCGCCGCTCGTCGCGCGACCAGGGGCTTCCTTCCGGGGCCTGGGCTCGGGCCCAGAGGGGTGGGCAGGGATTGGCCCACCCTGGCTCCCCGAATTTTGGGTGACGTGAGCTCCGTGGCAGCCCTGTGCCAGGTGGGGCTGGAATGCGCGCATGGAGAGTCCGGGCATCTGATCTACCCAGTGGGCAAGCTGCTGGGGTGGGAAGGGCCGGCGTAGCAGGGTCGGAAACCCTCCAGGATTAGGGCCCGAGGGGGGATGGGCAAAGTCCAGGGCCCGTCCCAGGCCGGGCTGCAGGTGTCTGGCGCCAGGACACAGGGGAAGGGTGGTGGGCCCGGACCACTGGGGATGTCACCGCAGGGTGTCAGGCCGTTAGGGCCTCCTGGCTCCAACTCCAGACATGCCTCCTCCCCCAGGCAGGGGCATGACTGCCTCTCCCAGGCCTGGCTGCACAGCGGGGAGGCCGGGGACCATGGGGGGCTGGGGCAGGTGCACCTGGAACAGGCAGTGCAAGGCCCTCAGGCATGCATTCCCACCGTGCTGGAGGCCAGGGTGTGGGCGGCCAGCGGACCAGGCCTCAGCAGGAGGGCGGGGTGCAGGAATCTGGGTGCTGTTCTGGTTGCAGGGGCAGCCAGAGGAGGGAGTGATGGAGACAGGATGAGGACAGCCATGCAGGCCCTGAAGCTGGCCGGCACACCCCACCCCTGCCCTCAGAGGGTGCACTCCCACCCCCCGGAGATAGCCCCATCGCTTATCTCCTCGCTGGCCCTGTTATCAGGGGTTCCTGGCCACATGGCCCATACCCCGTCTTCTGGGAGGTGGCACGCCTCCTGGCTCTCAGTGTCCACGCCTGGCCGGAAGCCTCTCTTTCCTCCCTTGACCAGTGTGTCCACGCCTGGCCGGAAGCCTCCCTGAGCACTGCAGAGGCGGGAGAAACAGCAGGTGCCCTTGTACCCAGCTTATCAAGTCTTCTGCCTTCAGCCCCCGGCAGGCTCTGGGGCCCAAGTGTGGGGGGATATGACCTTGATCCTCGAGCCACAGGACCAGGAGATAAGCAGCTTAGGGCGCAGGCCCTGGCACGTGAGGCTCCCAAGACCTGCACAGCCCTGACGGCTCAGGGACAGGCCAGGGGCCTGTGGCGTCTCCCTTCTGCCACGACCACCCAGAGCCACCAGGGCCTCGAGATCCATGCCTGAGGGTCTCAGCAGGGATGCCCATCCACCTGGCCGGGGTCACCTCCAGCCGGGGTGCAGGGGCACAGTACAAACACCTGCCAGTCGCCGGTCCTCCCTGGGCTGCCAGGCGTGTGGCCAGGGCTCGGCGTCCCCTTGCTCATCAGGTCTGGCTGCCAGCCCTTGGCCCTGGCCTAGCTCGTGACCTGCCCACTGTGCCCCTTTGTTCAGGTCGCCCCCGCAGGAGCTGTGTGTTCTCTTCCCACGGGAATCTGCCCTCCTCAAGCTTGGCATCGCTAGCCTGTGCCTTCTGCCTGGGCCATACTGTCCCCACAGCGTGCTCTGTCCACACTGTCCAGTGCTCCTCTCCCAGCTGCCCCAGCCCCCTCCCCATGTCCCTGCCCACCCCTCTGGGGCTCCTTGTGGTTGGCACCACGGCAGTGCTGTGTTCTGAAGCCAGTGTCCACTCTCCCAAATGTGCCAGGCCCAGATGCCACCCGAACACCCCCACCTGTCCAGAGCCCAGGAGTAGCCCTTGCTGTGTCCCTGACAACAGCACAATGTGGGGGGGGTACACAGATGGCACATTCAGTGGGGCCAGGCCCCCTCCTCTGAGTTCTGCAAGCTCACCACCCCCCGCCCCGCTGACGGCTCAGGCCTGTCCTCCAGCTCTCCCCAGGGGCCAGTGCCCTGCCTGTACCCATGCCGAAGCCAGGGGCAGCCGCTAGACGGCAGCTTTCTGTAGACGTTGGGTTATTGCAAGTGTACCTGAAGTCCACCAGGGTGACCCCTGACCCTGCTTACCCCGGCCACTCCCAGGCCCTCGTCCCGGTGTCCCTGTGCCCTTGGCTGTGACTGAGCGCTGGACTCCTGCCACGGGGACCAGACACCAAGCCCTGGACACCTGCTGGGCCCGGGCATCTCCTGGTCATGTGCCTACAGGCCCGTGGTGGTACTGTGCATGGACTGAGACGCAGGAAGAGACGCTGCTGAGCATGGCCTGGGCTCCTACTGCGGGAAGCTGGGAGTGGTCTGGGGCAGCGGGCAGTGGGACTCTAACCGGCTCCCTTCCCACAGGACAGAGACAATTCTGGTGCCACAGTTCTGCATCTGGCTGCCCGCTTCGGCCACCCTGAGGTGGTGAGCTGGCTGCTGCGTCATGGCGGTGGGGACCCCACCGTGGCCACAGACACGGGCGCCCTGCCTGTCCACTATGCTGCCGCCAAGGGAGACTTCCCCTCTCTGAGGCTGCTCGTCGGGAGCCACCCTGAGTAAGGACACCCTTCGGGCCAGGAGGGTGGGCCAGGGCCTGGCGGCGGGGGGGGGGGGGGGCTGGCAGCAGCGGGGGCCTGGTGGCGCGGGCCTGGCAGCGGCAGGGGCCTGGAGCCTTGCTGTGCCTCTCCAGCACTCCTGGGAGCTGTAGGGGGTGGCAGAGGGCCATCCCTCGCCCATGCCCAAACCTCTCCTGCAGCCACTGTCCCCAGGCCCTGCAAGCAATTCTCACCCCCCACCTCCACCCTGCACCCTCAGCCTGAGGGAGGGGAGGGTGGGAGAGGCCAGCACACACAGGCAGGGTCGCGGCTCCTCCCTTGGTGCTGGCCAGCAGGCTGGTGACTCTGCTAGCCCCAGGCCCAAGCTGGCTTGCAGGGCTGTTCGGATTGGGGTGCCAGGCGCCCCTCCTAGGCTCCCACCACACCTCACCGTATGTGCAGCCACTCCTCCACAGCAGCAGAGGCCTCACCCTGGGGGCTGCTCTGAGCTTCAAGCTTCCTGATGGTACAGCCCATTAGCTGGGACTCAAGGCAGGGGTCCCACGGGAAGGAGGAGAGGCCCTTCTTGGGTGCTCCTGAGGGAGGCAGAACCTCTTGGGGAACGTTGATAAAAGGGGGTGCCAGACCCAGGGGACCTGAGCCTGAGCAGTCAGTCACAGTGGATGCCTATACCAAGTGACCCCAACTTCAAAAGACGAGTGGTCTGGCCTGTGTCCACTGGTCCATTGCCCACTGGAGACCATCACGGCCATCAGCCAGCCACCGAGAGCAGGTGGGAGACCGGGGAGCATTTGTGGGTGCAGGGAGTAGCCTCAAGGACTCGGAGGCCCTGGTGTGGCTGGAGCAGGCCCTGAGGACCCCTAGCCAGCCTTCGGCTGTCCCCTGCCTGGGGTGGACAGGTGCACCTGACTCTGTTGTTAAGCAAGGGTCTGTTTGGCGGGGGCACAGCAGGCACCGGCTCTGGGGTCAGCATTGCCGCTTGGACGTGGTATTCTGGATCTTGGGCTTGGGTGAAGTCCGAATCAGGGGACTTAGAGAAGGGGGCGAAAGACCGGCAGGTCCTGCCCAGCACCTCCGCATCCTGGTGGCTGCGCCCCAGACTCCTGTTGGACCTTTGTCCGTCCAGCTGGAAGCCAGGAGCTGCACGGGTGACATCCCCAGGCTGCCCCGCCCTCTCACTTCCCCAAAGGACACTGGCTCCTCGCGGGCGGGGTGGCGCAGCAGCCAGAAAGCCCTCTTGCACCTGCTGTGTCGTCACACCTGACGGCCCCTGAAGGCCAGCCTGGTGGCGGGGCCAGTGGAGCCCAAGGTGGTGCTGAGAGGGCTCCACACCCACCAGGGCTGATGAGGTGTGCTGGCTCAGAGTCCTCCCCACAGGACCAGCCAGGATCCCTCCCAAGCTGGGGCCAGACCATAGAACACAGGCCTAGGTGCCTTGCAGCCTTTTCAAGCCATGCCATGTGCTGGGTGCGATTGGGCCCTGGAGCCCATTTTGTAGCCAGATGGCCTGGGCCACTGAGCTGCCAGCCCCCTCCAGGAAATCACCGTGAATGCTAGGAATGTGGACAGAGGACATGGCTCCCATCCCTTTGGCAGTGTGGGACCAGCTGATAAGGAGGTTGCTTTGTGTGGTGACCAGAATGGGCTTGGGCAGGTGGCATGGCTGGGCATCACGGTTGGGAGCTGGTGTGCCCACTCAGCCTGCTGATTGGGGATGAAGATCCCAGAGCTGGGAGCTGGGGGGTGGGGGCAGAGGCTGCGCTGTGCCCAGCTAGGGGCCCCTCTTAACACGGCAGCACTGTGTCCCAGCACCGCTGTGAATCCTTGTGAATTATTGACGAGGGCTCAGCTCGCTCCCTGGCGGGTGGGTGAGCCTGAAAGGGGGGGCTTGTACCTACCCGTGGGAAACTCGATCGTGCCCAGGAGGCTGTGGGTGTCCGTGGGCCGTAGCTGTTTCCGGCTGCAGAGAAGCCAGAGGCCTGGCCAGCCTGGGGTGGACCTAGCTGATGCTTGCTATTCCTTAGGGAGCTGGGAGGACTTGGGGTCACACCAATGCCTGCCTCTGCAGGTTCTGGGGCCCAGGGGCCACCTTGCACTCACAGTGCCTCCCCTAGGTCTGCTCCGGGAAACCAGTTGGCCCAAAGATCACTATCGCTATACCCCTCAGGCCCCTGTAGGCTCCAGCCTTCCCCCCAAGCTCTTCCCCGGCCCCAGGGACTGGAAAGCACCCTGGTCCCATTTAGGATGAGCCTAGGGCAGCTCCCACCCTGCCTGCTGTCTGCCCTTCCTCTGGCGCCACACGCCTATGGCCCAGCCCCTTCATAGCTCCATCAGCTGGACTCGCCACAGGTGAGCAGCCGGGATCCATCGGTGAGCCCCGGGATCCCTCGAGCTGTCTGCCTTGAGCTGGCTGACAGCTGTGGTTCCCAACGCCTTGCTGTGGCCTTGGGCCCGCTGTACCCCCTCTCTGAGTCCGTGCCTTGCCTTAATCACTTGGGAGTCTGCCCCTTTGCCCTGCCTTCATGAAAAGCTTCGTGGAGCCCAGGCCATGGCTCGTCGCACCCTGCCCTGCCCCAGGCGGCGGCTCTGTCTCATTCTTAGTACCTTCCCTAGCCCCATGTCAGCTGACCCTCGGTACTTGTCCAGGCCATATTCCCTGGGAGGAAGGTGGTGGTCATCCTTGGCCCCAACCCCGTGAGTCTCTGAGAAAACAGGAAGCAGAGAGGTCCCTCTGGGTTTGGGGAAGGACCATTCGCCCCATTTTGTCCAGCCTGTCTTGTGCGCAGGGCAGTGACCACCCTCCCCATGACTGGTCTCCCTGCCTCCGCCACAGCCCTCAGCAGTCCAGCCCTGCCCCATAGCTCTGCTCACCACCTGTAGAAGTTCAAGTCACAGCTCTGGTGCTGTAGCATAGCACACTAAGCTTCCACCTGCAGTACCAGCCTCCCAAATGGGCACCGGTTTCAGTCCTGACTGCTCCATTTCCAAATGGAAAGCAGCGGAAGATGGCCCAAGTGCTTGGGAAACCCGGAGGATGCTCTGGGCTCCTGGCTTAGCTGTGGCCATTGCAACCACTTAGAGGGTAAGCCAGCAGCCGGAAGATCGTCTCTGGAACTCTGCCTTTCAAATAAATAAAACATAAGTCTAAGTAAAAACAAATAAAATCTAAAAAGGAAATGCCACTCTGTCTTCTCCTCTCTGTATATTTGCCATCCTCCAGGCCTCTGCTCACTGCCCCGCCCCCACCGCACCCCCCAGCAAGGCCAGCTCACTGCCCCGCCCCCACCGCACCCCCCAGCAACGCCAGCCCTGGGCCCAATCACCCTGTAGTGTGCCCCCTTCACTGCCTCCCTCTGCCGTCAGTGGGCACTACCTCCAGGCCACACCTGAGTCTGGCTGTGTCTTGGCACAAGACACACACACTGGCATGGCCTGCCCCTGCCAACAGCCATAAGTCCTAGAGACAAGCTTCAGAGACACCCCAACACCCATTCCTTGGTCCTTAAAATAAAACACAGATTTGTTTATTCATTCAAAAGAGTTAACAGAGGCGGAGAGACACAGAGAGGTCTTCCATCTGCTAGTTTACTCGCCAAATGGCCACAGTGGCTGCAGCTGGGCAGGCGCTTCTTCCTGGTCTCCCTCATGAGTGCCCAGGCCCGGCTCTGCTGCCTGCCCAGGCCCGGCTCGGCTGCCTGCCCAGGCCCGGCTCTGCTGCCTGCCCAGGCACATGACAGGGAGCTAGACTGAAAGTGGAGCAGCAGGGCCTTGACCGGGTGCCCATTTGTGATGGCCGGGAGGTGGCACTACGCGTTACGCCGCAGCAGCAGCCCCTCCCTGTTCCTTGGGTCTAAGTTACTAGTTACAGTTGGTCCTTATCATGCCTTTTCCTCGAGGGAGACCGAGTCCTGGTTGGAGCCTCAGATCTAAGAGGGGGCTCGGGCGACAGGTGCCTCAGGGAGGAGTGTGGGCACGGAGATGTGAGATCTGCTTCACCCACAGGGGGCTGGGGGGTGAAGCCGGCCCCAAGCTGCAGAGCTGAGCAGCTATGGGGCACAGATGGTCCCAGGCAGGGCCTCGAGGCCGCCTCGCCAGGCAGGTGCCATCAGAAGGGAGGTAGCGCCCTGCGGCACACCTACGTAGGAGGTCAAGGGACCGAAGTGCCTGGCCAGTGAGGACGGTGAAGGTCAGAGAACGAGGGTGGGACACCTGGTGGGGAAGTTGGGGTGGCTGTGGCCAGAGATGCCTGCGGGTGGGGACACAGGGAGACCGCTTGAGAGCTGGGATGGGGAGCTGCTCCAAGGCACCAGGCTCGCCCCCTCCCTCGGCTGGGGAGGGGCCAGGCAGTGGCCACCCCCTTTGCCGAGCAAAGAGGCAGAACTTGGGGGCTCCTGCTAAGACCCTGCCTGGGCAGGCTTGGTCCCCCTCACATGTTATACTGGGTGTGAGAGCTCGGGCTAGAGCTGGGCGGGGGTCTGGAGGACTGGGGTCTCCCCTGCCACCCTGTCCTATCAGGAGCTGCGCTTGGCAGGGCTGGAACCCCCCCGCCAGCCCAGCAGAGGGCACAGCGGGGACGTGTCCTGTGCCAGGGGTGTGCCAGGCCTGGGGCTCTGGAGGTGTGACCCACAGGGACAGAGTGACCATTCCGGGGCCCCAGCAGACTGGTCAAGCAGGAAGGAGCACAGTGGGGAGGTGGGCTGGGGGCTGGGGGGATTTGGCTGAGTTTGTGTACAGCATTGAACCCCCAGAGAGAACTCGGGGGGCCCGTGGGAGCAGGCCCCTCTGGCCTCTGCTCCCAGGAGCTCAGCGCCCGCTGAGCCTCGGCAACAGGCTAAGTGTCGCCCATGAAATATTCAGCAGGCAATTCCTGCCACGCCAGCGGGCCCCCGTGTGGGGGCGCTGGGTGACACAGGGCTGGGCTCCTAGCCATGTGGGCGGGCCCCGCTTGCTGGCCACCCTGGGGTGTCCAGGAGGCAACCAGGCCCGCCCCTGCACCTCCCACGCCAATGCAACACGCTCGTCCAGGGCCCCTGGGAAGAGGACCGTCCATGTGGAAAGCAAGATGGGGCAGCCAGGGGGTGGCTTGAGGAGAGGGGGACAGTGGATGGAGAACCTGGGCTTCTGGGAAATATGTTACATGCTGGGACAAGAGGGTGCGTGGGCAGATGGAAGGGGAGGCGTGGCGTGATGTGGGTGCTGATGGGCAGACCTGAGGCCAGCGGCTAGACTGAGTGAGTGAAGGCTTTGACGGGTGGGGGTGGAGCCTGTCACGCATTGTTGGGTAGAGGGCAGGAGGCAGATGGAGGGACGAAACCGTTCCTGGGGCACAGAGGGCTGACCTGAGCTGGAGGGTGCACAGCCCCCACCTTGACCTAAGCTGGTGGACTTGGGTGGACACACCTGGGCATCGTGGGGGGAGGGGGAAGTGGCAGGGGCGCCGCCTAGTGCCCCCTGTGGTAACTGCACCCTGCGCCGTCCTTAAGATTCTGCACAGGGAGCCAGGCCAGCTTTGCAGTCCCGGTTTTAGGAGCCCTCTGGGCTGGGGGAGCAAGAGTGAGACGCAGTACAGGAGATCCGGACCGTGAGGGGAGCCCCTGTGGCACTGGTCCCACACCCCCTCCCCCCTCCCAGGGCCTGCGTCATCACACAGCCAGCCATGTCCCATAAGGCGCATCCCAGCCAGCGGTGTGACTTTTAGCTAAAGGGGATGTGACAATAGGACTTTGAAGAGCCTGTGGGAGGGGGGAAGGCAGGCCTGGTAGCACTGTGGATTAAGCCCCTGCCCCTCTTGTTAGTGCATGCTGGACGGTAGCAGAGGGTGCTCAAGTGCGTGTCCTGCGGCTCACCCTGAGGGTCAGCCAAGCCTGGCAAACGGCGTGGGCACAGGGCGGAGCAGGGCAGAGACAAGTTCTGTTCCGAAGGTGGAATTAGGACAGTCCTGGCGGAGCAGGGGTCTGCCCCGAGTGGGCTGGTCGGAAGGGCCGTGGGGTGGAGGTCAGGTGCTCGGTGACCACCCACCATTTCCGCAGGGGAGTGAATGCCCAGACCAAGAACGGTGCCACGCCCCTGTACCTGGCGTGCCAGGAGGGCCACCTGGAGGTGACGCAGTACCTAGTACAGGAGTGCGGTGCGGACCCGCACGTGCGCGCCCACGACGGCATGACCCCACTGCACGCGGCCGCGCAGATGGGCCACAGCCCGGTCATCGTGTGGCTGGTAAGCCGTGGCAAGGGGAAGGATTTGGGGGGACCCGGGGGCGGGCCCGTGGGGGGTGCTGTCGTCGAGCCCACGCTGCTCTCCCGCCCAGGTGAGCTGCACCGATGTGAGCCTGTCGGAGCAGGACAAAGACGGCGCCACGGCCATGCACTTCGCGGCGAGCCGCGGCCACGCCAAAGTGCTCAGCTGGCTCCTGCTGCACGGTGGCGAGATCTCGGCTGACCTGTGGGGCGGGACCCCGCTACATGACGCCGCGGAGAACGGGGAACTGGAGGTCCGGGCGCGCGCAGGGGTCGGGGGCCGGGGCGCACGAGCCCTCTGCCGGATGCCTGACCACCCGCCCCTTGCAGTGCTGCCAGATCCTGGTGGTGAACGGCGCGGAGCTGCACGTGCGCGACCGGGACGGGTACACGGCCGCCGACCTGTCCGACTACAATGGCCACAGCCACTGCACTCGCTACCTGCGCACTGTGGAGAACCTGGTACGCCGCGGGCGGCCTCGGCTGGGACTCCCGGTGGCCGGTGATGGTACCCCCTTGACCTGGGAGGAAGTGCAGGCCCAGGGACCCGAAGTCCTATGTTCCAAGGTGACACCATGCACAGCGTCTTTGACCAGTACTCCGCGTGGCTGATTGGCCGAGAACCTGCTGCCCGCTGTGGGGGTGGGGAGCAGAGGCTGGGAGATGGGGGAAGGGAGATGAGGAGGCTGTAGGCTCTGAGAGGGGGCTGGGAGACCTCAGGGACTCAGTCCACCTGTCCACAGCTGTTAGCTCACTTCACTGCTGTGAGGCGGATAACATGGGGGTCTTCGGGGACCCACAGTCACACAGCCACCCGCCCCACCCTCTCCCATTCCCATCTCCTCCCTTCAGGGAGCCCATATGCCTCAGACACGGAACAGTGGCAGAGGGAGGGCTGGGTCTCACAGAATCCTTTCAGAGGAGCTACCAGTGCTGGGGGGCCTGGCCGCTGAGGGGCTGCGGAGGAGGCCCCTTGGGAGGGGGCAGAGGAGGAGGACGGCCCTGTGCCCTGAGCACCAGCCATGCTCTGTGCGTCAGCCGGGTCTGCCAGCACGTGAGGCTGCCACGGCCTGGCCTGAGGGAGGGTGAGATGGGGTGAGCCCGCTGGCCGGGTGGGGGGCTATGCGAGCAGGTGTGACCACTGCAGCTGAGCTGTGGGGGAGGTCCCAGGGGTCCTGGAGCACCCCCACCCCAGTGCAGCCAGCGCCCTGAGTTCTGGTGGGCATGTGCATTCTTTGTTCCCCCTCCCGGCGGGAGGGATGGTTTGCACCCATGGTGCTTGCTGGCATGTCACTGACTCTTTGTCCCAGATGAGAGGACTGGGAGGACAGCCCCACTGACAGGCAAAAGTGACATGACTGAAGATCGGTGTCGGGCAGGTGGCAGAGCCCATCCCCTCCCTCTGCAGGCTGTGCCCACAGTGTTCAGGGCCAGGGGCCCGGGGGCACAGTGCTGCCATCAAACCAAGCGCAGTTTCAAGAGTGGGCTGCCCTGGCCAGCTCCTTCGATGCCCCCTTGGCTCCTCGGGCAGACAGCAGGGCCTGGCAGTGCCAGCTGTGGCAGTGATGGCTCTCTGAGCCGCCGAGGATTCTGGCCCAGAAAAGGCAAACAGTCCCACAGAGCCCCTAATTACAGGGCCAATGAGCATGGCCGCCGAGCCGTTACCTGGTACCAGGCAGCCGCCCTCTCCCAGGGGGCCTGTGACACTTCTCAGGCTGGGAAGGGGCACGGGGCAGGGAGGAGCAGGCTGGGCAGGCGGCAGCAGAGCCACAGCGGCACGGTCGGCATGGGCAATGTAAGGAGGGCCCCCTCCCACAGTGGGCACGAGCGGGGGGCGGGGGCAGACTTAGCAGCCTGGGTTCAGGCGCCCATCCCAGTTCAGCTGGGCCATCCCGGCCCTGCCCTCTGCCCACTGGCCTTCACATGACAAGTTGGGCCCACAACGGGAGGCTGCCCCGGGTCCAGCCCAGAGACACTGGGGTTTGCAGCCAGATAATGGGGGTCTCAGCAGCTACGGGGCCTGCAGTTGCTCCCCACTGATGTGCTGGGGCCAAGCCCTCTTGGTGAGGAAGGAAGGTGGGGAGCGGCAGCAGCCCCCAGGCCCTGTCCTCCCAGTCAGAGGGACGGAGTTTCCTGGAGAGCTGCTGGGGGTGGGGCTCGGGGGAAGCCAGGGGGCAGTCACACAGCGAAGGCCCCGCAGACTGGCTCACACTGCTGCCTGACCATGCAGAGCGTGGAGCACCGTGTGCTGTCGCGGGACCCGTCCACTGAGCTGGAGGCCAAGCAGCCCGACTCGGGCATGTCCTCGCCCAACACCACCGTGTCAGCGCAGCCGCAGAACTTCGACCTGGGCTCGCCCGCCAGCACCCTCTCCAACTACGACTCCTGCTCCTCCGGCCATTCGAGTATCAAGGGTCGCCGTCCTCTGCTTGGTGAGTGGGTGGGCTAGGGAGAGGGGGCAGGGTGGGCTGACCACCCTGGGAGGGGCTGGCCTTTTGGTGAGACACAGGGGCTAGGGTGGGCATACACACAGCACGTGCCCCCACACACCTTCATGTCCCATCTCCTCACGCTCAAAGTTCACACGTGTTCGTGTGTGCATGCTGTGTGCGGGGATATGCCCCTGCGTGCTACACCCAGCATTACCATGCTGCAGCTGTGCAAACACAAACACAAAAGCACCATGCCCGCGGCCCAGCACAAACAGAAAGCTGGCTCAAACACGAGCAGATGCCCTGGCAGCAGCCAGGCGGGTAAGCACCCACCTGCCTACCACGCCCTGAGCATGGTCCTTGGTGCACTGGCAGTGCGTGCTCTGCGCCACCAGGGGGTGGCCGGCAGGGCTGGCAGAGGTGCCTGGCAGTCCACGCTGCACCTGCCGTCCTGGGCTGGACCACTCCCCGCCCCAGGTGTCTCTGTCCTTCAGCCACACCCTGGGCCCAAAGCCCCCTCTCTGTGCTTCCTGTCCACACCTCAGCCAGTGCGGGACTGGAGGTGGGAGGGCCAGGAATGGACCAGCACCGTCAGGGGCTGCCACAGGGTACATGGAGTGACACCGTGGTTCTGCCTGGCTGGCAGGCACCTGGAGGCGGTGGCCTTGGCCCTGGGAGACGGCGTGACTGCACACCCCCGGGCCAGCTCTTCCCTCTCCCTTCCCAGGACTGCCTGGTGCCGGAGCTGCCGACATGCAGGGCTACATGGACCTGCTGAACCCGGAGCTGGGCCTGCCTCGGGGCAAGACGGGGAAACCTCCACCCCCACCTCCTCCCCCGAGCTTTCCTCCACCACCGCCACCCCCGGGCACGCAGCTGCCCCCGCCCCCACCACCGGGCTACCCGGCACCCAAGCCTCCAGTGGGGCTGCATGCGGCTGACATATACATGCAGACCAAAAGCAAGCTGCGCCATGTGGGGCCCGACAGTCTCAAGGAGGTACTAAGTCCACCCACCCCCATCCCTCTTAGTGGTGGGGCTGCACTGAGGGGGGCTGGCTGGGCTCCTGGGCACAGGATAGGTGTCCTTGTGTGTGCGGTTTCTGGCTGGTCTCTGAGGGATCAGGGCTGGACGGCGAGAGATGACAAAGACACTGCCCCGAGGAGACTGTTGGGTGGAGCAGGCTCCAGGGCTGGAACTGGGGCTGGGCCACCTGCTGTGCAGAGTGGTGGCACCTGCCACAGGCCGGGGCTCGGGTGGGAGGGGCTGGTGCTGTGGCAGCTGGGAGGAAGGAGCAGAGAGACCCTGACTGGACTTGAGGTGCAGTGGCTATGGAAGCTGCTGTCCCCCACCCACTGGGGGCAGGGCAGAGTTCCACCGGGTGCCCCAGGCTGTCCAAGACCTGCAAGCTGCTGCTTGGGCAGAGGCCTGGTCTGGGTCACTCAGGGAGGCCCAAGGAGGCCCTGGATATTAGCCACAGAGGGCACAGGGCTAGGCGGGGTTGAGAGGCCAGCAGCCAGGAGCCGTGTTGGCAGCCCCTTGACCTTAATGTTGTCTCAAACCTGGGGTAAATCCACAGGATGGAGCTGAGTAAAGCAGTGGGGGAGGGATGCTGAGCCTCCCTTCCCACCCCAAGCGGTTCCACCCCAGCCTAGACTCACGGATCTCCCCCTTCATCTTGGGAGGTGGAAGGGACTAGGTAGGACCTGCCCAGGAGATCTGGGGCCTGGACACTGCGTTAGGCAGCGAGCACAGCCCAAAGTCCCTGGGAACCGGCGCCCTGCTGGAAACCCCCTCCCCACTCCCGGAGCCCCGCGCCCCTCCCGGCTGTGTGCGTGCTGGACCGCAGGTTCCCGGCCACTCCACAAAGAGCCTTTTGTGTGCCCACTTGCGCCCCCGCGCGCGGGGGTGCCCAGCCGCGGGCAGGGGCAGGGTCGTGGCGTCCGGGGGCTACGGGGGGCGCAGAGGGGACGGGCTGGCCCAGAAAACAAATCCTGCGGTGTCGCGTTTCCTGCAACGTGAGCCTGGTGGGGCGGGGTGCGCGGAGGGTCTGAGGCCACCGCGGGGACGCGCGAGGCGGGGGGTAAGACAGCGGCCAGCTCCAGCCTGGCCACCCGGCCTTTGGCCGCACAGCAGCCGCCGCACATCCCTGTCCCCGCGCTGGCCGTAGCGGGGGGCAGCCGTGACGGGGCGGGCCGCTGCACTGTCACCCGAGCCTCCGCGTCGCCCTTGAAATCCGAAGCTCGGGCGGCCGCGCTGGTGTCGCTTACGCGGACGGCGATGCATTCCAGATGCGGCAGGAGAAGGGCGGGGGTGTGACCCATAGCTGCGGGTCAGATGTAAGGGGCTACACCGCGGGTCGGGGTCCCGCCAGCCCCGTGCTGGTCGAGTCGGGGGCAGGAGGAGGGAGCTGTGTGGGAGCGTGGGCGTTTGCTCGGGCCTGACCTCGAGGACGGGCGCGCAGGAGGTGGGGCCACATCTGGCCTGGGGGCAGGCAGCCAGGTGTGGCATCAGGGACCGCCGGGGGTGGGGGTCGCCCTGGGATTGGCGCACCCCCGGTGATGTCAAGCCGGCTGAACCGATAGGCGCGGGTGGGCGGGCGCGGGCTGGGCTGTAATCCGAGAGGAAGGATCAGGTAACGCAGGTGCCCGGTCCTTGCCGCCCCCGCTGCCAGGTGCACAACGGGGGGCCACCGGCACAGTCGCAGGTAGGAGCCGCCCGGCCGCCTCTCGCCTCTGGCGGACGCAAACCCCGACGGGGCACTGGGTCCCCGGAGGGTTGCCTCCGGGCTGCGACCCCCGCAGGGGAGTGCTCGGCTGGGCCTGGAGGAAAGACGGGGTGCGGCCCGGGCCTCAGCCCTGCCTGGGCTGCCCCTTCTCCGGCTCCCCCTGGCGTTTGGGCTGGGCCATCCCGCCCCCGGGCCCGCCCCCTCTAGCCTCAGCAGGGGCCCCGTACCCCTTGGCCCGCGCCCAGAACCCCTCCCTCGAGTGCTGGCCGAGCCTGCCCTTCCAAGGTTCCCCCACACCCTGTACCCCGCTGACCCCCGTCCTTAGAACGCGAGGGGTTGCGAAGGCGGCCGGCTGCGCGCCACTGACCCGATAGGTTGGCACGGAAGGGAGACACAGAAGAGGCGTGGGGGGCTCACGGGGGCCGCGCCCGAGCCCCACCGGCCCGCTGTCTCCCGCAGCCCAGCTCCCGCGACGGCCTAAACGGACTGCGGAGGCAGGACTCCGGCCGCAAACCTCGCGCCTTCAGCAAGCAGCCCAGCACGGGGGACTACTACCGCCAGCTGGGCCGCTGCCCCGGGGAGCCGCCGGTCGCACGCCCGGGCATGGCGCACAGCGACGAGGTGCGGGTCGGGCAGCCCGCAGCCGCCGGCCTCGCGGGACCTGGGCCCGCCGCACGCCCCTCACTCGCCGGCCCCTCCGATCGCCCGCAGGCCGCGTTGCTGCCCGGCGACCACGTGCACAACGGCTGCGCTGCGGACCCCAAGGCTTCGCGGGAGCTCCCGCCGCCACCGCCGCCACCGCCGCCCCTGCCCGAGGCCCTGAGCTCGCCGCCGCCTGCCCCGCCTCTGCCCTTTGAGGGCGCGGGCCCGGGCTGCGGGCAGCGCCGCTCCTCCTCGTCCACAGGCAGTGAGTAGAGTTGGTGCCATCCCTGAAGGGGAGGGAGAAACAGGACACTGGTCCCCAGCGCATAGGCCCTCATCCTCTTCCGCTGAATTCTGGGTTTCCTCCCGCCCCCTTGCCCAGCCCTGGACCCTAAGGGAAGGCTCAGACAGCGGGCCTGGGATGTGTAGCTGACTGCCGACCACACACACACACATCCCCTGTTCTGGTGTTCCAGGGAGCAGGTGTCCCAGGAGAGCTATGGGGAACTGGCTTCAAGGAGACCAGGGTGCTGGGCGGCCTTCCTCCCACCTGGGCTCTGTTTCTCTCCATCCCCCCCTCCTTCCGCCAAGCAGGGACCTGAGCCTGTCCCCAGGCGGCCAGGGGGCACCGTGCTCCCCTGGGCATCTGCACCCCCTGACCTTGTCAACATGAGCTTCTTTTCCTGCAGGATGGGATAGTGCCCTATCCACCACCAGGGATTCTGGGAGCAAGTGCCTGAGTGCCGGCCAGGGACTGGCGGGGTGGGGGGAGCGCGCAGGACCCACCCCCTCCGTCACCTCTCTGAGCTGCAGCCCAGAACGCACGCGGTCAGTGCAGTACCAGGGCCAGAGCGGGGTCCAAGGGGCACACACACTGGGCTTCCCCAGGCACCCCCTCCCACCCAGCCTGAGCTGGGTGCCCTTGCCCAATAGAGTGCCAAGGCAGGGGCCCCCTGAGGGGGTCAGCCACAGTGGGAAGTAGGCACGCCTCCCTTGTGGAGCCAGGCTCAGAGAAGCCCCTCCTCTCAGGCCCCCTTCCCTCCCAGGCCCTCTGGCTGACTGCCCCCCACCCTCCCTGTCGTGGCAGGCTCACGCCTGTCCCCTGTCCCTCCTAACTTCACTGTCCCTTCTCTCCTCTCCATCCTTAGAAGTAAGAGTCCTGAGACACAGGAAGAGTGAGTAACAGGCGCGGCTCCTGGCTGAGGCTGCGGCGCAGGGAGGGAGGCCCGGGAGCCAGGCAGAGGGGCCCAGCGCTCTGTGCCCGGCTGGCAGCACAGCTCTCCGCTCTCCCTGCCTCGGCTGGCTCTGGGATCTGCAGGCTAGGCACCGGAGAGCCACTGGCCAGTTTGGTGCCTTTGCCCCTGACCTGGTCCTTTCTCAGTCACCAGATCCCCTTTCACTTCTGCCAGCTGCTTTGGAAAATACAAGCTCCGCCCCCAACATTTGCATGCCACCTGTCAGGGCCCTTCTTCCTGGGAGCCCCTGTCGGTGTCCTTACACTGCTTCTCTTTCCTGGAGCCCCCAGAGCTGAGAGGCGCTTTGCCCTAAGTGTGCTCTGCTTGCGATCCGTGTGTCTACTGTGCGTCTGTCTGTGGGGTGGGAGGGAGGCAAGCTGGATGTCACCACCTCCGGGTTCCCGGTCTATGGCTTCTATGGCTGCCGAGGCTCCAGTCAGCCCGGTCCAAGGGTCATTGGGCTCCGCTGATGCGCGGAGAGGGCCAGCGGGAGACTCCACCCTGGCTGGGCTGAGCTCGGGAAGCCGGGACAAAGGTCAGTGGCTGGCCACAGGTAGTGTTTCAGAACCCAGTGACAGTCAACAGTGGGGTGGAGGCATACGCCAGAGTGCCCACGGCCAGCCCGAGAGCCACCATGGACTGCCAAGGGCCTCCTGGTGGGGGCCAGACACCCCGTGAGTAGGGCTGGTGCTGCCTTGGGCCAGGAGCCAACGACCCACCTCTGGGGACCCCAAAAAAAGCACTCCGAGGGACTCTGGCTTCACAAGACTTGTCCTGGGCCCCAGGGAGGGCTCTGTCCTTCCTGGCTTGGCAGGGGCACTGGGCAGAAAGCAGGGGATACGGGAAAGGAGTAGTGCAGGAACCCTGCCCCACGCCTGGCCAGCGCCCTCTCTTCTGCTTCCACACAGGCACTAAGTCTTTCAACATGATGTCTCCGACGGGCGACAACTCGGAGCTCCTGGCCGAGATCAAGGCGGGCAAGAGCCTGAAGCCGACGCCGCAAAGCAAGGGGCTGACCACGGTGTTCTCAGGCAGTGGGCAGCCGGGTTTTCAGGTAGGCGCCCCACCCGCCCCGTTCCCCGCCCTACCCGCCTCAGCCTGTCCCGCACTCAGGCCCATTTCTTCTCCCCATAGACCGACTCGCCACCACTGCCACCACCTGTGTCGCCTGCGCCATCACGGGCTCGGAGTCCCACCCCACCAGCCACGGGGCCGCAGCCACTGCTGAACGGCAGCATGGTGCCCGCACCACCAGCCACCCCCGCCCCGGGCGTGCAGCTGGACGTGGAGACCGTCATCCCCACGCACGATGAGCAGGGCCGGCCCATCCCTGAGTGGAAGCGCCAGGTGATGGTACGCAAGCTGCAGCAGAAGATGCAGGAGGAGGAGGAGCAGAGGCGGAAGGTGGGTGGGGCAGGGTCTCCCAGACGGCCAGGCCCGCGGCCCCTGGTCCCCTGAGCCAGCACCCGCTACCCTGGGGAGAAAGGCAGGGTCGCCGCCCTCGTGGGGCTGGTCCCTTGTGCCCCTCAGCCAGTCCCTTTGTGGACACTGCAGGGCTGATGCAGCCGAGGGCTGGTGCTCTGTCTGAGGACGCCCCGAGTGGGAAGGGGTTCCAGGGAGGTATTGATGCAGTGAGCTCCCAGGCCCAGTACCCTCGCTGTCACTCCCTGCTCACCCTCAGCCTCTCCCAGCTTCCGTCTCCAACTGTCACTGGCTGTGAGGATGACTTGCCCTGGGTTCTGTGTGTTTGTGTCTGTGTTGCACATGCCGCTGTACTCTGTGGGGTTCCCGGGTGAATACATTGAGGGCTGCTCTCCAGGTGGCACCGTGTGTGTGTCTGTGTGCATGTGTGCCAACACGTCAGTGCCTCCCGGGTGATCAAACAGGACTTGCTGTGACAGAAGGGGTTGGCCAGAGCTGTTAGAATGCCGCCAGGGCCGGAACAGGGGGAGCCCTGCTTGGGCTGGAAGGGGTGTCAGGGCAGAGGGGGCAACGCCTAAACGAGGCTGAGGTGAGTGAGAGGTGGCTGGAGCAGGGAGGGGTTCAGCGCAGTGGGTTGGAGCAGGGAGAGGTGTGGGGCCGTGGGCAGGACACTGTGTGCAGAGCAGAACTCGGGAACTGCATGAGATGTGGCTGAACTAGGGTGGGGGGGAGCAGTGTCGGGGGGGCCTCCCCAAACCTGCCTAGCTGCTTGGAAGAAAGTGGACTTTCTCCCCGAACAAGTGTTGGCGGGGGTGGGGAGGGCAAGAGTAGAGTGCCAGCCAGCAGCATCATGTCTGTGTGTGGGGAAGGCTTGCAGGACACCCCGAACAATGAGTGGGCAGAGCAGCCCCGGTGATGGGCAAGCTAGTGGAACTGGGTGTGTCCATGTGGGGCGCCCCACGAGTCGAATGCTTTGGCCCAGTAGCCAAGGAAGGGAGCTGGCAGTAGCCCAGTCCAGCCCAGGGGCCTCTCAACACCTGGACATGCAAAGAGGGCTTGGGCCGCAGGGCAGCCAGAGAAGGGGCCTGCAGTGGTGTCCAGTGGCAGGCCTTGGCTGGGGCAGCATTCAACCTCCTGCCCATCAGCCGCGAGGCCTTTTGCATATTCCTTGGGTGGTGTAATGAGGTCCAGGTCCAGCGTGGAGATCCGTCTGCTGGCTACCCTCCTTGCCTTAGCAGCCACAGCCAACTGCCAGCTGTGCGCCACCCCCATCAACGACCAAATGGACACTGACTAGAGCCCGGAGCGACCGCCCAGGGCCTGGGCCGAAGCGTAGCTCCAATAGCAGCTGGCCCGCCCGCCGGCCAGGACAGATGCAACCTTCTGAACTCATTACACCCCCCGGGACATGCAAAGGGTCTCGCAGCAGCAGCGGCGGCGGCTCGGAGCCGGTCCAGAGGGCGACGCGCCTCCCCCTCTCTTGTCTTCCCCGCCTTAGCTGACGGCTGCTAGCTCGTGCTGCTACCCGCCCGAGGGCTGGAGGTACTCCCGAGAGCACAACGGCATCCTCGGGCCCTTCGGCGAGCTCATGACCGAGGCCGACATCCTGCGCATCGAGCAGCAAATCGACAACCTGCAGGTACTGCACAAGGCGCACAGGCTGCAGGCGCACCTGGAGCAGCTGGAGCTGGAGCTGGAACAGCTGCTGCCGGTCTCGGCCGCCTTGTCGGCGCGGCGCTTCACCGTCGACCCGCGCCGCATGCACGGCCGTGCCCCCAGCTTGCCCGCCTGGTGCAGCAAGATCGCCACGCTGCTCAAGAGCATGGCCACGCTGCTGGCCTCGCTAGGCGGCCGGCCCGCGCACCTGGCTGACCTGTTGACTGCCGACACAGGCCAGCCGCTGGCGCCACTGGCAGATGCGCCCTGGCAGCCAGGGCCGCTCTGCCTGGGCCGTTCGCATTCGCTCAGCTGGTGCCGTGAGGCCGTGGCGCGCGAGATCCTAGAGTGCGGTGTCTCGGTGCGGCACCTCCGCGCCACCTACGAGCTGCGCGCCCAGGGCGCAGCGCCCACGCCCCGCCCGCGCCGCAAGCTCTCCCAGCCTGACTGCAAACCCATCCGCGAGGAGGCCTTCTTGGCTGCCGGCGAGGACCAGTGCGTGGCGCCCAAGCGCCAGGAGACGCCGCCGGAGCCCGAGCCACCGGCGCGCAGGCCGTCGCTCGGCGCCAGGCTGAGCGGCGGAGTCCAAGACTACATCGACATGCGCAAAGAGCGCATCGTCTATCTTTTCCTGGAGCACTGGCGCAAGTGGGCTTTTCGCGGCTCCGGCCGCCACGCCCAGGCGCGCCTGCGAAGGCTTCTGCCCCGAGTGGTGGCCGCGGGCTCGGACTTGGGCCTGAACCCCAGCCCCGACAGTGTGAGCACTTCCCCGACACCGACGGGCAGCGGCACCCAGTGTGCTCCGGACGAGCAGCGGTTGCTGCACCTGCTAAGGCAGCGGCAGGTGGTGGGCGAGCTGCTGGGCCGCTGGAAGAGTCTGCTGCGGCAGGTGCCCGCGCAGGTAGCACTTGGCCAAGGCCCGGGGCCGGGCCTGTACTGGCCTGAGCACTTCCTGCCGCCCATGGAGGATGGCACATCCCGGAGCTATGACAGCCTCACCCTGGACCTCTTCATGCTCGGCTACTTCCAGCTGCTCGAGCAGGGCCTGAGCCGCGAGGAGCGCCGATTCCGCCACCTGCTATGCTACGAGATGTTTGATCGGCTGGGCAGCCACCCGTGGGAGCACATCCGTCTCTTCCACCGGGCCGTGCTGGAGGAGGTGGAGTCCGGCCAGCGTGGCTGGAGCGACGGCTTCGATGACCTCAGGCGTCAGTTCTTTGGAGACAGCCCAGAGGCTGAACCAGCAGGGGAAGAGGAGGAGGAGGAGGAGAAAGAAGAGGGGACAGGAGAAGGAGAGAGAGAGGAGGAGGTGGTGGAGGAGGAGGAAGAGGAGAAGAAAAATGAAGCAAGTGCAGGGGAGAAGGAGCCCCTGGAAGAGGCAGTCCCAGCTCCAAGGGAGGCGCAGGCAGAGGAGCAGCTCGAAGCCCCTGCCCCAACGCCGCAGCCCCCGCCTGCCGAGCCTCCCCCTGCCCCAGGCCCTTGTGGTCCTGAAGCCCCTGCCGAAGACCCCTTGGAGCTGGTGTCGGAGATGGGAGAGTTCAGTAACGAGGACATCTGCCGTTACATTGATCGCAGCTTCTCCTTCTGGAAGGAGAAGGAGGCAGAGCTGTTTGACACCTGAGAAAGCTACATCGTGGGATTTGCCTCTGGATGCCTCTCGGCTGGGCCCCGGAGGCCGGAAACCTGCAGGCAGCCTCAGGGCACCCCTGGCTGGCAGAACACAGGGCCTCTGCCTGTATTGGTGGAGTGTGCCGTCCACCTCTGGTCCAGTGGCTTGGCCGAGCTCTGCGTGGAGCCGGGCAGCTGCAGCCCATCTGAGAGAGGGCAGTGGACATGCTGCTCTGGCTTCTCAGTGGAGTGCGCAGCTGCACCTCAGCCACGTGTGCCGTGTGCGTGTACAGGTCTTCTTCCTCTGTAACATCCAAACAATAAATTATTTGTGCTATGCTGCCTCCCCCCGGGTCTTGTGGAGCCTCCCCCCTCTCTTGTGGAGCTGATGTCCACTTCCGCGGGAAGGGAGCAGACAGGGAAGGGTGAGTCTGTGTGTCCCCAGGCGCCCTGGCCATCTGTGCACCTGTTCCTCCTCTGTCCCTACCTCTAGGCTGCTGGGAGGCAGGAGCTCCACGGGAGAGGGTGTGACCTGGCACCTGTTGCCCCAGCTCCTCAGGGCCTCCCAGGTTGGGGGTGCCCCCATCTTGGCCTGATCGCCCCCAGCTGTGCTGGCTCTCAAGTTCTGTGGTTGTGTTTCAGGAAGAGGAGGAGGAGGCGCGGCTGGCCAGCCTGCCCGCCTGGAGGCGGGAACTCCTGCGGAAGAAGCTGGAAGAGGAGAGGTGAGTCCCAGGCCAAGGTGGAGGCCGGACCCCGGACCGGCAGACTCTCAACCGCATCCGAAGACACCAGCTAACCCTGTCTTGTTCCCTTGCAGGGAGCAGAAGCGGTAAGTGTGGGGCGTGGCCCCGAGCTGCCACCCCAGGACCCCACCCACTCACAGGCTCGGTCTTTGACCCCTGCCACCCAGCCCTGTGTTGCCCAGGCATATTCTCCTGTGACCTGGCCTGGCTGATCTCAACAGTCTCCTGGTAACTCGGCAGCTGGCTGTCCTCTGAGGCCAGCTCCGCGCTCTGACCATGTCCTCCTAATCCGCCCAGTCCCCCACTGCCCGCCTCCCGTAACCCAGAGGCCAAACACGCACCAGAGGATCACGTCCTCATTCTGTTTCTCCCCCAAACTTCATTCCCCCTACCGGGAGGCTAGCCCACATATAACATGAGATTTCACATTAGAAAAACAGACAGGTGACCTTAATTTTAATTTAATCGGTCTTCCAAAACTATGATTTGAACAGGTAGTCAGTGGAAAGGTAATTAAATGTGTGTAACATCCTCCCCTGAGAAACCGAAGGTGCACTTGACGCCTCCAGAACGTGCCAGCATTCCCCAGGCTCAGCGGCCGCGTGTCGTGTCTGCTGGCTGTCCTTACCTGCCAGTGACCTGGCCCCCTCGATACTGGGTCCCCAGAAACCCAACTCTGCTTCCCGGCAGCCCAGGTCCTGGCCCTGTTCTTAGGGTCCCTTGCACGCCGTGACCCTTCCTCCCGCTCACAGTGCCACAGGACTAGCCAGCAACTGTTTCTAGGAAGCCAGCCCTGGCCTCAAAGCATGGCGTCATCCTGCACTATCCACTCTGTCCTCCGTGCCCCAGACCCTGCCCTCAGGAGCCCTGCACCCCTGTCCCCCTCCACCTCAGTATCTGGCCCCCCACCTCTTCCACCCCTCCCCAGAAAAGAGGAAGAGCGACAGAAGCAAGAGGAGATCCGGCGGGAGCGGGAGCAGTCCGAGAAGCTGCGGACGCTGGGCTACGACGAGACCAAGCTAGCGCCCTGGCAGCGCCAGGTCATCCTCAAAAAGGGCGACATCTCCAAGTAGCAGCGGTCGCGGCCTCCCGCTCGCAGCCTCGCGCGCTCGGGGTGCCGGGGACCCTCCTCTACCCCCGCCAGCCCCCAGCCCCGGCCCTGGCCCGGGGCTGCAGGGCCTGGGCGGAAGGGCAGGGCGTCGCGCGGCCCCCACCTTCCGCGCCGGAACCCCTCCCCGGCCCCATCTTGCCTCCCGCATCCCCGGCCCCGCTCCCGCTGCTGACGCAGAGCTGCTGCGCGCTCGCCTGCCGCCTCAAGCACATTTGCATGTCGGGGGGCCGCCATCGGGGTGCGCCACGCTCCCCCGGGGCCCGTGGGCGGCGACTCTTGGTGCGGCCGTTTGCGCCCGGGAGCCCGCGGCGCTGGCGCATCCTGGGCGGAGGCAGCCCCGGAGCTCGGGCAAGGGGCTTTCCTGCGTCCCTGACCCAGATCTGCGCCGGCCCTGTCGCCGCCCAGGGTTTCCGCCCAGTCATTTGTTTACCAGAAAAAGATGAAAGCGGCCCCGTCGTGGGGCCGCCCCTGCGCCCCGACCCCGCTCCGCCTAAGTCTGTGCCGCGGCCCCAGCCAGGCCCCCTCGCGCTCTCAGAGCCCTTTCGCTACCCTGGTGGAGCGAGTGGAGGGGCAGGGGGCCTGCCGCCAGTGCCGCCCCGCCGCCCCTCGCTCCCCACCCCCATTAAAGCTCGCTCAGTCGCCTGGTGCCCAGTTTCGCTCTTATTCACTGGCAGCGCCGAGACTTTCTCTGTTCCCGGGGTCACTGGGCCGCTGGAGACACACGAAGGTTCTAGGTGCCCCAGGCCACCCTGGTCTGCACTGTGTGGGGCACTGGTCCCAGGGTCCTGGAGTGGCAGTCTCTCGGCGTCCTCCCCTCAAAATCCAATCCCGGGCCCGCAAACACCAGTAAGTCAGTCTTCTTCGTAGGTTTAATACCGAGTTACCCCCACAAGCCCGGGCTGAGAAATGGCTCTGGGATAACGCAGCCCCCCGCATACTCCCTTGCCTGCCTGCACCTTAAGGGGAGCAGCCCTGGGACAAACAGTGCTAGGCCGGCAGGCGCTTGCTACGCAGTGCCGGGCGGGGCTTACTAAGTGACATAAAATGTCTACATGAATAAGTAACCATACTTAGGGCTTCTGCAGGGACCGCCAGAGCGCCAGGGCGGCCCCAGCACCACACGTCACGCGCCACGCTGCAGGCGGCTGCGCAGGTCCTCGGCACAGCCGTCCAGCCCCATGCGCTCCAGGGCCGCGTAGACGGCGCCCAGGCCCGCGGGTTGCTGCTGGCGCCAGCGCTTCAGCATCTCGTACTGCTGGTCACGGAAGCGGCTGATCTCCACCTCCACCGCTTCGATCTCCGCCTCGCGCAGCCCCAAAGTGCGCACGAACTCCTTCCAGCGCCGCGCAGGGACCGCGTCCATCACGTCATAGAGCTGCGGCCCCGGCTGGAGCACGGCCGCGGGCGAGCCTGCAGGAGGTGCTGGCAAGGGCGGGGGCTCCAGAGCAGGGTCTGTGGAGTGGGAGGGACGGTGGCGAGGAGGTGGGGACCAGGCCTCCTTCCGCACAACCTCCCACCTTGGACTAGGAGACCAAGGCCAGGGGCGTTGCTTACCTAGAGCTCGGTTGGGCAGCTGGTCCCAGGACCATGCCACCTGTGAGTGGGGGCCCTCCTGGGATTGGGGGGAGCTGTTGCCCACCAACTGGACAGTGCAGACTGCCCCGCCACCACCAGCAGACACCAGAAGGTTGTGGGCACTTGGTGAGGGTGAGAGGTGGTGGGCAGCCTGCAAGCCAACAGCGGCCTGGGGTTAGCTCTGCTTGCCCCTGGCTTGGCTCTTGGCATGTTTGCACATGAGGTCTGTCCTGTGCCACTCACGGTGCCAAATGGTGAGGACCACACATCACTCACTGAGTTCCAGCGGGTGGCACAGGTCCCATTCACTCTACTGGCAACCCCAGGTGAGACTTACCTGTGGTGGGGTCAGGGCCTCGGTCTCAGCTCCACCTGCCAACAGACAGACGTCATCTGTCAGCAAGTGGGCAAGGCACCCAGACCTGGAGGCTGACCCAGTTCCCTGGGGTCCCCCTGCACCCCACAGACCCCACCACGCTTTCCTCTTGCAGGTCAGGGTGAGGCACTCTGGGTTGCTCATCCCGGCCCCAGGCCCTGGTCTGACGCATGCATTCACTCACCTCGGGCCATGCGCTTGCGAGGCCGGCAGCGCTGGGATGTGTAGGTCAGGGTGGCTCCAAGCAGGAGTGGAATCCCCAGGCCAGCCAGGAGCACCTGAACCCAAAACACTGAAGGGAACAGCTGGTGGGTTCCAGGGGTGCTGACCCCTAGCCTCCCCTTGGCACACCCCAGCTTGCATTCTTAGGGATATCACCTACTTTGTCTCCAGCCACAGACAGCAGTGCATGGCTCGGGACAGCTGCCCAGGGTGCTCCTGCAAGGGACGATGGGCTAAGAGACCGACGGAGCACACTCGGGCAGGCACAGTCACCATTCTGGAAGGGGCCCCTCCCACCCCTGGCCAGTGAGGCAAGGAGTGTCCCCAGGGCACTGTGGCAATGTCAGTGGTGTCCCCTAGCCACAGCAGTTCCTATCTACTGAATGCTCACGGGTGAGACACAGGGCCAGCAGAAAGCCTGCTGGACAGGGACAAGGTTCCCTGTAGTAGCCTCAGCACGCTGGGCGTGCCTGGGGAATGGGGGATCAGCAGGCTTGAAAGGGCAGGTGCATGCAGTCTTGGGGAGTGGGTAATGAAATCAAGGACCTTACCCCACAGCGCCCCACAAAGAACCTGTAACCCTCCCCTGGAGCATGGCAGGTCAGGTCAAAATTCTGAACCTGCCCAAGAGACAGCCCTGGGACACCTGCCACAGCTCCAGTCGTCGGTGTGACCGTAAATGACAAATCTGTGCCTACCCCAGGCCTGCCAGGCTCCCAGGGAAATTCCACGAGAAGATGAGAAAGTGACCCACTATTTCTCCGAAGATTCAGAGTTCCCCTTCCTGTTCTACACTTGCCCAATGTGGGGCCCAGCCAACCCCCCCGACTGCCTCCCGCTTGTGCCTTGAGGGCCCCCTGCCTACTCCCAGCCTCCCCACCCCCACCCCAGCCTGGGGCACCCAGGAAGTTACGTGGGGCAGGGCACGCAGTCATCGCCACGTTCATAGAACCCAGGCAGGCAGGTGCCACAGACGGCGTCTGTGTTGGAACCTACAGTCCAGGAGAAGGCCTGGTCAGGATGGCAAAGGAGGGGCAGGTGGGAAGAAGGCGTCTGAGGGCCCAGAGCCCAGGCCAGGGGCACTCACAGCGCAGCCGTGTGTGGCGGTGCAGGGCGCCACAGTCCACGCAGGGGCTGCATTTGAAAGGCGAACTGTCCCCACAGTGGACGAAGAGACACTCGGGAAACCAGCCCGGCTCACAGCCGCAGTGGGTGTCTGCCACCGCCGAGCAGTTCTTCAGGGCCACCTGGGAGGCTGGCAGGCGTGCAGAGAGGGGAGTGCAGACATGGTTAGCACCAGAGATGCCCCCCACCAGAAACTGACATGGGGACACAGGCCAGAGAAAAGTGGACAGGGACTGCAGCCTGGCAGCTGGAGCACGTGGAGAGAGGAAATGTGCCAGGAAGAAGGTAGGCACAAAGCTCCCCTAGAAGGAAGGCGGGTGGTGGCACCACGGCAGGGTGGGCACTGCCCTACTCCCCCAAGCTGCCCCACGCCAGCCTCCTCCTTCAAAGAGACCCTGGCCATGGCCTGCCCTGGGGAGTCCCCAGGGAGCTGGGCAAGCCCTCACCTTGCTCGTCACAGGCCTGGCAGCGGCTACACTGAGTCCTGTAGTTCTCTCGGGCCAAGAAGGTGCCCAGGGGGCAGGGCAGGCAGGTGGAGTTGCCGCAAGGCTCTGTGCAGGGGGCCTTCAGATAGTACCCTGGGGGACCCAGACAAAGTGGGGGCCATCAATGGCTGCCACCCCCCCTTCCCCTCCCTCCCTCTCCAGGGCTCTCAGCTTCCCTGCCAGCTTCCCTCCACCCCCACCATCTCCCTCCCCCGACCCCCGCCCCGCACTCACCTGCTGGACAGCCCCGGCAGCAGAGCGGGCTGTTCCTCCTGTGGAAGTCTGGGGCGCAGTCACATGTTGAGCCAGCAGTGTGTCCGCACACCCCAACACCCAGCAGCAGCAGGAGGAACGCCTGGGGGATGGGCGTTGCCAACTCCTGACTGTTGGGGTTCCCCGGTGAGAGTGAGGGACCCACTTCCTTCCCCAGGAGAGGGCTCCTGCCAGCCCTTTCCACACCTTTCCTTTTCATCCCAGCAGGACTCAGGGAGTCCACCTGCACCCCCACTTTCTGGGAGGAAGGGCACACAGAGGCTTTTCCTCCCGGAGGCCCCCCAGACCCTGGAGGGCACTGCCTCTAGTTGGCTGAAGGGCTCAGCTCTGCCAGAGCCAGTTCCTCGGGAGTTGGGGCCCCAGCTGAGCCTCAGAGACCCAGGGAGTCACTGGCGACCCCGGCTGGAGTTCAAGACCATCTACTGCACCTGGACTCACCGCAGCCTCCCCTACCGCATGGCCCCCAGGCTGCGGTCTCATGGCCGCTGGTACCTGGGGCCCTCTGCCCAGCGTGTGCAGCTGGGGCCTTCCCGCCACTCAGCCCCCGGCAGGTTCCGCGTACAACCCAGTGCCGCAGGGCCCGCCCCCATGCCACAGACAAGCCCGCCTCGGGGGTGGCGGCTAGGGCGAGCTGCCCTGCCCTGCGGGGACTGGAACCCCACACACTCACAACAGATTACCCTGTCTGCTGCAAAGAGGAGCCCACAGGAAGTGGGGCTGTGACCAGTGACCCCCTCCAAAAGGAACCAAGGAGGGCCTGGGGCATGGGAGCCCCCCCCCCGCATTCTGCAGAGCACACGGGGGTGGGGGAGGATCAGGGGAAGGCATTCAAGGCAGCCCCCTTGGGAGTGACCTCAAGTCGCCCACCCTAGCATAAGTTCCCAGGGGCCCTGGCCAGGTCCCCACGGAACCCACGAGAACTGCAGAGTGGGGCGCCCAGCAGTGAGGGCAGGAAGGAGCCCCGTTAGGGGTGTTGGTCTGCAAGCCTTCCTCACTTCACCACAGTCCTCCACAGCAGAGGGAGGGGTGCGGGTCACAGGAACTGGGGTTGCCCCCCCAGCAGAGGGAGGAGCATGGGTCACAGAAGGGGGAGCAGGAACCGGACCGGAAGCACTCTCCCATGGAGCAGATAACAAGTCTTTATAAAAGAAGCAAAGCTTAATAAATAGGCAGCTTTCCACAAAGCCCAGCCCAGGGCTGGGGCCGGGCAAGGGCAGGGGGCTGGCCCCGGCTGGGAGGCCACGGACGGGCTGACGAGGGGGGGCAGCCTGGCAATCCAAGCCAGATGGAAGCTGGGGGCAGCCTGTGGTGGGTGGTACTGCAGCCTGGGCCTCCCCCACGCCAACCAGTCCAGCAAAGTGCAAGTCAGGCCGCAGGGCGGTGGGCAGGGGTCCTGCCAGCACTCCACGCACACGAGGCAGCTGAGGCAGGTGCCGGCACTCTCCGGGAGGCGTACAGCCTGCTGTGCCCTGGTCACCGCACCCTTGGGTCAGTCCTCCTCCACTCACACCTCCCTGCGGGGTGGGGAAGAGGGGAGAGAGGGTCCCTCCTTGGATGGCCGTTCCGAGGAGGGTCCTGCCACATTCCCAGTGGTCACCATGCCCCCAGGTCAGGCCACTCACGAGGCAGTGAGCGTGGAGTTAAGGAGCAGAGTGGTCCTGATTCGGTAGAGTTGGGCCAATGTCAGCTTCCTGTGCTGGGTGGAGATCCCTGGTGAGGGCTGCACAACAGAAGCGGTCCCCGAGGGCTCCCGGGAGCTCCTCCCGGCTGACCCCGCGGGCTCCCCAGTCAGCTGGCCGCCTCTGTCCTCGGCCTCCTCCGAGGGCTTGAAGATACTGTCAGAGCCAGGAGCTCCTTGGCAAACCCAGCTGGGCCCAACTTCCTGAGAGGAACCCCCGGTCCTGCAGGGAGGCGCGGCAGCCCCCAGGCAGAGCTCTGATACACTGCGACTGGGGCCCAGGGGCGCCCCCTGGTCAGCAGCCCCTGACAACAACTGCAGGAGACTCGCCTCGGATTTGGACTTGAGCAGGTGGGGCGGACAGGGTAACAACTGGACAGGGGTACGGCGGCGGAGGCGGGGCGAGGGTGGGGGCGAAGGGGCGGTCGGTAGCACTGGGGCTGGGGGCACTGGCTCCACCACAGGGGCCGGGGCCATGAAGTCCCGCAGGGAGGTTGGGGAGAGGGTGCCATAGGCAGAGTCCATGGAGCAGGAGCGGCTGTCGGCAGGGCCCAAGGGCAGCAGCTCGCTGGTGGGCGTGATGGATGAGGCAGTGGTGCCCAGCGAGGTCTCATCTGATGGGGAGCTGAAGGGGCCGTTGTCCGACTCGGGAGAAGACAGCATCTCCCCAGGCCCCACCGCAGCTGTGGCCAGGGTCTCTGTGGAGCCATCCAAGACACTACGGGGCCAGGAGAAGAGTCAGACAGGCCAGGGCAGCCCTGAGAACTCCAGGCCGGCCTTGGGTCTTGTCAGGAATGGACCCTTTCCTCTTGGTAAAACTGGCTCTGGCCCAGGATCCGCAGCAGCCAGCATGGCTGGCTCAGAGCCGGTCTCGGTGTGGGTGACCTGCTCTCCTTGCCGGGACCCTGGTGGGAGACAAGGCCCCCCCCTGCTTCTGCTGGGCTCGCAGTGAGACCACTCAGAGGGACAGGACCTGACTGGGTGTCATGGCTGGCATCAACAGCCTCGGAGCCAGCAGCCCTGCGCTGAGCTCTGGCCGACCCCAAGGTGGGGTCTGCAAGCTACGTACCCGTGCTGGGAGTCGAGGCTACTGCTGCTTCTGCGCAGGATGGTGGGGGAGCTGGCAGCTGAGGTGCTGCCCTCCTCCTCCTCCTCCGGCTCTTCCACCTCCTCTTCCAGGCTCTGCAGCTGCTGCTGGCTGCCTGGCTGCTCCTGGGCACGCAGTTGCTGCAGCTGGTTCTGCAGGAAGGAGTGGCGGTGCCCCGGGGCAGAATGAGCCATGTGACCAAGCTGACACCCCCCACCTCTGCCCGCACCCCCTCCGCCTCGGTCAAACCTGGGCGTTGTAAATGGCCTCCACCCAGCCCCGGCACAAGGCCTGGCCGCTAGCCTGGAACGTGTAGGCCCCCACGGCACTGCGGAGCTCATTCAGGTGGATCAGAAGGAAGGCGCCTGTGCAGGGAAGGCCCGCGTCAGCGTGGGCGTCAGCTAGAGTCATGGCCCTGGTACTCTGCCCTTGCCCAGGGGCCTCACCGGGGTCCCGCAGCTCCCGGCACACAAGCTTGTCCACCAGCAGCGGCGGCCTGATGACCCTGGTCCTCTCGGCCTTCCTCACGGCCTTGGTCACCAGGAGCAGATCCGTGAAGAGGAAGCAGTACACGTCCATCTGCCCGGCCCAGGGGAGCAGGTCAGGCCAGGGTCCTGGGGCTGCCGGGAGGCCCCCGGCCCCCGCAAGCACGCCCCTGCCCCGCGGCCTTCACTGAGACACATGCCTACGTCTGATCTCAGGCTAAGCACAAGCTAGACGAGCAAAACTTAGTAAGCCATTGCTGACAGGTGCTTGGCCACCCAGGCCCAGAAGGGGCGGCAACAGGGCAGCAGGGGACGGGACATGCACCCCCTCCAGACCCTGCATCCACAGAGGGACCTGCAGGGGCACCCCTCCCTGCCTCCACGCGTCACTTGGTCCACTACTGGATGGAGTGGACATGAAGAGCCATTCTCTGGAGCCCAAGAAGTACCCCCTGGGAGACACGGTACAGAGGTGGTGGGGGTGGGGTGTGGATGCAGGGTGGGGTGTGGGCACACGGTGTGGACATGGGGTATGGGCACAGGGTGTGGGCAGGGGAGTGCACGTGGGGTGTGGGCACAGGGTGAGGACGTGGGGTGTGGGCAGGGGACTGGGCACACAGTGAGGGCGGGGTGTGGGCGGGGTGTGGGCACAGGATGAGCGCAGCCCTGGTGCCACCTTGCTGTCTTTGCCCTCCTTCATTCTCAGGCTGCCCTCCAGCAGTAGCTGCCGGGTCTCCTCTGGGGAGGCGCCCACGATGGGTGCCGTCAAGTCCAGATGCAGAAATTCCTTCAGGAGCTGGACAAGGCAGAGGAGGGGGGAAGGGTCAGACTAGACTCCAGGACGCAGCTGCCCCTGCCCACCGCGTGCCAGGCTGGACCAGCACCTTGTCCACCTCGTCGTTGCTGCCCTCCACCACCTCGTAGGCGTCGATGCGGCTCACGACCGCAGCCAGCCGCTGCCTCTCCTGGCGCTGTCGCATGCACGTGTTCACGTGGTGGATGAAGCGCTCCACGGAACCGATCTGGGGGGTACGGCAGGTGGGCGGGGAGTGGCGGGGGCTCCCTCCTTCCACACGCTCCCAGCCCCGCCGGGGCACTCGGCTTACCATGGTGGCCACAGCCTCCCTGGCGCGCGGCTCGTCGGTCTTCCGCAGTACCGACTTGAGCAACAGCGGGTACTTGGTGAGGCGCTGGTGCGGCTTGGCCAGCATGTCGCTCAGCTTCAGCCGCTGGCACTGCTCGTGTTTCTCCGCCCACTGCGACGAGGGGCGGAGGTCAGGTTGGACCCCAGCCGCGCGCCCAACCCAAGGTGCCACCCCGACGCGGCTCCGTGCCCCTCACCGTGACGTAGGCGCGGAAGAGGTCGTTGTCCCGCAACAGGCCGCGCATGTACTCCATGCAGCCCTCCTCCTCCATGCAGTAGCGAATGTAGGGCTTAAAGAGGGAGCCGAACTGGCCGGGGTTGGGGCACAAAGGCTGCTGGTTACTGCCTGCGCTTGTGACCACCCCGGGACCGGCACCCAAGCCTGCACGAACGCTACCGGGGCAGGTAGGGCTCGTGCCTGGCGGGGGAGCGGCTCTTGGCCACTAGGGGGTCGCGTGGGGTCTCCGGGGACACGCGCGCGGGAGCCCCAGCCCCACTCGGCCCCGCGCGTACCATCCTGAAGCCTTTGAGGAAGTCTGCCGGCTGCAGTGGCGCCCGCGTGCGCCGCGCCTTCTCCAGCACGGGCGCCATCACGCTGCCCCACAGCCCCCCATGCAGCCGCGCGATCTCGGGGATGTTGCTGAAAAGGCGCACAGCCTCCACCTGTGGGCGGGCAGGAGCGGTCGGCCCGGCTCCCCCAGCCCCCGCCGCTGCCCCCCTCGCGGGCACCCCCCAACCCCATCGCACCTCGCACAGCAGCCCCGACTCTTGCAGGTTCAGCAGGCAGCACAGGAACAGCTGTAGGGGCAAGGGGTGCGGCTGTGGGGGAAGCCTCGCCCTGCCCCCTTCTTTGAGGCCTTCATACCTGGGAGGCCAGTCACCTGCCTGGGGTGACCCGGAGGGGCTCTCTGGGAGCCAGGTCTGCCTGCCCCTTCTGGAATGCTCCTGGCATCCCTCCTGGATGCCACCTCGCCCCTAGTTTGGCCTCCAAGCCCCTCCTCAGACGCCTTCCCTGAGCCTCCCAGCCCCGTGAACACCCCTACCGGGTCCACCCACTTGGTCTCCCGCAGGGTGTGGGGAGCCGCGCACCAGGTCTACCGCAGCTATGGGACACCCCACACGTGCCACTTCAGACACCTGGGCTGTGGCTCCACCCCCCACCCACCAGGCACCTGTGGGAGGCAGCCCTCCTCTGCCCTCGTCCCCTCGCTGGCAGGCTCCTGGGCCCTCTGCGAGGTCAGCACGCAGGGAGGAACCACCCAGAAAGGGATCACGTGCCGGGCAGGTGCACCACACTCACGTTGGTGATGACTCGCAGCTTGCGGATGTAGGAGGCCTCCGTGTGCAGAAGCTCCCACACCGCCTCCTGCTGGTGGCACTGCCTCCGCGTCAGCTTCTGGAGAGAAGAGGGCGGAGGGAAGGATGGGTCACCCAGGCGCCAGCCTGCGTGGCACCGGGCTTGGCTCACTTCCTTAACAGGGACACAGGCTGCCCTCCCTGTCACCATCACCATTCGCCACCTAAGTCGCAGGCCTTCGCCTGCCTGGTGCAGCCAGGCAGGGCTGGGCGGGTGGTGTGGCAGCCCAGGATGCCTGCGTGGTAGCCTGGGGTCCCCAGTGCCCAGCTCAGCCTGGCTCAGCCCAGGATGCTGGCAGGCGTTCCGGGGTGAGCCAGCGGGAGAGGGAGCTCTCAGCTTCCCTGGGCTGGGCCAGTGACAGCAGGCTCTCAGGGGTCCCCGGACGGCTGCGGGCACACCCACCTCGTGCCCATCAATGAGTTCCCGCCAGCTGTCCTCCAGCCGCAGGCAGGAGGCCTCCTGCTCATCTGCCTCTTCCTCCTCGTCCTCCTCCCAGGAGTCGTGGTCAAAGTGCAGCCTCCGCGGCAGCCGGGGCAGCCCAAAGACGCTGTAGGCATGCAGCTTGCCCTCCAGCTGCTCCATCTTGTCTACCTCCTGCAGGGAGTCCACACTCAGTGCCCGGGGCTCCCGAGCCTGGCTGCCCCACCCAGGGCCCACAGCACCACGTACCCGGCCCAGGGCGGCGCCACTGCTGGGGCCGGAGCTGAAGAAGCCGCTGAAGCGACTGGCTGCCCGGTTCTTCCAGCTCTCGCTGCTGCCCCCACTGTTGCTGGGCAGAGAGCAGCTGCAGGCTGGCAGGGGCTCCTGCCCGGGGACGCTGGCCTCCCCCAGGAATTCCGACATGTTCTTCCGGCGGCGGCCAGGGGCCTGGCCAGGGAAGGGGCGGTCAAAGCCAGGCATTCCTCAGTGCCCGTGCCCCCCCAGCTTCTCCAGGACTCGGACCAGCGTGGTGTGGGCGTGGGTCCCTGCACACCTGCACCCTATCCGTGGGGGAGACAGGCTTGAGAGCAGTGAGGTCCAGAGACAGTGACCGCTGGACGCCCCTCACCCCAAGTTCCCTAGCCACACATACCCCATGGCACTCAGCATGCATGCGTGCTTGCTGGCAGACTAAGCCATGCACAGCGAGCCCCTGGGGACACAGTGAGGAATCCCTGGGGGCAGGGGTACCTCCCCCAGGCCAGCCCCTGTGGCCCCTCCTCCTCCTTACCAGGATGTCCAGGCTCTCCCGGCGGCCCTGGGGGTCCACACGTTCCCGTGCGGGCCGCAGGCTGGGCAGGCTCAGGCACTTGGGGTCCTTCATGCCCTGTTCCACCTTCCCCTCGTCCCCTGGCTTGGCTGGGGCAGTGTTTGGGGGGGGACAACAAGAGGCCTTTAGCGCCTGGGCCTGGGGTAGTAGGGGGGCCCCAGTGTGCTCTGCTGGGAGAGCCAAGCTGCCCTCCCCCACCTCCACCTCCGCCCTGCAGCCCCGCCCTGCCAGTCCTGCCATCAGCGCTCAGCACAGACACCTGTATGATAATGAGTTTGCTAGGTAGGAACCCGAGCCTGGGGGAAGGGCTCCCATCCCCAGGAGGCTCTGGCAGCCGGCTGCTGCTCACCTCTGACCCGTAGGTAGTGTCCTCCGAACCGGTAGGCCTCGAAGGTAAGGGACAGTGGTGTGTTGGACTGGTCCAGGTAGATGTCCACCTTGCCCAGTGCCAGGCCCTTCCTTTCAAACACGGGCAGCAGGACCTCTCTGCCGGGGACAACACGTTAGGGATGCCACTGCCCAGGGCACAGTCCCTGCCCCGCCCAGGCTCTGGGCCCTCAGGGGAGGCATTCGCTGCCCAGGACCCTTCCAGCTCCCACTGCCGACCCTGCTGACCCAGGCCGGCCCCCCATGTGGCCCCTTCCACAGCCTTTAATCCCTCAGCTACACTCGCATCTATCACAGACCCACAGCTGGCAAGCACTGACTTCAGAACCCAATGTCTGCAACATGAACAGGTGGTAATAATTCAACAAAAACCATCTAGCACTATATTTGCATAAATTTGGTCCAGATTTCTAAACTTGACTGAACTCTGCTTTAAAAACAATAAAGATTGGGGCCTGGCATTGTAGCCTAGTGGCTAAAGTCCTTGGCTTGCACACACCAGGATCCCATATGGGCACAGGTTCATATCCCGGCAGCCCCACTTCCCATCCAGCTCCCTGCCAGTGGCCTGGGAAAGCAGTGGAGGACGGCCCAAAGCCTTGGGACCCTGCACCTGCGTAGGAGACCAGGGGAGCCTCCCAGCTCCTGGGCACAGCTCCAATTGTTGCAAAGCTCTTCCTCTGTCTCTCTTCCTCTATGTATATCTGACTTTCCACTTTAAAAAAAAAAAAAAACCTTTAAATATATATACACAGACCCACAAACAACAGAAAGATCTTCCATCTCATGTTTCACTCTCCAAATGGCCACAATGGCTGAGCTGATCCAAAGCCAGGAGCTCCTTCTGGGACCTCTCCCCCTCCCATTGGAGCTCCTGAATCCGGCTCCATCCCGAGGAGTCCTGGATCCTGGCTCCATCCCGAAGAGTCCTGGATCCCGGCTCCAACCCGAGGAATGAACCACCGGATATCTCCCTTTCTCTCTGTGACTCTGCCCTTCACATAAACAAATCCTTCTTTTAAAATTGAGGAGCTGGCATTGTGGCACAGCGGATAAACCCTGCTCTGTGATACCAGCATCCCACGTGGGCACCAGCTCATGCGCCACTGGCCCACTTCCCATGCAGCTCTCTGCTGGTAGCCTGGGAAAGCAGTAGAGGAGGCCCAAGTGCTTGTATCTGCGGGCACAGCTCCTGCTCCGGGGGCCCAGCGTTGGCCGTGGTGACCCTCTGCGGAGTGACCGGGGGCCCAGCGCTGGCTGTGTGACCCTCTGCGGAGTGACCGGGGGCCCAGCGCTGGCTGTGTGACCCTCTGCGGAGTGACCGGGGGCCCAGCGCTGGCTGTGTGACCCTCTGCGGAGTGACCGGGGGCCCAGCGCTGGCTGTGTGACCCTCTGCGGAGTGACCGGGGGCCCAGCGCTGGCTGTGTGACCCTCTGCGGAGTGAACCAGCACATGGAGAGGCTCTGTCTTTGCCACTCTGACTTCCAAGTAAATAGCTCTTTTTTTCAAGATTTTACTTATTTTTATTGGAAAATCAGATTTACAGAGAGAAGACAAGACAGAGAGAAAGATCTTGGGTCTGTTGGTTAACTCCCCAATTAACCACAATGGCCGGAGCTGAGTTCCAATCTGAAGCCAGGAGCCAGGAGCCTCTTTCAGAGTCTCCCATGTGGGTGCAGGATCCCAAGATCTTGAGTCGTCCTCAACTGCTTTCCCAGGCCGCAAGCGGGGAGGGAAGCTGGGTTGTCAGGTTGTGAAGTGCTGCCTATATGGGATCCCGGGTGTGCAAGGCAAGAACTCAAGCTGCTAGGCTACTGGGCCGGGCCCTCAAGTAAATAGCCGTTAAAAACAAACAAACAAAAAACAATAAAATGACTAGTGGGCTTTGCCAGCGTAAGGGCCCAACATTTGGCTTTCCTCCTCCTTCTAGAAGCACACTCGTTTGCTTCTGTTTCTTCTGGCTGTGAAGGACATGCCTCGTTCAAGTTAACCATCTGGCTATTACAAACAGTGCATCTCCTTAGTCCAGCAACAACAAAGGGCAGTGCCCGGGCACAGAAGCCCTGCGCACGAGTCTGGGCACACAGGCAGCACACTGGAGGAACCCAGGGCCGGGCCCCCCGACCACCTCGCCGGTCCTGCTCCCCGTCGGCCCGCAGCCACACCGAGCCCTACCTCAGCGACTTCTTCTTCATGGCTGGGACGATCTCCGTCTCGGCGTCCACACTGAGGTCGAACTTGAGGGTGAAGTACTCCTTGTTGGGGTCCTGAGAGGTCGTGTAGGCATCAGCTTCTCCTCTGCCACCCTCATGCCCACCTGCCCAGCCAGGATGGGGACTCCAGGGGCCATCTGAATACCAGGGAGCTCCCAGCCCTCCTGCACGGGGGCAGGCGTCCACAGGGGCTCCTGGGCAGTGCCCGACTACAGGCAGGGATCCGCAGCCTCCAGACCCCCTGCTCTATCCTGGAGTCAGAGCAGGGAGGTGCAGCCTCGGGGTGTGGGGAGGACTGTGCATGCCAGCCCAGGGGCTCCTTACGTCCGTGTGCCTCCTCCTGGCTTTCTTCTTGGACAGCTTCAGGCCTGTGTTCTTGCGGTCCCTGCAGGGCGGCAGCGAGGGCAGCAGTGGGCCTCCAAGGAGTGGACAGCAGTGGGGGCCTCGTCTGGCCTCCCAGCCGACCCTGGCTTCCCACGTCCCCACTCAGGCAGACAGGCCTACAGCGTGGTGCGCCCTCTGGTGGCCATCATGAAGTCACTACTGGGGCACTGGTGGCTGACCCCAGAGCCTTTCGGGGTTCTGGGGGAAAGCCCCAAAACACCTGCTCCTTGGACAGCTGACCTGAGACCCAGCCCTGGGGCCTCTCCACCTACCCTTTGCCATCCACAGAGCCCTCTTCCTCCTCTTCCAAGTCGACCGCGGGGCTGGTGCGCGGGGGGCATGACCGCGTGGACACGTTCCGGGCCAGGACAGAGCCTTCGGAGTAAAGGTGGAGGGTTGTGTTGTGCCCGGCCCCAACATGGCCGAGTATAAGGCACCAAACCCCAAAGTGCCCACACGTGGCTAGGCCCCTCAGTTCTGCAAGCAGGGTTGTTCATCGATGGCCATCTGTCCCACTCCCAGACCCCAGTGACTCCAGAGCACGGGGTGATGTCTCAGGTGACAAGCCGTCCCCAGGGCAAACCCTCCTGTGGTCAATTTACCTTTCTGTGCTACAAGGACAGGGGACCTGCCTCTGGGACCCAAACCCATGGCCTCCCCGCCCCCACTGCTGCAGTGGGGACTGGCACACAAGAGTCCTTCTGTCCTTCTGTCCTGCCCAGCCTGGCGGCCTGACAGCCTGCAGAGAGCGGGCCGGGACCAGGTCCCCACACAGCAGCAGAGACGTGTTTCCAGTGGCCTCCAGCCACCGCTGTCCCTGCTAGGCCCAGGAGGAACAAGGAGAAAGGGTCCTCTCCAGGAAGGTTCTGGGCCAGGGGCAGGGCCCCTGGGGGTGGGAGGCGCAGACAGCACCTGTGTCGTCCCAGGGCACCGCCCCCACTGGCTTCCTTGCAGAGAATGAAGGCTTACCCTGCGGGGGCAGGTCGAAGTGGACATGGCCGTCGCAGTGCATGCTGCTCTGGAACTTGCTGTCACAGGCTTCGCAGAGGCCCAGTGGCCCCCCGAGGTGCAGCTGCCGACAGCTGGCGTGCTGACATACCTGTGAGGGAGGGGAAGCAGTGAGCCAGGCCCAGCTAGGTGCGCCTGCCGCCCGCAGCGCACGGTGAGGCTGCTGACCGAGGCCGGGCTGTCCCTCCCTTGTCCCACTGTCTGCTGCTCACAGGGCCCCACCCGCTCCTTCCCTCACTCAGCCTACCTGAGCACCTGCTGAGTGTCCTCAGTGGGAAACTACAAGGCAGGTGCAGCCAGGCCCGGGCACACGGGACCTCCAGAAAGGAAGCCGGGCCAACTCTGCTGGCATGGGAGGGCCTGAGTTCCCAGGTGCCCACTCCCCGCTCCCCCAGTCAGAGGTGACAGGGCAGTGGTGCACCTGAGTTGCCACATGTAGCTGGGCAGCGTGGGCCTCAGTCTACCCCACCGTGGCACCACAGTTCCACACCTTCTCTGCGTCCCATTTCTAGCAGCTCCTCTGGCTGCTCTACCGCGTCCTCCACAGGGAGACAGGAGACCCAAGGCAGGCCACCCTGCTCCCACACAAGACCAGGGCTCGCGTCCAGAGCCATGCTCACAGCTGCCGCGAAGGCCCTCCCAGGACCACGCCCGCAGGCACCCGACCCTCACAGAGCCCGCAGGCCCTGTACCACCTTCCGCAGAGCAGACACCTGCACCCACTCTGCCCCTGCTCTCCAGAGCCGACAGACGGCTCAGGAACAGCTCACTGCCATCCTCGCACCCCCTGCACATCCCACGGAGCAGCTGCCCACTTCTCACCCTCCTCCCGGGCATCGCCCAGAACAGGACGTCTCCTGCAAACCCCGCTCACGAAAATGGGCTCTGCCAGGCAGTCAGTGCATCTGGAGTTTATGTTCACACTTTCCCAGCCCTCAAAACTGTGTCCTTTCAACGGATTTTGGTTATGTCTGTTTATCTCCCCAAACCTGAATTCCCAGGGTCCAGCACTATAGCAGCTAAAGTCCTCGTCTTGAACGTGCTGGGATCCCATATGGGCGCCAGTTCTAATCCCAGCAGCTCCACTTCCCATCCAGCTCCCTGGCTGTGACCTGGGAAAGCAGTTGAAGATAGCCCAAGGCCTTGGGACCCTGCACCAGTGCAGGAGACCCAGAAGTAGCTCCTGGCTCCTGGCTTCGGATCAGTTCAGCTCTGGCCATTGCGACCAGTTGGGGAGTAAATCAGCATACAGAAGATCTTCCTCTCTATCTCTCCTCCTTTCTATATATTTGACTTTTCAATAAACATAAATAAGTAAATCTTAAATTGGGGTCTTTCATGATACAATTTCAGAGCTCTTATTTGAAAGGTTGAGTGACAGAGATCTTCCACCTGCTGGTCCACCCCTTCACTGACCACACCAACCTGAGCCGGGCTAGGCTGAAGCCGGGGCCTGGAACTCTGCGTCTCCCACATGGGTGCAGGGACCCAAACACTGGGCCATGTGCTGTTGCTGCCCCAGGCATGTTAGCCGGGAGCAGGTTAGGAACAGGGGGTGGGTCCTGGGGAGGGTCCTTACTGGAGATCTTCCTTTGGGAGCCATCGGCCTGGGAGGTGGTCCTGAAGCCCTGGCCGGGCAGCCCTCCTGAGGCCCCTCCTGCCCACCTCCTCAGCTACGTCCCTCCCTTGCTGGCAACCTTCTTCTCTGTGCTTCTGTCTTTATTGTACCTAATGGTAAACAAAGCAGAAAGCTGGCCCAGCTCCCATGCCCGACCACCTTGGCACCCTCAGGGCGCTACGTTGCACTCTAGGGGACTCCAAACTAGAGAATGAGTTCTGGGAGTTACCTGCCCCCTCCCTCACCAGCAGGCTTTGCTCAGCCCTGGCTTCGCAGTGGGTGGTGGGTGACAGGGCAGAGGCCCTGGGGAGGCACCGGGGGCCCCTCTAGGCCCAGCTCCTGCGACACCAGCTGGCTTGGAAACCAGGAGATGGCATGGTGGTAACTGCGTGAGGCTGCTGTTCAAGCCTGGAACGCACAGGGAACTGTCTGGTGCAGTTCTCAGCCCCTCTGCTCTGAGCATTAGCAGACAACCAGGTACCTGGGTCCCCGCACCGACACTGGAGACCCCGAAGAGGCTCCAGGATCCAGGCTCCAAGCCGGCCCAGCTCCAGCCATGCCAGACATCTCGGGAGTGAACCAGCAGATGGAAGACCTCTCTCTCTCTGTGTAACTTTTTGTATTTTTAAGTATTTTGGGGAGGGGGCAGTGTGATAGCCTAGTGGCTAAATCCTCACCTTGCATGTGCCAGGATCCCATATGGGCACTAGTTCATGTTCCGGCTGCTCCACTTCCATCTAGCTCCCTGCTTGTGGCCTGGGAAAGCAGTCGAGGACGGCCCAAAGCCTTGGGACCCTGCACCCACATGGGAGACCTGGAAGAGGCTCCAGGCTCCTGGCTTTGGATTGGCTCAGCTCCAGCCGTTGTGGCTACTTAGGGAGTGAGCCAGTGGACGAAAGATCTTTCTCTATCTCGTTCTCTCCGTAACTCTGCCTTTCCAATAGAAATACATGAATCTGAAAAGAAAATATTTGTGTTTGTTTGAAAGGCAAGTACTAAGAAAAATTGTGCATCCACTGACTCACACCCCAAATGGTTGCAATGGCTGGAGCTGAACCAATCCAAAGCCAGGAGCTTCTTCCGGGTCTCCCACATGCGTGCAGGGTCCCAAGGCCCCTCCTCTGCTCTCCCAGACCATCAGCAGGGAGCTGGATCAACAGTGGAGTTGTCAGGACTCGAACCAGCACCCATATCAGGTGCCAGTACTACAAGCAGGGGCTTAACTTATACTCCACTACGCTAGCCCCTCTGTAACTCTTTCAAACAAATACAACAAGTCATATATATATGTGTGTGTGTGTGTATATATTTATATGTATATATGAATATATATATGTGTATATATATATGTGTGTGTGTATATATATGTATTTGCAAGGGCGAGTGGAGTCTTCCATCCGCTGGCTCACTCCCCATGCAGCCATAACGACCAGGCTGCTGCACACCCGGCCAGCACTCCCTCCTTCACTGTCTCCCCCGTGGGCAGCAGGGACCCAGGTATTTGGGGCACTGTCTGGTGCCTTCTCGGGTACACGAGCAGGGAGCTGGGTCGGAAGTAGAGCAGCCAACACTAACCTGTGCTGTGAGAGGAGATGCTGGCACTGTAGGGTTGGCAGCTCACCACACGGCAAGGCCAGCCCCTAAGCAAACACTGCAACAATGTAATTCTTCTCAAGAAATTACAAAGCCAAGTCAGCCCGTGGGCAGTGCACTGTATGGTCATTCCCTACAGAGCAGGCAGACACCTGGTGAGGGGTGCACACGCACAGGCACAAGAGTCCCAGCTGCGTTGGGTGGCTGTCACCGGACCCTGGGTGGGGCTGCTGCTGTGCACAGAAACACCTGCTTGTAGCCTGAGCAGCCTGCCGTCCCCAGGCTATCCTCCCAAGTCCTGGACAGTCCCCAGGGAGTGGGGCTGGGACCCTCTGGGGCAGCTGCCCCGGCTCAAACCACAGGGTCTCCCAAGCTCAGCTCCCTCCGGGGGCAGGGGTCTCCCCAGCACCAAAGCACGGTGGTCCTACCCTCAAATCTGGCCCTTGGCCTCTACCCTCTGACCTCACGGGAGCCTCTGAAGGCAGCAGGGCTTCCCTGGGGGAGGGGGCAGGACCTCTCCGTCCAAGGACATGGCCAGGTCACCTCGGTAGGGTCAAGGCCATCTTCCTAGTGGGTGGGGGGCACCTGGAAGTCACTCTTACCCCTCACACAAGGCTGAACCCAGGGGCAGAGGTCCGCAGGGCAGGGCCTGGGTCAGAGAAAGGAAAGTGGATGGGGCCTGGAACCACAGGTGTGTCCGGAGGGGCGGCTCTAGACAGAAAAGGCCAGCGGTGGGGTCCTCCCACCCGGGAGTCGGGGAGACACCTCGGGATCACAGGGCGGCCGGGCCCTGCCTGCTGCCCCTTGCAGCTCAACCCCTGGAGACCACGCCTGGGGACGGCCGACCGCGCGAAGCCCCACCCCACCCTCCCCAAGCGGGACCCCTCCCATCGCCCACCCCCATACCTGCTCGTCCCCGTCGCGGGGGCGACCCCGGGGCCAGGAGAGCTCAGAGTCCCGCGAGGGCAGCCCCGGGTCCGGCCTGGAGGCCGCTCGGCGCCCGGAGACGCCGGGTCCCGTCCCCATGGCGGCCGGAGGAAGCCTCGGTCTCGCCGTTCGCCGGACAAAGCGCGGAGCCCCGCTTCCTGCCATTGTACGGCCGCGCCCGCCCCACCGAGCGCCACGACCCGGGGGGCCGGGCCGGTGACAGCCTATGCTCCTCCCGCCCCGAAGCCATCCCTGCCTGCACCTCGGCCTCCAGCCTTGATGGGGGGACCCCCGCCCACTCCGCCCCTCTTCCCCGCTGAGGACACACCTAAAGGCTGGAGGCTGTTTCCAGCTAGATGGGGCGAGGCCACGGCCCCAGGCAGCCCACCAGCCTGCCTTAAAGCCAAACCCAGGACCTGCTGCCCAGAAGAGGGTGGAGGGTACTGCCCAGCCCAGCTCTGATGGGCCCCAGAGTCAGAGGGCGCTCTCTAGACAAACCCCAGAGGACACCCACCCTTGGACTGGGGGACCCTGGGGCTCCCCAGGCACTTCTACATTGGTCGCTGGGAGAAGGGCAGGGCTCTACTAGCCCTGTCCATCACGGGGGGTGGGGCACAGTCACAGGGACACCCCAGAGTCCATGGACTGGACGAAGGCTTCTGACCCGGCCTCCCCAGGATCCTCCAGCCAAGGGGGACGTCTGGCCCTCTTGGAGGGGGCTTCCAGAGAGTTCACTGAAGGCTGGCCGGTTTTTGAGGACCATTCCCACGCGCAAAGCCTAAGTTCTTCTCCAGCTACACCCCAGTTTTGCAACTTCCATCTCGCTTAGAATGAAACCCCACCCCTGACCAGAGTGGGGGAGGCTGCTTCCTTGACCCAAGCCGGCATGAACTGCTCCACTTCCTATCCAGCTCCCTGCTGGGCCCTGCCGCTCAGCCCTCTGGACAGCTCTGCCCCTGAGACTGGATTTCTTCCCTCCAGCACTCGGCACTCACTGCCTCCTTAGCTCACTTCTTCACTGCCATCTCCACCTGCTCCCCGGCCCTGTACAGAGGTTGGGCGCGCAGTGTCGCCGGGATGCGAGAATGGATGCCTGCAGACAGAGGCACGTATTCACGCACAGGGGACGGGACAGCTTTTCCTGCCGCCCATGGTCAGCAGAGCCTTCCCGGTGCTGGACCCGAGGATCCCCCTCCTCCTAGGTCCGTGACCTTGGGCTGCTGGCCGCAGTAAGTGAGCGTCCATCTGAGAGCCTCTGCCATGTCATCCCTGAGGAAGGGCTGTGCCTCCCGGGGGGCTGGGGCAGTCTACTCGTTCATTCGCTCTTCTCCAAGACCCCAGGAGGTGTCACTGTCCCCCCAGAGGCAGCCTGGCAGCTACATCCTGGAGAGATCTGTGCCAAAGAACTGGTGGGGGAGGGGATGTGGGGGTGGTTGAGCTAATGGACACAGAGTCCTGCGCCCAGCTAGCCAGGGGTGCGGTGAGGCCTGGGAACCACCTCGGTGCGGTCGGAGCAGAAGGTCTGGAGGACCACCCTCCTGGGGGCTAGGGAAGGGGACCCCCTGGGGTGGGGTTAGGCCCACTCAGTGGCCTGAGGGACCAGGCACCCCAGGCAGTACAGGGCACTGCGGCCAAGTGGCCAGTCGAGGGGTCGAGGGAAGGTACCTGGAACCCAGGACCCATGAACCCGAAGACCTGGGCTCCCCAACCTCCTACAGCAGGGGTGGGGAATGCCTCCTGAACTCATCAAGAGCTCCGGCCCCACCCCAGCCCAGCCTAGCCTGGCATGGTTCCGGTTCCGGTTCCAGCTCTGGCCACAGGCGGGATGAGTCAGGGCCGGCTTGTTGAAACCGATACCCAGACACCAGACACTGGGGTTCATGAATAATGGAATCTCCGAGTCAGGACCCCCACCTCAGGCCCCTTTTTTTCCTCCAGTACCCCCACCAGCCCTGAGGGCCAGTGGACCTCCCAGGAATCCAATGGGCAACCTTGCCCCACAGCAGGGGCCTGGGGTGGGAACTTGGTGACCAGGAGAGGCCACGGGGCTGGAGCCAGGTCCGTGCCCTGCTGGCAGCAGCCTGGCCTCCCTGGCTGCAGCACACAGCTGCTTGGGGGTTCTCCCTTGGAGCCTGCTGGCCCAGGGCCACACCTGGCCTCTTAGACTAAGGGTGGAAGCTGCCTGTGTGGGCACGCTGGCCAGGGTGGGGCAGCTCTGCCAGCTGTCTCCCAGCAATGCAAACAGCACCCCAGCTCCTCCCTCCCTGGGACCTGGGCCTTGCCTTTCACCCTTTGGCTTCCAAGGCCTGCCCTGAGGCCTCTGGAGCTAAGCAGATGGCAGGGGTACAGCACAGGGTCTTGGCTGGCTAGGCCCAGGAGTCCCAGCTGAGATGGGGAGGCCCCTGCACCAAGCCACCCACCCCAGGGTCCTGGATCCTGGGACCCTAACATCTTTTTTGTTCCCCTAAGATTTATTGATTTTTGTTGGAAAGTCAGATCTACAGAGAGGAGAGACAGAAAAATCTTCCATCTGCTGCTGGTTCACTCCCCACGTGGATGCAACAGCCAGAGCTGAGCCGATCTGAAGCCAGGAACCAGGAGCTTCCTCCTGGTTTCCCATGCAGATGCAGGGTCCCAAAGCTTTGGGCCGTCCTCTACTGCCTTCCCAGGCCACAAGCAGGGAGCTGGATGGGAAGTGGAGCAGTCAAGAACAAACTGTAGCCCATCTGGGATCCTAGCGGTTGAAGGGGAAGGGTTAGTCAATTGAGCTATTGCACCAGGCCCCTCCCTCCTGCCACCCAACATCTTTTTTCTGTGCTTTAAAAAGATTTACTTGTTTGAAAGGTAGAACCCACAGAGGAGATAGAGAGAGCACGCACTTCCATTTGCTGGTTTTTCTCTCCAGATGGCCAGCCAGGAACGCCATCACAGAGTCTCCCACCCGGGAGACGAGAGCCCAGGCACTCTCCCTCCGCCTTCCGGGGAGCTGCCGCAGGGGCCTCGGAATCAGGGGCAGACGGCAGCCTGAACTCAGAGCAAGCACCCTGATGCCGGCGTCACCAGCAGCGGCTTCCTCCGCTGTGCCACATCTGCCCCAGGCACTGTACTTGCCGGTGCCAGAGAGGGCTGCTGGGAGGGAATGAGGGCGAGGTCCTCGGGGCCACCTGCCCTGCGCTCCCCCCCGCCTGTGAGAGAAGGAGCTGGCCAGGCTCCTGGAATGTGCGCTCTGAGTGGCAGCGGCTGCTAGGTCTCAGCGTGGGTCCTGCCCCCACCCAGAGCAGGGAGACCTCGCAGCCCGGGGCTGCTGGGGACCCGCCTGGCCATTCTCTCATCTTCTACTGAGGTAGGTTGGGGTGGTGACACAGTGGGCTGAGCCACAGCTGAGGACGTCAACACCTCCCACGCGAGTCCTGCTTGAGTCCCGGCTCCTGCGCCTCCCGGTCAGCTCCGGCATCTGGGCTCAAGCCCTTGGGTCCTGGCAGCCCACCTGGGGACCCGGATGGAGTTCAGCCCTCCCACCTTGGGCCTGGCCTAGCCCTGGTTAATGAGGTGTCTGGCGAGTGAACTAAATGATCCAAGTTTCTCTCTCCACTCCCGTCATTCCGCCTTTGAAATAAATATTTACATCTTTAAAAAAAAAAAAGGCATAATAAGGCAGCACGCCCCTACAGCCTCCTCCCCAACCCCAAACACAAGAAAGGCGGGGCTCGGCAGACTGCCCTCTAGTGCCCCCTGCTGGCCCAGGGGACCTCAGCAGTGAGGGCCAGCGGGGCTCCCAACCACCGTCAGTGCCAAGGCCCCTCCAGGACCACCCCGCCCCGACAACAGCCCCCTCACAGGGGCCGGGGTCCCATCATTTCTCCTGGAAGCCCCACGCTAGTCATGGGGGCAGGGCGGGCTGGAGTCCGGACTCTGGATTCTGTCCACTCATTCCATGGTGGGGGTGGGCATCTGGTGCCCAGCTCCAATTTCTCCACAAAGCTTGCCCAGGATCATGCGTCTCCTCTGCTGTGGCTGGACCTTGGGTCCAGACTGTCAAAGACCCAGGGAACCCCAGGGGCCAGAGCTGCAAGGCCAGCTCAGCGCCTACCAGGGCTCAGGATGTCGGGTAATTATGGCAGGCTACACACGTGCTCACACCTGGGCAGGCGTGGGGACTCAGGGGACTCTCCCCCGGCCCCTGGGAGAGGGGGGGACAGGGAGACACACTAGCAGCGGGACTCGGTGGTGAGGGTTGGGAGTGTCGCTGGCTGGCAGGAGGCACCCCAGGCCAGGCTCCTTCTGTGAACAGCTGGAGTCCGAGCTGCACCCACGTGGTCCCCCAAAGCACCCCTCCTTTCTCTACATCCCACTCCAATTAGGGTCACATGGGGCCAAACAAAGGGGCCAGTCCCCACACTGCACAGACTCCCCTTACCCAGCAGTGGTGCCCACCAGGGCAGGAGGGCAGACTGCAGCCCAGCCCTCTTCTTTACCCTTCCCAAGCTGGAGAGCGCGCCCGTGCTGGGGTTCTGCAGGTCAAAGCGTTCCCCTGCACAGTCGGGCTTTCCCCAGCTTCTGCAGCCCCTCCCAGCAGGAGCCCCCACCGCGCCCCCCTCAGCACCTCTGACTCCTCTCCTCACCCCTGTTTGCTCGGCCATGTGCCCCAGACTGCCCCTGTACCCACAAAACCACTGAGCCAAAGGCCAGGCCACTCCGCTTCTCTAGCCCTGCCCTGCTTTCTTTGACGGCAGATGCCACATCCCCCGGCCACAGCTGACCAACATGTCTGAGGGATCACCACCTTTACAGACCCACACCTAAACAGCGGGCCATCCCCCTGCGTGGACCCCCAAAGCGAGGCCAGGAGAAGCGGTGACTCACTGCATCCTGCCCATTCTCTTTGCCCCGGGCTCCCGGGCCCACCCCTTCCTCCGACTGGGGCCCCCACCCGCAGACACTCGTCCCTGACTCATCCCTGCCACCTCAGAGTCCATTGTTAGGCCCAAAGGGAGCTGAGTTCATCACCTCCACGCTGCACTGTCCCTGGCTCTGCTTCACTCCTAAGACCGGGTGGGGCGGGGGCGGGGCAGAGGGCTCAGCATCTCTGCACCTGGGAACCAGCCGCAGCTCGGGGCAAGCTCTCCCATCTAGATACAAATTCACCTCCAATCCTCCGAGGAACACCTCTACGGCTGGCCAACCTGGCTAGAACCCGGGGTGGCCTTGACAAGGCCTCTGGCAGGTCATTGCCGCATGGCGTGGGAGGCACGGCCGGGCTGGGATGAGGCCCCCGATCCAGGGCTATGCCCTGGTCATGCTGTGACATCCAGGTGCAGGGGAAACACCCCTGCCGTCTGTCTCCTCTGACGTGACTGGGGCCAGGCACTGCGTGTGGCACAGCCAGAGAAGCCCTTCTGTGACACTGGCAGCTCAGTCACTCCACTTCCAGCCCAGCTCCCTGGGAAAGCAGCAGCTGCTGGCTGAAGGGGACGCCCGGATGAAGCTCTCAGCTCCTGGCTGCAGCCTGATCCAGCCCTGCCCATTGCAGGCATTTGGGAAATCAGCCACTGCATAAAATGTGTGTGTGTCTCAACCTCTCTCTTTCAAATAAACAAATATTTGGGGCAAGCACTGTGGCCTAGCAGGTGAAGCCACACCTGCCAGCTCTATATCCCATACACCAGTTCCAGTCACGACTGCTCCACTTGCGATCCACCTCCCTGCTATGTGCCTGGGGAAGCAGCAGAGGACAACCCAGTGGCCTTGGGATCCTGCACCTGCGTGGGAGACCCAGAAGCAGCTCCAGGCTCCCAGCCTCTGACCAGTCCAGCTCTGGTCATGAAGCCCTTTGGGAAGTGGGTCAGACGATACAAGATTTTTCCCTCTGTGACTTTCCAAGTAAAATAAATAACTCTCTTTAAGTGTTAAAAATAAATGTTTGAAAGATTTATCTTTTAAAGATTTATTTTATTTTTATTGGAAAGTTAGATATACAGAGAGGAGGAGAGACAGAGAGGAAGATCCTCTGTCCACTGATTCACTCCCTGAGTGACTACAATGGCCAAAGCCATACCCATTTGAAGCCAGGTGCCAGGAGCCTCTTCTGGGTCTCCCACACTGGTGCAGGGTCCCAAGGCCTTGTCTGCTTTCCCAGGCCACAAGCAGGGAGCTGGATGGGAAGTGAGGCTGCTGGGACACGAACCAGCACCCATATGAGATCCTGATACATTCAAGGCGAGGAATTTAGATGCCGGGCTACCACACCAGGCCCTGAAGATTTATTTTTATTTGAAAGGCAGAATTACCAAGAGGAGAGACAGATCTTCCATCCGCTGGTTCGCTCCCAGATGGCAATAATGACTAGAGCTGGGCTGATCTGGTGCCAGGAGCCTCCTCCAGGTCTCCCACATGAGTGCAGGATCCCCAGGACTTGACCCATCCTTTGCTGCTTTCCCAGACCATAAGCTGGATCAGAAGTGGAACAGCTAGGACTTGAACTGATGCCCCTATGAGATGCTGGTACCACAGGCTGAGGGTTAGCTCACTACACCACAGTGGCAGCCTCTAAAAAATAAGTGTATTTTAAGTGCAGTGACCCACAGACTCTTAGGATACAGCTTCAGTCCTCCTCTATGTCCCCTGACGACCTGGACTGCCTTAAACAGACCATGGTACCCGGGATATGGAGTGTCCAAGCAGGGTGCTATGGGTCCCTAGCAACAGGACGGGGTCAGTCCCAGCATGGTGCCCTGCCTTGGTCTCACCCCTTGGTGGCAGAGGATGTGAGCAGAGAACTCTGGGAGTAGTAACAGGGCGAGGTGGCTGTGTCATGTCAGGAACCCCAGCCCCCGGAAGAGCCTCAAATAAAATCTCCAGGGTGGGTCCAGAAATGGAAGGGCACAGCCCTTCCCAGGGCAGCTGGGGCCAGCACCCCTCGCTTCCCTGCCTCGCCCCCTCGAGCACAGCCTGCCTGCCCCAGTGGAGTTCCTGGGACAGCCAGGGCCTAGAACGGGCCCAGGACAGCCAGGGCCTAGAACGGGCCCAGCACAGAAGGACACCCAAGGTTGAGTGAAGGAATGAGTGAAGGCACCTCATTTGGTGAATAAGTGAATGAATGAAGCCACTGTCTTCAGAACACTCCTCACCCACTGGGGAGCAAGGCTGGAGCTCTTAACCACGAGGAGGTCCACTTTCTGGGGTCAGCACAGCCGTCAGCAAAGGCTGGGGAGGATGAGCCAGAAGGGGAGCTCTGAGACCCCGTCGGTGGGACTCTGGAGTGGGGCAACCATCGTGTGACAACAGGGTTACGGCTTAATTGCCCCTCGATGTGGCAATCCACGCGACACAAAACCACCCGCGCCACCACATAAACAACACAGCTGCTAAGACATGGCCCGACCAGGGATGGAGAAGGATGCAGAAGGAGACGTGGGGCAACGTATTCCTTTCACCTGCAGCCAAATGCATGGAACCAGAGTACGTGACTTAAGTCAGGCACAGAAAAAAAATAACACGTTCTCGCTCATCGTAGGAGCAGAGCAGACAGAACAACCTTCCTGTGAACGGACTGCACGTGATTGACAGGGATGGAGCAAGGGAGGGACAGAGGGAGGGAGGGACAGAGGGATGATGGGAGCTTTGAAGAAATTTGGGGACAACTGGGTGTGGTTGCAAAGCATGAGGAATACGCTGACGTCAAATGCTAACTATAGTGGGAGGAGGCTTTGGACCTCATGGGAACGCCACACAACTTCACATTTCCTGCTTTATAAAGATAAAATTAGTCTGGAATGAGAAGTTAAAATGAATGGAACCTGGGACTGTTGCCATGGCGTAGCATGCTAAGCCTTCACCCACAACTCCAGCACCCCACATGGGCACTGATGTGAGTCCCAGCAGTTCCAGTTCCCATCCAGCTCCCTGCTAATGGACCTGGGAAAGCAGTGAAGCACGGCTGGCACCTTGGGCCCCTCTCACCCACGTGGGAGACCTGGAAGAAGTTGGCTCCTGGCTTCAGACTGCCCTATTGTGGCCATTTGGGGAATGAACCAATGGATGGAAGATCTCTCTCTTCTTAGAGAAGATCTTGTCTCTTCTTAGTTTTCTGTAACTCTGCAGCTCTGGGTCAGACAAGCCTTGCTGTGGGCTGGCCGCCTGCCACACTCGTGTCTCTGAGCCTCAGCTTCCATTCATGTCAAATGGTGACAGGACTCCCACAAGGAGTTCACTGAGGGCCAGAGACACTGCCTGGGCACAGCAGCTACCACCGGGCTGCTGGGCACAGCAGCTACCACCCGGCTTGGCCCCCACACCAGCCTGGGTGTCCCCTGCCTTCTCTCACTCTGGGCTTCTGTGTTTCCATCAGCGGCAGTTCCCCTGTCACATACCTCAAAGACCACTTCCCAGGATGTCCTCCAAGGCAGCCCCTGCTGCCCCTGCACTCTCAAGCCCTTCCTGTGACACGTCTCATGGCTCCCCAGACAGGCCAGGGCTCAGCTGGAGCAGACCCACACTGCTCTGTGAACACTGCGCCTTCTGCAGTTCCTGGGCCAGGTGCTGGGATGGTGTGCCTTGGTCCTCCCGTCACCCCCGGTCACACCCTCTGCAGGTCCCTGGTAGGATGTGGGGGGTCAAAGCCACTTCTTTGCCCGAAGAAGCATCAACCAGCCTGCACACACAGAGTGCCATGCCAGGCACAGGCGGCAAGCAGATGGTATCTGACAGCAGAGCCGCCCCCTCGCCCGCCCACCCAGTGACCACGGCAACTGGGCCCGCCTCCCCTCCCGCCCCCAGAACAGTCGGCCCATCTCTTCTCACCATGGTCATGCTATGGCTCTGAGAAGGGGGTGGGGGTCGGGGGAAGGCTGGCCTGGAAAGGCCCCTGCACAGTTGAGCCACAGGGGCTTGGCCACCACTCAGGCCCAGGTACCAAGTTGGAACCCTAGATCTCCACTTTTTAGCCACATGCCCTCAGGGGAACCCCAACTGCTCGCCAGGTCAGTGGGAGTGGGAACTCCAGGCCTGGCCCTGCTAGTACCAGGGTGTGTCACTAAGGAGCATCTGGGGAGACAAACCTGGGTGCGAACCCCAGCCTTCAGGAGCTGTGGAGCTCAGCCACTGCACATGACTGCGCTCAGGGCGCAGGGCCCGGGGTGCGTGGCACACAGCCCGGCACTTCACCGACACAAGTGCCGGGCGGTGGCCTCCTTGCCTCTTTTCCTTCCCTTTTCTCCCTGACTTATCTTTGACCCCCCCATGCCCCTGCCCCACATCCTGGCATCCTTCCTTCCTTTTGTCATGCCACAGCCATAGTCACACTCGCCCAGATGCCCCACACTGCCCCAGACGCACATCCAGGCCTCAGCAGGTGCTGGCATCCGTGACATGGGTGCACGGATCCTGTTCCCATGGCAACAAACACTACAAGGCCCCCAGTACCAACGGAAGGCTCCTCTCCTTGTCCCTCCCGCTGCCCCATTCCCCCAGGGCCCTGGACGGTCCCCAGGGCACCCGGCTATCCCCAGGCCGTCCAGTCTGCCTACCTTGGCGGCTAGCCCCTCGTCCACGCAGGCCGGATGCTCACAGAGTAGTTCCTCCTGGGCCAGGCTCCCGCTCGGGTCCTCTGCAGCAGAGGGGCAGAGAGACGGGTCAGGCAGGGTGGGGCACCCCGGGGGCCCAGCGGCCTCCCCGGTCTCCTCAAAGTTCCCTTTAGAGGAGGTCAATGTCCCTTCTCTTTCAAATGCCCACTTATCTTGGCAGGAATCTGTTAGCGGAGCCAGGAGCCCGGGTCTGGCTGTGGTTCCCCAGGGAAATGATCCGGATTCCACCGGGAGAAAATAGCTTTGGAAGTGGACTGGGGGCTCTCTGTCCCAGGAGTGGTACTGAGGGGTGGCTCACTGACCTTGTGGGGCCCCAGGCTTCCTGGGAGACCCCCTCCCCGACGCCCAGGGCTGCTGGCAGGAGGGACACACTCCATGGCTCCAAGCTCGCCCCCCAACCCTGCCCTCTCTACAGGAACAGACATCCGGGTAAACCCCCCTTTCCCTGTTGTCTGTCTCAGACCCTGAATACGACCCCCTCCCCCAAGCTGCTTTGCTTCCTGGGGGCTGGGGCACCCCCAACCCCACCCAGCCAGCTGGATGCAGGGGGGAGGGGAGAAGCGGGGCGACCTGGTGGCAGTCTGGGTCCCCAAGGCGCCGCGCCCTGCGCAGGCCCTCCCCGCAGCGGCCGAGGCCCCGCCCGGCCCCCCGGCGCCCCCGGCCGCCCGGCGCGGCGCCCCTCCCCCGGCCAGGCCCGGCGCTGCTCCCGCCCTCCCGCCGGACCGAGCGCCCCAGGCCCGCACTCACCCATGCGGGCCGGCGGCGGGGAGCCCGGGGAGCCCGGGGAGCGCCGGGGAGCCCGGGAGGCCGCTGGACCCTCGCGGCGGGAGGCGGGGCGGGGCAGGTGGGCGGCGGGAGGAGCCGGGCGCGCGCCACGCCCGCAGGGGGCGGGACGCCGGGCGCGGGTCCGGGGCGCCCCGCGGGCGGAGCAGCGCCGGGCTCCGGAAAGGCCCCTGCGCGCAGGTGGGGCACCGTGCCGCCCCGCGGGCCCCGCGACTGCTTGGCTGAGATCGGAACACCTCGGCTTCCTGGGACGGGGCACGGAGGCGCAGGGGAAGCCGGCGTGGAGAGGGTCGTGGGGACGCACCGCAGGGCCGGTCCCCGTCCCCAGCCCCATTTAGCGCAGCGGCGAAGGGCAGGGTCCTGCAGAGGGGAGTGGGCCAGCCGCCGCCACTAAGGCTGCTGCTGCGCCTTCTGTTGGCTCAGTTTTGCCAACTTGCCTGAAGGGCAAGTCTGTCCACACAGGTACACCTGCTGTGAATGCTGGGCTCCAAGCTGCACACAAGGCTCCGCCGTCAGAGCGCCAAGCAGAGCGTCCCCGCCCCCCTAACCTGCACCAGCCACTCCTTCCCACTGCACCCCGCTCTGCCTCCTCCTGGCCTTCATGTAAATGGTATCACACATCACTTCGCTGCAGGTCGAGATCAGGAAACCCTTTGCTCTACAGAAGTGGGGACAGGTGGCTGGCTGGGACTCCCCAAAGAGACCCGCTGTGCTTGAGCCTCCTGTGCTTTGGTGCCTGCAATTCTGGGTCAGCCAGACCTGAGTATGGAAGGGCTCCGGTTCCAGGCTTTGGGGGGGCTCTGTCCAACAGGTGGGAGTAGGCTCCTGGCCGCTTCCCTGGAGGCCTCTCTGCTGGAGTTGGTGCCTGCCAGGGCTGGGTGCTGAGGCTGCAGAGTCCCCAGAACCTGGCCCACGACCCTTGGCAGAGGGAAGTGTAATGGTCTCGGGTCTTCCAGGTTCCCTCCCTGAATTTGTTCAGCAAAGCAGAGCATGGGGGAGGGAGAGCAAGGGACTCCCAAGGGTGTCCTGAACGCCCAAGGGTAAGAAGGAAGCAGTGGCCCAATGACCCGTGCCCGCACAGGGGAGCTTGCGGGGCCTTGGAACTAGACAGCCTCACGCTCCACGGCCAACTTCCCCCTGCTGCGGCAGGGCCGGCAATGCCTGCTGGCCCCTGTGGCGGTCAAGGCGGGCCCTTCAGGGACCCCATGAGGTGGTCCCCATCCTGCCTACCAGGGTGTCACTGCCTACAGGGTAGGGTGGAGGTCAGAACTTAAGGCCACCACAACCCCAAGCAGCCCCTCCTCCACCCCTGCTCCACCTCATCCCCCACCCCTACAGCTCTGAAATGTTTCCCATGCACCTTGCCTGGACTTTCTGCAGCACGGCAAGGCACCTGGCGTCAGGCCCCAGCACCCTTTGCCCAACCTCTTGGGGTTCCTCCACCACTAAGGTCTGGGACAGCCGTAGCAGCTCCAGAGACCCTGCCATGCCCCCCGCAGGCCACCGCCACCGTGGGGCCATGTGGGGTAGCTGGCTCTTGAGTCCTGGTCCTTGATGCGCTGGTCCCAGGATGCCCCTGGCTGAGCTCCCTCGGTTTTCTATGATTTTCTATGGCTCGCTGTACTCACACTGCACCTGACCGCACACCGGGTACCCACTTGGCTCTGGCTGTCCCAGGTTTGTCAAGTTGTTGCAAAGCAGCAGCTTTGTGGACCTCACAGGTGAGCAGAGACCCCGAAAGTTCTTGGGGCTCTGAGTGGGCCCTGGGGAACTCGGTGGAGAGCTCAGGGACCCGTAGTACCCTCCCGCAGGCAGTCTGCCGTCCATCTACAGGGAAAGTGAGGTCACACCCAGGACACAGCCTGATGCGGACTGAGGTCTCTACCCAAGCTTGCTTGGCCAACCACATTTGCTTTCTTTCTTTCTAAGATTTATCTTTTTACTGGAAACTCAGATATACAGAGAGGAGGAAAGACAGAGAGGAAGATCTTTCTGATCTTCTCAATTCACTCCCCAAGTGGCTGCAACGGCTGACACTGAGCCGATCCGAAGCCAGGAGCCTGGAGCTTCCTCCGAGTCTCCACATGGGTGCAGGATCTCAAGGCTTTGGGCTGTCCTTGCCTGCTTTCTCAGGCCACAAGCAAGGAGCTGGATGGGAAACGGGGAGTCCAGGACTAAAACTGGTACTATATGGGATCCCGGGGCGTTGCAAGGCGAGGACCCTAGCCACTAGGCTACCACACCAGGCCCTGGATTTGTCTTTTTGAGAGCCAAATTGAGACAGGCCACTCCCATTGGGCCTGGAAGCCCTGGGAGCAAGGACAAGGGGTTGCAGAGAGAGAAGATCCTAGCACAGAGAGTGATGGAAGGCAGCAACCTGGCTCCCAAGGACCCGTGTCCACTGCCTGCCCTTGGCTGCGCATGGGCCTGACCTCTTATAATACAATACCCTCTGTCGCTAATCTCCTCCTGGACCTTAACCCTCCCAGGCAGACCTGGGACCCGCAGATGCCAGAGGGCATCTCCCTGCATGTGAAGAGGTCAAGCCCTCCTCCCGGGGCTCTCACTGTCGTGTGGAAGGCCCAAGCTGCTCAGCCTGGCCCACAAGCCCACCAGCCCATCCTGCTTCCCAGCTGCTCCCTCAACCCCCATCTCAGCCCCCTCCACGTGGTCTCTGCCAGGCCCGGCCAACAGGCGCCTGGGCAGGAGCCGGCCGGCAGCCATGTTTGGTTTGGCTAAGCAGAGTGTTCCAAAAGAATTTGAATCGGTTGCCAACTTTGAAAAGTCGGGAGATTTCACATAAAAATTCACATTTCTGGCTTCTCTTGACAAACCAGAGAAGTCTGGTAGCTAGGGGCCCTGTGTTCCTGATGGACCTGGGCTTTGGCTTTGTCTATCTCAGACCAGCACAAACCCCACCTCCTTCCCCAGTCCCCACCACTCCCTGCCGCCTCATGCTAGCCCCACGTCCAGCTGACACCTCTGCTCTGTCACTCGCCTGCACAGCCTGTGCCTCCTTGGGGCCCAGGTCCAGTGCTCCAACTCTCTGGAAGGCTTCCCCATCACCACTTACATACCCAAATTCCACTCGGACCTTCCCACTGGACGCACACCATCCCGGGACAGGATGGGCTACCTCGTTCTTCCTACCCAACTGCCTGCGGGGTGGGGTGGGGTGCAGGGGTGGTGTCCCATAAGGGCACCGGCTTGTGTCTCTGCTGTTCTACTTCTGGTCCAGCTCCCTGCTTGTGACATGGGAAAGCAGTGGAGGATGGCTCAAGTCCTTGGAGCCCAGTACCTGGGAGACCCAGAAGAAGCTCCTGGCTTCAGACTGGCTCAAGCTCTAGATGTTGCAGCCATTTGGGGAATGAATCAATAAGTGGAAAATCTCTCTATGTAATTTCCTTTCGAATAAATAAATCTTTTTAAAAGTTTGACTTTGCATACTTGTTTTTTGGTCTTTGCTCAAGTGGCTACTAAGAAGTTTAAAGTCACAGGGGATCCGTGGGCCTGCACTGTTCCAGACCCTGAGAGCAGGAAGTGTACATCTTGTCCCCAAGTTACAGATGAAGAAGCAACCAGCAGGAGGGCCAACATGCTCAACCCTAACCCTGAGTGATGAGGCTGGGGTTGTAACTGACTCTCCAGACACCACGGGTGCTGCCTCACCCAGCTGGCCCCAGGCTGACACAAGTGTCCAGAGAGCCACCTGCTTCGCCCACTCTGCAGGGAGAGCCGGTCACCTGTTATCCCTGACTCTGACAATCCCTTCCGCCCTGAGGCTGTCTTCCTTGCCCACCAGCTCCCAGCCCCAGTACTGGCTGGGCCTGGGCTGCCCCTCCCAGGAAGCAGCTGTGGCCTTGAATGTCCCCTCCTACACAAGCCCAGCCCTCCGGGGAGCCTGCCCTTTCCTGGCAGCTGCCGCCGGCCAGGCCGAGGCTGGAGCATCCCCCACCACATGCACCAGCACCACTCAGGGCCTGGCCCAAAGCCACAGGGCACATCCTGGGCAAACGGGGGCTGTGTCCAGGACCCTCACCAGTCCCTGCACCAGGCAGCATCACAAGAGGTCTGGGAAAGACGCGGGGTCCTGAGCCCCTTCCACCCGGACTGGGAGGCATCCTGGGGAAGGGATACAGCCCAGGGCCCCTGACATACTTCTACAGTCCGGAACCACCACTGCTGCCTTTGTCCCCAGAGGCCTGGGGTCCTGGCCATCGCCCTGTCCACCCACACCCCCTGGGCTCCAGAACAAGACATGGGAGGGATGCATGCAAATTCCTTCCTCAGGGCCAGAGACACCATCCACATAGTTGCTACACGCGGGCCTAGGTCTGGCCAGCCACTTCCCTTCTGGCACCTGCCATCTGCCCGCTGTGGGCCTCCTCCCAGGGTTCCTCAGAGGAAGTGAGAGTAGGGAGGGAAAGCCAGACCCAGGCTGCAGGAGTGGGTCCCACCCCAGCAGGAGCCCCACTACCCCGAGCCCAGAGCCGGGCTGGCACCAAGCCCTAACACCCACTCTGCGTGGGTCCAGACCAGCTGGTGGCAGAGGACAGAGCCCACAGACAACTGTGGGCTTCGGCTCAGTCCCAGATCTGCTCATGCACTATGACATGGCACCCCGGGCTACCCTTGGGGTGAGAAGTACATGGGCGCATGTGGGCAAACAGGCCTTATCTGGGCTGAGGGTGAACAGTGTCTGTGGGTGTCACCCTTACAACCTAGCCAGTCCTCACCAGCATCAAGGGGCCACCAGGAATGTCCCTATCTCAGAGGGTGGCAAGGGCAGGGCTGGGGTTGGAACCCACGGAAATAAGTGTCTCAGGATGCCTGGTCTCATGTCAGACTGCCAGTTCAAGTCCCGGCTGCTCCACTTCGGATCCAGCTTCCTGCTAATACATCCCGGGAGGCAGCAGAAGAAGGCGCAGGTGCTCGGCTGCTGCCCCCACATGCTCCTGGCTCCTGCCTGGCCCAGTTCTGGCTGTCACGAACATTTGCAATATGAACCAGAAGGTGGAATAGCTCTGTCTTTCACTCCCTCTCTCCCTCTGATAGGGGCATGGACCAGGGCACAGATCCCCCTGGCCTCCTGGGACTGGGCAGATAACCTTCACCGCCACCCTGCAGGAGCCTGCCAGTCCCTTCCTCCAGCCTCCTCCACACATCCACAGGTGCCTGGAGCCCCTGTCCACCTTTCCCTCATGCCCTCCTAGATGCCCATTCTCCTTGCCAGGAGCTGCAAGTCCCTCTCCACTTTAAAGACCCATGTGCATGTGGCCAAGCTGCTCTCTGCTGCTTCCGGGGTGGCTCGGACCTTGTCATCCCCCTCCAAGCCCTCTGGCTGCCATGATGGGTTCGGAAAGGGCCCAAGCCTAGCCGGGGGTGCTGTCCCTCGGGAGAGCTTCCTCCACGACTTGGGGAGGCCATTGGAGAGGACAGCTGGCGCATGGCAGGACTCTGCAGGCCACATGCAGCTTCTGTCCTCACGCCAACACATCCTGAGGCAGGCTCACAGCAAGCATGTCAACTGTGCTGCAGGACGCAGGGGCCCACTCCCCGCACGCACCATCCCAGGTGCTCCAGCTCCCCACGAGGTTGGAGGAACCCCCACACCCCCATTCACACAGCTCCTCTGATGCTGCACCCAGGAAATGGCCAGGTTGACATACAAACGCAAGCAAAGGCTCAGCATGCTTGTGATCTTGCCCTGGTCTCTATGGGGCTCAGGCTCTCTCTGAAAAATGAGAATGGATAATGGCAGAACTGACCCTCACGTCCTGAGACCTGTAAGAAGAACATTCTAGAAGAGCTTGTTCTGACACATGGCTCTGAGAGAGCCCTATGGCATAATCCGGGAGGTGGGCAGGACCCTCACGCCTGGCCCCTCCCCCTCAGCAGCAGCTCCTAGAAGGGGCTCTGAACCCTGTGCTGCCACAGCCATGATGCACGTGGCACAGGAGTGGGCCACCTCTGGGAGTCCCCCGGGTGCTGGGCCTGCACCTACCCCCCAGGTCCTCGATGATGTCCAGGGTGGAACTCCGGGAGAAGCGCTCCACGGCCCCCAGCTCCAGCTCAGCCAGGTCACCCGGCAGGGCCTCCAGCTCGTAGGCGCCCCGCTTCCGCCAGTACAGAAACATACTGGGGCCAATGGAGGCCTGCCGAGAGGCGGCAGGGACCACTGGGGCTGGCCTCGGGCCGGCCGGCCTGCACAGCCCTCCCCGGGGAGGGAAGCATTCTGGGAGCGGCTGGGGGCCTTGGAGCTGACCAATGGCCAGGGCCCTGGCCCCACACAAAGAGCCTTTCTTCCCCTCCTACAGACATTTTACAAATTTCGCCTTCCCGGCCCCCTCGAAGCCCCCGCTGAGGAGATGGGCCGGCCGTCTGGGCCCGGTCGAGGCCCGGAAAAGAGTGCGATTGTTTCGTGGGCGCTTTGCCGGGCTAAGTTTTCAGAGGAGAAAAATGTGCTGCCCCACAAACAATTCCAGCTCCCCGCCCCTGACCTCTGACCTGAGCCCCCAGCCCCAGGGGCCCCTGCAGAATCTCCTAATGAGTAGAAGCACTTTTAGGGGTACCCTGGGTGGCCCCCTTGTGGCAGCTTCCAGCTTGGCCTGGGTCTCCTCCCCTGACAGTTCTTCTGAGCCAAGGCCCTGGGAACTCCTTAGGGTCAGAGGGCAGGAGTGCTGGCCAGCCCGCCCTTCCCCAGTTGGCCTGTGAGGGGCGATCTGCCCTCTGGGGTCTCACCCAGGCCCCACCCCACCCTGTCCGGCTCTGTTCTCAAGCTCCCTTGCTCCTCAGACTGTGTGGCCACACCAGCCGTAACTGCTGCACACACCTGGGCTGAGCGCCCGCCTCCTGCCCTTGCTGAGTTCAAGCTCAGCGCCTGGGCGGGGAGCACAGGGGTGCCAAGCCAGAAGAAGGAGACGCCACTGGCAGGGTGAAGCATCAGTTGAGGCAGCTCCAGCCCCGAGCCTCATGCATAGCCCTGTCTGAGACCTTGGCTTTCCCCAGCGGGTGGCTGTGGTTCCCCCTGTGACGCACAGTTCCCAGCCAGCATGGAGGCCGAGCAGGGCGAGTCTCTGCCTGGAACACCAGCAACCCATATGTGTGCTTGGCTACACTTCCCATCTAGCCACAAGGCCCATGTAGTGAACCAGCGGATGACCAATCGATCGCTCTGTCTCCCTCCCGTCTCAGTAATTCTGCCTTTCAAATAAACAAATAAGCACATCATTAAAAAAAAAAAAAACAGTAACAGAAGTGAATTGGAGGTGTGACCAGCAAAATCTGGGCTGGAACCCCGGCTTGTTTGGCTTTACTGTCAGCTTGGAGGCCTGGACAACTGCCCGCAGGAGGCAGCCAGGAGGTCAGGGGACAGAGAAGGGTCTAACTGGGGAGCAGGGCACCTTGCCCTGGGCTTCCCCACTGCACTCTGCCCGCTGCACAGCCTCCTCCGTTTGAGCCTCCCCGGCCGGCCAGGCCCCAGGAGAGCTGGCCTGGCTGCAGGCAGAGGAAGGCCAGCCTGTGCCAGACCAGATGCCTGGCAACAGAGAGCCACATAGCCCCAGCTCAGGCAGGTGGCTGGAGGGCTGTGCTTTCCTGGGAAGGGAGGCCAGCGGGGTCAGCCCAGGGCTGCAGTGGGGGTGTCCACCAGGCAGCCTGCACGCCCCCAGCTGAGCCCTAAGGTGCCAAGGGGCACATGCTTGAATAATACAAACCACATGCCTGCTGCCCCCTCCCGGCCCAGTGCCAGGGGGACCAAGGCAGACCCTTGGGCCATGGTCATAAGCACCCACACGTCCTGGGCTCCAGTTCATGTGGCAGGCAGCCAGTGTGGAGGTATCAGACTGAGGTTTAGGGAATGATGGTCCCCCAGTCCCAGCAGCCATTGCTGGACTCAGGGCCCTTCCCAGCAGAGGTCAGGGCTGTAAATCAGGGTGCCACAGGGAACCGCCACCCTACTGCACCCCTCTTCATCTGGGCCCAGAGGGAACACACCTGTTTGAGAAATTACAGTTGTAGGAGCACTCTCCACTCTGAGCATCCACCTGAAAAGGTCCCAGGTCCACTTGGTGTCTACAGGCTGGGTCCCCTGAGCATATGCTGAGCACCTGCTCAGCATCTCCAGTCCCAGATGAGCCCTGACTCCTGCCTCCCCGGCTTCGTGGGCTGTGGGCCAGGCCTCCTCCAGCTCCCAGGGGATGCTCCCCTGCCGGCCTTTGCCTCAGCCTCCCCTGCAGGAGGGCAGGAGGCAACCCCAGTCAGGGGGGCAGTCGAAGGCAAGTGGACACTCCTGGACTGTTCCCTGCACGTGGACATGCCTGGACCAATCCCTTGGGAACCAGGCCAACTGGAGAGGCAGCTAAGGACATGGGGGTGGCACAAGCCTACTCCCTCCTGAGCCTGCTGGGTAGGGGGTTGGTGGGCTTGCCTTCTGCTGCATCCCCAGCTCCCGCAGGGGCCGTTTCATTTCCCAAGCTGAGCACCAGCCCCACGGCAGGGCCATCACCCCTCACACTGTGCACCCGAGCAGCAGCCAGCAGCGCACAGCTCCAATGCAGATGCTGAGGCTAAGTGTATGGAACCTGTCATGGCCACACAGAGATGGGAAGAGGGGGAACTGGGCTGACACCCTGAGCTGGGCCTCGCTGCCTGACACGCTCCCAGCCTGGCCCAGCAGCCACACCTGCAATCCAGAGACGCAGAGGCCTCTGAGCTGGAAGCCCAACCCCCAGCCCCACCCGGCCTACCTCCAGGGACCATCCTCCGCGCCGGCCCTGGGTAGGAAGACCAGCAAGAAGCTAAGAGCCCAGTGGCTCAGGCACTCCACTTAAGCTGCCCACTTGGCACTGGGTGCTGTGGCCCTGGGCAGGGGACTCTGAGGTTTCCCTCTTGTCCCCTGTCCCAGCTCTTTCTGTGCTCGGTGGGGGCCAGGCCAGGCAGCAGGACAGGAAGTTGGAGGCCTTGGATGTGGGGAGGGGTCCAGCCCTCTGCCAACCACAGCTGTTTCCTTGAGAGCAGAAGTACCTCGTGAGGGCCCCAGCCTTGCACGACCCTGCTGAGTAAGGGGCCAAAAGAGGAAGAACAGCAGGTTCAGGACAGGCCCGCCCCGGGGCAGCCGCCCCTTGCCTGCTCCCTGCAGAAAGTCAGGGCTCACACACCTGGAGCAGCTTCCTGCCTGAGCACACCGCTGGGTCGGACGAGGGCCCTCGGTCTCCTCCACATCCCTCTCCCTGCACTCACCCTCCACGGCTTCCCACCAGGCTGGGCCCCCAGGCTCTCCGAGGACAGTTCCCGCAGAGTTCTGAAGAGGTGGCCTGTTTGGAAGGCAGAGTGACAGGGGAAAGGAGGCGCTTCCCTCCAGCGATTTACTCTCAAATGCTCACGGGCCTGGGCTGGGCCCACCCGAGGCCTGCAAGCAGGAGTCTAGCCAGCTCTCCCACAACGGAGGCAGAGCCCGACCCTAAGCCATCATTGGCTGCCTCCGAGGTGCGCTGGCAGGACACTGGATGGGGAGCCGAGCGAGGCCTCTGATACAAGATGCAGGGCTCTCAAACAGCGGCTGCATTCACTGTGCTAAAGTGCACCCCATCTTCTCAAAACCTTGGTTTCCCCATCTGTAGAATGGGTTGAGAAGGGAGCCTTGCCCAGGGACCATGCAGAGGTGGCCAAGGGCAGCTGTTCACACTGTCACCCACCCTGTCCCGAGGGACTGAAGGCTGGGAGATGCCTGTATCCTACGCCCGAAAGCAAGGTAACCCCCTTTCCTCCCCTCCCAGTATCTGGGCCCCCAGGGCAGCCACAGCCTGCCAGCTGTGTGAGTGTTGAGAGTGGCGATGCCTGGTGTGAGCTGCTGGGGACACGGGCACCCAGGCTGGGCTGCAGGGCCCTTAGCATTGAAGTATAGTCAGAGCTGTGTTACATAACGGGCAAGATGGGGGAGGGGCCAGCCACCCCCACCCAACTCCCACTCAGACCTGTGGTGCCCTGTTCCCCTGGCGGGGGTGTGTGCACAAAGCCAAGGATCCTCCCCAAGCAGCGCCCACCAGTGACTGTTGAGCTGGCATGGCTGGGATGGAGGCCTGGAACTGGCACTGCGAGAGGGCAAAGAGCAGGGCACAAGCCCCTCCCCTCCAAATTAAGCAACTCTGCAGACCAGATGCATGGCCCCAAGCCCAACCCAGCCCCGGGGCCCATCCATTTGGAAGCTGCTGGAAAGCTAGACCACCACCAGCCTGGCATTGAACCAGCCAGCCCTCAGGTTTCAGCCAGCCCAGCCCCAGCTCTCCCCTCCATGTCTGTGGCAGCACCAGAAGGGAGCTAAGCCAGTGCCAGGGCCTCATGCCTTGGGTTCTCTACCTGGGGACTATCCAGAGATGCCCAGGACATGTCAGGAACCCAAGTAGATGTGTGAATGGGGCAGGAGGTGAGCCCCCATGCCAGACAGGGGGCTGAGAGGAGGGCCCCTGCTCCTGAACCACTTGGCTAGCCTCCCCATCTGCTGACCGGGAGTGGCTGCCAGGGTCCAGGCCAGGACTGGACAGGCCAAGTGAGGCTGAAGGCTGCTTCTCAACCCAAGCGGGCCTTGAGCTGTTCCTGGTCCAGCAGGGTGCACGGGTGGACTCATCATATCCATCCCCAGGGGCCAGCTTTGAGGTGGCACCAGCTGGCACTGTCCTGCCATATAAGGATTTACAACTCTTCTACTATCATCTGCATTTAGAGAAAGCTGAGAGCCAGAGAGGCTGGGACACGGGCCCTGGTTGGCGGGGGCCGGGGGCCACCTCCAGAGGCTCCCTCCATGACCCAGACGAGGGGCGTCCGCATGCCCTGGGGCCATCACAGCCCTGGCCAATGGCTCTAAGCCCACAGCCTCAGGAGACCTGGAGGCTGAGCCAGGCCTCCTGCCCCTTGAGCCCAGGGGACTAGGGGCTCACCTGAACCGACAACGGGAGCCCCCCTGGGGACAGCGTGGTGGGAAGGTGGGCACCCCTGGCCTGGCAGCACTGCCTTCTTCCCCACACCGGGCAGGCTGACTATGCCCCAGCTGTCCACCTCATTGCAGGCTCTGCCTTCAGTGACTCAGCTCCCTTGGCTAATGCCTTGTCCCGGCCAGACTTGGCCAGCACCCCCTGCCTCCCTGGTCCACACTCTGGTCAGCCTCTAGAACCAGCCAGGGCATGAGAGCTAAAATCCCAGTTCCTCATCCTGCCAACAAGTTGCTTAGCTTCCTTGGACCTCAGTTTGTTCATCTGAGCAATGGGGCTATTCTGAGTACCACTCCCAGGGTGATGCAGGAATTACATGCCTGAATCCAGAAGAGACCTTCATGTCCAGGTCTGTGCGGTGGGAGCTGCAAGGACGTTCAGCTTGGGCTGAACTAAGCTGGAAGGCGGCCTGGTGTTGGTTAAAAGCCCCGGACACTGTGGCTACTGGGGCAGGGAAGATGCTCCTTGCGACACTCCCAGCTCATCCCTGAGGGTTTGAATCGAGTCTGGCTTCCTCCTCACCCCCAGCTGGTTCCCTGTTGACGCACAACCTGAGAGGCTGCAGGTGACAGCTTAAGTATGTGGGTCCCCACACCCAGGGGAGACCCGGATGGAGTTCCAAGCTCCCAGCTTCAGCCTGGCCCAGCCTTGGCCGTTACTTGTGGAGTAAACAAGACGAAAGTCTCCTCTCTCTCTCTCTCTCTTTTTTTAAGATTTATTTATTTTATTACAAAGTCAGATATACAGAGAGAAGGAGAGACAGAGAGGAAGATCTTTCATCCGATGATTCACTCCCCAAGCAGCTGCAATGGCTGGAGCTTAGCCAATCTGAAGCCAGGAGCCAGGAGCACTTCCGGGTATCCCGCATGGGTGCAGGGTCCCCAAGCTTTGGGCCGTCCTCGACTGCCTTCCCAGGCCACAAGCAGGGAACTGGATGGGAAGTGGAGCTGCCGGGATTAGAACTGGCACCCATATGTGATCCTGGCGCGTTCAAGGCGAGGACATTAGCCGCTAGGCCACGCCTCCGGGCCCATCTCCTATCTCTTTCTCTCCTTTCAAATAAAATGAAAATGAAAACAGATTTCTTTAAAAAAAAAAAGATTTGGGCCCGGCGCGGTGGCGCAAGTGGTTAAAGGTCCTCGCCTAGCACGCCCGGGATCCCATATGGGCGCCGGTTCTAATCCCGGCAGCCCCGCTTCCCTTCCAGCTCCCTGCCTGTGGCCTGGGAAAGCAGTCGAGGACGGCCCAAGGCTTTGGGACCCTGCACCCGCGTGGGAGACCCTGAAGAGGCTCCTGGCTTCGGATCGGCATAGCATCGGCCCGTTGCGCTCACTTGGGGAGTGAATCATCGGACGGAAGATCTTCCTCTCTGTCTCTCCTCTCTGTATATCCGCCTTTCCAATGAAAAAATAATAAAAATAAATCTTTAAAAAAAAAAAAAAAGATTTATTTATCTTTATTGCAAAGTTAGATATACAGAGAGGAGGAAAGACAGAGAGGAAGATGTTCCATCCTATGATTCACTCCCCAAGTGACTGCAATGGCCAGACCTGTGCTGATCCAAACCCAGGATCCAGGAACCTTTTCCGGGTTTCCCACACGGGTGCAGGTCCCAAGGCTTTGGGCATCCTCTGCTTTCCGAGGCCACAAGTATGAAGCTGGATGGGAAGCAGGGTCGCCAGGATTAGAACCAGCACCCATGTGGGGTCCCGGCTTGTTCAAGATGAGGACTTTAGCCACTGGGCCACCGTGCTGGGCCCCACACAATAACAGTTGCCAGGGAGCCCACTGGTCCTGTCTGTCTAACCTATTAACCTACCTACCTAACCTGCCTAAACCTACCTGCCTCCCTCCCTCCCTTTCATCTTCCTTCCTAAACACTGGTCATACTGTGGGACCCTCACTTGCTGCATTAGACTGGCAGCCCCTTGAAGCCTTCCTTCCCCCCCTACGTCCTCTCAGCCTTGCCCAGAGCAGGTGTCAGAGGATTGCCTGTTGACTTGAACTTGAATCAGTTCACAATCAAGTATTTCCCAAATATCTCAGGCTGGGAGCAGCTGGGCTCTCATCCTTGGTGGGAAGGAGGACCCAGCTGGGGGCAGGCCTGGTTGGCAAAGTGGCTGCCAGTCTTGCTACCAGCCATGGCTACAACAGGCTCTCAGAACTGGCCAGACAGGCCAGGAGGTGGGGCCTTCCTGAGAGCCAAGTCTGGGCAGGGAACAAAGGCTTCTGGGTCAGGCTCGAAGCCATAGGACACCCGAATCCAGGATGCTGGGCTCTCCAGATCACCACAGGCTTGGCCGCCAGACCCGTCGGCTTGAAGCTCCTGTGGCTGGTCCCCAGGACACGCTGAGCAGAGGCCCGGGGGTCTTGGCCAGGGCCCAGGACTCAGGCGCTGCCTTCAGGAGCAGTTCATAGGCAGGGAAGTTAGAGGGCAGGCCTTTCCTGGAGTGGTTTGGGGACTGATCCCTGAGCATCCTGCACAGGCCCATGAGGTCCTCGCCTGGTTCTGCTCGGCACATCACCAGAAGGACGGTGCAGTGGATTAAGCCAACTTGTGGCACAGCATACCATGCCAGAACCCCAGTTTGAGACTCAGTGGAGGGACCTGGATGAAGCTCCTGGCTTTAACCTTACCCAGCCCTGGCCACTGTCACCACTTGTGGAGTGAAGCAACCGATGGAAGAGATCTCTGTTTTTCCTTCTCTATATACTTCTGTCTTTCAAATAAATACATCTTTAAAAATACATATATGAGGCCTGGCGTGGCGGCCTAGTGGCTAAGATCCTTGCCTTCAATGCACCAGGGTCCCATATTGGGTGCCAGCTCATATCCTAGCTGCTCCACTTTCCATCCAACTCCCTGCTTGCGGCCTGGGAGAGCAGCTGAGGATGACTCAAAGCCTTGGGACCCTGCACCCACATGGGAGACCCAGAAGAAGCACCTGGCTCCTGGCTTCGGATCAGCTCAGCTCCAGTCGTTGTGGCCACTTGGGGAGTGAATCAGCGGATGGAAGATCTTTCTCTCTCTCTCTCCCCTTCTCTGTATATCTGACTTTGCAATAAAAATAAATAAATCTTAAAAAAAAAAAATTAAATCGGGCCTGGAGGCGTGGCCTAGCAGTTGAAGTCCTCGCCCTGCACGCCCTGGATCCCATATGGGCGCCAGTTTTAATCCCAGGAGCTCCACTTCCCATCCAGCTCCCTGCCTGTGGCCTGGGAAAGCAGTTGACATTGGCCCAAAGCCTTGGGATCCTACACCCGTGTGGGAGACCTGGAAGAAGCTCCTGGCTCCTGGCTTCGGATCGGCATAGCATCAGCCATTGTGGTCACTTGGGGAGTGAATCATCGGACATAAGATCTTCCTCTCTGTCTCTCTTCCTCTGTTTATCTGCCTTTCCAATAAAAATAAATAAATCTTAAAAAAAAAAAAAGGTAAGCCAACAAGCCAACCACATCGAATTTAGAAGGGAAGAAAAAACCCACAAAACCCAATCCCCACAGGATGGGAGGCCTTCCCATTTGCTTGCACTGTCGTTGGTCTTTTTGTCAGAGATTAATTGGCTGTATCTGTGTGGGTTGTCTTTTGGTGTTTCTATTCTGTTGCACTGACCTTCCTCTCTATCTTTGTGCCAGTACCAGACTGCTTTGATAACCACTGCTCTATAGTAGGTCCAGAGGTCCGGAACTGTGATTCCCCCTGCTAACTTCTTGTTCTTTAGGATGGTTCTAGAATAAATAAATCTTTTTTTAAAAAAATTAAATCAAATTAACTTTAAGGAGATGACCCAGAACTTTGGCTTCAAATTTTTTTATGCATCCTGATTAAGAGTTGGGAAACCAAGCTTGCCTTTCCCATGGCCCATGGGGATGGGGAACAAAGTCCATGGTCCCACAAACCGGACTTTGAGTTTGGATCAACGTTACTCCAGGTCAGGAGTGGCTTCAACACGAGGCAAAACTCAGGAGAAGTCTTACATCCCAGGCCTCAGGCTCTGTCTGCAAGTAGTTTAAAATATGTAACACCCGACACAAAGTTGCAAACAAGGGGTACAGGGCAAGAAAAACGGGCCCACAGCAATTTGAGATACTAAAAGAATCAGACTCGCCAGGAAGCATGACCTGCTCACTGCGTAACTCTGGGTGGTTGACAGTAATATTTACCTTCACTTGTCTGCATTCATTTTTGGAGTTGAGGATGCATGCCCATGTGGACCTCCGATCAGGGTGGGAAGTCGAGGAACTGGGAAAGTGGATGAGACCACTGCTTCCAACTTCTCTTCGCGTATCTGAAGGCGAGAAGGGAAACGCAGCCTGCCCACATCAGTGCCTGGGGATGGGTGACGGCCACCGATGTCACCCAGGGTCCCCGAAGCGGAGCATGTCCCGAGGGTTCTGCTTCTCTGTGGTTTCGATAGCTCTGCGGTGCTGTTGCTCAGTCGCTCCAAGGCGGAGGCAGTCCTTCCCTGATCCATGGCTGCTGTAGTTCCTTAGATACTTGCTGTCAATGCTTGGCTGGGGGGTTGTCTTATTTGTTCTGTCTTCCATCCTGTGCCAATGTACTAGATGTTCTCTGCAGTCCTCAGGGAGCTGTCACGTCCTCCATGCGCCTCTGGGCACGCTGCCCACTGCACAGGCTCAGCGGCCAGGGAGCCCTAGTGCTGACACACGCACTCCACGGTCAGACCACAGATCCTCTGGTTTACCCCATGACTGGAATTTTGAGTCCAGTGGTTGAGTTGGAGAGGTCCCCAAAAAACCTCACCTGAGATAACCCAGACCTGACGGCCAGCCAGTGCAGGATCCGGCTCAATCACCCACATCAGCCTACACACACCAGTGGTTGCAGTCACCTAGTCAGTTCTGTTCCCAACCCCACCTCATACACAAACCAATGAAAGCTGTGGCCCAGCCTAACCCTACCCACCACATAGCCTTCATGCACACCAGTGGGACTGCAGCCCAGAGAGACCCCCCAGTAACTTCCTCCTAGACCTGGGTTCCTACACATGCCAATATATATAGCAGATTAGTCCAGGCTGTCTTACATCCCAGTTGGTTCTCATACACACCAATGGGTATTGCAGCCTAGATCAGCCTGACCAATCACACTGTCCAGTCCATACTTACGCTGATGGGTACTGTCCAGCTAGGCCTTTCCCTGGCCCTGGTTCTCATGCTCATTGATGGGAGCCACAGTCCATCAGAAGGGTTCCCACAGCTTTCTACTTAGCCCACTCTCAGCCTCAGATCTTGTACTTTCCAGGTGGTACTATGGTCTAGCCCAATAGGGCTTGCCCTTAGTCCTGGCACTGCCATCCTGGAAGATCATAGGAGGTGCAGTCTGACCTGTGGGGTACATGTATTGGCACTGGGCCTCCTCACTCGTCCACCTGAAGCCTGTGTGATGGAAAGCCTGGGGGACGTCACAGCCAGTCCATCTTGGCCAGCAGGGGACATCGACGGCCTTGTCAGAGGATGAGAAGCAGAACAGGTTGGACAACTCTCCTGGCCAAACTTTGGAGCATGTTCCTGGGTCTGTGGCTGCACTAAGGTAAACTTGGTCAGCCAACAGACCATGGAAAGATTTTCTCAACCCTGAAATAACAAAACTAACTTCTCAGCATGATCAAAATCACTCAAGTAACACCTTAAGAACACTTTTCCACACTGAGGTCTCTAAGGTGTCATTACAGACCAGACTGGACTGCATCCCCGGGGGCTGATGTAGCTTGACAGCAAGGAGTGGCCCTCCTCCTCACCCCGACTGCAGACACAGGAGGAGGGGAACGGAAACATTTGTCCCACCCCTCCTCCATACTTGAACCTCCTCACCCTAACTGGAGGTCCAAATGGGCGTGCATCCCCCTCAGTTGTACAAGCAATACTAAAATTTTTAAAAATCAACAAAAACACTTAAAAACTAAGATATTGATGCTGGTAATGCCAAGAGAGACTTGCCTGTGGCCACAGCTAACGAACAGGGGAGCCTGTCCTCTGGGCCGGTGGCTAACCCTCCACCCTCCCACTCTCCATCCCTCCCTATGGGACGGGGCCCACAGGTGTCGGTCCCTCTGGCACACCGCGGCTTCTCGCACTCAGCCCAGCCTGGTCTTGGGCTGCACTCAACACGGGAAGCTGTGATGCTCTCAGCCCCTGCCAGTTCGCTTCCTCTCCGCGCAGGTCCCCCAGGCACTATTTATTTTAATGTCAGGCTCCAGGCTGCAGCTTGCACGGCCTTTCCCGGTTGTTTTGTTTTTTCTCCCTCCGATTTCCACTCCCAAGGACCTCTTCACTGCTTGGCCCAGGCTTCTCACGCCTTCCCTCCTTTTCCAGGAAGCACTGACCAGGGACCTGTGCCATCCTAGCAGTGCCAGCTGCCTCCCCCTGCCACAAGGTGTCCGCCGTGGTGGTGAGGAAGGCTGGAGAGCTTGGGGGATTCCCCTGCCATTCAGAGCCATGACCTGGAGACTGAGTTCCTGGGCTCAGTGCGCTGGGGCACAGTGGCAATGGGGCTGGCTGCCAGGCAACCACGGCGTTCCCTGGGGCCAGCCCTGTCTGCCCTCTCAGCTCTATCCCTTCTTTGCTTACTCAGCTCTCGGCATACCCAGATTGGACCTGCCACGCCTGGCTGGTGATTACCCCTTCAGTTGCCTCCCCAGGCCAGCCTTTTCCTGGCAAAGCCTTGGAAACATGTGCCGGGGCAAGGACTTTCAGAGTCTGCCATGCAAGTCATGCGGCTCCCCCTTTGCTGCCCAGATGGCCCCTTTATTGATCTTAGGCACTGTCTGGGCCAGGCTTGTCAGCCAAGGCCCCCTCCCTCTGCCAGGCCCAGGCAAGATTGCAGATCTGGGGCCAGCCTGCTGAGCCAGTCACTGGCGCAGGCCCCAGGCCGGGGAGGGGTGCGAGCGCTGGGGTTTTGCTTTGTTTTTTCCCCTTTCACTTGAACTCCTCTATGATCAAAACTTCAGTTTTCTATTACCCAAAGTCCAGAGGAAGTATTGCATCCTCTCTTCACTTAGATTGTGCCTCAGAAAAAAAATCAGCTCCCACAGCTCTGAGTGCAAACGAACAGAGCAGGTGTTCCAGATAGCGCCCTGCTCTGGCCCAAGGCTCTGCGTTCTTCCTCTGGACGTTGTCCTCTTTTTAGATTTATTTTAAGGGCCCGGTGTTGAGGTTTAGCACATATAGCTGCCATTTATATAACGCCAGCAACCCCTATGGCTGCTGGTTAAAGTCCTGCTGGCTCCACTTCCGACTCGCCTCTCTGCTAACGTGCCTGTGAAAGCAGGGGAGGATGGCACGTCCACCTGGGAGACCCAGAAGCCTCAGCTCTTGATCAGGCCAACGCGGCTCGTTGTGGCCATCTGGGGAGTGAACTGGGGGCTGGAAGATCTCTCTCCATCTTTCTCTGTAAACTTTGTCTTTCAACTAAAACCTTTTTCTTTGTGGAAAAATCTGAGAGGCTGGCATTTTGGCTTAATTGCTTATCCTCCATCTCCCAGCGCCAGCATCCCTGTGGGCGTCAGTTTCCATCCAAGCTGCTCTATTTCCCATCCAGCTTCTCTCTTGTTGCCTAGGAAGCAGGAGGATGGCCCAAAGCCTTGGGACCCTGCACCAATCGGAGCCCCAGAAGCGGCTCCTGGCTCCTGGCTGGCTCAGCTCTGGCAGTTACAGCCATTTGGGGAGTGAGCCAGCAGAGGGAACGTTGTCTCCTCTGTAAACCTTTCTGATAAAAATAAATCTTCACAGGAGGGTCTGGGGAGGGGTGGGAGGGTGAACCCCAGTACCTATAAAACTGTGTCACATAATGCAATGTAATTAAAAATAAATAAATCAATCAATCACAAAAAAATGTTTTTTGGAAGACAGAGCAACCCACTCGGAAGAAGTGCTTCCGTCTGTTGCTCACTCCCACAACAGCTGCAGTCGACAGAGCCGGGACAGGAACTCCACCTTGGTCTCCCACAGGGGTGGCAGGGCTCCCAGTTCTGGGCATCCTCTGCTACCTTCCCAGGTGCCTGAGCAAAGAGGGAAGTGGAGGCAGTGTGCTTCAAGCACTGGGTTGCTGGGGATACAAGTGGTGGCTTAACCCACGGCACCACGGGACAGGCCCCTTAATGTTCTTTATCATTCGTGTTCCCCCGTCCTACCAAGATTTAATTTTATTGGAAAGGCAGAGAGATGTATAGAGAGGTGCAGAAAATCTTGAATCTGTTGGTCCACTCCCCAACAATGGCCACAATGGCCAGAGCGGAGCCGATCAGGATCCGGGAGCTTCCCGAGGCTGGACCACCCTCTCCTGCTTTCCAGGCTCTAGGCAGGGCGGTTGGGACACGAACCAGCAACCGTACGGGATGCTGGTGCTTGGCGGCAGATGAGCCTTAGGCATGGAGCCAGCCCCCTGTGTGTCTGGACGTCACTGTCCACAGCAGTGAGACTCCTGGACACAAAGGCCTAGCACGGCCAAGCTGCAGGATGAATTCATGTTCTCAAAGACTTCCTCCTGACAGATGCTCAGGCTCACGCAACGCCGGCCAGGATGCCAGGCACAGGCACACACTCACACGTTCAGTGCTCACTCTCAGGGTATAAGGAGAGTTTATGTAAAACCCCCAGGAGCAGGTTCTGGCTAGGGCGGACGGGGTCATGGCCTGAGGCATCAGTGTGTACCAGAAGCCCAATGCCTGGCTTCCCGTCAGGCCCCGCCAGGAGTCACGGACCATTTCCCATGAACCGAGCCTCTCTCACTGGGGTGCACAAGACTTTGTGGTCACCCAGGAACCCCAAGACAGGAAGCAGGCTGAGGCGTCCATCGTTCCAAGGTTAAAGCTTCCATGGGGCCGCGCTCACAGCAGAGCCTGCGGCTGCACTGGTTACACTGCCTGGCAATTTCTAAAACTTCATCATGTACAGAATACAGACAGGGTACAACTCCTTTCACCATCAGAGCCACAGCTGACCGGAACTGCCAGAAAGCCCAGGCTCATCTGAGTGTCGTCCAGACCGCGGCAGGTCCACCGGCCAGGTCTCCGGGGTCCCCAGTGCAGCTGCCTGACGATGGCTGGTCATGTCTTTCTCTTCTTCACTGGCGGGGACTAAGGAAGATGACATTTATGTCTAAAAGCAAACTTAGATTTAATAGAAATGCAAACCGCATGGCACCACCTTCATCTTCACAGTGACCTGCTCTCAGGGGCCTGTAGCAGGTGTTACTGGCACTGGGGAAGGGGCGACTTGAAACAGTCGGTCATGAGGCTCCCAGGCTTCCAACGGCCTTGGCGTCACAGAAGGAATGGCAGTGCCCAGACCGCTCCGCTCAGCTCTGCATCCCCAGGGCCACCACAGAGCTCTGGGAACAACCACCATCCACAGTATAAACGAGCATCAAAGTGCAAGGCCACGAGAAGCGGCAGTCCCAAAGTCAGTCAGGAACCGTCCTCAGTGACTGCCCACTGCCCCCAACACAGACGCGGATCAGCTGCTGACAAAAGCACTTCCAGCGACCGTGACCCTGGGAGAATGGGAAGAGCAGATGAAGCCTCCGGTGCCCCACGAGGCACAGGTTCAGCTGTGGAACCCACAGGGCTCTGCAGTGGGCCAGCTGGCCAGTCCTGCCTGGGTAGCCAGGCCTCTCCCACCTGTCTCCACTGAGGCCGAGACTCAGGGCACGTCCGGCTTTAAAAGGCAAGCTCCAGGAGAGGATTTGTTAACTGCCAGCTGTTTCCCCAGCACACAGCAACCCGGAGTGTCCAGGCAGCAGGAGGGTCCGCCCTGCCCGAGGCTCTGCAGTCCCGTCTCCCCTGCCGGCTCGCCTTCCTGGCCTTAGGCCCAGGTTCACATCCTGAGCCGGTCCGGGACTTTCTGAGGAATCGAGTGTGACCCACCCATCTTCACGGTGTACTTTCACCTGTGTTAGAAAACTCGCCAGAGAGCCATGAGCCACGTGGGAGACCACGCAGCTCTAAGAGGGAAACTAAGAGCTATTTACAACACGACATTCCCAGATGACACAGAAAACTCCACGTGCCTCGTGCCGCAGCAGTCCAGCTGAGACGGTGCCCCTCAGCCAGTCTCCGGGACAGGCTGGCTTTTCTGCCGGAGCCTGGGTCGCCGGAGCATGCTCAGTTCGGTAATGTCTTGTCCTTCTCTTATCCCCATTTTTTCTGACGCTCCAGGAAGCTTCATATTGTAGTCCGTTGTGACATAGGGAATCGTGCCCTCGAGCCCATGCTGCAACAGAAACACAACCGTGTACATGAGGAGGTGCGCCCTTCCCGCACGCCTTCTTTCTGTCCAAGTCCACAACCACCACCACGAGAGGACGCGGGTGCAAAACGCACTTCGTCCTGGCAGCAAAGGCAGAAGCATGGCCGCTGACCACTCGCAGCACCAGCAAGTCACCAGGATGGATGCCTGTGTCCCGGATGTGACTCCTTTGAAAGGAGGGGCACTGAGGTCCCCCCATGCCCCCGTACTGGCAGCCACACAGCAAACTTTGCCCTTGGCTCCCAAGGGCATCCTAGCACCAAGACAGTTTCAGCTGGGCTTGTCAACAAAGTCTATCTCCCAGAAAGCAGACCCGGTCCTGGGCCCCACCCCACTTACCTGGCTCTTGAAGACGCTATGTGGAACGGACACGGCTCCCACGAGCAGACAGTTGACCGTCCTCAGCTCCTCGGGGGGCATGGGCGTGAGGATGTGGTAGCGCTGCTTCTCCATGTCGATGCCCCTGCAGATGCCTTTGAGAGCAGGTTGCAGGTGAGTCCCCAGCCGCCACCCCACCCCACCTTGCAGTCAGGGCAACGGCCCTTCCTGGGCTGGCTGGGGGGAACAAAACTTCCCTAGGGTTCTGGATGACTGAGCAAGGCAGAGAACCCACCGCTGCCCTTCATCTGAGATGGGTGCTTCCTTCATTCTCGTTGGTTTTATTCTAGCACCTTCCACATGGCTAGGCCCACATCCCTGACCTCAGCCAGCTGCAGCAGGCAAGGAGCCAGGGCTGCTGCAGAAGAAAGGGCCTGGCCCGCCGGGGGACTAACCCTCCGGCTGGACCCCAGAGCTGGGTGACAGGAGGGCCAGGCCCCGCGCAGCCACATCTGTGTGTAGCCACTCCCAATTGCAGGGTTTAATGTTGAGTTCCTGACTCCTGGCGCTGCCCTGGCCCAACCCCAGCTGTGGTGGGCATCTGGAAGGAAGTGAACCAGGGGATGGGAGATCTTGGCTTTCTCTGACTCTCAAATAAATAAGATTAAAATACACAGACAGCAGGAGTGTCCGGCTAAGAACTTTCTGGCAGCCTAGTGCAGAAATGCGTGCACTGACCACATGGCATGGAGCAGAGCAATCTACCACATTTTGCAAACAGACCCACAAGTGGGCTGGAAGTGGCAGAGGAGAGATGCCAAGCTTCAGTCAGGAGGAGACCTTGGGAGCGGGCCTGCAAGGCCTGAGCAGACAGGGCAGGGCAGGAGAACGGTGGCAGCGTCCTCCAAGGCCTGCTGGACTCCCGTCTCAGATGCCACAGAGACCCTGGGAGGAGCAGGCTAATGTGGACCTGGTGCATGGATGCGGCTGTGCTCGGGAAGGTGACAGCTCATGCCTACAAATGCATGGAAACTTGCATTACTCATGAGAAAGAAAGCACGCTCCACTTACTGGTTCACTCTCCAGATGTCCACATTGGACTAGAAGCTGCTGTCTCCCACAGGGCTGGCAGGAACCCAACTGCGTGAGCCATCCCTGTGACCACCCAGGGACCGCACTGGCAGCAAACACGACTCAGGAGCTCTCTGGGGACTTGGGCATCATGACCCTAGCTAGACCCTTGAGATGGATTCAAAGCATAGCACTGGGCAATGTGGCCTGAGCAGCTGCTTCCTGCAAAGCCCCAGACTCTAGCCCCAGTCCACAGGCCCCAGCTTCAAGCCCCTAGGCCCAGGCCCAGCCCCAAGCCTTAGCCCTCAGCCCCAGTCCATAGGCCTCAGCCCCAAGCCCTCAGCCCTCAGCCCCTAGGCCCAGCCCTCAGCCCCTAGGTCCAGCCCCAGCCCCAAGCCTCAGCCCCTAGTCCCAAGCCCTCAGGCCCCAGCCCCCTGCTCCAGCCCTCAGCCCCTAGCCCCAAGCCCCCTGCCCCAGGGCTACCTAGTCCCCAGTCTCAGCCCCTAGCTCCAAGCCCTCAGCCCCCTGCCCCTACGCCCAGCCCCAGCCTCCAGCACCAAGCTTCAACTGCCCTGCCCCAGGTCCTAGCCCTCAGCTCCCAGCCCCAAGACCCCAGTCTCAGCCACCAGCTCTAAGCCCTCAGCCCCAGCCCCCAGCCTCAAGTCCCCTGCCTCAGGCCCACCCCCAGCCACCAGGTCCCAGGCCCAGCAGAGGCACTCTGATGCGAGGTTCAGACCACTCATGCGCTCTCCAGGGACCCAAGGCTGTCACTTTTGGGATGCGGTGCATGCACAACTCACCGAAGCCCAAGCAGTCACAGATGGGAGTCTGTGCCAACAGGACGGGCCCTTCTGAGTACCCAGTGACGTCATCAAGAATCCTGCAGAGGCCAACCCAGCTGGCGTTCAGGGCGTACATGATGTGGGTGGGGGCGACATCGGAGTGGGTGACCCGGAGGGCCACTGCATTGAAGGGGACCTGGAAGACAGATGTGCGCCCTCCGCTCATTCCTTTCTCCTTGGAAAGGCAGCTGCTTGTGGTCCCAGCAGACTGGTCAGCTATCAAGCTGGGGCTGCCTGCCCATCCCCAAAGGACCTGCAAGGAACAGACCCTAACCAGAGCCAGGCCAGGCCGTGCTGTGTCCACGTGGAAGACCAGAACCACCACCCAGACCTGCATACTCCTGGGAGTGCTCATGCCTGCAGAGACGTGCACGGAGCTGGTACGCAATGGGTGAGAGGAGAGACCACATCCACGGGACAAAACGCCTGAACTGGCTTCCCATGGGACACGGGGAACTAAGAAAAACTGACCCCTACCCTGGAGCACAACAAAAATGACAGAAACATAACTTCCTGAGATTTGTTTTCAAAAATAAATGCCGAGGTCAGCACCAGGGCATGGTGGGTCAATCTCCAGCCTGTGGTGCCAGCATCCACATGGTTGTTAGTTCAAATCCCTGCTGCTGGAAAGAACAACGGAAAATGCCCCATGTGCTGGGCCCTGCACCCACATGGGAGGGCCAGGAGGCTCTAGGCTCCTAGCTTTGAAGCAGCCCAGCTCCCACCATTGCAGTCATTTGGGGAGTGGGCCAGCAGATTTCCATCTCTCTGTCTTTCAAATAAAAAGAAAGAAATCTTTATAAAAGGTCTGCCGGTGACCACAGCTCGGGGTCTCCACCTGACCCTGGCCAGTCCCCACACTGACAAGGGCTTGCTGCCGTCTCTTCCAGGGAGGGATGCCACAAAGCCACTGAGCCACCAGTCCTGCAGACAGCTCTCAAGAGCCATGGGGCTAGGGCCTGGCAGCATGGCCTAGCAGCTAAAGTCCTCGCCTTGAACGTGCCAGGATCCCATATGGGCACCGGTTCTAATCCCAGCAGCTCCATTTCCCATCCAGCCTGTGGCCTGGGAAAGCAGTCAAGGACGGCCCAAGGCTTTGGGACCCTGCACCCATGTGGGAGACCTGGAAGAAGTTCCTGGATCCTGGCTTCAGACCGGCATAGCATCGGCCGTTGTGCTCACTTGGGGAGTGAATCATCAGACGGAAGATCTTCCTCTCTGTCTCTCCTCCTCTCTGTATATCTGACTTTCCAATAAATAAATAAATCTTAAAAAAAAAAAAGAGCCATGGGGCTGGACGGGCTGCAAAGTGGACCCTGGGGCCACCTCCCAGCCCACGCCTTCACCGTGCCACTTGGGCAGGCTGACTCTGAGCCCTTGGCCTTGGCGTCACCATCAGAGGTGGCACTGCAGGATCCCAAGAAGGTGAACACGGAGGAAAGGCTGCTGTTGGAGACTTGTGTCTCCGGGCAACCCCACCTGCCACCTTGTGGGCTTCCTCCAGAGGCAGCGGGGGGGAGGCAATCCAGGCACCGAGGGGCAGAGTGTAGTAACAGGAGTGCTTGGGGGGCCAGGGCCACGGTGAGTGCACCCTGAATCCACAGCCACTGTGCCAGGCCTGCCGCAATCCTGCTTTTAGGTGGGAGTTGGGCAGGATGCACATGCCCGCACCAAGCACAAGGAGCCCAGCCCTGGCGCTGTGTGTGAAGGCCTACTCTCCAGCGCCGGACCCCCTGCACCTCAGTCTCATCTGAGAAATGGGGTGGAGAGAGCCCACCGTGTGGCCACGTTCCGAGAACTACACCAGGCAGGTCACAAGCATGCAGCCAAGACCGCAGACAGCTCTCCCACAAGCCCCAGTTACCTCATACGGAATCAGACTGTGCAAAGGCAGCACTTCCGGCGTGGGGGGCAGCAGCTGGCCCAGGTATCCCAGCACCGCCAGGTCACGGAGAATCCGGTTATGTGATTCTCTGCAAGGCAAGTCAGCCAGGTCAGTCCCACGGCCGTGTCCCCACAGCGACATCCTCCCTCTCCTCCCTCAGGCAAAGCCCTTCATGGAAAGGATCCCCTCCCCTGGGGCCGGTGGAGGTGCCAGGTAACCACTCCCTGGCAGCGGGGCCAGGTAACCACTCCCCTGGCAGCGGGGCCAGGTAACCACTCCCTGGCAGCGGGGCCAGGTAACCACTCCCTGGCAGTGGGGAGTGGCACTCTCGCTCACTTCCTGAGAACACCGGATGGAGGTAGGAACATGTCTCTAACCATCCCCCCCCTGGCCCAAGCATATCTGAAATTTCCTCACCTTTTCAATAAGCTTTATTAAATCAAAAACAGGGCCCGGCAGCGTGGCCTAGCAGATAAACCCTTGCCTTGCATGTGCCACAAACCAAGTGGGCGCTGGTTTGTGTCCTGGGTGCCCTATTTCCCTTCCAGCCCCCTGCCTGTGGCCTGGGAGAGCAGTCGAGGACGGCCCAAAGCCTTGGGACCCTGCACCCGCGTGGGAGACCTGGAAGAGCTCCTGGCTCTGGATCAGTTCAGCTCTGACCTTACGGCCACGTGGGGAGGAACGAGTGCGTGGAAGCTTTCTCTGTCTCTTTCTCTCTGTAAATCTACCTTTCTAATAAAAATAAGCAAACCTTAAAAAAAAAAAAGCATAGCATAAAGACCCTCCTTTAAGTCAGCCAGACTGAGGGCTGTCTCTGGAAGTTTCCTGGGAGAACAAAAGCAGACTCTCCTTCAAACAGAAGACATGCTGCAGAGGGAGAGGGCGCAGGTGTCCTCCGGGGAGTGACGGCGCCCTCACCTGTTCCTGTCCGTCTTTCGGAAGCAGAACTCCGACTGCACGTTTAGCAGCTTATGTCCCATCAAGATGAGCGGGTACTCCTTGTCCTCGTCGGACAGCTCCAAGCTCTCTGCGAATTCCGGGAGTTCGAAGCTCTGGTTTCGCACCTTGGACTTGCTTTTGGTGTAGAGACCGTCCACGCTTTCCACGTACTCCGGGGTGAGAGCAGGCATGCACTTGCTCTGGGAAGAACTGAACTGCACCACGTGGCTGGGGGCCAGCAAGCGGATCAAGTCGATGAGCAGCAGGAGCCCGCTGTCTGCAGGCGAGGGGTGGAGTCAGCCCGGGAGGAGACCCGGGCATGCTCTGCCCAGGACGGCCCCGGTGGCAGGACGCGTGCTTGGGGACCACAGCTCACCCCCCAACCCCTGCCCAGAGCTCACCTGTCACCCAGCCCATGGTGTTGACGATCAGAGGGGCCTCCCTCTTGTAGGAACTGAACACGTATTTTACTATTTCAATGTAACTCTCGCAGCTGTCCTTACAGGTAGGCATCCCGTAATACACCATCTTCTGCGGCCTCCTCTGATGGGTGAAGGGCGGCCCTGGGGACAGGAAGGCGGCAGCTCAGGCCACGGCCGAGAGGACAGACTCACCACCCGACAGCACGGCAGCGACCCCACCTTCAGCTTCCTGCAGACTTCTCACACTCCCCCCACACAGCTCCATTCTGACCAGACCTGGGAATGACGACCTGTTACCGGCCGGCTTTGCCCCAAACCCTTCAGATCCACCAGCGAGTGCAGAGCAAGCAAGTGGGCACGCCACAGCCAGGGCTCCCTCGTGGGAAGACTGCACCCACTGCCCTGGGCACCCCCTTCACCTCTAAGCTCAGCCACTCCCTCTGTGCCACCGCTGCCCTCCACTGTACAGATGACACGCAGCCCGAGATGCACTGGCAGCGGGCAGGCAGCCAGTGGACACCTCGTTGGACATGAGCCTGGGGCAAGAACCAGAACCCAACAGCAGCCGCAAAACTCGTCAGGCAACCCAAGCCACTTCCTATCTATCCTCGTTTGTGGCAAGGAGCAAAGCAGTGTGGCAAGGCCAAGGCCGGCCAGGCAAGGGGCCAGGTCAGCAAGAAGGCAGCTGAACTGCAGCTCGTGCAAGGCCCCCTGGGACAGAACTCCAGCTTGTGGTTGGCTACAGTGACCAGAGCTGGGCAGCGTGTTTCCCACAGGTCGGGCAGGGAAGGCCAAGGACAAAGGCAGCCTGTGGCACGGCAAGTGGCCTGGGTCCATGGGGGATGACGCACACAGAGGGACCAAGGCTGCGCAGACCAGCAGGGCAGGAAGCCTGCTGGGGGCTCTGGGGAACCTCCGGCAGCGCCAGCCGCAGGGAGGCAGGGCAGGCACCAGCCGCCTGTCACCCCGCCTTATCCATCAACAGGCAGACACACAGCTGCAGGGAGGCAGGGCAGGCACCAGCCGCCCGTCACCCCGCCTTATCCATCAACAGGCAGACACACAGCTGCAGGGGGAGGGACAACACAACGGCCAAGTTAGCTAATCCCCCACCTGCATCCCACATGAACGCTGGATGTCCCGGCTGCTCCACGTCCCACCCAGCTCCCTGCCTGTGGCTGGGAAAGCAGCAGAGGACGGCCCAAGGATTTGGGAATCTGCACTGCGTGGGAAGCCCAGACGAAGCTCCTGGATTTGGATCAGCTCAGCTTCAATCATTAAGGCCATTTGGAGAATGAACCAACTGACAGAGACCTTTCTCTCTGTATCTCCTTGTCTCTGTAAATCTGCCTTTCCAATCAAAATAAACCTTAAAAAATAGTAAAAGCCTTTGGCCCAGTGAGGTAGACTAGTGGCTAAAGCCTTCACCTTGCATGCCTGGGATCCCATATGGGCACTGGTTCATATCCCAGCTGCTTCGCCTCCCATTCCCAGCTCCCTGCTTGTGGCCTGGGAAAGCAGTCGAGGACGGCCTAAAGCCTTGGGACCCTGCACCCGCGTGGGAGACCTGGAAGCAGCTCCTGGCTCCTGGCTCCGGACTGGCTCAGCTCTGTCCGTTGCAGCTACCTGGGGAGTGAACCAGCATATGGAAGATCTTTCTGTCTCTCCTAAATTTACACTGTAAATGTGACTTCCTTATAAAAATTTTTTAAAAATAAGAAAAGCTTTAAATAATTTTGAAATCAAGCTAAAAAGGACATAGGGAAGCTTAAAGCGCCATGGTGACAAGTCTGCAACAGTACGAACATCCAAAACAAAAGATGCACGAGTGTGAGGGCACAAGACTTGGTCACTCAGCTCTACGTGCGGGCGTGTCTCCCTGTGCCTTGGGACGAGCTGGTGCCTGCCCACAAGGCTGCCTGGCCGACTCCGCGGACTTGGTGGGAAGACCATGGCTCCCTGGCAGTGGCCCTGGGTAGAGTCAACATGCAGCTGCACATCAAGTCCAGGCTGGTCTCTGAAGCCCAGCACCCGCTGGGCTCTGAGGGGAGGGCTGCCGCACTGGCCTGCTGGGCTCCACCACCAGCACCTGCAGATGGCGCCGTTCTGGGAAATTTCTGTTTTTCTTTCTTGTCTCGCAGCCTTTCAAACAAGTAAATAACTAAAAATTTTAAAAATCCAATTTATTTGCAAGGCAGAAGGGCAGACAGAGATCTTACAGTTGTTCACGCAGCAGCCTCAGTCAAGCCAGGACAAACCCAGGTGTCTGGGATTCTACCTGGGGCCCCCACGTTGAGGTCGAGTACTTAAGCTGTCACCTGCTGCCCCCCGGGACGTGCCTGGTGGGCAGCTGGATCAGAAGCAGAGTAGCCAGGGCTGGCACGCTGCTATAGTGCCCTGCTTGGGACACGGGCCTTCCATTGAGTGCAGGCTCGAATCCCAGCGGCACAATTTCCAACCCAATCCCCCACTAATGCACTTGCGAAGCAGTGAAGGATGGCCAAGAACTTAGATACAGGGCAAAGTCCCAACAGATGCCAAGTTAACCCAGCAACCAGGACTGAGCAAGTGGGGTCAACGCCCTGAGGCACAGCGTCACTTCTGCGGGTCCTGGGCCTTCATCAAGATTACTCTACCATGTCCTCTCCAAACACGGGGAGGCCAAGAGTGGACATGTACCCAGAGGGGCAGACGCCCGACGTGACGGCCAGCGCTGCTCCTGCCAAGTCCCAGACCCCCATGTGGGAGACTCGGGGGTTCCGGTCTGCCGATCTGAGTCCTGGCCCGGCCCTGGCCACTGCAGCCACTTGGGCAGTGATGCAGAACACGGGATCTCACTTCTGTCTCCCAAAGGAAAAAAAAGAATCAATGGAAATAGCATCAAGGTGAGGAGTAGGCACTGGGCTGAGCAGCTGTCAATCATCGGCTCCAATTCCACTGCGGCCAATGCAGACCTGGAGAGGCAGGGGCGGGCTTTCCACACTAAATTCTTAGCTCGCAGTTCTGCCCAAGCCTGCAGACACTTGGGGGAGTAAGCCAATAGCCGGACACTCTGTCTGCTTCTCACACAAAACAGACCAGGTCGTAAAGGATAAGAAAGGCTCTAGGAACTGTTCCTGATGGAAACAAAGTAAAGCTATCCAAGCCAATGCGGAGCCCACAGAGGCACACTTACACTATCACCTAAATAACTGAACTCTTAGGAAAATATCAAACTGAAGAATTAAAAGCCTGCTATATGTAAAATAACCAAACCCTTGTAAAGGAAGTTGAAGATTACATAAAAACTACAAGAGGGCCCAGCACAGTAGCCTAGCAGCTAAAGTCCTTGCCATAAAGCAACAGGATCCCATATGGGCACCGGTTCTAATCCTAGAGGCCCCGCTTCCCTTCCAGCTCCCTGCTTGTGGCCTGGAAAGCAGTCAAGGACGGCCCAAAGCCTTGGGACCCTGCACCCCTGTGGGAGACCCGGAAGAGCTCCTGACTTGGGATTGGCTCAGCTTGAAAAGGAAAATTTTAGGATAGAGGAATTTAATGTGCTTTTTCGCCTTCTGTACTTTGCTCACTGAAAAAGACAATGGATAGCTGAACCAACATCCCTAGCTGAACAAACATGTCGTGACTTAGACAGAGCCTGGGAACTGGAGAGAGATAGGGGCACCTGCAGCTGCATCGGATTAGGTCATAAAGTCTTGGGACAGGCGTCTCAGGAAGAAGTGCGATGAGGAATTGAGGGCGCAGTGGAAAAGACCCCAACTGCATGGCAAGGCAAAGGTCTTTTCTGGCCCCTATCCTGAGTATGGTTTTTAGCCTTTAAAAGGAAAGCTGAACAAAGGCTCGGGGTTGGTGTGCCTAGCCTCCTGTGTGGGGACAGGCCCCAGGACCAGCGCTGATCGAAGAAAGCCTCTTGCTTTTGCATCAAGTCTCGTCTTCGTTGGTCATTGGGGGGACTCACTGTCTCGGGGAAGGACGGCAAGGTGGCCCCACTTGGGGGTGCTTACAAGCTTCGGCCATTGCGCTCACTTGCGGAGTGAATCATCGCATGGAAGATCTTCCCCTCTCTCTCCTCCTCTCTATATATCTGCCTTTCCAATAAAAATAGATAAATCTTGAACAAATAAACAAAACAAACAAAAAAACCAAGAGTGCCCCGCGGAGACGGACAGGAAAACGTAGGGTTGTCACAGGTTCCAGTACTGCTTGCGGCAACTTCCAAACGCTCAGAGCCTCTTCTCCCAAGAGCCCACGGCTGCAGCCAGCTGCAGGATGAAGGCCAAGGGCTCCTTCTGCTCAGCGCAGCCCTCGGCGTGCCCGCCAAAAATGAAGGCACTCTAAGTTTAGAAAATTCCTCTAGCTGCTAATCTTACTGTTTGAAACAGTATTTGAAAGTCAGAGTTACAGAGAGACTGACACCTCCAAGGCTGCACAGGTGAGACTGGGCCACGCTGCGGCCGGAAGCATGCTGTGGGCTCGCCCCGCAGTGCAGCCGGGGCCCTTGGGCCATCCAACACTGCCCTTTGTCAAGCCAGCAGCAGAGATGGACCGGAAACAGCTGGGACGCAAGGCAGCACTGCACGTGATGCCGGTGGTCTCACCGCCCGCACTGTAGATAGCACTGGCTCCTAATATTACTTTGTTTTATGTGTAAAATTTGTTTATTTTTATGGGAAGGTCAGATGTACAGAGAGGAGGAGAGACAGAGAGAAAATCTTCCATCCACTGGTTCACTGCCCAAGTGCCTACAACAGCCAGGCTGAGCTGAGCGGATCCGAAGTCAGGAGCTCCTGCCCACATGGGATCCTGGGCGGCAAGCAGAGGACTTAGGCCACTAGGCTACCACGCTGGGCTCCTCATATTACCTTTTTTCTTTTTTATTGTAAAGCAAGCAAATCATATTTCTTTTTTTTTTTAAGATTTATTTATTTTTATTGGAAAGTCAAGAAAGATATTGCGTCCACTGATTTACTCCCCAATGGCCGCAACAGCCAAAGCTCAGCTGATCTGAAGGCAGGAGCCCGGATCGTCTTCCAGGTCTCCTGTGAAGGTGCAGGGTTCTAAGGCTTTGGACCACCCCTCACTGCTTTCCCAGGCCACAGGCAGGGAGCTGGGTGGGAAAGGGCTGACGGGATTAGAACCTGCACCCATATGGGATCCAGCATGTGAAGATTTTGGCCACTAGGCTACTGCACCGGGCTCATATTACCTTTTCAAAAACTGAGTTCCTTTCATCTGATTTCAAAAACAGAAACAGACAGGAGCTGTGATATAGTATGCTGAGCACCCATCTGCAGTACCAACTACCAACGTTACACATGGATGCCACTTTGTATTAGGTGCTCCACTTCCCATCCGGCTCCCTGCCTGTGGCCTGGGAAAGCAGTCGAGGACAGCCCAAGCCTGGCGGTCCTGCACCCGCGTGGGAGACCCAGAAGAAGCTCTCGGCTTCTGGTCGGCTCAGCTGTGGTCAGTACTGGCATCTGGGGAGTGAGCTAGCAGACGGAAGGTCTTCCTAAGTCTTTCCCTTAAAAAAAAAAAGATTTATTTATTTTTATTGGAAAGTCAGATACACAGAGAGGAGAGACAGAGAGGAAGATCTTCCATCCGATGATTCACTCCCCAAGTGAGCGCAACGGCCGATGGTATGCCGGTCCGAAGCCAGGAGCCAGGAACTTCTTCTGGGTCTCCCACGCGGGTGCAGGGTCCCAAGGCTTTGGGCCGTCCTCCACTGCTTTCCCAGGCCACAGGCAGGGAGCTGGATGGGAAGTGGAGCTGCTGGGATTAGAACCAGTGCTCATATGGGATCCTGACGTGTTTAATAAGGACTTTAGCTGCTAGGCCATGCTGCCAGGCCCTAAAAAAATCAATAAATCTTGAAAAGAAGAAATGAACGCGTGCTTTGGCTGTCAGCACTGCTTCACCCATCAGTTCTCGAATAGTTATGCCTGTGCTGTACAGACCGAGGGGAAATACGCTCGTAACGTACAAAGATGCAATGAGTCGCACTTGTATGTCCTAAAATGGAAAATAAGCTGAGTTCACTGTGTCGGACCAGAGATGTGGAGAGTCCGGGCCTTCTCGTGTCCCGTGGACGTGGGAGGTGTGACCACTGCGGACCTGCGTGAGCCCAGGACACTCAACAAGCACGCATACTTACCTAGGACGGGTTCTGTGATATTAAGTAACGAAACGCAACCAGGAGGGGTGAACTCTGTCTGTCCCAGGTCACACTCCAGGTAGTCAACACAGGAAATACTGAAAACAGCAAAACAGAAACAGAAGCCTTTACATGCCTATACCACTGCAACGACAAAGCAGATAGTAAGAATTTTTTTTTTTAAGATTTATTTATTTTTATTGGAAAGGCAGATATACAGAGAGGAAGATTTTCTGTCCGATGATTTGCTCAAGTGACTGCTGTGCCGATCCGAAGCCAGGAGCCAGGAGCTCCTCTGGGTCTCCCATGCGGGTGCAGGGTCCCAAGGCTTTAGGCCATCCTTAGCTGCTTTCCCAGGCCACAGGCAGGAGCTGGATGGGAAGTGGAACTGCCGGTACTAGAACCGGTGCACATATAGGATTCTGGTGTGTTCAAGGCGAGGATTTTAGCCACTAGGCCACGGCACCGGGCCCGACAGTAAGGACTTTGTGCTGCACAGACACGGTCTAAGTATGCAGCTTTTCTGTTTCGTTTTGTTTTTGTTCTAAGATTTATTTTTCCCCAGCCATAGGTTGCTTTGTACCTAAGCAAGTGCCACACTGCTGGGAGAAAGCAGCCAGGGCTGGTGGGCATCCCGGGTGTGGCGCATGCCAACTCTGTGGGAATTATAGCAATGTGCCGGGATAGCTGCTTATTCAGTCTGTGGGGAAGGCAGGGATGCCAGCCTGGGCTACGCCACCCTGGTCCCTGGCAGGGGAACTGCAGATGGCCCAGGGAAGGGGGTCTGGGGACATGCTGGACGGGGAAGGAATGCCTTCTGGCATCTTCCATGGACCGGGCCGCTGCACATGCAGTGAGGGACCTGAGACGCAGTGGTTTAGAAGGGAGAACCAGAGGGTATGTCTGGTCAGGACAACGCATGCGCCCACGTGGGAGATCGCACCAGATGAGGTTTTTGGGGGGACTGTCCTGCTGGATAGAAGGACTCGGACCCCGGTCACCGGGGTCCGAGCGTGGAGTATACACATTGGGACTGGGCGTCCTGAATTGCTGATGCCCGGGCCGTGAACAAGTCCAGATGCACACGGGAGACATGACAGCCAGCTCATCCAGACCAGCAGGGGACATGGACACCTCGGGGGCGGGAAGAACGGGTTGGACAATTGGCCTAGGCAAGCTAGCAGCACGTTCCTGGGTCTGTGCAGGCACTGAGGTGGACTCTACCAGCCACCAGACTTCGGAAAGAGAGCGATGAAGCCAACAGCTTCTCAGAACTATCAGAACCACTCAGCTAACGCCCTCAGAACATCGAGGAGCGTGCCCCTCCCAGGGTGGCTGCCAATGGGGGTACAGCGAGCAGTCCCCTCCCCCACTGCAGACAGAGAAAAAAAAGAAACATCGGTCCCATCCACTTTGCGCCACAATCAGCCCCCTCTATCCTAATGAAGAAGTCCACATGGGGATACATCTTTCTCAATTATGTAAACAATATATAAAATAAAATACGTATTTATTTATTTTTCTTTAAAAGGCAAATTTACAGAGATAAGAGAGAACTCTTCCATCTGCTGGTCACTCCCCAAGTGGCAGGAGTGGCCACAGCTGAGCTGATCCAAAGGCAAGAGCCAGGAGCATCGTCTGGGTCTCCCACACGAGTGCAGGGACCCATGGATTGGAGTCGTCCTCCACTGTTTCCCAGGCGACTAGCAAGGAGTTAGATGGGAAGTGATGCAGCTGAGACCCGCACTGACGCCCATACGGGATCCCAACACTTGCAGGCTGAGGATTAGCGTGCTATGCTACTGCGCTTGTCCCCGCCTCTCCTTCCCCAGGCATACTGTTAGTAGCTCCCAAGGTAACAGTGTAAGAAAGAGAAACGGAAAATGTGTGGCAGTGGTTGTAACGTTCATTCATAACATGGACACAACCTGGGTATTACCAAGATGTCCATTTTGGGATCCATCGTAATGGTTCAGTGGCTGATCCTCCCCTTGTAAGCACCGGGATCCATAATGGGCGCTGGTTCTAATCCCAGCAGCTCCACTTCCCTTCCAGCTCCTGCCTGTGGCCTGGGAAAGCAGTCGAGGACAGCCCAAAGCCTTGGGACCCTGCACCCATGTGGGAGACCCGAAAGATGCTCCTGGCTTCGGATCAGCTCCGCTCTAATCATTGCAGGTACTTGGGAAGTTAGTCAGCAGATGGAAGATTTTGCTGTCTCTCTTTCTCTCCATAAATCTGATCTGCCTTTTACAAGAAAAATAAATAAACAAAAATGTCAATTTTATTGAAAACCATTTGTTTAAGATTTATTTATTAAAGGGCCAAGTGTGGTAGCCTAGTGGCTAAAGTCGTTGTCTTGCACACACACCAGCATCTAATATGGGCTTGGCTTCCCATCCAGCTCCCTGCTTGTGGCCTGGGAAAGCAGTCAAAGACAGCTCAAACCTTTGGACCCTGCACCTGCGTGGGAGAACCGGAAGAAGCTCCTGGCTCCTGGCTTCGGATCAGCTCAGCTCCGGCCATTACCATCGCTTAAGTGATTCAGCACATGGAAGATCTTTTTCTCGGTCTCTCCTCCTCTCTGTATATCTGACTTTCAAATGAAAATGATTAAATCTTTTTAAAAACACATATAAGGGCCCAGCGCGATGGCGCAGTGGTTAAGGTCCTCACCTTGCACGCCCGGGATCCCATATAGGCGCCAGTTCTAGTCCCAGTGGCCCCTCTTCCCATCCAGCTCCCTGCCTGTGGCCCGGGAAAGCAGTCGAGGACGGCCCAAAGCTTTGGGACCCTGCACCCGCGCGGGAGACCCGGAAGAGGTCCCTGGCTTTGGACCGGCATAGCATCGGCCGTTGTGGTCACTTGGGAAGTAAATCATCGGACGGAAGATCTTCCTCTCTGTCTCTCCTCTCTGTATATCCGCCTTTCCAATAAAAATAAAATAAATCTTAAAAAAAAAACCACACACACACATAAGCACTCTTTAGAGGCAGAGTTGTGGTGCTCACCAGGCCACCACCTGCGATGCCGACGCCCAGTCCCGGAGCAGTGGTTGGGCTGCAGCCGCTCCACTTCCTACCCAGCTCCCTGTTAACTGGGAAGTGGAGGAAAATGATTCAAGGGTCTGGCCCCTGGCCAGCCACGTGGCAGACCCAGCTGGAGTCCCGGCCTAGCCCTGGCTGCTGCAGCATTTGAAGACGCCAACCCGCAGTCCACTCTGCTTTGATGCAGACACACAGAACACCCCACAGTTCACGGGGCTGCAAAGACAGCAAGTGGATAACGGGAAGGCCTCCTGAGAGCACGCCTGGGGCAAGGCAGCACCTGCACCCTGCAGTATGCTCACTTGCTTGCCACATGCCAAGCAGCAGTCCCTGGGAGTGCTGCCACTGCCCTGAGCAGCGAGCCTGGCAGACAGGAAGCACTCCTAGGGACTCATGACTCCAGCAGAGCGTCATGGAGACCCAGCTCCCTTACCTGTTCAGCAGCTGGTTGATCAGGTACCTATTGAAGGTTGACTTTCCGACGTCCTGGGACCCACAAACCAGGATGATGGGGCAGCCATCTATTTCCTCTGCAAAGCAGACAATGGAAGGAGCCCAAGATGAACAGTGTCTCAGGGCGCATTGGCCCAGCCCTGTGCCCCAGGCGCACCAGCCCTGACCCTCACCAGCCCAGTGCCCCGGGTGTACCAGCCCTGACCCTCACCAGCCCAGCCCCTCACCAGTACTGTGCCCCAGGCGCACCAGCCCTGACCCTCACCAGCCCTGACCCTCACCAGCCCAGCCACTCACCAGCACTGTGCCCCGGGCGCACCAGCCCTCACCCTCACCAGCCCAGCCCCTCACCAGTACTGTGCCCCAGGCGCACCAGCCCTGACCCTCACCAGCCCTGACCCTCACCAGCCCAGCCACTCACCACAAGAGGCGTTGACAAGTTCTTCTAGGGCCGCAAGCGCGCTCTCGGTTAAGTGAAGGCCTTTCTTTCTTTTCTCTTTCTTGATACCGACGGACCTCATGGCTACATACTGGGCATTGATTTGCAAAGTTGGACTCTGAAATGAACAATTAAAGAAAGATGAAGAACACACATTTATTCAGTTGAAAACTATTAAGCTGCACGCGCGCGTGAGCGACAGAGGGTAATTTTGATTCCTCCTTTCTCCCACGCCCCTGAACATCCACCCTGGCTGCCTCATTCATCCATCCTCTGAGTGGGACAGGCCTCTCCTCCCACAGCCGTGCCAGCTGCCACCCTCTCAGAGGTAAGCACACACAGGTGTAAGAAGGACCCCATGTGGAGTGGATGCTCAGCACATTGATGCAGATGTTGAGTGCCACATTCAAGTCCCAAAACCTTTGCTTCCAGCCATGGGAGCATGCGAGGCAGCAGGCGCTGCTCCTCACACCTGCAGGACAGACCCACGTGGAGCCATGCTCCCGGCTCCAGCCTGGCCAAGCCTGGCCCTGCAGGACAGACCCACGTGGAGCCATGCTCCCGGCTCCAGCCTGGCCGGGCCTGGTCCTACAGGACAGACCCACGTGGAGCCACGCTCCCGGCTCCAGCCTGGCCAAGCCTGGCCCTGCAGGACAGACCCACGTGGAGCCACGCTCCCGGCTCCAGCCTGACCGGGCCTGGTCCTACAGGACAGACCCACGTGGAGCCACGCTCCCGGCTCCAGCCTGGCCCTGCAGGACAGACTCACGTAGAGCCACGCTCCCGGCTCCAGCCTGACCGGGCCTGGTCCTACAGGACAGACCCACGTGGAGCCACGCTCCCGGCTCCAGCCTGACCGGGCCTGGTCCTACAGGACAGACCCACGTGGAGCCACACTCCCGGCTCCAGCCTGACCGGGCCTGGCCCTACAGGACAGACCCACGTGGAGCCACACTCCCGGCTCCAGCCTGGCTTGAACCCTGCGGTAATTGGGAAAGAAAGGGGCAGACAGAAAGGTATCTGCCTCGCCCTCCAACTCCGCCATTCTGCCTTTCAAGTAAGCAAGCTCATCTTGAAAAGAGAACACAGAGGAAGCAGGGATACACACGTCAGGTCCAGCGGCATCTGGCAGAGGCAAAGGAAGGCCTTGGGGAGCTGCTGAGGGGAGGCCACCAGGGGAGGACATGAGGGAAGGGACCCACACCCAACACTCAGGACGCAATCAAGACACATCCTGTTAAGACCGACTCCAGCAAACAGTGGAGTGAGCATCTTCATGACGGCACAACAACCTAACCCTCAGCCTGTGTGCCAGCATCCCACATGGGCGCCGGTTCTAGTCCTGGCTACCCCACTTCCCATCCAGCTCCCTTCTTATGACCTGGGAAAGTAGTGGAGGATGGTTCAAGGTATTGGGCCCTTGCACCCATATGGAGACTCAGAGGAAGTTCCTGGCCTCAGGTTGGCGCAGCTCTGGGGAGCAAAGGTGGTTAGAAGATCTCTCTTTTCTCTCTCGCTCTGTCTAGAATGAACTGAGGCAAGAAGGAAGCTGGGTGGGAGGGGTGCTATCCCAGGGAGAATGGGGGGTATCAACCACAAAGGCAGCTGGGATCCCCCCAGCCAAAAACAGAAAGCTGAAAACAACAGAACAGGTGTCTTATCACAGCATCCGGAATCCAATGGTCTGTAACAGGGATTCCTCTAAACCCCGCACCTGAAGTGTGACAGCACCCACCCACTCACCTGAGAGCTTCCTACCTGGCCATGAGATGACCTTGACTCCCTCCCCAGGGTTGGGGAAACCTGCAGGAGTCGCCCCCTCCTTGCCTCTGGCCCTCTCCTGGCACCTGCTCTAGATCGGCAGCCATTTGCCCACCCTCATCCCTCTCCTCCCCTCTCCTTCTTCTCTCCCCGCCAATGGCCCCTCTCCATCCCCCCAGCAGCCCTCTCCCCCCGTGGTCCCTCCCCTCTCCTTCCCCTGCCCCCCCAGCAGCCCCTCTCCTCTGGGTCACTGACTGGGCTGGTGTCTTCCTCCCTTCCTCTGAACAAGCACACCCCCTGGGCACTCGGCCCTCCAGCTCCAGCCCCCATCCTTCACGGCCTTGGCCTTCTTCCCCTTCTCCGAGCAGGCAACCAGCCCAGGGAGCAGGGCCACACTGCCCCAGGCCACCTCCCCCTCCCCACCAAAGCAGCTACCTGCCCACAGGTTGTTGGCTGCCCACCAGCAACCTTCCCAGTGGGGCCCTCTTTGCCCAGGATCCCTCCCGCGGGGTCAAAATCTTGTCTTCCAGCCCCCCGGCATCCCCTGTGGCTATGGGTTCCCAATCCCTCGCCCACCATCCTCCCAGCAATGTGGACTCACATTCCACGACCTGATCCAATCTCCACTGAAGCCACTCCAGGTCTACAGGCCCCCAGCCTGGGCAACGCCACGCGCTCCAGTGTGCCCCCAGCCTGGGCAACGCCACGCGCTCCAGTGCGAAGGCCCACCGCCACCCACACCACATGTGGCCTGTCCCCGACTTGTGCAGATTAAATTCAACCTGCTGGCTCTCAAGACATACTTACAGTAACAGCACTTGCCTTTAGGGAACCAGCAACGTGGCCAGCAAGAATTCAGACGTGGCAAGAGACGGACGTATAAATATATCCAAACTACATTCGTCCTTCACCGAAAACCAGCCCTCCCCCCGTGGACAGTGCTGCGAGGCCAAACAGTGAGACGGAGGACGCCTGCGCGATGCCGGCTGCCACCTGCCACCTGCCTTCCACAAGGCCTCGTTCTAAAGCACCACACCACACTTGGGCGGCATGCGACAGTCAACCGACGCACTGGCGTGAGCGATCAGAGAGCAGAAGCTGGCTGTACCTCTTGCAGGAAGACGTCAGGCAAGCCCAGGTGGTTGCTGATGAAGTTTACAGTGGAGTTCTTCAGACGCTCGAGCAGCACAAAGGAGCACAGGGGAGAAAAGTTCTTCATCGACCAACTTCTGTCCTCTGCAGGGAGAAAGGCGAGTTGCAGGACCGACCCCGGCACAGATGCGGGACAGGGGCCGAGTCCAGCAGCCAATGGCAATGCCTCCAAGGACCTGGGTTACCCCCAAACCTGGGGGAGAGCTAGGCTGCTTGCCTCGCCTCCGGATCCAGCCCTGGCCCAGGCCCAGCATGTGGGGACTTGGGGAGCCCGTCCATCAAGCAGCATGGGAAGGGCACCTAGCAAGCAGCCAAGTGCTTGGGGTCCAGCAGCTTACTGGGCTAAGCCAGCCTTGGGCACGTGGACTCTGAACACTGCAGCACCAGTCTGAGTCCCAGCTGCTGGTGTCTGTGTGATGGATGTGGAAGACAGGAAGGTGTGAAGAGCATCGTTCCTTTGCAGGCAAGGCCGCAAGGAATGTCCCGCTGTGTCTCTATAACACCTGACTGCAGCTCCGCCTCCCTTTGCATGGACACCGGACAACCCCATTGAGATTTCTGTAATCTGTTTAGGCATTGTCTGCCTCTGCCGGAGTTACTGTTAAATATCAATGGGAGCTTAGAAGCTGATGTTGCTGTTGCCGTTTTAGCCAAAAAGCTGTTATTGCTGTTGGGGCTGCATCCTGTGGCAATAGCTAATCAAGGGTGCTAACTCCCCTTTTGATCCTATGCTAATCAAGGGTGTTTTGTCTTCAGGTGTAGTGGGACTCTATCCCTCTTGGATCTTTCAGGTCCCTCCTGTGAAGCCCTTCCTTCCTTGACTGTCTCATGACCAAGCTGTAGAGTAATTGTGGTAGGGATGTGTTAGTGATTGATATGCACCATCTATTGAGAACCTTTTCCTAGCCAGGAGCCAGGTGCCAGGCACCAGGTGAATAGCAACCTAGCCTTAGGTGAAACAAATGGCAGAGTTATCTTTAGAAACACCCACTTGACCATGACGTAAATTTCTGAGCCAGAGTTTGACTGATTTTGTATAAATAAAGCGGACAGCTTTTGTGCGTGGTCCATTATGATGATGAAGAGTTACTAGTGGTCCGTCTCTCTCTTTCTTTGCGCCTCATCCACGCACCCTTCACGAGTTCCGAGCTCAGCTGGAGCTCGACTCCGGCACCCAGCTGCTCCCCTCCGGGTTAGACTTTCTGGCTAACACACCTGGGAAGGCAGCAGGTAATGGCCCAAGTGCTTGGGTGCGTTATCTACCCGAGACCACACAGGCGACCTGGCCCATGGCTGTGGGCCTGGCCAAGCCTAGGTCACTACAGCCACTTGGGGAGTAAGTCAGTGGGTGGAAGACCTCTCTCAATCTGTCCCTCTTTTTTTTTTTTTAAAGATTTATTTTTTTATTTTTATTGCAAAGTCAGATCTACAGAGAGGAAGAGACACAGAGGAAGATCTTCCATTCACTGCTTCATTCCACAAGTTGCTGCAAAGGCTGGAGTTGCATCCATCCGAAGCCAGGAGACTCTTCCGGGTCTCCCACTTGGGTGCAGGGTCCCAAGGCCTTGGGCCACGCTCAACTGCTTTCCTAGGCCACAGGCAGAGAGCTAGATGGGAAGCAGGGCTGCCCGAATATGAACCAGTGCCCATATGGGATCTCGGCACACGCAGAACGAGGACTTTAGCCACTAGGCTACCGCACCAGGCCCTGTTCTGTTTCTCTTGCAGAGAAATCTTCGTAACAGCACAATCCATGGGTCCGCTTAGGATCCAGCTTCCTGCTAACGTACAGCCTGGAGAGCAGCAGCTGCTGCCCCGGCAGGAGAGGGGGTTTTAGGCTCCTGGCTTTGGCCTGGTCCCGTCCCGGCTGTCACAGGCATGGGGGTTGGGGGCCATGGGAAAGGTCTCTTCCTCAGCCTTTCAAATGAATCAGCTAAAACCAAGAGACGGTTGCGGTCGGGTGGTGTGTTGAGCCACTGCTCGGGACACCAGGGGTTCAAGTCCTGGTTCCTGCACTTCTGGTCCTGCTACTGCATTCTGGGAGACGTGACTCCGCTACCCAGAGAGAGGACTGAAGAACCCAGGTGTTTTCTGCCTTTGTGATTCTGCCTTATGGCTTGGCTGGGGCTGTGTGAACTCCAGGCCGGATAGTCTTGACACCCGGCAGGACACCTGGCAGGTCACGCGGGCAGACCACTCCCCAGGAAGGAGGTACCTGGTGTTTGATAAGATCCACCGCCCTCTAGCTCATCAGTTTGTACCTTTTGAAAGTTGCTGTTTCAAACCCACCAATAGAAGCCTGCTAAATCATGACTGTATAATTAATAGCCTAAAATGTATAAGAACTGGGGGCTCGATCTGGCTCGCCGGCTCTCTCCTTTTTGCCCTCCCTGCGGATCCTGCAGCAGCCTCGCTGCGGCTGCCCCTGCCCTGCCCAGCCCTGCCGGGGGAGGGGGCTGGGAGACCTAGGCTAACCTGAACAAACCACCTTCATGCCTCAGCACCGACTTCAGACTGGATGCTTCTCTGGGGATTTCAAAATCCGGCCCGAGGACCAAGCCTCACTTCCTGGCTCTTGTCCTCACCGTGACCCTAAACATGGGCAAAGCGAAGAATGGCAACTCCACTCCGTCTTTTACAACGGCTGTTTCTTCAGATCAAGAATTATGTCTGCGAGTCTGTTGCAGGAAGCCATCCATGTTAAATAAGACGAGTGCTCTCTTGCATAAAATGGTAAAAAGTCAGTCAGGCAGCCGGCATACTGCCCAGACCACCGCGCGTCTGCCAACCCCGGGCCTTCCTGCCACGAGGTGGGCCCTCGCACAGGGCCGCTCTCCTTACCCAGGCTGAGGTGGGATCTGAGGGCGATACGGGCCTCCTTCTTCATCTCCTTCCGGCTCCTCTCCGGCATGGAGTAGTGCAGCGCGTTGATGGTCAGGTACGAGTGTGTGCAGGCGGAAAAGACCTCGCGGGCGGGCTGGCCTTGGCTCAGGGTAAAGCCAAACACCTCCACCTGGCCGTAGAGGCAGGTCAGACGGCAGACCCCGCTGAAAGTAAAGCTCTGGTGGGGCAAAGAACAGAGCCTGTAGCAGGCAGCTGCAAAGCTCTGAAAACCCTAACCCGCCCCACCAAGGGGCGGCCGAGGAGGGGCCAGCGCTGGGGTGCCTTCCCGTGGGAGGCTGTGCTCGGTCCCAGAGTCCTGGCTTCTGCCCGGCATGGTCTGGTGCTCCCTTTCAAATACACGAGTAAATAAATCTCTACCTAAAAACAAAAGCCAGCTGATCTCTTTAAGTAGTGGATTCTAACCGTCCTGGGCACCGTGCGGGGCAGTGTCCATTCTCAAGCCAAGCTCAGCCCCCGTGGCCAGCCCGGCTGCATCACGGGGCCCGGGCCAGTCGCTGCCCCTCCCGGGCGTCCATGCACGCCCCCCACCCCTCAACCCCACATCTTTAGAGGGATCCCCCCGACCTGGGGCCCGCGCCCTCCGCGCGCTCCGGCCGGGGCGCACCCACCTGCTCCGCCCGCAGCAGCAGCAGCGCGCGGCCCGGGCCCAGATGCCGCAAGGGCACGATGTGGCCACTCGCAGGGCAACTCGGGGCGGGGGCCGGGGCCGGGGTCGGGCTGGGAGCCGGACGGGGGCTCGCGATCTTGGGTCGCCAGGTGGCCGCCACCGGGCAGGCGCTCTCCCGCCACTCCGCGTCGGCCGCCGCCGCCTGCAGCAGTCGCCGCCGCCCGCGCCGCCGGCTGGACCAGCGCGAGGTGCCGAGTCGGCGGCGGGCCCGGCGGCTGAGCATAAGCTTGGGCCGGGATTTGCGGACCCGCAGCCACACGGGACGGCCCGGACCCCGCTTGAGGAGATGCGGCGCGTCCGCCATGTTGGGCTCCCCGGGATCCCGGCGCACGCGGCTCTCGCGAGAACCCGAGGCCACGCCCCGCGAGCCCCAGAGCGACCGAGACGGGCGGGCTCCGGGCCGCTGGTGCCCTCTCTCGGCGATCTTCGGAAGTGCACGACGACAGAGCTCCCCTATTTACATGATGCAAAAGTCTGCCCTGGGGCCAGGAGTCTCTCAGGAAATCCACCTGGAAAGGTCTAGCATTGGCTTTTTAAGCAAAAGAGCTCAATTTGCATATCTGTTGTTTGCATGCATTTGTCTCTAGACCAAATGGAGGAACCCTGCATGGCCAGGCTCAGGGATGGGGACCTGTCCCCTCGGAAGGGGGGTGCGTCTCCTGTGGTTAACTATGGCCCCGGGCTGCAACATTCTATAACCAGCAAGCTTAAGGCACCCAGGGAGGCTGCTCCTCGGCTTCTCTGCTTCCCTCCGTGGGAGGCCAGGGACCCCACTCCCAGAGCCAGGTGACAGATCCCACAACCATACAGAGGAGGGGTCCTTGGCTACCCTCTGGTTTGCATTCATGCCTTGGTCCTGCCCAGTTCCTGAGTGGGACCGCAGGTCCGGAAGGCCAGGGCAAACAGCCTGGTCTCTATGGTTGACTCCAGTCCCACCCCTTCCAGAGGCCTGAAGTGGCCAGGCATCACCGCAACTGACATCCATTCTATTTAAACAGCCAGGCCTGGTCAGGGGGCACCACAGGGCCATGCTGGGCACCTGGTCAGCATGTTGTGGGGCACGGCTCACCTGCTCAGCATGCATCTTTCCTTGGCCTGGGCTCTCAGCTGCTACGAGACAGAGTCCTCGGCGGACTTCAACCTCCCTGGGGACTACCTCTTGGCCGGCCTGCTCCCTCTGCACGGGAAATGCCAGCGCGTGACACACAGACCCCAGGTGACCCTCTGTGATCGGTGAGTGATGGGTAACCTGGGGCACAGCACCTGGCCGTCAGGGCCCCTCTGCCTTGCCCTGGTCGCCACTGGTCACCTGTTGAACCGCCCACGATCCTTGCTGTATTACATTGTAGTTCTGTGTGAATCCATGGTAAGCATGAGTCCCCAAGGGACAAATACGGAGATGCCGGTGCTGACGCTGCGGCACTGTGAGCTAAGCTGCCGTCTGCCTATGGGATGTGCTAGGATGTCTGTTTAAGGTCCTAGTTACTCTAGTTTGGATCCAGCTTCCTGCCAAAAAGCCTGAGAGAGAGCAGCAGAAGGCGGCCTAAGTGCTTGAGTCTGCCTGTCACGTGGAAGTTTCAGCTGATGTCCCAGGCTCCTGGAGGCGACCTGACCCAGCCCTGGCTGTCGCGACCATTTGGGGAATGAACAAATGCATGGAAGATCTCTTTCTTTTTGTGGTTTAAATTCATGTGTGTGGGGGGAGAGATGCAATAGTTGATACCTGAAGAATTTGGCAAAGATAAATTAGAAAGTCAGAGGTTTAGTCAGTGAAAAATGGCCGCTTCTGGTTTGAGAAAACCACTATTTGCAGACTGAACGAAGGATGGTTCCAGAGGCCTGACCTGAGGGCACTGTCAAAACTTGGCTACAGGTTGTCGTACACGTTGGCAAAGGGGAATGTTCTAGAAATCTTAGCCCAGCCCAAAGAGCTGGAAATGGGAGCCTGGGAGGTGAACCGGGCTGGGAGAGAGGCAGCCAGGCGAGAGCCAGCTAAGACGGCTGAAGGCACTGAGCCTCCTTGGAGACTCAGGGGACAGAAGCACGTGGTTCAGACAGAGCCGCCTCAGGGCTCCAGCAAGGCCCTGTTGGGTTCCAGTGCCCCGGGAGGGGCCACAGAGCACACAGGCTCTAAATGTGCCAGGGAGCAGTGCGAGTTCAGTCAGGCTAAGCAAGCAGCTGCTGATTCTGTACCCACCTGTGTAGGTAAAGTGAAAGGGGTGTTGGGTCTAATGCCAGCCTAGATGTTATGATGGAGGCTTTTTTTTATGTGATTAGCATTTAAATCAATGGACTGAACAAAGCAGATGACCCTCCAGAATGGGCTGGGCCTTGTAACAGACAAGACCGTGGGCAGGCAAGGGGAGAATTCTGCCTTCAGATCGCCTCTGCACACCGGGATATAACGGCAGCACTTGCCCGGCACACTGGCTTGCCCTACAAATCTACACATGCCAGCCGCTGGAATCCTGCTAGTTCCTTAAAACAAACCTCTCTGTATCTATAGACACGAGGGAACAACAAAAAGTTCGTGGAAGATGCACATTATGGGGAAAAAAAGTCTTGCACCAAAAGCAACTCAGCTTTCAATTCTGTCTTGCACCTGCTTTTTGCAGCACCTTCTTAGGGTTCACGGTTGTTTCCCTAGAGAATCCTAGTGAACAGGTGGGCTCCATGGCATGTGTATTTTCTGCAGGTGAGCCCCTGCCCCTCCCACGGCCCTCTGCCGCTGTGTGTCCCCAGGCCATGCTGAGGTGTTGCCTGTAGGGGGCAGTTGACTTGGGCCACTTCTCTCTGCCCTTTGGATGCTAGAAGGTCACAGTCTGGGGGGCAGCTGCGGTGAACACGACTTCAAGCCTATCAATTCTGGCTGCCCTTCCCCCACAGGCCAGGCAGCTTCAACGGCCACGGCTACCACCTCTTCCAGGCCATCCGGTTTGGCGTTGAGGAGATCAACAACTCCACAGCCCTGCTGCCCAATGTCACCCTGGGGTATGAGCTCTATGACGTATGCTCCGACTCGGCCAACGTGTATGCCACCCTGCGCGTGCTCTCCCGGCTGGGGACGCGCCACGTGGCCATCCGAGGAAACCCGCAGCACTACGTTCCCAAGGTCGTGGCAGTCGTGGGGCCCGACACAACGCAGCACGCCGTCACCACTGCCGCCGTGCTGGGCCCCTTCCTGGTGCCCCTGGTAAGCTGTGGCCGGGCAGTGGGCCCTTGCCTATCCCCTCCAGCTAGCCCAGTTTGGGTGGGACCTGCATCTGCCATCCCTTCTGAGGCCAGGCCAGCTCCTGGGGACTCAGACTTCCTTCCTCTTTGAGGGCCACCTAGAAATTCTAGAAATTCCCTGCTTCTGCCCTCATGGGAAAGCCCACTTCCTGTGTGCCTGCTGTGGAACCTCACGCCCTCTTTCTACCCCTAAAGCTCCCACGCCTTTGCTGAGAATCAGACCTTCTTTGCTTCCCTGCTGCCAGCTTGCCCAGGGCTCCCTTCCCTCGCCTGGCTGCTCCCCTGCTGCCTCCAAGGCTTGGGGTCTCTCCCCTTGTGCAGCTCAGTCCCTCTGGTTCCTGCGGCCTGGCTCCTGTCCGGCTTGGGAGTCCCTCCCAGCTGGCTCCTTCTTGATCTGTCCTCCAGACAGCCCTGCTCTCTGCAGGTTCTCTCTCTCTCTCTCTCTCCACCTTTTGCCGTGGGACTTTTCTGCAGAGTCTCCCATCCTGGCTTGCTCTACCTGTTAGTTATTTAAAAGGATGTAAGAGTTCTAGTGCTAGGTTATAGGATATTAAGATACTTTACGCCGCAGCTAATTCTCGCAACCTGGTTCTTTACCGTGAGCTGAAAACACCAGACGCAACGACATATCTTAGGAAGTTTATTCCAGCGAGGCAGGAATAGGGGAAGGGGAAGGAGGGGGAAGGGAGGTAAGAAGGAGGAGAGGGAGAGCAGGGGAGAGGAACCAAGGAGAGAGCAAGAGCAAGAGAGAGCAAGAGAGAGAGAGAGAGAGAGAGAGAGAGAGAGAGAGAGAGAACCGAGTGGGGCAGGAACAGGGGAAGGGGAGGGAAGGGAGGAAGAGCAGGGGAGAGGAACCAAGGAGAGGAAGAGAGAGAGCAAAAAGGGGCGAACCGCACCTGGGGGCCTTTTTTGTCTGCCAGGTGTGGGGGGGGCGGGGATTGGGAGGGATTGAGGTCAAGGCCCCAGGGGATTGGTGCCTGCAGGTGAATGCCTGGGGATGATTGGCGAGTGGGCGGGTTTGGGGAAGGGGCTGGGAGATTGGGGGTGGGATTCTCAGGTGGAATGCCAGGTTACATCTGATTGGTGGATGGCTGGACTGGCGCGAATCCCGTGAGCAGTGAGGAAGAAGAAATGGCGCAGGGTCCAGGGTGGGATATTGGAATAAATCCTTATATTCCTCCCTTTTGTTATATATAAAGGAAGAGGGGCATTGTTCTCTATGGCTTCTAGGAGCTGTTTTCTCTTGGCAGTGGTTGCAGCCTGGTGGGAGGAATGGGAGATGGACGAACCCTTCTAGTCCTGCAAAAGAAACTGGTTAATGGTTTGATTAGAAAAGAACTTTTACATTTCAGTGGATGGGAATGGAGGGAAGGGCTATTAAGAGTCCCTTGGAAAAGCTGGCTTGAGTTCATTTTCTGTTAGGCAGGCCTTCTTATACTGGATTCATTACTCCTGACTTCATTACTCCTGAACGGTCAATGCAGACAAAGTAGCTTCACCAGGAACCAGAGACCCTGACTGCCTATCATACTATCTAACTCCTCACATTTCCAAACAGGAGTGAACAGGGATAACGGGACGACGACCGCTCTAGCTTCTTCGAGCTGAAAGGGGGCGTTGAGCAACTGTAGCAGTAGGGGGGTTCTAGAGGTTCCTGGTAGAAGGTAGAAGTCATCAGATGTCTGAAGTACTACTGCCTGGCACTTGAAGGCTTCTCTTTCTTGGTCTAGATAACAAAACATATTAGAATTATAATCTTTCCCAACTTAGCAGGTCATGAGTTCAGTTAGAAACCCAGTTGGAATACTTGGGCTTTCAAGCTTAGATATAAAAGAATTGTCCGGTTTCAACCTTTGTCAGAGGAAACATTGCATTAGATTAAAACAATGGACTAGATTTATATTAGGTTTAACTAAACTATTTCACATCCCAAATTTTGAAACATACCCAATGAATGCAATGGGACACATGAAACCTTTTCGGTTGTATAAAATTGTTATCTGAAACAATGAAAGGATTAGTATGTGGCATCAGAACATACAGGTAAATGCAAGCCAACTTCCATTTGGAAATGCTATAGTAGTTTTGCATCTAGCTAGGGAATGGGCAAGTGTTTGATTTTTCTAAACAATTATACTTTACCAATCGTTGTAAGCCCTAAGAGTTTCAAGAAGACATCTAGCCTAGAACATAAAGCACAGCACTTAAAACATTCTGGTACAAGATCTACTGGTCACATTGTAGATGGCACAAGATTTAAACTATTTCGTTTACAATAACCCAGCAGTTTATAGTATTCCAACATGATTTTACAGAACTTTATACACTTTAAGGCAGAGGCAAGCAATCTACTAACTTACAGGTTAACAAGCATGTACTGGCAATTGAGGAACATAAGAATCTTAAGTAGATGAGCTGAGAAATCCGAAATGACTCGGCAAATAAGGAGGACATGAAGTCTACCTTATGACAGTTCAGGGATCCTACCTCAGTGAAGTCTAGTAAAACTGAAGAGCGAGATGGCAAGCATGTCTATCAGGAGCCTGGTCATTGATGCAGGCTGAACAGTTACAGGTTAACTAACTTTTCCCTCAAAATGGCTTCTTTTCTGAGCTTCTAGATTACTCTGTCACCTAAGCTAATTCGGGGCTCCTGAGAGACCCTGATGGTCACTGTAAGAGGGAAGAAGCCAAAGCTAGCTAGGATAGAGAAGGCAGTGTCCAGATGGAAACTTACAGTTTTCCCTTCCACTGTGAGAACCACCCGGGGCTCTTGGGTGCTGTTCCGTGGTGTCACCGAAGTCCGTGGATGGCCTTGAGCCTGTGCAGGTTCCTGGGCTGCTTCCTGTCCCATGTGGGAGATCCAATGGGAAATGACTGACCTGAAGTACTTGGCCTTCAGGGGCAGTCACATCTCCAGTGACCTCCTTGGTAGCTGGGACACGGCCCTGGGTGTCCTTTCTGATGATTCTTCGCGAAGTGTCCATTGCTTCTGCAACGAAGAGCACTTGGGAGGCCTCTGGGGGTCTCACTGGAACCAGGAGCACACACCTCTCTCATCCTGCTCTGCCATGGGATCCCCTCCTGGTCTTTAAGGTAAAGACCATAGTGACCCCTTTAAGAGGATATCAGGGTATGTTCAGGTCCCATTTGTAAGTTTCTAAAGTTCTGTCCTAACGTCCAGGGTAGTTAAGAATCTAGCATCTATACAGCACCTATTCTCTTCTGTATAGGATCTAATGGAATATACTCAGTCATTCCTCAAGCATTCTAAATTGGAGGATTTCTCTGTGGCCCTAATCTCAAGGAATTATTTACAAAATGAAGAGATTTAACTTAGCAATTTTCATCTATGAACACTTTCATCTATGTTAATTAAATAGACTACATAGCTTGCCACATAAACATGTACATGCATATCAGTTAACACAGATTATAAAACAAAACAGCTTTTGAAAAACAAGTTTAAAGTTTCAAAATGCTTTAAAGTTACCAGCTTAAAGTTACCAGTTATTTAGAATTATATCTTGCTTTCAGTAACCCAAATTAAAGATGCTTTCAGTTGGAACCTGTAGCTTACTGTTTAACTTTAGCTCTATCTGCAATGGATGCAATAGTATCTATTGGAACCTAGAAACAAACGTAAGCATCTATTTACTTCACATTACATTAAGTTACAGAACAAGTTGCATTTTTTCTTTTCCTTTTTTTTTTAAAAGAAAGGCTAAATCACTTATCTCTTACTCCACCCCTCTCTGCTAAGGGGTGGGAGGGAAAGCTACAGAAATGTAGGCCTTAGGGTGTTTGGATGTGGCCAAGACAAAAGAAACTGGGAGAGCAAGTTAGGCTAAGGGCTAAAACAGAAAAGTTCTAAACAGGAAATCTTTGCTTCCCAGTGGGGAGCAAATGGAGACCTTCAAACAGTGGGGGATGGCAGGGAGAGAAAAGGCAAGATGGCGGACAGAGAGGGTGGGGGTCGACTGCACATGGAGGATAAGATGGCGGTTGCACGTGGCACCAGGGCCCTGGAAGAGGGCACTGGGGTTTCCTACTTCATAGCTAGAAAACTACGGAAAAGACAGACAGAAAGCCGAGAGTGAAGAGGGAATGAGACTTCCCCGATTTTTCCGAATGCATGCAGCAATGAGCTAGGTTCCGAAAGATGTCCGGATCCGAAATGCCATTAACTGGCCACTTGAAGGAGTTAGCTAGGGAATAGTGGGGCCAATCCACAACACAGAGGCGTATTAAAGTTTTAGGTAACAAGCCAATTCAAGGGTGTCTAAATTTGCTAGAAGGCAGCCCAAAGGGGAGTTGGGAGGAACTGGCAATGAAAAAATAGCTCCCATTATTACAACTCAGGACTGATTACCACGGTGGACCCAGTGGTCCATAAAAGCGACCCAGTGGTCAGGAAAAGACGGCTCTCGTAGAAGGTCGTCACCCCCTACGTAAGGGACGAGCCAGGTCCCCAAAACACCGCCTGTATCCGAAGTCGTAAACAGCCCAGTGGCCCGACTCGGAGGGACAGGGGGGCCCCCAGAGTGACCCAGTGGTCGGGGGACTTACGCCCAGTGGCTAAGAGACACGGCACCCGGCTGGGGTTTACCAAGGTGGACCCAGTGGTCCGTAAAAACGACCCAGTGGTCAGACCCAGTGGTCAGGAAAAGACGGCTCTCGTAGAAGGTCGTCACCCCCTACGTAAGGGACGAGCCAGGTCCCCAAACACCGCCTGTATCCGAAGTCGTTAACAGCCCAGTGGCCCGACTCGGAGGTACAGGGGGGCCCCCAGAGTGACCCAGTGGTCGGGGGACTTCCGCCCAGTGGCTAAGAGACACAGCACTCAGCCGGGGTTTACAGAACCGGTCTCCCAAAAACTCCCAGAAGTGGAAAATCAGACCTATTCAGAGGAGCACAAATATGCCAAGCCAAACCCAAAACTCCAAGGGCTGAGGAAGGGAACCCTATCTACAACAGTGTATGCATGCAACAACTTGGCATTCGGAAAGATGGGGAATACCTCGTGTGCTCCGCGTGGAGATGGAGTACCGGGGAGCACGCGTCTGGGCAATGGCGCTGCTGGATGGATGCAGATGCCAGCACGGTCAGTTAGATGAACTCAGGAACGGCCACGTGGAGGTAGAGAATTCTGGAACCGGCAGGCGAAATCAGGAACAGGCCGAAGAAGGCAAAATCAGGAACAGGCCGTTGGAGATGAATTCACGAACCAGCGGGCGGATGGAGACGGATTCTGACGGCTGCTGACGAGTCTCGGTGGCGCAGATGAAGACAGTTAACACAGATCACAGTTCTCACGGTTCGGGTCCCGGTAGTGGCCAAAGGCCCGAAGGCCACGTGGCCAAGTGCCGGGGGAAACCGACCGGTCACGGCACCAAATGTTAGTTATTTAAAAGAATGTAAGAGTTCTAGTGCTAGGTTATACGATATTAAGATACTTTACGCCGCAGCTAATTCTCGCAACCTGGTTCTTTACCGTGAGCTGAAAACACCAGACGCAACGACATATCTTAGGAAGTTTATTCCAGCGAGGCAGGAATAGGGAAGGGGAAGGAGGGGGAAGGGAGGTAAGAAGGAGGAGAGGGAGAGCAGGGGAGAGGAACCAAGGAGAGAGCAAGAGCAAGAGCAAGAGAGAGAGAGAGAGAGCAAGAGAGAGAGAGAGAGAGAGAGAGAGAGAACCGAGTGGGGCAGGAACAGGGGAAGGGGAGGGAAGGGAGGAAGAGCAGGGGAGAGGAACCAAGGAGAGGGAGAGAGAGAGCAAAAAGGGGCGAACCGCACCTGGGGGCCTTTTTTGTCTGCCAGGTGTGGGGGGGGCGGGGATTGGGAGGGATTGAGGTCAAGGCCCCAGGGGATTGGTGCCTGCAGGTGAATGCCTGGGGATGATTGGTGAGTGGGCGGGTTTGGGGAAGGGGCTGGGAGATTGGGGGTGGGATTCTCAGGTGGAATGCCAGGTTACATCTGATTGGTGGATGGCTGGACTGGCGCGAATTCTGTGAGCAGTGAGGAAGAAGAAATGGCGCAGGGTCCAGGGTGGGATATGGGAATAAGTCCTTACACTACCCTCTTCAGCTCTGTTCCCTGTAGAAACCCTGTGGGGCTCCTCGGTGGCCTGCAGGCTGAAAAGCACGGCCTTTAGCTGTAGAGTTAAGCCCCTCTGCCACCCTCTGCCCTGTCCTGCCCTGCCCAGTGCTCTTTCTTCCTGGCGCAAGAACTGCAGCTGAGCACAAAGCCCTGAGGTCCCCAGACACCCAGTACCAGCACCTCCCTGGAGGTTGGTTTTGTTTGCTGGGCTCTGACTGCAGGCTCCCCCTACCCCTCCCGTGAGGTGCCCACTTCTTCCTTGGCCTGCACGAGGCTCTTTGTGACTTGTCACCCTGTTCTGACGCGTGCTGTTCTCCCACAGCTAGCACAGGGACCCAAATGCAGGCTGTACAGCTTGGCGGAGGGGGGGGGGGACCCTGGGTTCAGGCAGATGCTTCTGAAATGGCTGCCGGACCCCCCACAGATCAGCTACGAGGCGAGCAGCACGGCGCTCAGCGGGAAGCCGCAGTACCCCTCCTTCCTGCGTACCATCCCCAGCGACAAGCACCAGGTGCAGATCATGCTTCTGCTGCTGCAGAGCTTCGGCTGGGTCTGGGTCTCGCTGCTGGGCAGTGACGACTACTACGGCCAGCTGGGAGTGCAGGCGCTGGTGGAGCTGGCCACGCCACAGGGCATCTGTGTCGCCTACAAGGACACCGTGCCGTCCTCCGCCCGGCCGCGCGACCAGAAGATGCAGGAGATCATAGCCAACCTGATCCGCTGCAACAGCACGGTTGTGGTGGTTTACAGCAGCCGGCAAACGGCGCTGGTGCTCTTCCGGTCTGTGGTGCTGGCCAATCTTACCGGCAAGGTGTGGATCGCCTCGGAGGACTGGGCCATCTCCACGCACATCTCCAGCTTGCCTGGGATCCGGGCCGTGGGGACGGTGCTGGGCGTGGCCATCCAGCAGAGACTCGTCCCCGGCCTGCGGCAGTTTGAGGAGGCCTACGCCCGGGCACACAAGGTGGCCCCTGGGCCCTGCCTCAGGGGGTCCTGGTGCAGTGCCAACCAGCTCTGCCAAGATTGCCAAGCGTTCACAGAACACAGGATGCCCACTCTGGGAGCCTTTTCCATGAGTGCAGCCTACAATGCATACCGGGCAGTGTACGCCGTGGCCCACGGCCTCCACCAGCTCCTGGGTTGTGCCTCTGGAGTCTGCTCCAAAGGCCAGTTCTACCCCTGGCAGGTAAGAAAGCCCAGCCCCAGATACCCTGGACTGGGCAGAGCAGCCAATCCTGACAGCAGCAGGAGGGGCCGGGAGGCGAGGGGCTGGTCTCCTCCGTTAGATAAATCCTTTCTCTGAACCTGTCTCCTGTTTGCCAGGCATTAAAAGTGGCCGGAGCTAAAAACCTTTACGAAAGAGTCCTTTGCAACAGGTCTCCTGTGAGAGGGCTGATTGGGCAGGTGAAAGGGCATCCCAGGAGGGTACAGGGCGCTCAGGAAGGCAGGCACCAGACCACCTGGGTGGACTGAAGTCTCCCAGGATGGAAGCCTCAGGACGCCCATGCCCTGGCTTCCCTGTGCTCTGAACGTGGTGTTGCTGGTTTCAGCTTCTGGAGGAGATCCGCAGAGTCAGCTTCCAGCTGCATGAGGACACTCTGATGTTTGACGACATCGGGGACCCGCTCAGTGGCTACGACATAGTCGCCTGGGACTGGAGCGGGCCCCGCTGGGCCTTCACTGTCATTGGATCCTTTATGTGGCCTTCAGTTCATCTGGACATAGATAAGACCAAAATCCAGTGGCCCGGAGAGGACAACCAGGTAACGGGGCTGTGCCCGCTCGGCAGGTGGGGAGAGCGCACTCCCCAGTGGCCACAATAGCACGTCCTCAGGCGAAAGCCAGGATGCAAGAGCTTCTTCTTGGTCCCCCCACGGGTGGGAAAGGCAAAAGTGCCCCCTTCTGCTGCTGTCCCAAGCTCGTCAGAAGGGAGCTGGATTGGAAGTGGAGCAGTGGGACTCCAATTGGCACTCATGGGATGCCAGCTTGGAGGAGGCAGCTTAACCGGCAGCACCACCATGCCCGTCTCAGCAGCTGGCTGACTCATGGACAGCCTGGGGGTGATGCTGACTGAGTTATGCCAGGCAGAAAGGGTGCTCCAGGTACTAAGTCAAAAACCCTGTACCCAGTCTTGCTAGGGGAGCTAGCAGACAGGTGTCCAGCTGGGCACCGGCTCACTCATTCAGGAGATCTGCCCTATGCACTGTGTAGAAACTCTTTTTCTTCTTTTAAAGATTTATTTATTTGTTTATTTATTGGAAAGGCAGATATACGGAGAGGAGGAGAGACAGAGAGGAAGATCTTTCGTCCGATGGTTCATTCCCCAAGCGGCCACAACGGCTGGAGCTGAACTGAACAGGAGCCAGGAGCCTCTTCTGGGTCTCCCACACGGGTGCAGGGTCCCAAACTTTGGGTTGTCCTATACTGCTTTCCCAGGCCACAAACAGGGAGCTGGATGGGAAGTGGAGCTGTTGGGATTAGAACAGGTGCCTACATGGGATTCTAGCACATTCAAGGCGAGGACTTTAACCACTGCACTATGGTGCCGGGCCCCCGTGCAGAGATGAGCTGTCTCTCACCTGGGCTCCTCCGTGGCGCTGCAGGACACCCGTGGCCTCTTCCAGGTACCTCCGTCGGTGTGTTCCAGCGACTGTCTGGACGGGCACCAGCGAGTGGTCGTGGGTTTTCACCACTGTTGCTTCCTGTGTGTGCCTTGTGAGGCCGGGACTTTCCTCAACATGAGTGGTGAGTGAGTGGGGGGAGCGGGAAGGCTCAGCAGGATGCACACAGCACACAGTGGGGGGCATAGTCAGCCTGTGTTGTGTCACTGTGAGGTACAGGGTGGAAGACAGCTGCCAGCAGCCAGCTGGAAACCCTTGCCTTCTATTGATGTGTTGTTTCATCCTGAATCCAAACACACTTGCTATCTTCCCATTGTCCTTGCACAGAGCCCTTCTGGTGCTTTTTCTAAAACTCACTGGCACCGGAAGGGCTTCTGTGCGGGCAGGCTGCAGCATCTCCGCAAGGCACCTCCCAGCCAGCAGTGCAAGGGGCAGGTCGCTAAGGATGCTGGCCCATGGAGCAGTGGGACTGCATCTCTTCTGTCCTCAGAATCGGGGCTCAGAGCCCAGCGGGGGGCAGGGGACAACTTGGGATGATGGATCAGGGAGAGGGTGGGCAAGGCCCCTTTCCTAGGGCTGGCTGTGCCAATCACCAGATAAACCTTGTATCCTGGACCTGCCAGAACCTTCTGCGCCTTCCCTTTCAGACCCACACAGCTGCCAGCCTTGTGGCCAGGAAGAGTGGTCACCCGAGGGGAGCTCCACCTGCTTCCCACGGACTGTGGCCGTGCTGACCTGGGACGAGCCCATCTCCTGGGTGCTCCTGACAGCCGACACGCTACTGCTGCTGCTGCTGCTGGCCACAGCCAGCCTGTTCGCCTGGCACTTTCACACTCCTGTTGTGAAGTCTGCGGGTGGCAGCCTGGGCTTCCTCATGCTGGGCTCCCTGGCGGTGGGTAGCTGCAGCCTCCTGGGCTCTTTTGGGGAGCCCACGCCAACCTCCTGCTTGCTGCAACATGCCCCCCACTTCCTGGGATTTGCTGTCTTCCTGTCCTGCCTGACCATTCGCTCCTTCCAGCTGGTCATCATCTTCAAGTTCTCCACCAAGGTCCCACCATTCTACCACACATGGGCCCAAAACCACGGGGCCGGCCTGTTTGTGGCAGTCAGCGGGGTGGTCCAGCTGCTCATCTGTCTCATGTGGCTGGCCGTGTGGACCCCTGTACCCATCAGGGATTATGGCTACATGCCCCAGCTGGTGCTACTGGAGTGCACAGAGGCCCATTCCGCGGGGTTCATGCTGGCTTTCACCTACAACATCGTCCTCTCGGCCTGCGCCTTTACTTGCAGCTACTTGGGCAAGGAGCTGCCCGAGAACTACAACGAAGCCAAGTGTGTCACCTGCAGCCTGCTGCTCAACTTCGTGTCCTGGGTCATCTTCTTCACCATGGTCAGTGTCTACCGCGGCAAGTACTTGTCCGCCGTGCGTGTGCTGACCGGCCTCATCAGCCTGAGCAGTGGCTTCAGCGGCTATTTCCTCCCCAAGTGCTATGTGATCCTCTGCCGCCCGGACCTCAACACCACACAGCACTTCCAGGCCTCCATCCAAGACTACACCAGGCGCTGTGGTTCCTCCTGACCAGGGCACCAGACAGGGACAAGCTGAGGGCAGCCGAGTCTTCTGCTTCTCTTTGATGATCTTTACATAGTTGATAAGGGTGCAAAGGGTCAAGGGCTACAGGAAAGTGGGTAAGACCATTGTTTCCACATTTTCTCTCTCTCTTTTTTTCTGTTTCTGGGGGAGGGGAGAGATAAAGGGAGAAGCCCCACCCAGCATCTGACCACCCCAGGTCCCTGATGTGGGGTATGCTCCAAGAGTCTTGCTCAAGTAGTCTTTTTTTTTTTAAGATTTATTTGTTTTTATTGCAAAGCCAGATATACAGAGAGAACAAGAGACAGAGAGAAAGATCTTCCATCCAATGATTCACTCCCCAAGTAACCGCAACGGCCGGTGTTGCGCCAATCTGAAGCCAGGAGCCAGGAACCTCCTCCAGGTCTCCCACGCGGGTGCAGGGTCCCAAGGCTTTGGGCTGTCCTTGACTGCTTTCCCAGGCCACAATCAGGGAGCTGGATGGGAAGTGGAGCTGCTGGGATTAGAACCAGCGCCCATATGGGATCCCAGCTTGCTCAAGGCGAGGACTTTAGCTACTAGGCCACTGGGCCTGTCCTTTTCAAGTAGTTTTGATAGTTCAATAGGTCTGAATTGCTGCCAATCTTGCCTCTCCAAGCACGGTGAAATCTTTCCAGAATCCACTGGCTGACATAGTTCACCTTAGACTCTTCGTTTGCCTAGATTTTCACCTCCAAAACGTGGCTGGGGCCGTTGATGGATTTGTTCTGTCCTCCGTCCTGTTGCGGTACCAGGTGTCCTCTGCAGGCTCCAATGCCTTGTCCTCCTGTGCACCTGGATATGCTGTCCACTACTCCATCTGAGCCTCTGAGGAGGCTCGGCTCTGACACTGGCACTCCATGGTCAGACCAGGGAACCTGCACCTCTCTTCATGGTTGGGGTTCTGAGATCAGCAGTTCAGTTGGCAGGATCCCCATAGAAGCTGCCTGAAGTGATCCCAGACCTGATTCTTGCATGTGTATGCCAGTGCAGGGCCCGGCACAGTCCGTTACCCCAATCGGCTTATGCACATGCTGTTGGTTGCAATTGCTGGGTCAGTTCTGTCTCCAGCCCTGTCTTCCACATGAACCAGTTGCAGTCTAGTCTGATGCTGCCCACCACACACTTGGCCCTCACACAAACCGTTGGGAGCTGCAGCCTAGTTGGAGCTATCCAGAATAACCCCCACCAGGCCCGCCCCTGCCCTGGTTCCTGTGCTTGCCAGTATTTACAGCAGACTGGTCCAGACTGTCCCACATCCCATTCAGCTCTCATACATGTCAATAGGCATTGAAGCCTGGTTCAACCTAACCAGCTCCACTATCCAGCCCACACACATGTCGGTGGGTGCCATTATGTCTAGCCACCCCTGCCCCAGTCCTGGTTCTCATGCTCTCCAGTGGGAGTGGTAACCCAAGAGGGAGGAGCCCACTATTTCCCTAATGGGCCCATTCCCACTCCCGGCTCATGGAATCTCCAGATTGTTTGAGGACAGTGGATTTTAACCTCTGGGGTGGACTCCAGGCGTGCTGCCGAGGTCTGGGAAGTCCAGGAGGCCTTTGGGTAACCCAGTCTTGGCTTGGGATGTGAAAGTGCATGGAGAGCCCAGCATAGGCTCCAGCTTGCCAATAAAGAAGGTGAAATGGGTGCTTGTGTTTTGGCTTAGTTTCCTGTCTGGGGACACTTCATGATTTATTTATTTTCATTTGAAAGACAGATTTACAGAGAGAAGGATCTATCTGATAGTTTACTCCCCAAATGACCACAAGGAGCAAGGAGCTGTGCTGATCCAAAGCCAGGAGCCAGCAGCCAGGAGCATTTTCTGAAGCTCATGTGGGTGCAGGGTTCCAAGGCCTTGGGCCATCCTCCGCTTCTTTCCCAGTCCATAAGCAGTGCTCTAGGTCCAAGGTGGAACAGTCGGGTCTTGAACTGACATGCATATACGGTGCCTGGAGTGCAAGTCAGAATTAACCTGTTGAGCCACCTCGCCTGTCCCTAGGGAAGACTTCAGGAGGTGCCGCCTGGCTTGGCGTTGCCAGGCAACCGCGACAAAAGATCCGGGCCTTGTCCCGCCCCCTTCTAGATTCCATTGGTGGCTTCGGAGAGGCCCCGCCCTCAGGGGTGGGGCTGGGGCTCTCAGGTCTGCGCTTCCCGTAGCGCCCCGATGAGCCGGCGCGCCCTGACGCCACGTCCGGCGCGACGCCGACGGCGTCCGGCAGGGTGGGCTGGGCACGCAGCGCCAGGGCTGAGGTCCGCGGGCTGTGTCTGCGGCGGGTGGCGGGGCCTGTGAGTCCGGCTAGGGGTCGAGGCGGGCGGGAGGCCCCGGCAGGCTTTCCGCCCGGCCGCTCCGGACCCCGCTTACCGGGGGGCTGCCGACGGAGCGGGCGCCCCGCCAGCCCCGTGCAGTGTCCCCGGCGCCCCGACCACCTGTCCCTTTTGGCCCCGCAGGCTGACAGTGGGCTCCTCTTGCGCGCACCTGTCACCTTGACCAAGCCCTCGTTCGGCGCAGCGTGGGCTGACCAGTGCCGTCTAACGCGTTCTTTCTCCCTCAAGTGCAGGGGCTTAGCCTCGCTCTGGCCGCGCCATGGACGGCTCCTTCGTGCAGCACAGCGTGCGAGTCCTGCAGGAGCTCAACAAGCAGCGGGAGAAGGGGCAGTACTGCGACGCCACGCTGGACGTCGGGGGCCTGGTGTTCAAGGCGCACTGGAGCGTGCTGGCCTGCTGCAGCCACTTCTTCCAGAGCCTCTACGGCGAAGGCCCCGGGGGCAGCGTGGTCCTCCCCGCCGGCTTCGCCGAGATCTTTGGCCTCCTGTTGGACTTCTTCTACACCGGCCACCTTGCCCTCACCTCAGGGAACCGGGATCAGGTGCTCCTGGCTGCCAGGGAGTTGCGAGTGCCCGAGGCTGTGGAGCTGTGCCAGAGCTTCAAGCCCAAAGCCACGGGGGGACAGGCCTCGAGCGGCCGAGCTGTCTGCCAGGGGGTGGACAGCCACCTCCCGGAGCCGGTGGGACTGCAGGAAGAGCCGCTCTCCAGGACGCTGGGCCTGGTCCCCGGGGAGCCCCAGGGCAGCCCCGGCCCCCAGGCTGCCTCGCTCCAGCCCCACGCTCAGGGTGCCAGCCCCTCCTTCCTGCGTGGGAAGTTCAGGCAGGCCTTGAACCCTGGTGTCTCGGAGGACAAGGAGCCGGAGGACTGCAGAGTGCCCCCCAGGCCCTTGGAGGCCGAAGGTGCCCAACTGCAGGACGAGAGGCATGAGGTACTGTGCCCGGGGAGCTGGGACTGGGGGAGGCGGGGGCCTGGGCGGGGCCAGCAGCTGATGTGGTCTGTGCCAGCTTCCTGGGGGTGCCCGGACCATGCCAGGGGACCTTGTCTCCCCAGGGTAATGAAGTCTGGTTGGGCTTTGGGTTCTCCACAGGCAGGGCCGTGCATCTGTCCCGGGTCCCTGATGAAGGGGCGTGTCCCGGGGGTGGCCTGGGCTGGATGTGGAGCTGGGTCCCCTCAGGTGACCCTGTCCCTGCCCGTGTGCCGCAGTGGGAGGTGGTGGTCCAGGTGGAGGACGGTGCTGGTGATTCCGTGTCGGAGTCCGAGCCCGTGCTGACCCGGCGCAAGTCCAGCCAACTCCGAAAGCCGTGTGGCACCAAGCCAGCCCTAGGCGCGGGTGCCACGGAAGCTGCCGAGAACAGAAAAGGGACAGCCGTGCCTGTTGAGTGCCCCACATGCCATAAAAAGTTCCTCAGCAAGTACTACCTGAAGGTCCACAACAGGTGGGTACCCCGTTGGTGTTCTGGCCCTGGGCAGCGGGAGAAGGGGCAGTACTGTGACGCCATGCTGGGCTCCAGTCAGGCCCCCAGAGTGCCCGGCTTTGGTCATGGGCAGGGAGCACCTGGCTTTGCATTGGCTCCGTCCTCCCCGTCCTCCTGTGACCTCTGCTTGGGGGGGCAGGGTCTGTGGACACCTTAGCAGCAGGCCCCGACCACTGCAGACCTTGGCCTACATCTGGCATCTGCCAAGGGGGTGAGAGCAGCCTGGGGCTCCTGTGTCGGTGAGGGCGCGGTCCTGGGGTTCAGAGCTTCAGTTTGCGTCTTGGACCGGGGTGCTGTTTTGTGGGTTTGGGGCTTCCTGTTTCTAGGGAGATAGCTGAGGGGTGTTGGGGCAGCGGAGAAGCCCGTGGACTGAAGCTGCAGCATCTGATAGCGCAGCCAGGAGGCCCTGGGCAGTGTTCACTGTAGGCGCCTTCAAATGTGGAAAACATGTTGGGGCGCACCGCACTGGTCACACCCCAGGTGCACCCCAGCTTGTGCTCCCTGGCGGTGGTGGCTGTGGGTTCGGGGCGCACCGCATTGGTCACGTCCCTGGTGCTCCGTGGCAGTGCTGGCTGTGGGCTCAGGGACCAGGCACTTGCATTGCAGAGCGCTCTCTTGTCCTGTGAGGCTTTGGGGGCGGAAGTGGCAGCAGGGTGACATGCCTTCCAGTCCTGCTGGTGCCCACCCAGAGCGTCTCTAGGCCCCCACTTTGCTCTCTCCTGCCAAGCTAGGCCGGACCACACACACACGTCAGTGGGCCTCTGTAGGAAGCTGCCAGCGTCCCACTAGAAGGGGGAGGGCATGCTCTGCTAGGGCAGCCGCCGCCAGTGGGGAGCCTGAGGTAGTCTGTGTTCCACTGGGTGCCACCAGGGCATTCTATGTTCCACTGGGTGCCACCAGGGCATTCTGTGTTCCACTGGGTGTCCTGAAGTGCCACCAGGGCATTCTGTGTTCCACTGGGTGCCACCAGGGCATTCTGTGTTCCACTGGGTGTCCTGAAGTGCCACCAGGGCATTCTGCGTTCTGCTGGGTGTCCTGAAGTGCCACCAGGGCATTCTGTGTTCCACTGGGTGTCCTGAAGTGCCAACAGGGGATTCTGTGTTCCACTGGGTTTCCTGAAGTGCCAACAGGGGATTCTGTGTTCCACTGGGTGTCCTGAAGTGCCAATAGGGGATTCTGCATTCCGCTGGGTGTCCTGAAGTGCCACCAGGGCATTCTGTGTTCCACTGGGTGTCCTGAAGTGCCACCAGGGGATTCTGCGTTCTGCTGGGTGTCCTGAGGTGCCACCAGGGGATTCTGCGTTCCGCTGGGTGCCCTGAGGTGCCATCAGGGGATTCTGAATGCTGAATTGGCCTTGAGTGATGACGTCGTGAGGTCTCTGTCATGGGGCGCGTTCCCTTAGTCTCCCATGTGGGTACAGGGTCCCAAGGCTTTGGGCCGTGCTCTGCTGCTTTCACAGGCTGCAAGCAGGGAACTGGAAGGGAAGTGGAGCAGCTGGGACATGAACTGGTGCCCACATTTGGTGCCGGTGCTGCAGGTGGGAAGGTCAGCCTACTAGGCCATGGTGCCAGCCGCCGGCTCACATTTAATTCTTTCTGGCTACTGAACTTACACCTGCAGGGAAAGCTGCCTGGGGCGGGGAGAGCAGGTGGGTGGCTTCCCTGGTAGGCTCGGAGATGTTACGTGCATCAAGTGGCGGCTCGGGGCCTGGTTCTCTGGGTTGTCAGGAGCTGACGCTGGGTCACTTGGGCTTTCAAATGGCGTGCCAGGTGAGCCCGCCCTCCAGGGTGGCCTGCCCTGCTGAGCACCGTGCTGGCTGCGGATGGCGCCTGCCAGAAATGTTAGCACAGCACTGGCCCTTGGTCCTCATTGAGTGACTGCATGGTAGCGACAGTTTCTGGGCTTGCCCCTGTGTGTACGCCAGTCAAGGTCTGAGCAAGCCCACCCAGTGAACCATGGCTGGCCTCAAGACATCTCACTTCCTTGCTGTGTGGCAGAGTGAGGGGTGAGGGAGAGGTGAGTGGTCTCCTCAGCCCCCACTTGCTGTTGGTTCCTCTGCCTGGCAGGAAGCACACTGGGGAGAAGCCCTTCGAATGTCCCAAATGTGGCAAGTGCTACTTCCGGAAGGAGAACCTGCTGGAACACGAGGCCCGGAACTGCATGAACCGCTCTGAGCAGGTACCAGGGGCTGGCCCTGTGCTTGTGGGCAGGCCTGCGTGGGGCTTGGTCTTCATGCCGTCTGGCAAACTTGAGTCATCAACTCTGTGTCCTGGGGTAGTGGGGCACAGGTCCCTGAGGCAGAAGGGACAAGCCTTGGCCAGACCTTGGGGGAGACTTTTTGGTTTTGCCCACTGGGCTGGTGGCAAAGGGGTGCCCCAGTGGATGCTCGCCACTGGGAAAGGCCTCCCACACTGCCGCTCCCACTGTGGGCCTGTGGGGTAGGGGCGGCTGACCCGCCCTTCTCTCTCTGGAGGCCTGGGTCGGTGGGTCGGGCTGCTTGGTCCTGTTCTGCTCTTCCGGCCTGGGCAGGCCTGGCGCGTGGTGGGTGCAGTGTCAGTGGGGTCAGGGCAGGCAGGTTACGTGTCGCCTCTCCTACCCTGCACCCCCGCCCCAGGCAGAGTCTTGGCAGCAGCGAGTGGAAGCCCCTGCAGAGGCTGCCGTCGTAGGCAGAGGCCTCGCCTGACCTGGCCCTGCTTGCCCTCACACTGCCAGGTCTTCACGTGCTCCCTGTGCCAGGAGAGCTTCCGCCGGAGGATGGAGCTGCGGCTGCACATGGTGTCCCACACGGGCGAGATGCCTTACAAGGTCAGCTCAGCCGTCCCTGGGGTCCCACCCCCGTGGCCCCCATGGCCCCTGCCAGGGGAAGGGTCATGCGTCTTGTCCGTAGTGGCTGTTAAGCAGCTGCCTTCCCTGTCTATCCACGGTCCACCACACCTGTGGTCGGGCCATTGGCTACAGCCGTGCCTTCAGGCCGTTTGGGGTGTCCTGTCTGCTTCCCTGGAGGGCAGGTCAGCATGTCCCTGGGTGTGGCCTGGGTAGCAGGATACAGGGGGCAGGCGCTGGGCACTGCCAGGACCGGCTGTCCTGAGAGCATGGGGCCTGTCTTGCAGTGCTCCTCCTGCCCCCAGCAGTTCATGCAGAAGAAGGACTTGCAGAGTCACATGATCAAGCTGCATGGCGCCCCCAAGCCCCATGCGGTAAGAGCCAGGCAGGGCAGGGGCTGGGCACACTCCCACAGGGCTTTTCCAGCAGGAGGGAGGGGTTGTGTCTGTCCAGAAGTGGTCCCTGCTGTCACCTCTGGGACGCAGGCCTGTAGGACTCCTTGTCCTCACCCCGGCCCCTTTGCCTGACCCATCTACTCTAGTGTCCCACCTGTGCCAAGTGCTTCCTGTCCCGGACGGAGCTGCAGCTCCATGAGGCGTTCAAGCACCGCGGGGAGAAGCTCTTTGTGTGCGAGGAGTGTGGGCACCGGGCCTCGAGCCGCAACGGCCTGCAGATGCACATTAAGGCTAAACACAGGTGCTGCGCTCGCTGGGGCCCTGGCATGGGTGGGCAACCGGCTCGGGGAGCTGCTGGTCGTTCTGGCACGGGTGGGCAACCGGCTGGGGAGCTGCTGGTCGTCCTGGCACGGGTGGGCGACCGGCTCGGGGAGCTGCTGGTCGTCCTGGCACGGGTGGGCGACCAGCTCGGGGAGTCCTGGCACGGGTGGGCGACCGGCTCGGGGAGCTGCTGGTCGTCCTGGCACGGGTGGGCGACCGGCTCGGGGAGCTGCTGCTCCTTGTGGGTGAGGGTTCCTGTTCCTGCGAATCTTTTGCTTGCAGCTCTTCTGGGACGAGCAGGGTCGTGGGTCCCCAAGAAGCTGGGGGGCAGGCAGGCTTCAGGCAGCCACAGGCCCCCTCCCTCCGGGCCCTTTCCTGGTTTCCTTGGTTGTCTGTGATGCTGCTCCATGGTGCCCCAGGATCGAGGTGGCCCTCCCTCCACCCACTGGCTCCCCTCAGTGATGGGCCCTGCCTCTGCCCCCGGACAGGAATGAGAGGCCGCACGTCTGTGAGTTCTGCAGCCACGCCTTCACCCAGAAGGCCAACCTCAACATGCACCTGCGCACACACACGGGCGAGAAGCCCTTCCAGTGCCACCTCTGCGGCAAGACCTTCCGGACCCAAGGTGAGGCGGCCTGTCCTGTGCGGCCCCTCGCCCCGGGCCGAGGGCCAGCGGTCGAGCCCTGCCTTGTCCCCACAGCCAGCCTGGACAAGCACAACCGCACCCACACAGGCGAGAGGCCCTTCAGCTGTGAGTTCTGTGAGCAGCGCTTCACCGAGAAGGGGCCCCTCCTGAGGCACGTGGCCAGCCGCCACCAGGAGGGCCGCCCCCACTTCTGCCAGATCTGCGGCAAGACCTTCAAAGGTGCCCGGGCGAGCACCAGGGGAGGGGCGGGCTGAGTCGCATGGAGGCTCTGTGGCTTCTGACTGCCTGTGCCAGCAGTAGGACCTTCTTGCTGGGACCTCGCGTCCGCATGTGAGGTGACACTGGAGCTTCTGGGGAGCAGGGCCTGGGCAGTTCTTTAGGGCCAAGCCGGGGCCTGTGCTGCAGCTACACCCCTAGGGGGGTGGCAGGAAGTGGCCCCCAGGCCTCAGTCGCAGCTTCCTGCTGCTCTCCTGGCTCCGTATGCGCCTTGGGGCTCCATCTTCCATGTTCCCCTCTCCTGACACCGGCCCCACCTTCCCTTCTGCAGCCGTGGAGCAGCTGCGTGTGCACGTCAGACGCCACAAGGGGGTGAGGAAGTTTGAGTGCACTGAGTGTGGCTACAAGTTCACGCGGCAGGTAAGTCAGGCGGAGATCTGCACCAGTGTGCGGCTGCTCCTCGCTTTGTCTGCTCACCGCCGCACCCCGCGCCTGCAGGCCCACCTGCGCCGGCACATGGAGATCCACGATCGCGTGGAGAACTACAACCCGCGGCAGCGCAAGCTCCGAAACCTGGTCATCGAGGACGAGAAGATGGTGGTGGTGGCACTGCAGCCGCCTGCGGAGCTGGAGGTGGCTTCAGCCGAGGTCATCGTGGAGTCCCTGGCCCAGGGTGGCCTGGCCCCTCCGCTGCCTGGCCAGAGACTGTGTGCTGAGGAGAGCTTTGCCAGCCCCGGAGTGACGGAGCCATCCCTGCTCATGACGGCAGCCGTCACTGAGGACTGCGACACGTAGCACGCCCGCCCACCGAGACCCGCTGGCCCCGGACCCAATAAAACATGCTGTTGGACTCAATTTTTCAGCCTGCCTGGTGCTCCGTTCCCCTGTAGCCTGGGGCTGTAACGTGCTGCCTTTTCGCCTGTGCCCACCGCAGTGCCCTGCCCAGTGCTTGCTTGTCCTTAGGGCTAAGCTCACAGTACCCTAACTCATCCAAAGAGCTCAGCTGAGTGAGCCCCTGTACCCAGTGCTTCTCTGCCTTTGGCTCCAGGCCCTCATTTTCTACATTCTAGGCCTGGGAGCATTGGCCAGTGGGCACTCACGCCTCCTGTTGTGAAATTGAGGGGCTGCAGTTGGTGCAGGTAAGACTGACCACTAAGCCTGAGGTGTAAGGATGGAGAGGTGTAGCTGTGGTGCAGAGGCCTAGTGACTAAAGTCCTCACTTGGCATGCGCCAGGATCCCGTATGGGCGCTGATTCATGTCCTGGCTGCTCCTCTTCCCATCCAGCTCCCTGCTTGTGACTTGGGAAGGCAGTCAAGGACGGCCCAAAGCCTTGGAACCCTGTACCTGCATGGGAGACCAGTAAGAAGCGCCTGGTTCCTGGCTTCGGGCTGCCTCAGCTCTGGCTGTTGGAGCTATCTGGGGAGTGAACCAGTGAATGAATCTTTTTTGTCCCTTCTCTCTGTAAATTTGACTTTCCAGTCAAGATAAATAAATCTTGAAAAAAAAGATGGGGGCCCGGCATGGTAGCCTAGTAGCAGAAGTCCTTGCCTTGTACTCCTGCGATCCCATATGGGCGCGGGTTTGTATCCCAGCTGCTCTGCTTCCCTTCCGACTCCCTGCTTGTGGCCTGAGAAGGCAGTTGAGGACGGCCCAAGGACTTGGGAACCCTGCACCCAAATGGGAGACCCAGAAGCTTCTGGCTCCCGGCTTTGGATCAGCTCAGTTCTGGCCTTTGCGGCCATTAGGGCAGTGAACCAGTGGATAGAAGATCTTCTTGTCTGTCTCCCCTTCATTCTGTAAATCTTTCCAATTAAAAAAAAAATGGAGATGCATGGGCTCACAATGATAGCCTCACCAGCCAAGACTCACCAGGTGGTGTGGCCCAGTACATGTGGGGCCTTAGTGGGGCTGGGCAGGCAGGGCTGTGCTAGAGGCACCTCCTGGAAGGATCTGTCCCCTGGGAGGACACTGGCTGGGTCGCCTGTGGTCATTCTGGGTCCTGCAGTCCTGGAGCTGTGAGCAGCCCTGGGCAGCTGTGTCGTGGCACAAGGCACACAGGTGGAATAGATGGCCTGGGCCAACATGTTTTAATTTTGGAATTTTCCGTCCTGTGACCCTGAGTAAGTCCACATCCCTGGTCTTGAAGCAGTGGGTTAGTAACAGCATGAACTTTACAGCCAGAGATCCCACTGTGCCCCTTGTTAACTCCTGGGCAGGGAATCACAAAATTGGCCTGGTGCTGGGGACTCTGCTCTCCTGGGCCTGGCAAATTTTTTTTAGAAAAAGGGTGAGGAAGGGCCCGGCACGGCAGCCTAGTGGCTAAAGTCCTCGACTTACACTTGCCAGGGATCCCATCTAGGCACCGGTTCATATCCCAGCTGCTCCACTTACCCTCCAGCTCCCTGTCCGTGGCCTGGGAAAGCAGTGGAGGACGGCCCAGTCTTTGGGACCCTGAGCCCATGTGGGACATCCAGAAGAGCGGCTCAACGCTCGCTGCTGTGGCCTCGTGAGGAGTGGACCAATGGATGAAGATCTCTCTAACTTTTCTTTCAAATACAGATTAAAGAGTCCGTGGGCAGAATTCTAAAGTGCCCACTTACAGACATGTGGTCAGGTCCACCAGTGGCTGTGATGGCCATGATCCAAGCCAGGTAGCACTTTAGTTCTATCACTGAAGAATGCCTGAAGGCCCACTCCATGCTGGCTCGGCTGGCTCCTGCACAGTGGCAGGGAGCTGGACAGGAGAGGCGAGGCAAGACCCAAACCCATCAGTGAGACCTGCTCTGCCAAACTGCCACTCCTTGCCCCACTGCAGAACAGGAACACTCCAGCCATGGGTCACTGCCAGGGCCAGCAGCAGGTGGCAGGGCTTGAGAGTCCAGGGCCAGTGCATTTGCACACGCTGGGCCTGAGCTGCTTCGTGAAGCCTGCAGGAGCAACAGACAACACTGGTTTCCCGTCCAGGTATGGGCGTCTCCTGCGGCCATAGCAGCGCTCCTGCTTTGATCCTTCCCAAGTCCCAGGGCCATCCCACAGGAGGGTGGGGCTCCTGATTGGGAGAGAGAGGACAGCAGGGCTGCAGCTGGCTCCCTGGTGACCAACTGCCCAGGGAGGTCAGAGACAAAACCAACCTGGTGGTGCCCTCCTTCCCTGCCAATCCAAAAAGGAAAAAGGCCCGAGGGTTCTGACCCGCCTCCTTCGGGGCCTCAGCCTGGCCCAGGCACAGCCTTTGCGGCCTCCCCCAGACTGTTCCCACAAGACACAGCAGCCGAAGGAAGGGACACGAAAAGTCTAGCAAACACTTTTATTTCAAAAAGTACTGAAGGCCTCCTAAACCCTAGGTAGGATTCTGGACATGTGAGCCCATAGGATAGCTAGACCAAATAATAATAATAATAAATACGTAAATCCAACCCACCTTGCCGGGTAGGACTGGGAACCGGTCGCCTAAGACAGGACAGCCTTGATTACACGTCTCTGAAGCTTCCAACACGAGTGCGACCCAGGCAGCCCAGCAGTGCAGATGGACACGGCCTGGCCAACCTTGCTCCACCTGCAGAGCTGCGCCTGAGCAATGCGGACCGGCAGCCGCCACGCCTGACCGCAGGACTCCATCCTCAGACTGCACAGGAAGGGCCTTCCGGGCAGAACCCAGGGCTCAGTGAACCCTGCCTGGCTGAGCCCTGCCCTGCTGTCCCCGCTGCGGCTGACAACACAGCTCAGTGCCTCCTACTGCCCAGCACTCAGCAGCATGAGGAGGCCGTGGCCCGATGCCGTCTTCTCCAGACGGAGCGACAGGCAAATCCAAGCTACGGCTTACCGCCCGCTTCCCAGAGAAAGCCAGGGCCGCCTCGTCCCCAGCGCCCCCGTTCTTGCAGAGGGCTCCAGGACTGGCACTTTACGGTTTGAAAATCACACACCCCCCTTCAAATCCAGGAAGCGGCCATGTAGGCCGGCCCCCTCCAGGGCTTCCTTTAGGCACAACCGGAGTCCCCACTCGGAGGCCTGGAAAGGTCCTGGGCAAGTGCAGCTTGCTGGGATCAATGGCAGACACGAGACGCCACGACCTTGCACACGCGCGCAGGCTTCCGTCTTCTCCTTCACGGGCCTGGAACCCCACGAGGACACACAGGCCAGGCAGACCCAGAGGCCACCACGCCAGGTCCTCTGCGCGGCTGCTGCAAACCCTCATGTTCACACTCCCACCTAGGCCCACGGCCCCGCACTCGGCTCTGCCCCACAATGATAACCAGTGCTGGACATCGAGCTGGGCACCCAAAAGCTCTAGGTTCCAGACCAGACCCTCTTGGGAGGGTATCTGTAACCTGTTCTCCCAGGATGGGAACAAGGTGTGTGTGTGCTGCCTGGGGGTGACCCGGGAGAGCCAGGACATCTGCAAGTGGAGGGGGACCTCACCCCAGGAAACGCCTTCAGGCCGGGCAGAGGCCTTGTGGGTGATGGATCCTGGGCTCGCTGGGCTGCCCAGGGGCCCACGTGCTGCCCAGGAGCACAGCCTGTCCTCACGCACAAAGCAGCGGGTCACTCACCCCGCAGGTGCTAGCTCCCCAGCACCGAGGCCCTCCCTGGGCCTGGCCGGGGCTAGTGCAGCTCTTCAGGGTGTTGCGGTGGCCGGGGCCGGCCTGCGTCCATGTCGTGGCTGCTGCTGTCCAGCTCGAAGCCGCGCCCACCCAGGGGTGTCTGTGGCATGAACTGGCGGAAGATGCTGACGCTGCCATGCCAGAAGGTGGGCTCGGGGAGCCGCCCCACCACGCTCCACGCCCGAGTCTCTGGGTCGTAGGCTTCCACCACATCTGAGAGCTCAAAGGTGTTGTCATAACCTCCGGAGACATACAGCTTCCCTCCCAGGACTGCCAGGCTGCCCCCCACGTGCACCTGCAGGCCAGAGGGGATGAGTAAGTGGGCAGGTGGAGGCTGGCAGGGTCCCGGCTACTCTTGTCTGGTGAGGGGACCTGGCTGAGGGAAGCAAGGGGCAGCCTTGGCACTTCCTCGGCTATGAGCTGGCCTGGACAAGCCAATGTCCTTTCTATGGACTACCTGGGTAAGCAGGCGTCCAGGGTCACACGCAGTGTCTGGTGCCCTCTGGTGGTCAGGGCGGGATGCCCACATCTCCTGTCTAGCACTTGTCTTCTGCAGTAGGGATCGGAAGCATGTAGGGTCCACAACTGACACTGGCAGAACTGGCACTTGGTCCCATGTGTGGCTGAATGGCACCACGCTCCCCAGCCCATCAGCGTCCATCCTCTCAAAAGCGGGGACCCCAACGGGGCAGCAGCAGTTGTTGGCTGGGCGTTCTGCTCAGCACACAGCAAGCGTTTCTTTCTTTATATTGGAAAGGCAGAGTTAGAGATGACAGAGAGGGTCGGAACTGGTCAGCCGGGAGTCAGGGGTTTCCTCTGGGTCTCCTGTGTGCCTGCAGGGGCCCACACACCTGGGCCATCTGCTGCTTGCCCAGTCACATCCACACGGCATCATGTCATAGGCGGAGACTGAGCCTATTATGCCCTATCGCTGGTGCTGGCCCCTCACAGCAGGCATTTGACAGGTGTTTCCAATGGTTGGCATTGACACAGCTGGTAAAGCTGCTGTCTATCACGCTTACGTCCCATATGGGCACGAATTAGGTCCCAGGTGCTCCACTTCGGATCCCACACCCCGCTAATGTGACGTGCCTGGGAAGGCAGTGGATGGCGGCCCAAATCCTTGGGACCCTGTTCACACGTGGAGGACCCGGGTTTGGTCTGGGCCAGCCCTGGCTGTTGTGGGCAACTGGGGATTAAGCCAGTAGGTGCTAGGTCTCTGTTTTTCCCTAACACTGCCTTCTTTTAAAAGTATTTTCTGGGTCCTGTGCGGCAGCCAGGTGGCTAAAGTCCTTGCACGTGCTGCGATCCCACTGTGGGCAGATTCATGTCCTGGCGGTCCTATTCCCATCCAGCTCAGGTTGGTGTCTCGGCAGCCCTGCTTCCCATCCAGCTCCCTGCCTGTGGCCTGGGAAAGCAGTGGAGCACGGCCCAAAGCCTTGGGACCCGGGACCCACATGGGAGACCCAGAAGAGGCTGCAGGTTCCTGGTTTCGGCTTGGCTCGGCTCAGCTCTGGCTGTTATAGCCACTCTTGGAGAGTGAATCAGTGGATGGAGGAGCTTTCCTCTCCATCTCTACTCCTCTCTGTATATCTGAACTTCCAATAAAAATAAATAAATAAATCTTTAAAAAAAAAAAGTATTTTCTAAGTTCAGTGTCTGAGGAATGGGCCTAGTGTGGGCAGTCCCAAGGGCCTCCTGCCTGCTCTCACTGCTGGCTGCCCCATGAACACACTGGGCATGCCCTGCCCCCGGGCCTTGGCACCTGGCTCCTCCTTAGAAGAATCCTGTTGCCAAGGTCTTGGCCAGCCCCCTCATCTCCTTCCCCTCGGGCTCAGAGGAGGGCGTCTCAGGCAGGCAGCATCAACCCCCGCCCTGCCCCGTGAACCACTCCCGGCCCACGCTGCCAACCCACCTGGTTCATGGACGGGATCTTGTCCCACTCGTTCTTCAGCGGGTTATACACGTCCACCTCGGCAGAGTCATCCCTGCGGAAGGAGCCGGCGGCGGACAGCTGCTCAGAGCTCAGCATGGTGCCCTGGGAGGCCCCAAGCCCCCTTTGGTGGGCGCGGGCTGCCCTTTCCCTGTGTTCTATGTCCCACGGCAGCTCTCCCACCAGGAAGGCCCATCCCGAGCTCTCAGGCCCCGGGACCTGCTCACTTTGGACTCACACAAAGTGGCCACAAGCCCCTGCCCTGTCCTGCCCACTGGCCATGCGCAGCAGCCAACAGGGTGGGTAGGAGGCACAGGAATGAAGACACCAGGGTTTCCTTGACCGTGCAATCTAGATCCTTCAGCTGTGACACAGTGCTCCCCACCCCTCCCGAAAGGGGGCCAAGGGTACAGCCTTCAGCAGCCGAGTGAGACACTGTGAGAGAAAGCAGTGGTGGTAACGGCATCTGGGGGCTGGGCGGGGTCAGGCCAAGACAGCCTTGGTGGCCCACTCTTGGCCCTGCCGGCGAGCGCACCACCTGCTGAGGACACCATGGGCAAAGCGGGCAGACTGCGTGCAGGACACACGCTCCGCCTGTCCTTCAAGGCCGGTCGGCTGGTCGCGTCCTGAGACAGCACTGTTCTCATGTCAGTCCCACCAGCCGCTGTAGGCGGTAGGACCAGGCTGCCCGCCCATCGGCTCCCCTCGCCCCAGGGAAGGCAGCGAGCTGTGGTCAGCATTGCCCAGATGGCAGTGCTGATGACGGCGGAGGGCTGAAGCCTGCGTGGGTGCTGGCCCTGGGCAGCAGAGATGGGCACGAGGCTGGCGGGTGAGGGGCAGGGGCATGTGGCTCATCAAGAACGCATAGCAGGGGCCTCAGGGCCTCCCACGTGAGGACAGATTCTCCCGAGACACAATCCTAGGCCCTGTCTCACTCTCAGGCCTTCTCCTTCTGCCCTCAGGCCGGTGTCCCTGCTCCCCACAGGTCACCTTGGACGGACAAATGCCACCCCCTCCCCTCCCCGTCCTTAGGGCTGGACTTGCAGCCTCCCTCCTTCCACCTGCCAAGGCTCCCCTGGAGTGGCTTCCCTCAGAAACCAGGAGGCCAGACCCCACAGGCACCCCTGTGGTCTCCAGGGCGCGCTCACTGAGGCCCTTGGCGCAGCGAGGGGCTGGGGTGAACGCTCTGGCACTGCGCACGGCTGTATTTATAGCTGCCTCCAACTCCTCTGAAGACACCTCCAGGACCGGGGCGGGGGAGGGGGCAGGGTCAGGTGACATTCCAGAACCTGAGCAGAGCTGGCCGAGGTCCTGGGCCACTGGCAGGGAAGAACAGGGGCAGGAGTTGCATTCCCTCTGCAGCTTGCCCGGAGAGCCTGTGGGCACAGGGGCCCTGAGGGGGGCTTGGCAGAACAGGCAGTACCACCCCGGGGGAGGGGGCGCAGGTCCTCCCAGGCTCCCGGTGGGCGAGGCCTCTTTCTTGCCTGGTCCTGAGGCAGGCTGGAGGTCATGTGTGTGTACACGTGTACACACATGTGCACACACAGATGTAAGGCAATGCGCCCCAGAGTGCCCGGTTCGAGTCCTGCCTACTCCACTTCCAATTCAACGTTTAGCTAATGCCCCTCACGTCGGAGAGCTGGATGCTGTTCCTGGCTCGGGCCTGGCCCAGCCCTGGCTGCTGAGGGCATTTTGGGAGTGTGTCAGAGGATGGAAGTTTTCTCTCCTGCCTGTCACTCAAATACATATCTTAAAAAAAAAGGGGCAGGGGGAGCGTGGAGTCAGCCTCCAACCCCACGGGCCCAGGCTCCCGCTCTTCCTAGCGGACAACCTGCACTCACCGGACGAAGTACATCAGTCCGTTCAGGGTCACGGTCTTGGGCGCGAAGGACCAGGGTGGGAGCTGGCCACAGTCCACCAGCGACCACAGGTCGGTTTCCGGGTGGTAGCACTGCATCACCATGGTGTCCTTGCCGGCCAGGGAGCCGATGGCGTAGAGCCGGCCGCGGCAGGCCGTGGTAGAGCAGTTGTCCATGGGATAGGTCATGGGCTGCAGGGCCTCCCACGAGTCGGCGGTGTGGTCGTAGCGCTCGGTGCTGTCGGCGGCCACCACGTACAGCAGCCCGTCCAGCACGGAAGAGCTGTGATACTCGCGGGCCTTCAGCATGGGCGCCACCTCCGTCCACTCGTTCACGCTCGAGTTGTACCTCCACACACAGTCGTACAGCCGGGAGCCGTCAGATCCACCTGCCAAGGCGCGTGAGGCAGCGTCAGCCCGCTGGGGGTGGACCAACCTCCAGTGCCACGCGGTGCCTTCCCTACCCTCCCGGACTGCCTCTCCCTAGGCAGGAACTAGCTTCCTTGGGGCTTCAGCCCTGCCCCTCCAGAGCCCAGGGCTGAGACATGCCATGCTGCAGGATGGCCAAGCCCTCGCTGGCTGGGCCCTGAGGCACAATGCTTAAGACACACACAGAGACAGCCTTCTTCCTGACCCAGGGCCCGACCGGGCGTGCAGGTCACACGGGGTGTTTGTTTGAGAAACTCATACAGCTGCTCCAGTGTGATGCTTACTTATCAGTAACTCAGACAATCCCCGAGTGGCACTGGCTGTGGCCCCAAACTAAAGCACCCCACCTACGGGCATTTGCAGGGACTCCCAAGAAGCTTGGGGTGGGCCGGGGCAGTGCCTGCAACTCTGATGGTGAGAAGACGAAGGGTAGTGCCAGGCCCACTTCGTGGCATCCTCACCTCCCAGGCAGCGCGGCACCTGCCGAAACCCGGAAGGGCGTGGGGCAGCATGGGGCCAGTCTGGCCAGTTTGGGGAGGGAGCTCAGACCTGCTGGTCACACTCGTGTGTGTGTGTGTGTGTGTGTGTGTGTGTGTGTGTGTCTATGGAAGGTCAATCCCAAACAACACCGAGCCGACCTCAGCTCCAATGAGCTGCAGGCTGCCAAGCAGACCATGTCCTCGGGTCGGATGCGTCCCACGCGTCGCCCATCGCAATCCGTGTGGGAGGGAGCGAGCCTTGTGTGGCAGGCTGGGCACAGCCACAGCGATAAGGCAGCCCCGGGCCTCCCCGCCTGATAAGGGCCACCAAGGCCGGCCTGTGGGTTCTTTCCTTATATAGCAGTCCCCCGGAGCGCCCCTCCTCGCCCCGCTGAGGTAACCTCCTGTGTGAACCAGGATTTATGGCTAATGAGAAATGTGGGAGAAGCCCAGGATTCAGGCAGGCTGGGGCCCGCCCATCATGACTCGGCAGTGTTTTGGGGTCTGGGCCAAGGAACTGCAAGAAAATCTCTGAGCACGTGACCGTGTTTACAGTGGCAGGCCTCATGGGGCCTGAACGCCACGTGACTTGCAGCACGGGGCCCAGGTGGGTGTCCCTGGAGAGCCGAGTCAGCCGGGACAAGTGAGTCAGGAGGTCCCATGGCTCCGTGGGGACGGGCGAGGCCCTGGAAGGGCGGGGGCATGTCTGGCCTCCTGCCTGTGCCCCGATGCCTTAGGGAGAGAGAGAGAGAGAAAGAGAGAGAGAGAGAGCACCCATTGTGTGGGTACATACCTCCAGTGCCTCCCCAGTGACCACCAGGCGAGGAGCTGGCCTGGGGCAGAGGGCACCCAGACCCACAAGCAGCTACTTGTCTCTCCTGGCACAAGGGGCCCCTTCTAGGCCCCGAGTGTCACCCAGCGGATGGAGCTTGGCCTCGGGGCTGCCCTCCCGTGGCAGGTTTCGGGGGTGTCTGCTGCGGGCGGGTGGGCTTCCCCGGGGCACACAGAGCCTCACTCTGAACACGGCCCCCTTGGGCACTCACCTGTCACGTAGATGTCGTTGCCCAGGGCCACTATGCTGTAGCCCCCACCCAAGTGGTCGGGGAACTCGGCCAGGTAGCGCCACTGGCCCGTCTGTGGGTTGTAGCAGTCGACGGTGACCAGCTCGTCACAGTCCTGGTCGCAGCCGCCCACGAGCACCAGGATCTCGGCGAGGCCGGTGGAAGGGCGCGGGCGCATTCGGGGACAGGGCCCGCGGTCGTGGCGGTCATAGCGCGCCGCCTGGAAGTCGCGCGCCTCGCGCAGCAGGCGCAGGCAGGGCGGGCAGCGCGCCACCAGCGGCTCGGCCTCGACGTGTGCCAGCAGGTAGAAGCGGCGCACGAAGGGCAGGCGCACGGCCTCGAGCAGCTGCGGCCAGTGCGCGGCGCGGCGCGGCGGGTCGGCGCGCACCCAGCGCAGCGCTAGCTGGTAGGCGGCCTCCTCCTTGGGCACGCACAGCCCGTCGTCGCGCAGGTAGCGAAGCAGGCGCGCCAGGGGCAGTCGCTCCAGCTGCTCGGCGCCCAGCTCGCCCACGTGGCGCAGGATGAAGCGCTGCGCCGCGCTCGCCAACCCCGAGCAGCTGAAGGCCTCGGCGAAGTCCTGCATGTCCAGGCAGTTGGCCAGGTCGAGCTGCTGCTGCAGGAAGGCGCCGCACGCCTCCTTCACGGCCGGGAACTGCAGCAGGTCGGCGGCGCGCAGCAGCGGCTCGGCGTTGTCGCCGCTCACCGCCACGCGCCCGGTGTAGCTGAAGTCCAGCAGCAGCTGCAGCATGTCGGGCGGCACCCCGTGCAGGCGCACCCGCTCGGCGCGGCTCTCGCGCAGCTGCCCGGCGAACATGGCGCGGAAGTAGGGGCTGGCGGCCGCCAGCACGGCGCGGTGCGCCGGGAAGTCGCGCCCGCCCGCCGCCTCCAGAGTCACGTCCAGGAACTTGCGCTCGGCGCGGAGCTGGCTCAGGCCGCGCAGCAGGCTCAGGGCGTGCGCGGGGTCCGAGAAGGGCAGCACGGCCAGGGGCGCCGGCCGCTCCATGACGCTCGCGCTCCGGGACCCGAGGACGCCGCGGCCGCCGGGCACCGCCGCTCTAAATACGGCCGGGCGCCGCGGGCCTCCGGGAGGCGGGCCGCGGCCAGCGCCGCCCACTTAACCCCCGCGGGCCCGGCTCGGCTCCCCGCCTCGCGCCACGCCCGCCCCCGGCTCTCCCGGCTGAGTCACGGCCGTCCGCGTCCTGCCGCCCTTCCGGGGCTCCCAGCGACTCCCGCTGGCGCCCGGCCCCTGTCGGCCGGTGATCGCTGCCCGCTCGGCTGGGCCGTGCGCGGGACTCGTGGCCTCCCGGGCCCTGCCCACCCGGGCCCTGCCCGCCACCCACCCCGGCCCGGCTGTGGAACAAACCCGGGAGAGGCGAGCCGGCCGCCAGAAGCCGCAGCCACCCCCGTTCGCGCCCGAGCCCCCGGGCTGGCTTGGAACAATGGCTCTTTTTTTTTTTTAATTAAAAAAAAAAAAGTGTTTTTGAGTCACATTATTTCCAAGGATTGCTGGCTAAACCCGTCGCCGGGCTGCCAGCAAACTACAGTTTTTATTTATTTATTTTTTTAATTCAGGGCCGAAACAGCAGGGAGTCTGGGGATTTTAAGATGCCGTTTCTTTCTTTGGCGCACTCAGCGGCCGCGCCGGAGCCCGATTCCAGGAGCGTGCTCCGCCGCGTTTTTGCAAGAGTTTTGAAGTCAGTATCCGAGGCAAGTCCCAGGGCCCAGGGCCAGCTCCAGGTGTGCGTGAGGGGTGGCGGGGAGCGCAGCTAAGGCCTCTGCGCGAAGGCACAGCCGGGGGAGGGGGAGGAGAAAGTTCTGATTCCTCCAGGGTTTAGCTCCAAACAGAACCCCGGGAGGCGGAGCGTGGAAAACAAGGCCGCTCGCCGGGAAGCCGCCTGCTTCGGAGTTTGGGCGGAGTTTCGCTCGGAGTCCAGGCCCAGCAGTCCTGCAGGGGAAACTCGGGTGTCCGTGGCGTACCCGCCGGGGGCCTCCAGGAACGCGCGCCCCTGCGGCCGCCCACGTGCGTCCCGGGCACCGGGTGGGGGTCCAGCGGGGCCGGAACCTGTCAGAATTCCACCTCCGCCTCGGGAAGCGAAGGTTTCCCACGCCGCCCTGGAACCCCGCGTCGTGCTGCCTGGATCGGGCTGCAGGGGCCGCCCGGGGCAGGAAACCCTTCAGGTGCCCGGCCGGCCGCCTGTTGCCCATAGAAGGACTGCTCTCACGGCTATAAACGGCCGCCGCCGCGGCATTCCTGGCCCCGGAGCCCGGCCAATCGCCAGGGTGCACGGGCTCTGTGAAGAGGAGGAGCGAATCAGGAAGTGGCTGCTGGCCGGCGCGAGGGCCAGGGCTCCCCCAGGTCAGCCGTCCACCTGGCACAGACCGAGGGCTGAAACCTGATGCGTTCCTACCCGGCAGGATTGAGGGGGTGGGAGGGCACTTTCCCAACAACAGGGGGCATTTAGACGTCACGTGTCACTTGGAGAAGAATGGAGACATTTACTGCCATGGAAGGATGGCCTCTGCTATAATGTCAAGTGAGAAAAAAATCAGATTACCCAGCGTGAGTCAGTGCGTTTGCGTGTTCATACACCTTGAGAGAAAAAAAAAATGAACATTTCCTTGAGGTGATAAGACTTGCCTTTTGCTTCCTGCAGTTTGTGGCTGAGCTAAACATACCTACGTTGTGTATTCAAGTCATGCAGAAGTGCTCCAGTCCAGGACGAGGCAAGGAGTTACTGCTGCCCCACGCGCAGGCAGGCCCTGAGCCGGCGCTGGGGCTGTGTGCTGGGGCTGTGTGCGGCTCAGGCCGAGCAGCAATGTGGGAGCAGGGAGAGGGCCGGATTTAGAGCCCTCAGCTGTTTGGAATTCTCCAGAGCCTCCTGACCAAGTGTCCACTCGCTGGGCTCCTGGAGATCAGGCAGCCTGCATGTTGGCCCGTGCCTGGAATTGCTGCTGCGCTGTGCTGGAGAAGGCGTTTGCTCCAACAGGCTACGAGAGTGGTTACACTTAAGAAGTATTTCTAGGTTAAACCTCAGCCAGCCCAATTCTGAAGTTAACCTCTTCTTTGCCTGCCCACAGAAATAGCCTCTGGCTTCTGGCTCATTCTCCCAGGCAGGGCGAGGCCAGGCTGAAGCCAGGATTTGCACCCCATCTCCCACATGGGTGGCAGGGACCCCAGGACTTATAGCTGCCTCCCAAGCGGGAAGCTGGGCAGGGAGCAGAGCAGCCAGGACTGGAACTGGGGCACCGGTGTGGAATGTGGGTACACCTAACCTGCACCCCTGCCTGAGTAACACGCTGACAATGTGATTTAGCGGAAGGTGTGATTGTAAAAAGAATGGCACCCTTTAATTTAGCGACTTCCCTTGCTTTTTCCCTACACCTGCTCTGTGTTTTGGGGACGCTAGGGTTCCTCCTGTGGGACTTGAACGTGCCTTCCATATAGAAACTTTTTATCTATATATATAAGTCAGCTGTTTCCAGAGCAAGTGTGTTAGCCCTTACATATTCCACCAGTATGGACCGCAACACGCACCCAAAACCTGCTTGATGCATGGGTCTTTAATTTGTATTTTACTACGTGAAATGCCAGAGAGGCAGGAGACAAAGGGTAAGACAAACGCAGACGATTAAGTGGAGCAAAAAGCTGAACATCAGGACGCTGCTCTAGGGGAAAATGAATCTGAAGTGTCCACACCCACGCCGGACCACAAGCTTTCCCGAATGAATGTTCGCCCAAATGAACGTGGCCTCCTGACACTTGGGAAGGTGAATCTATACTTGGTAACTGGAAGTAGCTGCCTTCTCCAGTTACCGCCTGGGGAAGCGTGGTATTCTCAGTATTTTTAACTTGTCACAACCTGTGCTCAAGTTGGCGCTCTGTCCTCTCTCTGCAGGCAGCAGAGGCTCGGCAGGTGCAACTTCTCAGAGAAGACAAACACTGCCTGACTGCAAGGCGTGGCCTCCTCGTGGCCAGGGCCTCGGTTAAAGCAGGGCCGCAGCCTGGGGGCCGCAGCCTAGGGGCCGCAGCCTGGCCCCCGAGCCCGGAGCCCGGCAGGAGCGCCATGCACCTGAGAGCTTAAACCCTCCACGCAGGCAAAGCCAGCTCGGCTACCCCACATCCAAACCCCAGGCAGCCTGGGGGCACTGGGAGGGAATGGTAACTATCTCATCTCTGCCTCTCCTTCTGAGGGCTCACTGCCCAAGGCCAAATCACAGCCTGCCCAGATCCTCCCCACGAAGTTTGCCTGCGGTGGCCTGGGCAGGCGCAGCGGGTACTGCGTGCCACCGGCGCATGCCAGGACTGCCTGTTTCCAGCAGACCCGTGGCAGGGAGAGCCGACACCTGCCATAACCCCAAGGTGCGAGTCTCTCTCCTTGGGGGAGCGAGGGGGGCACCCAGGGGTCCCGCCCTCCGAGGCTCTCTGGTCTCACTCGCGCGCTCAGCGGGGGTGATGTTCAGGACGCGTTTAACACAGGGAAAAGCCATCGGGGATCAGTCAGGCTCCACCTGTCCCAGCTACGCGTCTGGGTATTAGTAACCTCTAAACTTTTTTTTTTTCCGGGGGTGTGTGTGGGCGGAGCGACACGGGCGCAGGTGGAAAACGCGGGACTCCACCATCTGCAGGGGCTGGACACAAAAAACTGCGGACAGACCCCGCGCCCGGCGCCCCGGCTCATCACGGGGGACCCCAGCAGCGGGCAACCACGCCGCACACATGGAACCCCAGGAGGACGGCCACTTGGCGAGCCAAGCGTTGCGCTAAAAGCATTTCATAGCTGGGCGAACCGGGGAGTGCTCCGGAAGCTGAGCCCAGCAGGACTGGGTGACCCCACGGAGCAGCGTCCGCCAGGTCCGCCCCCTGGGACGGCGGACACTCGGTCACCCGCTCCTGGGACTCGAGGGGCCCCTGCTGCCTGCCCACCCAGGCTCCGAGCCCCTCGGCCAGCGTCCGCCCGCGGCGCCTCACCTGCCGCCGCGCTCATCCCACGAGGCACACAACCAGGGATCGGGGGGCGGCGCCGAGGGGGCGGCGACGGCGACAACCCAAAGCGAGTTTTTTGTTTGTTTGTTCAAGCGAGCGTTTCCACACCGCGGGCTCCGCCGGCCGACGGCCTCGCCTCGCCGGGGCGCCGACCCCGTGGCCCCCGCCTCGCAGGCCTCCGCGCCCCGTCCCGACCCCGCCTGCAGCCGCGAAAACAAGCCCGCTCCGCCTCGAGGGACGCGGCCGCGACGTCAGGGCCGCCTCCCCCACGCGGGGAGCCCACCGCGGGGAGCCCGGCCCCACAAAGGGGCGGCAGCCCGAGGCCCCGGGCCCCGGATGCGAGGCGCCGGCCGCCGCCTCCCGCGACCCGGGCGCTCCCTGCCACCCCCACACAGATGCGGGCGCAGCCGCCCCTCCCCCTGCGGCCGAGCGGGCGCGAGCCCCCGCACCTCCCCCGCCGCAGCGGCCCTCAGGCCGGGGAGACCCCGCCTCCGCACACCCTGGCTGTCGCCGCGGGGCCCCATGGGGGTTGGAGTCCCGAGGCCGCCGTAGCGCGCCGCAGCGGGCCGGACGCGGACTACGACTCCCATAAGGCTCTGCGCCCCGCCCCCGCGCCGACGGCCCCGGGGCCGCCGCCAGACTACATCTCCCGTCAGGCGTCGCGGCCCTCCCGCCCTCCCTCCGGAGACACGAGCCGAACTGGGCGTCAGGTCGGGGAGCCGGTCGGGTTCCCGCTCGCCGCCGCCGCCGCCGCCCCCCGCCGCCGCGCCTCTCCCGCCTCGCCGGCCGCGGGAGCTGCAGCGGCCGCTCTGCTCTGCAGCCCGAGTCGCGACACGCCGAGCCCCTCTTCGTCTCCAGCCGGGGCCACCCCTCCCGGGTCCGCCCTCGCCCGGCGAGGCCACCGGAGCCCACAGCCCCGAGCGACCCCGCTCCCGCATCCCGGCCCCTGCACGCCCCGCAGCCGCCGCACGCCCCGCCGGCCGGAACATGGACTCCGACTCGTGCGCCGCCGCCTTCCACGCGGAGGTGAGTGAGGGCTGCGTCCCCCGCGCCCCCCGGCCGCCCCCGCCCGCTCGGCGCTCCCCGGGAAGCCGCCGGACCCTCGGCCGCCCGAGCGCGGCCCTCCCCTCCCCCAGCCCCGCCGCCCGCCCGCCCCCCGCGCGGCCCGCGCCGGGTCCTCCCGCCGGGGCTCGGCGGCCCGCGGGCCTCGGACGCCCCCTCCCCCGGGCCCCCCTCGGCTGCCCGGGGCGCCCCTCGGCGCGCGCGTCGCCCCCGGGACCTGTCTGCCGGCCCGGCCCCTGCCGCCGGCCTGCTGGCCCCGTCCCCGCCCCCGGGGACGCGGTCCGAGCCGCCGCGGGCCCCGCGCGCCCGCTTTCCCTGCCGGGGTCCCCTCCCCCTCCCGGGGGGCTCCCCGCGCCCCTCGGCGCGCGCGGCACCCGCAGCCCTCTCCATCTCCCGGGGTCCGCTGGCCCCCGCCCCGCCCCCTGGCCCGCTCGCGGCCCTGTGCGCCCCCGCCCCCTGCGGGGCTCGGGGCCGCGCGTCTTCGGGGTCCCCACCCTCCGGGGCCCCGAGCCTGGGCGTCCCCCACGCCGCCCCCTCCGGCGAGCTCGCCTCCCCGTCCGGGCCCCCGCCCCCCGCCCGCGGCTCGCCTTGCTCGCTCCGCCCCGGCTCACTCCCCCTCCTTCCGGGGCTCGGCCCTCGGTTCTCCCCGCGCCGCCCGCCCGCCCCCTGCCCGCGGGGGTCCGGGGAGGGGCGGCGGCGCCGGGCGGTCTCCCGTGGCGTGGCGGCCCGCGGCGGGGGCGGTGCGGCCTCCCGAGCCGGGGGACCCCGGGCGTCCTCCGGCAGCCCCCCTCCCGGCCCTGCGGAACGGGCCCCGCACCTTCCGGGCCCGGGTGTCGGCGGGGGGCGGCTTCCGCGGAGGGCGGGGAGGGCCCGCACGGCCATCTGCTCCCCCGCCCCCAGCCCCAAGGCGGCCGGGCGGGGAGGCGCGGGGCTTCGGGGCGAGGGCGTCGGCGCCCGCCCGGCTCCTCATCCTCTTGCGCGCCTTCTCCGCCCGAGGAAAAGTTGAGTTTGGGGACCGGGCATTGCGGCCCTCCCGCCTCTGGCGCGCCGCGTCCCCGGGTGGGGGCCGGAGCTCGGGCAGGAAGCGCGGGGTCCGTGGGGTGCGGAGGCGGGGGTCCCTCCTGCGCCCGGGGTCGGGGTGGCCGGCACCAGGTGGAGAGAGCGCTGAGTTGAGGGTGAGGGGCCGGGGCGCCCCACTCCGCTGCCGATCGCGGGTCCGAGGCCGAGCCGGCCGCCTGGGAGGAGCTCGCGTCTCGCATCGTGCCGGTCTCGTGCCTCGAGGCGGCGGGAGTCCCGGGCTGGGGCTTCTCCCGCACCCTCCGTGTCACGCCCCGCTGCGCCCCGCTCCGGCGCCTTGAGGGTGCCTGGCACCCCGTCTGCAGCGGCTGGGTGCCGAGAGTGGACTTGCTGAGAGCTGGGCGGTGGGCCTGGGAAGTCACTTGAAGTAACCGGGTCCCAGCTGCGTCGGTAGTTGATTCTCAGTGGAAAAGCCGTGGCGACAACTTGGAATGCCAGTCGGCCTAGAGCAGCAGACAGGGTCAGCAGGGCCGGGAGGCACGGACAGGCCCAGGGCGCTCCCAGCAAGCCGTATCTCCCACCCCGCTGCCCGTGTTCTGGGCACGACCCTCCCGAGGGGGTCCTGATCTGAGCCCCCGCCCGGCTCTTCAGCAGTGTGGCTTCGGAGGGCTTGCCTGGAAGCTCTCGCCTGTGGTGTTTTGGGGTGCCTTCCAACCTGGTCCGTTCTCCACAGGAGTACTCCCCAAGCTGCAAGCGGCGCAGGACCGTGGAGGACTTCAACAAGTTCTGCACCTTCGTCCTGGCCTATGCCGGCTACATCCCGTACCCGAAGGAGGTAACCTGGGCACCCTGGGCCTGCTGGGGCTGACGGTGGGCTGGGGTGGGGGCGGCCCAGCCAGCGCCCAGCTTGCCGGCGGCCTCTGTGAGGCTCAGTTTGGTGCTACTTTAGGGGGACCAGGGAGCTGGGGCGGGAGCCAGCGGGGCCTGGGTCAGCGGTAGAGGGAGAGCTTGGTGCAGCCACTCGTAGGCAGATCTGTGCAGTCTGGTGCCAGCGTGTGAAGCCACTCACGGTGCGGGGCTTCCCAGGGGCCGCCCCCTGCACTGGCCCCTGTGCTCTGGAGTGGGCGGTGCTTCAGACCAGCCCGGTGTCGCCACTGTCTGCAGGTGATGCACCGACGGTGTGGCAGGTGCCAGAGGGCGACCCAAGTGCCAGAGGGCGACCTGCTGCTTTGGGGCAGTCCTCGCCTGCTTGGCTTTTGTCAGGCTGGGTCATTGCAGGTGTTTAAAAGGGTATCAACACCGATTTAAGTTTACGTAATTAAAAAAAAGCCACTCTTAGGAGGACGAGTGGAAAGAGGTTCCACAGGGAAAATGCGAGAAGGGAGAGGTGGCTGCAGGATCTTGGCATTGGTCATTTCCTGCCTGGGACAAGGGCTGAGGGTCCAGCAGCAGGAGGTGGGCTCACTGCTCGTTTGGGGTTGTGCTGAGGAACATGGACCTTGGCACACACCCTTAGAAGCCCCCATCTGGGGCAGGCGGTGGGGGTAGCAAGCTGGCCAGGGTGGCTCTGGGGGTGGACAGTGGCAGCCCTAGGTGGTGACCGCCCTCCCCTGGCCTCTGCTTCGCAGGAACTCCCCCTGAGGAGCAGCCCCAGCCCTGCCAACAGCACTGCGGGCACCGTGGACAGCGATGGCTGGGACGCTGGCTTCACGGACCTTGCGGGCCCCGTGGCGTTGCCCGTCTCTGACCGCTGCTTCAGCCACCTGCAGCCCACCCTCCTGCAGCGAGCCAAGCCCAGCAACTTTTTGCTGGACAGAAAGAAAACGGACAAGCTGAAGAAGAAGAAGAAGAGGAAGCGAAGGGACAGCGGCGAGCCCGTGACGGAGAGCTACCGGAGCAGCTTGATGAAGCTCGAGGCCCCCGACGCGTTTGTGGAGCCCCCCACGAGCCCCACGCTGCAGGACATCCCCCAGGCCCCTAGCGACCCCTGCTCCGGCTGGGACTCTGACACTCCCTCGAGCGGATCTTGTGCCACTGTGTCCCCCGATCAGGGCAAAGAGATGAAAATGGAAGGCAAACGGACTATCGTCCGGCAGGGGAAGCAGGTGGTGTTCCGAGACGAGGACAGCACCGGCAACGACGAGGACATCATGGTCGATTCTGGTGAGTGCGCTGGAGGAGGTGTCCCCGGCAAGGTGGGAAGGGGCGCTGTGTGCTCGACAGGATCAGAACTCCAGCTGGGGGCTGGCTGTGGCCCAGGGCCGGCAGCGTGAGAACAGGTGCAAGTCCCCCCAGTGACACTCGCCGTCAGGCCTGGCTGGCTGACAGGTGCTCCTCCCCGCCCCTAACTGTCCCCTTTCCCTCCAGACGACGATTCCTGGGACCTCGTCACGTGTTTCTGCATGAAGCCATTTGCTGGCCGCCCCATGATTGAGTGCAACGAGTGCCACACCTGGATCCACCTGTCCTGTGCGAAGATCCGCAAGTCCAACGTCCCCGAGGTGTTCGTCTGCCAGAAGTGCCGGGACTCCAAGTTCGACATCCGCCGCTCCAGCCGCTCCCGGATGGGCTCCCGGAAGCTGTTTCTGGACTGAGCGCCGGGCGCCTGGAGTCCCGGGATGGCGAGCACAGAACTCTGAGCTCTGGTGCGGGCAGGTCCCCGCCACTCAGGTGCCTAAGCAAAGGGACAGGCTGTCCGGGGCCAACAGACTGTATAGCCGGTGACCGAATAAAGCCTTGTGCTGGCCAGAGCTGCTGCCAGACCTCTGCTCTGGGCTGTGACTGGACCCTTGGGCTGTGGGTGCGGCTCGGCCCCATTTTGGTTGTCATTGTCAGCAGGCGCCTGGTGCCCGCCTGCTGGGGCGAGCGTAGCTGGTTCTCTGGCATCCACTTTGTTAGGAGAGTTGCTCCTGCCTGGCCTGGCCGGGAACAGCCATACGTGTTGGTGTGTCCGTCTTTACCGTAAGTGTCTGGGCTGCCTCTGCCCGGCGGCTGGCCGTGAGCAATTCTTTGGTTTCTCCTGTTTGTTCAGAAAGGGACAGGGCGGCCACGACCCTGGAAGGGGCTGCTCGGGGTCAGGTGGCCCTTGTTCATAGCCTGGCTGCCCGTCTTGCACGGTGTGAACTCCTGTCTTTTTGCACGATGCTGCTGTGAGTGTGTTGGCTGCTGCTTGCTGAGACAGGCAAGCTGTGTCCCAGCCTGGGAGCGCTTGTACTCGAGTCTTCCTCGCTCTGTTCGTGTCAGGCAATCTTTGGGGAAGTGTGGAGGGTGGCCCCCGGGTGGTTCTTCACGGCCCTCAGGCTGGCAGGATGGTTTGTGGAGTGCTCTGGCTTTAGAATCGGTGCAGAGTATGTTGGCGTTGGCCTGCAGACGCAAAGCCCTATGGTGTTGGGGTTTCGGAGGTCCAGGTTGGAATCCAGGCCCAGGCCCGGGAGGCCCTGGGCATCCTCGTGGACCCCGCTGCAGGGCTGTGCCAGCCAGGCCGAGCCAGGCTTTCAGAGTTGCAATTAGTGAAGTGTTTGTCCATCTGTTTCTCCTGAGCCTCGTTGTAAGGCCCGAGAAGTAATGCTGTGTTCTTTGTTTGCAAGGGGAAGGGTGCCAGGGCTTCCTGCCGCCTGGGGGACCCCCGGCCCACTCCTGGGCACCTGGGCTCCCTCGGGTGCTGGGGTCGCAACTAACCGGTGGAAGTTTGGGTTGTTCTTTCAACACTTGTCCAGCAAATTTTTTTATGTTTCTTTTAATGGTTATATTAACACAAAAGTAGAAATAGTTTCTGAACCCCAGTTTATTGTGAAGGGAGAAGTTGTGTTGTAGAGAAAAATTGTCCAGCTGGTTTTGAAACAGCCTGGCTCTGCCAGCCTGAGCCCCCAGGACCAAAGAGCTGCCCCAGCCACCCCGTCCCGTGTTCGCCCTGTGAGAATGACCAAAGGTTTTAGAAGTAAGAATATGCGTGGTTTTAGTTTTCCCGCTCCGCTGGCTGCGGCCAGAGGTGTGCTGTCCCCTTCTGCCAGCACCTGGCCCTGCCCTGTCCGGGCTGTTGGCCCCCTTGTTCTGAGGTTAGAGTGAGCTGGGCGGCTGGGGGGCTGATGGGGTGGGGACAGGGGATCACCCCAGGGCAGGCGGCCTCTGTCCTGGCGTTCATGTGGTCCTGTGGAACTGTGGGGTCTCTGTGTATAAGGTGAAGCTGTTTCTGTGAAACTGTATATTTTGTAAATAAAGACAGTCCTACTTTGAGGTCGGTGCAGCTCCAGGCGTGTGTGTTTTGTTACAAGGTCAATGGGGGATCCCCTTCCCGCAGCCCCAACCCTGCAGGGAGGAGCCTGAAGGAACGGCTCTCACTTTCTTACACTGGGGGGAGATTAGGTCCCAGCCAGGCATTGAAGCCGGGGATTAGAGCCCCCCTGGGTGCACATTTTGGGGGGCTCCCTCGTGTGCCTGCCTCTTGAGACTCAGGGTGCCAGCCTCCTCCGAGCTGATAGAATGGGGGCTGCCCACAGCTGTGAGTGGTGTGGGGGGTCACAGACGGCCGCACTGGAGCCCAGCAGCAGGCGCTCCTGACCCCGGGTCACAGGTGCCCGCTGGCCCCGCCCCGTCCCAGCCGCCCCGCAGGCCCCGCCCCCGCCGCCATCTTTGTTGGGGGCAGCGAGCCTGGTCGCAGGGATGCCTAAATCCTGCGCGGCTCGCCAGTGCTGCAACCGTTACGGTAACCGGAGGAAACAGCTCACCTTCCACCGGTGAGTAGCGGGGGCGCCTGGCGCGGGGAGGGGGCTGCAAGGGGTTTGGCGGCCGCGCTGGGGGTGGGACGGAGCCCTGCACGCCCCCGCGGGGCTGCCCCGCAGGCTGCCGGGCGCAGGGGGGGCGCGGCATGCGCCTGGCGGGGTGGGGCGCACGGAGGCAGCTTAGAGGGTCCCCGCTCCCGGAAGTGGGGGCGCCCAGGGGCGGCCTTGGGGGACCGTGGGAGGATGTTGGAGACCCTGGGCGGCCGGTCGCTCTCCGGCCCTCCCCTCCTGCCTGCCCAGGAGGGTTTGCCGGCTCCGAGCCCTGTTCCGTGTGCGTGACCGTGGGTCCGTGCGCTCTCGTGGGGGTCTGCATCCTTTTGCCTTGCTCTGCGTTTCCATAAACACTCTGGCCACAGAAAAAAATGTACGGTACACCCCCGGGCACACAGCCGGCGAGTTTTCACCCCGACCGAGCGAACCCTCCGCAGAAAGGGCCGGGGCTCCCACCTCCCCAAAGGATGGAGGAATGGCCGGCCAGATGGGAACAGAATCGGGCTCTGGCCCGGGCTCGCTGCTGCCTTCCTGGAGCCGGGTCACATGGGTCACATGCTGGGCACGCTTACATGGGCTGCGCTCTTCCCTCCGCTGCCCGTGTCCACGACACCACAGCGCGGCTGCTTCTGCTCAGCGCCTCTGCAGAGCGCATCTGGGTGTCTGCGCTCACTGGTGAGCGGAAGGGCGGAGACAGGAGAGGCTCATTCTGCTGGGTCTCTCCGCAAATGGCGGCCATGCTGGCTGGATCACTATGGGTCACTTTGCAAATGGCAGCCACGCTGGCTCGGTCACTCTGGGTCTCTCCCCAAATGGCGGCCGCGTGGGGTCACTCTCCAAATGGCGGCCGCGGCCAATCTGGGCAAGGCCGGAAGTCCAGCAGCTCTTCCTGGTCTCCCACATGAGAACTGAGTAGCTGGGCCGGCTGGCGCTATCTTCCCAGGCCATCAGCAGGCAGCTATGGGGAAGGCAAGATGGGATGCTGGGGCTGGCCTGACCGCCGTGCCCCAAGCCAGCCCTGCCTCCCCGTCTCATCTTGGCCTCTCTGGCTTTTGACGGAACCCATCCGTGGCCTCTTGTTGCCACAGCTTCTCGGACACAGCTCGCGTCTCGGTGACCTTGGCTGGATGCTCGGGGTGCGGGGCCTGGCCTCCTCCAGGGCCGCAGCTTGTGCGAGGACAGTGCTCCCGTAGGCGTGTGCACAGGCCTGTGTCTGCTTGCACTTTGGCACTTGCGAAATGGAAAACTTCCTGCAGTTTTTAATTAATATTTTTTATTTTTGAAGAGCTCTGTGTTTGCTGAAAGGCAGAGTTAGGGCTGGTGTGGTAGCCTAGTGGCTAAGTCCTCATCTTGCTTGTGCCAGGATCCCATATGGTTCATATCCTGGCTCCTCCACTTCGCATCCAGCTCCCTGCTTGCAGCTTGGGAAAGCAGTAAGGGTGGCTCAAAGCCGTGGGACCCTGCACCTACATGGTAGACCCAGAAATTCCTGGCTCCTGGCTTCAGATGGGCACAGCTCCGGCCGTTGTGGGCACTTGGGGAGTGAACTAGCGGATGGAAGATCTTTCTGTCTCTCCTCTCTGTAATCTAACAATAATAATAGTAACAATAATAATAATAATAATAAAGCAATTTGAGACAGATTGCATTTCCCATGGCAGACAGGAGCCTAAGTACTTGGACCATCTTCCACTGCCTCCCTAGGTGTTAACAGGAAACTGGATCAGAAGTGGAACAGCCAGGCACCTGAGTCACTGCTCCACACCGGCTCGGCCAGTGCTGGCCCGAGGCGGCCCCTCACATGTCCCCCGTCTCATAAAGTAGATGCCATCCGTCCTTTCCTGGTCCCGGGGCACACCTTACCAGGCATACCTTACTGCATGGCTTTCAGGAACCTTCCAGAGCTGCCCTGTGCTCGCTCCCACCTGCTGCCACCCTGTGGCAGTCAGGAAGGACTTGGTACCCTGCCCGTGCCCCCTGCTGCACTCTATCAGCGAGCCAGCTGGAGACCACAGCTTCACTGCGCCTCACCCCTGCTGCCCGGATGCTGCCTGCTTGCACCCACAGCACCACACCCCTTCTCCTATTCTCCGTGGCAGCTGTGGGCCTGCTAACACAGGCCGTGTGGCTGGTTCAGTCCTCCTCTGCAGTGCAGGCTCCTGCAGGGAGCACACAGCAGCGCGAGCCCTTTGGGCTGGTGGTGGCCATGTTCCCGCTCAGGTCCGCCCTGAGCAGTCATGGCTGAAGTTCCAGCAGTCAGATAGGATGCGTTTCACACTCCCCACCCTCCCTGCTGGCTTGAGTGCCATCCGCCTTACCAGCTTGTTCACGTGCAGCCCGTGCCTCCCCCTAGATTCCCGTTCAGCCGCCCGGAGCTGCTGAAGGAATGGGTGCTGAACATCGGCCGGGCCAACTTCAAGCCCAAGAAGCACACGGTCATCTGCTCCGAGCACTTCAGGCCCGAGTGCTTCAGTGCCTTCGGGAACCGCAAGAACCTCAAGCACAACGCTGTGCCCACCGTGTTTGCCTTCCAGGACCCCGCACAGGTAGGGAAGGAGGAAGGGGCTCTGCCAGCTGGCTTCCGGAGCGCCAGACGTGCCTATGCCAGCCTGCCTTTGGCCTGCAGCTGAGGAGCCCCTGGTGAGCAGCGCTGTGGCTGGGCAACTCTGTGTGGCGCCAGTTCCCTGCCACTCCTGGCCTTGGGGCCGCAGCCCATGTGCTCAGGCTGGAAGGTAGGGCCGCAGGAGTGCCAGGCAGCAGAGCGGGGAGGCGTGGGATGCGGGAAGGGCAGGCTGTGGAGGGTCAGTCGCTGCGTGCCCAGGGCCCCTCAGGTCTCCTGTCCTTGCTGGGCGAGACTGCCTCCCCGGAGCTGGGTGTGGGGAGGGGAAGGAGGCCTGGACCCCGTGGCTCCATGGCAGCCAGAGGGGTTGTGGCGGAGTCTGATGGAGCTGTGGCACTTGTGGGTCCTGCTCAGCAGTCCATGAAGAGTGAATGTAGGAGCCACGCGGCCTTGACAGGAATCCTGGAAATGGGCCCACAGGAAGTGAGCAAGAGTGAGGCGGACCCTGCAGGCACCAGGGGGGCCCACTGGCCATCATCCCCGCTGCCCCTCCCCCCCTTCCCTGGGGCTGTGCTGCAGATGCAGGGCCTGCCCTTTGTGCCCACTGAGGTGGGCACCGACGGGGTACTGGATGGGACCAGCTCCTGCTGCAGCCAGCATTTAGTAAAGCTGCTGGGCCCTGGGCCCACCCTCAGCATTCAGGGACCTCTGACCCAAGATTCGGGTTTGTTGAGAACCAGTACCCCATGGGCAGTGAGAGGAGAGCTGGAGCTGTCACTTGTGCAGCAGGCAGGTCCCACAGTGGGGCTCAAGCCAGGCTGGGTGGGAGTGAGGTGGCCCAAGTCCGGTGTGTGGCTGTCCTCAGGCCTCCGCATCAGCTCCCTGTCCTGCGCGTGTCCCACAGCTGGTGAGGGAAAACACGGACCTGGCAGGAACGGGAGGAGATGCCGCCCAGCAGAGGGAGGTGAGTCTGCCCTGGGCCGGGCTCTGGGTGTGCGGCTGGCCTGCGAGACGGGCCGGTGCCTGGGGTGCTTTCCAGTGGCTCGACCTGAGCCTCAGCTGTGACAGGGCTGGGGCTGGGCTGGCTGGGTGTGACACTGCTGAGATGTGTGGCCTTCAGGACTGCCCCCTTGTCGCAGGTCCCCAAGGCCGAGGCTGGGGAGCCGGGCACCGGGAGAGGCTTGGACACAGCACTGGAGGAGCGGCAGCTGGTCCCGGACGCCGAAGGCCCCCTGAAGCTGGTAAGGGCCAGGCTCAGGGATAGCATGATTTCAGAGAACCCCCCCAATTTCTCAGCTTCCCAGGCATCGGTCACTGGGCCCCTGGACCCCTTGGGGTTTCTGGAAGTTCAGTTGCTGCCACCCGCCAGCATGGCACCTTCCGGCTGGCATTGGTCTCCGGGCAGCCCTCCACTGTTGCCCGCCTCTGTCCTCAGGTGCGGCCCCAGAGAGTGGAGGTGGCAGAGGGTCCCAGCCAGGGGGCCGGCCCCTTGGGCCCGAGGGGGCCTCTGCCCAGGCAGCCGTCCGACCACAGCTACGCCCTCCTGGACTTGGGCACCCTCAAGGAAAAGCTCTTCCTCACCTTGAAGGAGAATCAAAAGCTGCGGAAGCGCTTGAAGGCCCAGCGGCTGCGGATGCACAGGCTGTCGAGCCGCCTGCGTGCCCACAGGGAGGGGCTGCCGGGCCCCCAGACCGCGGCTCAGCCGGAGCTACACAGCTGAGACCTTGGCGGCTGCTTGTCGGGCCCACGCATCGGCCACCGTGATGTGGGAGAGCAGCCCAGGTGGCAGGTGCTGAGGGGACCACTGCCTTAGGAGCCCACCTGGGCCCCACGTCGGATTCTCCCCAAGGAGTATGGGCCGAGCGGCACCCGGCACCCTGGCCGCCTCCCTGGGCTGAGTCGACAGCTGGTCAGCAGGTCCCCTCCCCAGCTGGCCTGGTTAGAGATGAATTTATTTACAAAAGTTACAGAATGCTTCTTCGGAAGGCAGCTCGGGAGCTCCCATCTGGGTCTCCGCGTGCTGCTGCTGGCCCAGCTGGCTGGGCAGGCGGCTGGCCCAGGAGTGCAGCAGCTGGGATGGGCCAGGCTCTGCGGCCATCCCCCCTGTCCAGGCAGGCATCCTGCTACCTCTGACTACAAAGTAACGATGCTGACTTTAGTTAATAAAGGAAAAAGCAAAAATCTCAGTGTAGTTCATTTCCTTAATTTGCTCAGGCAAACACCTGGCGCAGTAAAGGCAGCTTCCTGACTTGGGATGTGGCTTGCAGGTGCAGGGCCAGCTGCACCCCACTGCGGGGGACAGGGTGCGCCCCTTCTCCCTGCTCACCCAGAAGCACAGAGTCAGGCGCCACCCTTGGCTTGCAGCACAGGTTTATTACAGGGACAGCGCCTCTGGACAGGGGCTTCCAGCAGAGGGAGGGCACCCAGGCTCTGTCCAGAGCTGTGGCTCATGCTGTGTAGCATCTCCTGTGTGTCATGGTCACTCAGAACTGGGCATCAGCATGCCAGGATTGCACGGCCTGAACCACTTGTAAGGACTGGAGGGAGGTGTTGTTGGCAATTGCTGAGTCCAGTGGTGGCAAGGGAAGCAGGTCGGGAGCAGCAGCTAAAATATCTTCAGGTGGTGGAGTGGGACTGCCACAGCCCACCTATGACAGGCCTGGGACCACGGCCTGCTCCTGGTGCGGGCAAGGGATGGAATCTCTGGGAGCAGACACTCCCGGAGTCCCCTTGGAGAACTGCGCCACCTGCTGGGAGCTTGTTGGAGCAGCCAGGGGCTGGTGCCATGGGATTTGGCACTCTGGCCCCTCACATCCCAACCAGTTCTCTAGAGGTGCGAGGAGGTGCAGTGAGGACACCGGTCAGCTCATGCCCATGGGCGGGCTTCCCCAGCAGGGATTCGAGAAGTGTCGGAAGGGCGGCCCTGGGCTGAGAGCTGGGCTGTGGGAATGACTTGAGAAGTGCTGGGGGTGGGGAAAGACTGATGGCCAAACCCGTTTGTCCGCAGGTAAAAAGCAGTTTTATAGCCCACAATCCACCCACATTCACTAGGTGATAATATCTCAGGTGCTCCCTGCACGAGGCCGTGCCTCTGCAGACACCGTTCCTTCTGGCTCGCCTCCCACGTCCAGTGCAGGTTTTGGGAAAAGTCCTGTGTGCGAGGGCAGATGTTCCAGAAATCCCTCCAGTCAGCACCGAGGGCTGCTGGGTGGCAGCGGCAGTGAGGGGCCCTTCCTGCCAGGAACACGATCTGTGCCATGGTGGGCCCAGCCGGGCGGCCTCAGGTCTGCATGCAGCACCCACCGGAGCTGGGTGTCTGCGTGTCCCTCCACATAACTGACAGGGTGCCACCTTCTACAGGAATAAAATAAAATAAAAACATCTCATGTTTGGGCTGCTTCTGGCTTCCAATGCGGAGATCCCAGGGAGATCGGTGCGGCCTCTTCCTTCGCCGTGGCCGCGCCTTACCCGTCCGTGTCGATCCTGTGAGCTGTGGGAGGAAGGCCATGGTGACCAGGGCTGTGGAACGCAGGCTGGCGCACGGCGGCCCTGGTTAAGCCCGATGGCGCCGATGGGCAGAGCTGCTCCAGGTGCCAACCCCGGTCCCTGCCACGGGGCAGCTACTCACACTGCTTTGGTATCCTGAGGGCCTCACCGTCCAGCACCATCACCTGGTGCAGGACTCCTCGGAACTGGTAGAGCACCTTCAGGTTCTTCTCTTCACCCACACAGGGGTCGTAGAAGCCTGGCAGCCCGGCCTGCAACACAGCACCACGCTGCAGTGCAGTGGGAGTGCACACAGCCAGACCCACCCAGCCACTCCCCACCTCTATGCTAGGTGCCAGGCCCAACTTCCTCGGAAGCAAAACCATTCCGATAAAGTCCCTCTTGAGGTCTAAGAGGCAGCCCTTGGCCCAGGTGCTGCCACACGAGGCATCTCTGCCTTGTACCCAGTGGGGCGGTGCAGCCATACCTTGGAGGCCTCGGTGAGGGTGAGCTTGGGGTGTGTGTGTGTGTGTCCCTGTACCTTGGAGGCCTGGGTGAGGGTGAGCTTGGGGTGTGTGTGCGTGTGTGCACGCGTGTCCCTGTACCTTGGAGGCCTCGGTGAGGATGAGCTTGGAGTCCTTCACCAGGCACTGCAGTGGCACGGTCACGTCAATCACTTTCACCTTCTCGCTCTTCCTGCTCTTGTCGTTGACGAACTTCCCGTACCAGGCGTTCACGATGATGAGCCCTGTGGAGCGGCACCGTCAGCAGAAGCAGGCCCTGCCCGCGTGCTTCCCCACGCAGCGCTGAGGCCCTGGGCCCACTCGGCCGACGGGGACGCGCCCGCTCACCCATTCTGGACTCTTCCGCCTCGATGATTCTTCGGACAGACTCCTGCATCAGGCGGACCTGCCGAGAGCAGGTGAGAAGTCAGGGCCCAGCAGGGGACAGCGGGGTTCAGCGAGGGGCCCGGGCCTGCTCCTGCTAGCATCACCCGTGGGAGGGTGGGCTTGAGGGACCCAGACACGCAGTTGAAGTAGATTTCATGGCTGGAAGCCGCCCTCCCAGCTCCTCATGAGAAAAGCCCTGGGCTCACACAGCCGTGTCCACGGCCAGGCTGGGTGGTGCTGGCGGCACTTCTGCAGCTCAGCCCTTCTCTGACCAGAGAAACCTGACAATGTCGCTGCCAGCTTCCCCAGGACAGCTGTCCCCTCATGTCCCACATAAGGCAGTAGCAGTCAAGGAGCTTGTGTCCCACCCCGGGGACCTGGGGGGAGTTCCAGCTCCCGCTGCCACCACAGACCCCAGGAGGCAGCCTGAGTATCCGGGGGGGGGAGGGGGGATCCCTGCCAGCCGTGGGGGAGGGCAGGCCCGAGCTACTGGCTCTGGCATCCGCACGGGTATCGGAGTGGGGCACAGCATGCAGTGTTTCTCTGCTTCTCAAAACCAAATAAATACATAAATAAAGGATGACATGTAAAGACAATAGGAGGGTAACACCACCCAGTGTTTGAAGGAAGTTTACAACAAGGACACCGGCCTGCGGGCCGCAGTCGGGGAAGAGGCCTGAGGGCCGAGGGTCTCCCGGGCTCGGGGCAGGTGCTGGGGGACTCACGGCGGCCTCGGCCTCCTGCCTCTTCTGCAGCATGTCGCTGGCCGTGCTCTCCCTCTGCTTCTCCAGCTCCCTGTGCGAGACACGGCGGGCGTCAGGGTGCTGCTGTCCCGTGGGCACGGGGAACCACCTGCACACTCCCCACCCGTCTCCAGAAAGATGGCACCACAGCGCCAGCCTCTGAGGAACCACGGCCCTCTGGGGGTCACCGGGACCATTCTGCTAGGAACAGCTCCTGTTCCTTCAGACACACACATCACACACAAGCGGCAGCGAGGCCCAGGGACTTGGCCTCAGCATACACCTGTTTCCCAACCCTGGCCAGCACGGCCTGTCAGGGTCCTGTCTGCAGTGAACTGGAGTGGCTGTGGTGCTGTGGCCAGGAGCTTGGCGTCGAGGCTGGCACCGGAACCTGCAGGCACACGCTCGGCACGAGCGGCTGTGGTCACAGTGGGCAGGCCAGCTTCTTCCCTCCCAAAGTGGCGATGACAGGAGGGGTGACAGGTCCTGGGGCCGCCACACTGCCCATTCATTGCCTATTAACTCAGTTTCCTGACCAGCCCCCGCGGAGTCCCCCCGGGCATGCTCAGCCATGTTTAACTCACTTTTCTTTCTGAGCCCTGAGGTACGGTTTGATGATCAGCCGGTGCATAGCGAAGTAGAGCACCAGGGGCCCCACGGTGGCGTAGAACACGGCGCTGGGGAGGAGCTGGTCCGTCAGGTGGATAGGGAAGAAGTACGTCTGACTGGCCCGGTTCAGCCTGTGGAGCGAGCACAGCAAGGACCCCAGCTGGGCAGGGCTGCAGGCCCGGGGTGCGGGGTCCGAGCAGAAGGCCAGCGGGTGTGCACACAGCACGCCACAGCGAGCTCCAGTCGGGGGCCCACGGTCAGCGTTTCACTGCTGGATGACATGTGTGACAGGTCCCACCTCGTGCGGGCCTCAGGGGCAGAGCCACAGTGTGAGGGCCAAGAGGAGGAAATGTCGCTTTGGTTGTTGTGTCCAAGACTGCGGAGTACGCCATGGGACGCCCTTCACGTGTCAAAGGACAAGCCGCACCTCGGTCCTCAATGCCGAATCTGAGAGCTGCAAAAGGCAGTGAATCCAGAACCGTCCACACCTAATAGCGGAGCAGCAGTGACTGGACCACTGTCCCACAGACAATCGAGTTCTATGCCACAGGGAAAAGCAGAGCCTTTTGGGGACGAGCAGCAGGCGGGGTTGTCCTCTGCTCTGGGCTCCAGCGGTTCCAGAGGTGAGCAGCCTTGAGCCGGAGTGAGTGCTGGGCCATGCCAGGGGCCGCTGCAGCTTGCAAGCAAACTGTGGTCATGTTAAGATTGAGAGATGAGGGCTCAGAGCTGGGGACGCTCAGGGCAGGGGTTCCCACAGAAGGGAGCACAGAGCGCTGTATCATGGCAGGACTCAGCCGAGGTTAGGCCCAGGCAAGTCTGAGCTCAGAGCTAGTTCGCTGTTGCCCAAGGACCTCTGGGAGAGCCTGCAGTGTGTAGTCTCCACGGCTCACTCAGCACTGTGGACACAGGGCACACATGTGGGCATGCTTAGGCGAAACAAAGACCAACCCAGGTGTGAGAGTCAGAGATAAAGTTTATAGAACTATCCTCAAGAAGAAAAGATAAAACACCCTTGCACAGAATGAAGACACATTCTCCAAGGGACAGGAAGCATGGCGAAGTAGCTTTGTGAGCAGGGCTGGTGGCCCAGAGGCTCCTGAGTGGCTGCCGGTGCCCAGCAGGCACCACCACCAGCGGGCACCACCCTGAACTGGTGGCCTGGAGGCTCCTGAATGGCTGCCAGTGGCAGCGGGCACCACCACCAGCAGGCACCACCACCTGCGGGCATCACCACCAGCGCCTGGATCCGGCTCCCTGCCAGCAAGCAGGGCCCAGGCACTCCGCTCACATGCGGTGCATCACCAATACCAGTGACACGCCAGGTCATGAAGCAAGTGTTGATATACTTAAGATCAGAATCACACAGAGTATATCCTCTGATCCAAAGCCCAGACAGTCAGAAATTAGGCAGAATATCAAAAGGAAATTAGAAACAGATGGAACTTAACAAGAGCAAAAATATAATAAACCCAAATCCATGGGCCAGGCAGCTGGTCCCAGGACCCATGCCATCCGTGTCAGAGGCCTGATGCCCATGTCGGGCTCCTGGGCACAGACAGATCTCGGCTGTGGCTGGCATCGCAGCGTGGCGACACTGACACCGTTCATGGGTGCTGGTCCTAGCCAGCGTCCTGCTGATGCTGAGAAGCAATGGAGTGTGTTTCTGCGAGCCAGCAGACGCAAGACCTCCCTGCAATCTTTCAAATAAACAGATCAGTCAACTAACCAATCTTACAGGATGGAGGAAAACAGTACTTAAAGCAAAATGTGCAACTTAAAAATGGATCATCTGATATTTGACCTTAAAAAACCAGGGGAGGCCTGGCATGGTGGCCTAGTGGCTAAAGTTTTTGCATGCATGCGCCGGGATCTCATATGGGCACTGGTTCATATCCCAATGGCTCCGCTTCCCATCCAGCTCCCTGCTTGTGGCCTGGGAAAACAGTTGAGGACGGCCCAAAGCCTTGGGACCCTGCACCCGTGTAGGAGACCTGGAAGAGGCTCCTGGCTTTGGATGGCTTCAGCTCTGGCCATTGTGGCCATGTTGGGAGTGAGTCAGAGGATGAAAGATCTCTCTTTCTGTCTTTCCTCTTCTCTGTACCAAGATGGGAAGAGCTTGGGAGCAGGGCGCGTGTTGCCAGCAGCAGAGGGTCTGGGCTCAGGATGGAAGAGGAGCTGGACACTGGCTCCCGAGCCGTCTGACAGCAGATTCTGCAGATGCTCAAGTTCCGCATGGAAGACGTGTGGCGTGTGCGTACTGCCCACACATTCTCCTGCAGAACCCTTCTTTTCTTCAATTTGAAAGGCAAAGAGAGGCAGGCCGACAGACAGGTCTCCCACGGGGAAAGGCCTGAACAGCCACGGCTGGGTCAAGCCAGGAGCAACATCCCCGTCAGGTCTGCCTGGCGTGGGCACGGAGCGGTCACTCACTGCCCACCAGGGTATACATTCGCAGAGAGCCGGATAGGAGCCCCGGCATTCTGGTACCAGACATGGGTGTCCTGCTTTCACTGCAGGCCCAAACACCTGCTCCAAGTGTGTCCTCACCCCTTCCTGCTGGCGGCCAGGCGGCACACGACAGCTCCAGAGCTTGGGCCCCTTTCCGCAATGTGGGAGACCAGGATGAGGCTGCTGGCTCCTGGTGTGGCCTGGGACTGCTATGATGGTGAGTCACTTGGGAGTGAACCAAAGACCATCTCCCTCTCTTTGTTATTCAGTCTTTCACATAAACATAAAGCTAAGAAAACATCTAATAGAGTATAGTGCTATGTAGATAGTACACTGTACAGTTTAGGGACTAATGGCAGGTGCAGGTTCCACGTAGACACTCCAAATAGCTCGTGTTGCGGTGGCTACCTGTGAGTGTGACTCCTGGGGGAATGAACGGCAGGCGCAGGGTGGGGCCTGGGTGCCAGGAGGGGTTGAAAGCCCCAAGGAGGTGGTTGCGGAGGAGGCCTGTGCCCGCAGCGCTGCCTGCTGGGCACCTGGGAGACCCGCACCACTAGAATGGCTGGAGTGCAGGCTGGGGGCCACGGGAGGGGGTGGGAGGAGAAAAGTTGCAAGGGAGGGGCGTACCCTCTGAAGACCAGGAAGGCTATTTCTGGCAAAGTCTGGAGAAGCCAAACAGGTGTGATTTCAGAAGCACACTGAAGGGCGGCAGTTGCAGAGGAGGGGTCTGGACACAGCACGCAGAGGGTGTGTGCCCTGCCAAGCTGCCTGGTGAGGGGTGGAGCTGCAGCCCGGGCACTGCTGTGGAGGGGCCAGGACTGGACAGAGCGGGGCAGTGCCCAGGGACAGCAGCAGGAGCATTCAGCCCTCTGTATCCACACCCCAGACTTCACAGTTCAGGGCCAGGGGAGTGGTGGCCAGCCCTCCCGCCCGCCCGCTCACCGGAGCCCTCCTTACTTGACTTTGAGGGAAACGCCCTGGGGCACTCCGATGCTCACGGCAGCTCCCAGGACGCTGTGCCTCGAGATCTTCCTCTCGGCTCCGTATTCCACCACTGTCCCGAAGAAGCCGGCTCTGGGGGTGTGCAGCAACAGCGTCGTGAGGCTGGTCAGCACCAGTGCCTCCCTGTGGCAGAGGCACGCGCCCACCCCCTGCTCCCAGGCACACAGTGCCTCATGTCTCAGGAGCCCTGGTCCTCGCCAACACAGGCACGGGCATCCCACGAGCGTGTGCAACTTACTTGAGGGAGCCTTTCACACGCGTCTGGTCGTCATCCTGGAATTTGTGCTGGTAGCTGATCAGTGCAAATGAGTGAGGGATGCCCAGCTGCACAGACAAGAGGCAGATGCTGCACAGCTGGCCCACGTGGCACAGGACATGAGCCGGCCACCGCAGCATGGCAGTGCACCAGCAGCCAGGACAGCCCTAAATCCCTTCATGATGTGTACGTAGCCAGACAGAACACTATTCCATCCACGGCTGGGTTTAAAACTGCGAGACTGTACTTTCGCCTCAATAACTTGACTCAATGGCATCAAGCCTGTGTTCCTAGGTGGTAGCCGCTGGTGGCAGCCAGGGGCTCCTGCCCGAGGCCTGTCCTAGACCAGTTCCTGCTCAGCCTCACCTACTCACTGGGCACCCATGGGCCCGTGCGTGTGACTCGGCCTCGTGGCTGCCCCCTGACTTTGCTTGAGGCCCTCAAGGCGACAGCTCCCTGGGTTCACCTGCAGGGCCACGGTGAAGTGGCTGGTCTTGGTGTCCCGGACAATGCTCGTGTTCATGGCCGACTGGAGGCCCCAGCGCCACTGCAGGTAGCCCACAGTGTTCTTGTCCAGGTTCCGGGCGAGGACGGTGGTAAGGCCAGGCCGGATTCCTCGGGATGAGAACTGCAGAGCGCAGTTTGTCGTCACAAAGCTGCGGAGAGGACACAGACAGAAATGGTCACGGGCGGTCTCTGTTCTCAGCCTCCTTGGGCACTTGTGCTCCCCAGGCCGGCCCCCAACAAGCAGAGACTGTGGACCAGGGCTCACCCACTCAGGAGCAGGGTGTGGGGACCCCCTTTCAGAGCTCCCTGTGGCGGTCACACTCCTACCTTGCTGTGACAGAGGCTCTTGTGGCTGGAATCACCCAAGGACCTGCACAAAGGGTGGCCCAGCCCACTAACGCTGCTCCTGTCCCTGGCATCCTGACAGCCTAGGCAGGGGCTGGGGGCTAAAGGTTCGGCATGCGCAGAAATCAGAGTGCCACCGAGCACAGCCCGCTCCCACTCACAGTTTCTGGCTGCGGGTCGGGCCTCAGTGCCCAGGGGCTTCTGATGGGCACTTCGACTGAAGCTACTGGCAAGGCTGCTGCTGCCAACTGTCTGAACAAGGGATGGAGTGCCACCTTCTGGTTACAAGTGGGCATTGCACTACCAGAGCCTGGAAAGGGCAGCTAAGTTAACAATTCCAGCACTCACGAAATGGCCGATACTTAGTCTTTCACTTCCACATCACTTCAAAAGTGATCATTTTACTCTAAAAATAACAAATATGGTCATTTTCTCTGTCATTACTGTCTCGGTCGCTGCCAGGAGCTTTCCATGCCCAAGTGGCCAAAGGGCGGCAGCTGACACCTCAACAGTGACTCAGTCACACAGGGAAGCTCCCATCAGCTCCTGCTTCAGTCACCCAGGGCCACGGGAGTGAGCAGGGACCAGGGACAAGAACCCAGTGGAAGAGACAGCACTGTCCAGGGCGAGGAACAGCGTTTGGCGTGGGGACCGGCAAGGCAGAGCCCTGACCTGGGAGCCAAGGACCACTCCCATGGGTTAGGAGCCCCACAGGCACTGGGTGCTGGACACAGCTGCAGAGGCCCAAGACCTGCCTGCCTTGAGCCGGGGGGCTGCTCAGCGGCCACTCTGGAGCTCACCCAGAGCCCAACAGCCCAAGGTCTTCCTCAATGACGTGCCGCTGACTTGTCTGAGCCTCACAAACCTCCAGCTCCTCCCTGGCAGCTGTGCATCCAGGCCAGCCATGGCGCTGACGGCAGGCAGGGTCAGGACACCGCTGACCCGGCACCAATGCCCTGGGGAAGCACAGCTCTGCCCCTTCCCAGGCTCACTGAACCTGCGCCCGGAGCAGGGGTGGCCCCCCCATTCTTCTGTCCACCTGGCTTGTGCTTCCTTGTCCGGAGGACAGGACAGCCTTCCAGGGCTCAGGCCATGGCGCACAGCAGCCCATCGCCAGGTGTGCGCACTGCACCTCAGGACTCCTGGAGCTCGTCAGCCCACTCCGCCCAGGACTGCCTTTGTGTTCCATTCAGGACTGTCTGCTCAGACTCCCCTGCCCTGCCATGTGCGAAGGAAAGCAGGGGTTGCTTCAGCTTCGGCATGGGGGAGTCCCAGGATCCCCCGGCATCCCACACTCTCTCTGGGGCCAGAAATGACCCTGGTACTTCAGACAGCCCTGTCCAGGCTTCCTGTGAAGGCCTCCCTGTGCCGTCTCACCACCCTCACGGGCCGGGAGCACAGCCAGCACCCCACTAATCCCCATCTCCAAGCATTAACAAGTGCCCCTTGCAGCCACTCCCGCACTGCAGGGCGTGCCTGGTAAGCCTGCAGGACAGACAACTCCAGGTGACCCAGACTACAAGGAACACAGGCTCTGGACAAACCAACTCGACCACTCAAGGGCTCCTCCCCTATTTACCATCTTGGTGTGAGGTTACGGAACAGCTTGAGACCAAATAACGGTCCCTGGAGGTCTCCAGCTCCAAATTCCAACTGAAAAACACGAAGTATTAATTAATGATGTTTCCTTCCCGGTGGTGACCCAGATCCCAGACTGGAAGTCCTACCGGGGGCCGCACCTCCCACCTCAGGGTCACCCCGCCCAGGTGAACCCGTCTGCTGGTCACACCCACAGCGCAGCTTTCTGAAAGGGCATCCGAAAAGGCTGACCCAGGCCCCATAGCGTGCCTGGACAGCCGATGCCATCTGTGTCCTCATGCTCCACTTTGGGGCTCCCCAGTGGCCGGGGATGGCACCCCCACGGGCAGGCCCACAGGCGTACAGCCTGGAAGTCACGGCTGCTCTGGCTGCTCCACCCACTATCAAGGTGACTGTCCAATTAATGTGATGCAGCTCAACTTGCTGGACCTGAGGTCTGTGCACAGGGGCCTGACTAGTGCAGGCTCAGATGAGTGGATGCTGCACGTTCCAGAAGCAGCCAGGTTTCCTGTTCTCTGTTCTCACCTTAGGCTGTTTAGCAGAATGCCAGGACTGCTCAGCTAGGAAACACAATTTCCTGCCGGGTCAACTTTTGCAAGTCTGACCTTCGTAACCCTGTTACCCAAATGACGTGGCCCCTGCGGCATCTGGGGGGCTAGCTTGTAGAGGGCAAGTTCCCCAAGAAGGCTTTGAACGAACAGGACATCACAGCCTCTGGAGCCTTACCTCTCCCCAGCCCTTGGCAGATGTGACTCGCCGGAGCGCGAAGTTAATGGAGCCCCCTCCGTTCCCGTTCTGGGTCGAGAGGCTTCCCGAGAGGATGGCTGTATCTGTTGTTGTCAAGGGAGCCTAGGAAACAAACCTGCTGCTAACACCCGAGCTTCAGCATCAGAGATGCCGCAGACAGAGGCCGAATGAACAGGTGCGCACCCAGGGAGGGCCCAATGTGCAGGCGACACTGCGGTGAGGTCATGGGGTCAGGTGTACCACCGGTGCCTCCCCTGAATTATGCCAAGAGGGCAACCTCCTGAAAAGGCCTGAATGGGCAGGAGGGGGCCAAGTGTTGTGGTCTCAGCGTGCCAGTGGCAATGAGGCTGCACAGCGAATGCACCAGCCCTGCCCAGTGGCTCTGCAGCATGGTATCCTGCCTTGGCCCAGGAACTGCGTCTGGCAGCTCGAGGAGGTGGCAAGTTCCTGTCGGTGCAGCATGCTGATGGCCATGTCCATATCATGGGCAGAAGGTGACGGTCCATCACTCCCGGGGGCTGGGGACACTGGGCTTCTGTCTCGGTGCACAACGGAGTTCCCTGAACCACCCACGGGGACCTTGGGCTCCGACTTCCCCGAGACCATGAACACTTTCTAGACCTGAGACGGGCCTCAGTGCCCTTGTGCGCTGCAATCAGTGTTTTTCTTTGCCAGGCACCATGGGCATGCTTTTCCAGAGGTGAGAGAAGCTGTGAGAGGCTGCTGTGCCAGCGCCAAGCGTTGTACTACAAGACATTTCTGTGCTTTACCTCGATGGACTGGGATATGTGCATTTTGTTAATTTCGATCTGAGGGAATCCGCTTCCAGACACATCCTCATACTCCTCATCGTAGCGATCGAAAAGGTCCGTGGCGTCCACTCCAACACTGATGGTTCCCTGGGCGGGGGAGCGGCTGGTCAGCACAGGGGAGCCATCTGTGGGAGGCAGCCGCCCGTGTAACAGGACCAGCTCCGCAGCCTGGGGGCCCGGCTTCTCCACCCAGCATGAACGCCACAATTCCATCCACCATGGCAGAGTGCCATAGACTCCCAGGCCAGGACAGCGCTGCCTGCAGCGGGAGACCCTGTCTGCAGGTTTGCAGGGGGATCAAGGTTAAGACAGGGAAAACCAATGCAGCTGGATTTTCAGAGACCAAACAGGGTGCACGAATGTATAAAATCTGCCTTTCTATCAAAAATAAAATAAATCTTAAAAGCCCTGACTTCAGGTTTGATGCTGCGGTGTAGCAGGTAAAGCCACAGAACAGAAACAGATTCATTTATTTATCTTTACTGGAAAATCAATTTACAGAGAGAAGCAGATACAGAGAGAAAGACTCTTAGTCCACTGGTTCACTCCCCAAGTAGCCTTAACAGCCAGAGCTGAGCGGTTCAGAAACCAGGAGCCAGGAGCTTCCTCCTCTGGGTCTCCTACATGGGTGCAGGGTCCCTAGGCACACGCAATGCAGGGACTTTAGCCACTAGGATACTGCACCAGGCCCAAGAGATTTGGATATTAAGGAGCAGCCCAGGGGGTCTCTGTGGCACAGTGGCTGCCATATTGCTGGACACACCTGCACTTGGAATGCCGGACTGGAGCCCTGTTCCACTCCCGACCGCTCAGACAGCTGGGCTTGCATCACACAGGTGGGAGGCCTGGCCTCAGCCTGGTCCCTGTCAGCCACAGCAGGCACAGTGGGGAATGAACCAGTGTGGGAGACCTGTCCCTCTGGCTTCCAAAGCAAAAGGAAAATAGATAAAAATTCTAAGAATAGTAAGAACATTTTTAAGTGACCACTTAACCGCCCTCATCTGCAGTGTCAGGAGAGCGGGCAGCAGAGCTGGCGGAAAAGGCCTTCGAGAGCTGGCTGCGTCTGCTGGGACTGCCGTTCCTGCAGAGTTCAGAAAGCTCGCTCCGGGGCAGAGCGGCAGCAGCTCTGCCGACAGCAACTGGCGAGCCGACTTCAGAAGCACGCCTCTGGGACACGTGAGTAAACGCGACCTCTCCCGATCCTGCTGGCTGTTATTCTGCCGGCCCAGGAGCACCCAGAGGTGCCGGACCTGCCGCTGGGCCCCTGTGCCCTGCACAGCCGGCCGGCTTACCTTGGGGTTCGTGCGCTGCTGCAGGCGCCTCTCCTCCCGCTCTCTCTGGAGCCGCTCAAACTCTTCCCTAATTTCCGCCGGAGCCCTCCTCCTTTCCACGACCTGAGGGCAGAATCAAGGAGATAGCTGAGGACCCAGGCCGCGGGGACACGCACTCCAAGACCACGACACCAGGCTGGGTGTCCACGTGGTGGCTGGCTGTGCTGTCTCCCAGGACCTGAGGCGACAGCAGGGCACCAGGACAGGTGCGTCCTTCAGCTCCAGGGACTGAAACACCTTTTATTTTAGTAACTTATCCGAGGTTGCAGGAATCTTACAGTCACTTTAAATCTGAGTTCATATTTTCTGATCGGTCCCAGACAACAACCAGCAAGTTGTTGAAAGGCAGGAAGCTCTCACCACCTCGGTCGGCCCAGACGGTGGCTGCCTGACTGCCGGCAGACCACCCTGTCACAGTTGGCTGTCTCAGCTGAAAGCAAGTGGGCTAGGCATGAGTGCACAGGTGGCGACCAGTACAAGGCAGGAGCGACCCCAGGGGCCGCGGCAGTGGGGGCAGGCTCCACCTGTGAGGCCCCACTCTCCCGTCATGAGCAGTCATGAGCTGTGCAGGGCAGAAAGGGCCTAGCACATAATCCCTGTATCAGCGGGAGACACGGAGAGTCCTGAGATGCTGCTCATGGGAACCCAAAGCTGGGCGACGCGCGAGAGAAAGCTCCTCGGAAACCTCAAGATGAAGAATCATTTTTAAAAACAGACACTGCTCAAAGGTCAGTGTTTTTTTTTTTTAAAGATTTATTTTATTTTATTTGGAAAGGCGGATTTACAGAGAGGAAGATCTTCCATCCGAAGATTCACTCCCCTAGTGAATGCATCGGTCGATGCCAATCCGAAGCCAGGAGCCTCTTCCGGGTCTCCCACGCGGGTGCAGGTTCCCAAAGCTTTGGGCCGTCCTCGACTGCTTTCCTGGGCCACAGGCAGGGAGCTTGATAGGAGGTGGAGTTGCCGGGATAGAACCGGCGCCCATATGGGATCCTGGGTGGGCGTGCAAGGCGAGGACCTTAACCACTACGTCATCGCGCCGGGCCCCAAAGGTCAGTGCTTAATTCTTACTCTACAGTCCTCTGAGCATGAGCATGTATGTGCTTGCACACAGTGTGTATTTACAGAAAAGTGATCTGGGCCTGGTGCGGTGGCCTAGTGACTAAAGTCCCCTTCCTACCTCCTCTAGCAGCATTCACAACTGACAGCGGGGTAATCACTGGGGAGGGTCCGTGCGCCTGGCCCCTCCAGCCTCCTAGTGTACTAGATCAGGGTAACTACAGGAAAATGTGGGGCTCTGGCCACTCCCTGCCTGCATGAAACCTTGTCTGTACTGCGTGCTTCTCAATCTGACTGCAGGATGAGAGCTTAAAAGCCCGACTCCGGCGGCTCAGCAGTGGCTCCTGGAGTGTAGCGGGAGCTGCTGTCACCAAGCTTGGGCAACAAAGACTCCCAACAACCTGCACTCTGCAACAATAGTGCCAACCCCTCCTGGTCAGGGTCCATACAGGTGCATGCTCACCTGGACCAGTCACCAGCTGGTCCCTGCCCATACACCACTTGGGACGGACGGACAAGGGAGCGTGGGATGAGATCTCTAGGAGCCAGGCGCCCCGGGGATGTCAAATATGGAAGCTCCTGTAGATGCAGGCAGGAAAATGATCCTACAAGCTTGTTTTCTGGCTCTAAAATCCTACCACTGCCTATACCTACAATGCCAGGATGTACTTAAATTGCAGAATGTTAAACGTGAAACTGTTACTAAAAGATTATACTACTGTAATCAGATGAGGGAAAATGATGGGTGGGGAGGGCGAGGGGAGAACCCCCATAGCTACAAAAACGTATCATGGAAAACAATAAAAGTAATGTTTAAAAAAATGAGGGGGGTTAAGCTACCCAATCCCTAAACTGTTGGCTGGCCTGAGAACGCTATGATTCTAGCTAATCAACTTCGAATTTTGGAATCATTTTGGAAAGTTGTTTAGAGCTTTGCAGTACCCAGTGTCCTCGGCGCTCACACCTCCCGCGTTTCAGAGACCATCACCAGCGTGTCCATTAACAGCACAGTCCTGGGTCTCACCAGCTTTCTCCCTTTCTGTGCCAGGATGCCACCCAGGATGCCACCCAGCATTTAGGATCGAGTCGGCTCCATCTCTATTCTAGGACAGTCCCAGCTTCTCCCTGTTTTTCACCATCTTGATTGTTATCACAGCTTTGAAGAGAGGGTGACTTCCGACACTGTCAGCTTGATGTCAGGGAGCAGGGAAGTGAACCACAGCTCACGTCAGGGATGCATGGTGGGGGTCCGGCCCAGCAAGCAATGCTACACCATTCAGAATCTCAGAGTAATCTGGGTTATGCAGCTTCCATTCCATTGGCTAGCCGTCACCAGGTTCAACACCGTCAAAGTCCCAAAGCTCAAAGTTGGATTTGCACCATTCTGACGAATGTCCTAATTTAATGAAGACTTCACTGCAAATACAATTTACTTAAAGAGCTAAAACAGTTTGATAATACAAGGTGAGAATGGTTCTATCTCCTTACGTTTCAAAATAAGGAATGAAAAGTGGCCATTTCATAATCCAAAGAAGCCACATCTTCCTGGAGTCTAGCAGTGAAGCAAGTGTGGATGACCTGCTGGCATGGGCAGGACTTCAGCCTGCGAGGGTGCTGAGGACGACCTGCTGGCATGGGCGTTTCCGCCTGCGAAGGCGCTGGGATCCCCAGCACAGACATCAGACACTCAGGACACTAGTGGTGCCCCACACCCTCCACCGGCCACCGGGTGCTGAGCCCAGGACGCTCAGGGTGCCCTCCACCGGCCACCGGGTGCAGAGCCCAGGACGCTCAGGGTGCCCTCCACCGGCCACCGGGTGCTGAGCCTCCTAAAGACACGGCTTGTGGGTCCTTGGCAGCAACAGCTCACACTCTGGGTGGGAACGGTGCACCCTAGGAGGACGCCTGCTGCTGGCTCGTGCAACAGGCAGGATGGCTCAGGTTGCCACCACCTCCTAAGCACTGACTCACCTCCGAAGGTCTCTGCGGTGATCATCTGTGCAGCGAAGGCTTAGTACCAATGTGGAAAATAGAAAAAGTCAATTCTGAACCATGAGAATTTTATTACCTTACATGAGTTCACAAAAAAAACCAGAATATAAATCAGCTGGGGGGAGTGAATGTGAGGAGGGGATGAGGGAAATCCCAGAACCTATGGAATTGTATCATAAAATAATAAGTTTACTTACCCATCCCCTGTGGCTGCCTACATGTTCTTGTAATTGCTGCTATCATGCAGCTTTGCTTCTTTCCAACGGGACACTAACAGGGTCTGGCAGCAGGAAGCCATGCGGCATTTCTCTGCGGCAGAGATGGGACAGGGCTGCAGGGGACTAAAATCCTGCCCTTTGTGCGAGCATCATGACCGGGGCTGACAGCCCTTGGAAAGCTGCAAGCAGCCCACGGCTTCACAGGGCGAGGGAGCTCGAAAGTTGTGTGTAACACGTGAAAAGTGGTAAACATGGAAGGGGAACGCTAAGCTCTCAGGCTTAACACTCAGCAACACGAGGCAGTGCTGTTTCCAACAAACCAGAGACCATGAGCCAAGAGCCAGCTGCGGGCAGTTAGGGCAAGCAGATCAGTGAAAAATCAGACATAAAACAACAGGCAAAGAATGGACTGAGGAAACTGGACAACCCAGCAGAGTCTCAAGTTGATTGTTCCCTGAAGGTCTTTAGAAGGTTTTCATTCAAGAATGAGATGGACACATCTGCTTAAAACCAAACACCTAGGTCCGGGCGTGGGCTGGGCTAGGCTAAGCTCCAGCACCCACCAGTTCACATGAGAGCCGGGTCTGGAGACGGGCCAGGTCATGGTACTTGCTGGTGAGTGCCAGGACTGGAGGTGATGGGCCATGTCAGGCTGGGCCACAGGCACATGTGAGATTGGGGGCTAGAAGTGAGCCTGGTAGGGGAACTTCCATGCTAGGCTGTAGCTCCCACCAGTGAGCACGAGAGCTGGGGCTGGGGGAAGGCCAGGGGTAACCTGGGTTGAAGCATTTGCTGACGAATGCTCAGACTGGGGTGGACCTTGTCAGAATCCACCAGCACGCACATGACCCAGGGTTGGGAGCAGGCCTAGTAGGAGAACTTTGGGGACTTCACTGCGAGGCTGCTGTTTCCACTAGTTGCGAGAGAGCTGGGACTGGGGGTGGGCCGGGCTTTAGCACCCGTCAGTCAGCATGTGGGCTGGGTCTGGGTACAGACCACAGCATCCACTGGCAAGTGCCAGGATTGGGTGTGAATCATGTCAAGTGAACCATGCTACAGCCTGGCAAGTGTAAGATCCAGGGCTGGGAGAGGGCTTGGCAGGGGAACTGTGGGCACTCCCCTGCTAGGCTGCAGCTCCCACTGGTGAGCATGCTGGCCAGGGTTGGGGGCAGCCCAGGCAGCAAAAGGTGGCAGCACCTGCTGATACACATATGGGAAGGGTAGACTGAGCTAAGCAGCAGCACCCATGGATGCGCGAGAGCCAGATGGGACACAGGATGGGCCGAACTAGGCCACAGCACATGCTGGCATACGTAAAAACTGGGGCTGGGGTGGGCCTGGTGGGGGTTACTGGGGGTCACCTTGACTAGGCTGCAGCACCTGCTACAGTGAGGACTGGGCCTCTGGCAGGCTGAGCTGGACTGGGCTGGGCTACTGTACCCAGCAAGAAACGGAGCTGCAGCCACCAGTATGTGCGATGGCTGCATTGGGCAATGGACTCAACCTGACCCCGCAGAAGCTGTGCACACAAGAGTCAAGTCTGAGCTCGCCCCAGGTGAGGTTTCCTGAGGTACTCTCCAACTAGACCACTGGACTCCAATGCCAGCCACAAGAAAAATCACAAGATAAGTGGTTCAACCTTGGAAAGCATGTGTCAGGACTGGGCCTCCTCAGCTGCCAGTGGCACACAGGGGCGCCCAGCCCACCTAGGCCAGCAGAGGACATCGACTGCCTCGTTAGAGGATGGAAAGCAGAAGAGCTGGACAACTCTCCCAGCCAAGCTTTGCTGCCAGTGTCTGGGTCTCAGATGCACACGGAGGTGGACTTGGTCAGCAAAAAGACCTCGGAAAGATCTTCTCCACCCTGTGCAATGAAGCCGACAACACTGCAGAACTACCAAAACCGCTCAGCACCACCCTGGGGACATTATTCCTCACGCTGGGGTCTCTAACGCATCATCAAATGACCGCCCCCACCCTGGGGGGCTGATGTAGTTTGATGGCAAGGAGTAGCCCACTCTGCTTCCCTGCTGTGAACACAGGACAAACAAACAAACAACTGAAGCATTTATCCCACCCACCTTTCTACACACCCTAACTGGAGGTCCACATGGGCACGTACCCCCTCACCTACGTAAACAACATGAAAACTAAACAATTAAAAAAGAGAAATATATGGGCCTGGCATGGTGGCCTAGTGGCTAAAGTCCTCGCTTTGAACGTGCCAGGATTCCATATGGGCGCCGGTTCTAATCCCAGCAGCTCCATTTCCCATCCAGCTCCCTGCTTGTGGCCTGGGGAAGCAGTCGAGGACAGCCCAAAGCCTTGGGACCCTGCACCCGCGTGGGAGACCTGGAGGAGGTTGCTGGCTCCTGGCTCCAGATCGGCACAGCACCAGCCGTTGCGGTCACTTGGGGAGTGAATCATCAGATGGTAGATCTTCCTCTCTGTCTCTCCTCCTCTCTGTATATCTCACTTTGTAATAAAAATAAAAAATCTTAAAAAAAAAAAAAAAGAGAGAAACATCTAAAACATGTCAAGGGGGTCTCATGCAACAATGGAAAATAAAAAACAACCCAAAATGAAAGTTAACTCAACAGGATTAATAAATAGTCCATGAGAATTTCTTGGGTATCAGAACAGGTTTCTTTATGAAATCAATTAACATCTGCCGCTGTAGCAAATTAGAGCTTTACAACTAACTTTGATGTTCCTTTTTTCACTTGATGTCCATGTCCTGACTTTCAGATAATGACGCAGAAGACACGGCATCCAGGTGACTAGCACTCGGGTCACAGCAGGAGGAATGGACTGAATGCTGCGCTAGCCCGGTGCCTGGCCACATGCAGCACAGCTGCCCAGGGCACCCTGCCCACATTCGGCATCAGCTTACTCCTGAGGATATTCAGACACCCACTCGCTTTCCCTGACAAGGTTCTGCTAGCACATCACAATGGGAAGGGGACACCCGGGCAGCTTCCCTCTCATCCTCTCCTTCCACGTTCCCAAGAGAAACACTTGCTAAATGCAGCCACTGAGAACGCAAGGCGAGAGGCCCAAAGGCATGTAGGAAGGTGGGACCCAGGAGGGACCGCGCTGCACAGCCTTCAGGAGGTCAGCTCCCATCAACCGGCTGGCCCACCTGGCACCCCCACCCCGGGGGTGACAGTGATAGATCAGCAAGCCGGAGGGCCAGCCAGACTCGCCCAGGCTCAGCGTTACAAACTGTCAGAGCCAACCAAGTCTAGAACTCAGCGTTTGAAATGCAAGGCACAAAGGGGTTCCAATGTCCTCAAATGGTCTCGAAGGCCGCAGAGCTCGGGGGTGGCTGTGTCACAGCTACTTAAATGACTTCTGGGATGCCACACATGCAGGTTCTCTTACCTCCCATCCTTCCATTTCCAGTCCTTTCTTCCCGTAGATGTCATAGATGGCCCTGGTTTGCGGGTCACTAAGCACTGCAATTAAAAACAAAACAAACAAACACAACATGTTTACAAAGTGTAAGATTTCCCATTCCCTTCTGATATCCCTGGCCGCGGTACAGCTAAGTTCCTATCTTGCTGTTGTTCCCTGTCCAGTCATAATCTTCCTAGAGATCTTCTGTATTTCTTTTCATTTCTCTTCTCTCTCTTTACTTCAAGATTTATTTATTCGAAAGGCAGAATTACAGAAAGAGAAGGGAAGGAAGAGGTAGAGATCTTCAGTCCGCTGGGACCCAGCCTGCCGGCAGCTACGGCCAGTGCAAGGCAGAGCCCGGAGCTCCAGCCGGTCTCACACACGAACAGCCCGGTCCCAAGCACTTGGGATATTTTCTGCTGCTCTTCCAGCTGCATTAGAAAGGATCGGGATCAGAGGTTGAACAGCTGGGACTGGACTGGCACCTGCTCCCGTGGGAAGCCAGGTTCACAAGCCAGAGGTGTACCAGGTTGTGCCCTTGTGCCAGCTGCCACTCCTCGGCTTAGGCCTAACAAGAAAGGAACTTTATGACTCCTTAAACCATCAGAGGATGGTGTTTGGGATCTGCTAAGTTGCTGCCACTCAGCATGAAGTACAGTGGCTTGGAGGAACCCACCGCAGGGGCCGGCGTGGCGAGGGATGGGTTAGGCCCTGCCAGCACCTCCTCTACAGGTTGGCCTCTGATCTAGTTCCTTGTAGAAGCATCTAGAAAACAGCACAAAATGGCCTCAGTATTCAGGACCCTGTGCCTTGGGGGAGACCAGATGCTGTTTCAGGCTCCTGGCTCCAGCCTGACTCAGCTCTGGTCACTGCAGCCATTTGGGGAGTCATCCAGCAGGTGTTAACTCTGCCCTACCTCTCCCCTGCCTGCGCTGCCCTTCAAATAATCTTTTTTGTTTCTTTGTTTTTTTTTAAAATTTATTTTCAAATAAGCTTTTTCTAAGTTGATTCTAGTTGCTAAAGAAGCTTAAAGTAAAACCAGGACAGGATCTGATATTATAAAAACATGTCATTCAGTATGCAGCTAAGGCTAGCTGCTGCTTCCCAGTCTCTATCTGTAAGTCACTGGCGAGAAGCCCTCTTGTGACACCCACCACGTCTACAGACTTCTCAGACAGGCTGGCAAGGCAGTGAAGGACAGAGACCAAAGCTGCCCGTCGGTGGGGCCAGCAGGTGCCGCCTCTCCTCTGCGTGGTCCAGCTCCACTCCAGACCCCTCCCCACAGCTCCCATGCAGTCAGGTCTAACTAGCAGATGACAGAAATGACTCTATCCATGATCCAACCTAACAGGAAAGGCCGAGCCCCGGGAAGCACGGAGGCAAACGGCTAGAGCCAATCTCCAGGACTCAGCGGGACTCGTCTGCTTTCCATGAGTCTCCAGGCAAAGCCGGGACAGCTGTGCTGCGGGCTGTCCTCCTGCAAGCAGGGTCAGGTGTCCTGTGGATTCCTCCCCACCCCTCCAGAATCATAACAGGCTATCCGGGTGACAGTGGCAGTGACACACCCACCTAGACAACGGACCACAGCAAGAGGAACTTGGTCACGCAGGTGGTCCGAAGAGTTCATCTGGCAGCACGTACCCCAAGAGCTCACACACACAGTTATTCAAACCTAGCTTTCTGGTAACACTTTCAAGCAAGCCACCTCACATACAGTGTGTCTGCAGTAAGAAGTCTATGCATTTTGAAAAAAAAAGACACCACTGAATTTCTGTTCTGCCTAATTAAAGGACAAATCAGCAATAGCTCTGGAGCAAACATTTTATTTTATGTAATATATACTCTAACAGTGATGATCAGATATTTATTCTTAATATTGTGGTAAAAAAACATGAACCTTCGCAACTTACCATTTAAAAGCGTGCAACTCCCTATTGCAGCCACAATGTGGTATAATCACTCCTCCATGTCTAGGTCTTTTTATCATTACAGATGGATGCTCTGCACCCACCTGTGGCTTTGACCTGTGCACACACACGCACTGCACTCTTTCTGATATACTCAAGTGTAGCATTTTCGGTTACTTGGTTCTATTTCCTCTTTACTTTCAGGTTATTTTTCTTCTTGTTAGAATCTTTCCTTAATTGGATGCTACAGACTCAATAAAAATCACTTTTCAATGAAGAGAAGCACTTGCTTCTCCTCACCAAGAAAGGACCTTCCCACACCCACCAGCCCTCTCCCTCCGGGAGTTTCGTTCAGAAACCAGCCAGTGACCTACACCGACGGCTCCCCTGCGGCCGGGCGCGGGCAGTCACCGCACATGCTGCCCGCAGAGGACTGTGGGAAAGCGCACCCTGCTGCCCCCGGGCTGGGCCCCCTGACCTTCATACGCCTGGTGAACAAGGTTAAAGAGCCGCTCCGCCTGTGACTTCAGCTCCGGGTCCCTGTGCTTGTCCGGGTGGTAGAGCATGCACAGCCTCCGGTACGAGGCTTTCAGCTCCTCGGAGGAGGCCTGAGGAAGGAAACACTGCATCAGAAGAGAACGCGGCTCCAACACGAGGAAGGCCGGAAGCAGAGCGAGGAAGGGACCTGCAGCCACATGGCCACCCGTGCGTCATCCTGGCCAAAGGGACACATGGTCACGCTTTCATTCCCACCACTGACGGGTGACCAGCTACATGCACCAACTGGGACCACTGTGCCGCAAACACTATTCCCAGACGGTACGGAAGCTCGATTCCCCAGCCTGGCTCACCATGTTCTGAGCTGGAACTAAAATGTCCCAGCGCCTGGTTCACACCTCCACCTCAGTGATCTAACAAGAACCAGGAAAGGCCCTCTCTGCTGAGAATCTGTGCAGCTTAACAAAGTGACAGGCATTCAGTCCACTTTGGACCAAGCCGACAATACACATCAGTGCTGCAAAGACAGAACTGTGAGATGCACAGACATGTGCTTCAGCCTCTGATTCTGCAAGGCCGTGAGTGAACACTTCCCCCACCTCCCCTCCCAGGACTCCCTCCCAGCCCTGCTGCCCCCACGCCTCTCCGTCTCCTGAGCTGTCCTTCTGAAAAGTCCAGGGCTCAGCGCGATGGCGCAGGTGGTTAAGGTCCTCACCTTGCACGCTCCAGGATCCCATATGGGCGCCGGTTCTAATCCTGGGGCCCCACTTCCCATCCAGCTCCCTGTCTGTGGCCTGGGAAAGCAGTCGAGGACAGCCCAAAGCTTTGGGACCCTGCACCCGCGTGGGAAACCCGGAAGAGGCTTCTGACTGCAGATCGGCATAGCATCGGCCATTGCGCTCACTTGGAGAGTGAATCATTGGACGGAAGATCTTGCTCTCTGTCTCTCCTCTCTGTAAATCCGCCTTTCCAAATAAAATAAAATAAATCTTAAAAAAAAAAAAGTCCAGAAGGCCCAAAACCAGTGGTGTGGGCCCCCCAGGAACTCAGCCCTCCAGAGCGCAGTGGGGGCACCCCAGGAGCTCGGCCCCCAGAGGGCAGTGGGGGTGCCCCAGGAGCTCAGCCCCCCAGGAGCTCGGCCCCCCAGAGCGCAGTGGGGGTGCCCCAGGAGCTCGGCCTTCCAAGGCAAGCATTGGTGCGTCAGGACTGGAGTGCAGGTTCCCCAGGAGAGGCCAAGGAGGCCATCGCAGGGACCAGGTCAGGCCACACTCCTATTTCTGCATTCTCTCAGTTCTACTAATGAGTTGTTCACCAAACAGGTCAAATTTTTCTGTACTTCAGGAAGAACTGCTGGCACAAATAAATTCCCGTCTCTGTATACACCTCACTCGGCACTGGAGAACTGGGTCAACCGTGCCTCTACAGAGTTCTCCATGGAGGACTCCACAAGGGGACAGGTGACATGGCCACAGGAGCGCAGAGGCTGCAGCGGGCCAGGCCAGGGGGTCGGCTGGATGATCTCCAAGGGCCTCTCAGCTTGAACTTGACACAGGTGCTGGACCAGCCACAGGGCGGCCTGCTAGCTCAGTGAAAGTGCATCTGTCACTTCCTGTTGGAGCTCCTGAAAGTGGCCCTGTGCTGATCTTCCAGAGACAGGTTCAAGCCCGTGCAGACTAAGCTTCCCTGCTCTCTAAGACCAGATTCTGCCCACTCCCACGGCTGACCAGCCTCTATTTTCCCTTAGGGGTGGCCTTGGGAACCACACGGCTTAACAGTTATGTCGAATGCCTCCCTCTCTTCTCCGCTCCCTTTACTGATGAGCTGTACAACATACCAGCTGTCCACGCTGGCACTTGAGACACACGGCCTGTGTGTGGAAGTGGGAGCTGTGACCCAGGTCTCTCTGGCACAGTGTAAGAACAAAACCAACAGTGTCCACTACAGCAAAACCTTTGAAATCACAGTTTATTATCTGAAAGCAGACACAAAGAATGACAGATTGCCCATCGTGGTTCACTTCCCCAGATATCTGCTGAGGCTGTGCCAGGCCAAGGACGAGCGTCAGGAGCTCAACCCAGGTCCCTCGCTGCACTGGTAGGTGCCCGGCTCGGAGAGCAGCTTGTATGAAGCCTCTGGTTTCCCCAGAACCTCGACAACAGCACCCCTCTCACAGCTGTTGGAGGGGCAAACGGGGAACAGGAAGTACCTGTACCAGTGCGTGACAACAGAGTGGGAATGTGGCCACCCAATTCCCACATCCTTTAGGAGACCTGAGCGATGCAAAAGAGAGACTGCCTTGGTGTGGGGACAGCGAGGAACCCCACGCAGGCAGCGGAGGGACTGTCTTGGTGTGGGGACAGCGAGGACCCCCACGCAGGCAGCGGAGGGACTGCGTTGGCGTGGGGACAGCGAGGACCCCCACGCAGGGCAGCGGAGGGACTGCGTTGGTGTGGGGACAGCGAGGAACTGCTTTGGTGTGGGGACAGCGAGGACCCCCACGCAGGCAGCGGAGGGACTGCGTTGGCGTGGGGACAGCGAGGACCCCCACGCAGGCAGCAGAGGGACTGCGTTGGCGTGGGGACAGCGAGGACCCCCACGCAGGGCAGCAGCCTGGCAGGCCCACACGCTCTGGGGACAGCCCTTCTTAGTCCACGCTTTCTGTTTCAACAAAAGACTGGGTCCTGGCAGGGAAGGGCCCAGGGTTTTCACCTCCACATTTCTCCCTTGTCTTCTTCCTGGCGTACGCCCCCTTCCCGCCAATGGTAAACATGTAATGCATTTCCTGCCTCATCGGCCAACATGCCACCTGTACTGATGGTCAGTGTTTTAGACACAAACAGAAAATAACGGGGAAATAAAAACGCAGCTTCTGGCTGATTTACATTAGGTGGTTATGGGAGCGGTTTAGTCATTAGAAATTATTTCCTTTCTGACAATTTAACTGCTCTACCTCAACTCATAAAAGTTACAAGATTGGACAGACATATTTAGCTGACTTTAGGTTAGAATGCCATTTCCTGGTTATTAAAATTAAACTATATGACAAGGGAGAGAACATCCACTCTGTGACACATTTTTTTTATCACATTATTAAACAGCATAATGTGCTATTGATTAAATAATGGAGATGAGAAGTTTCATTTTTAATAAATATCACATTCAATAAAAGGTTAGATTGGGCCTTTCATCATTACTGAATCGTTAAGGTCACTAGTTCGATATTTCATAAATGATAACCTCTCTCACTATCATAAAAATACTGGGATCACTTCAAAACGTAACGAGATATCATCAAGAAGGATACTTACTCCTAGAATTCTATAACAAAATTAAGAAATGTATCACGGTTTAGGTACAGAAAGTTCTACCACTTCAATCACGTGGTTACATTCTCACTGGCTGACTAACCGGGAGGCCACCCGTCAAGCCTGGGCCTATTCCAGCTGAGCGCACAGGACGATGTATCTTCCACCGCACAGGGGTGGAGTCAGAAATTAGTAATACAAGCAAAACTGAAGAAATACGTTTGCAGATATTAAACAACATTCTCTAAATAAACAACAAATTGAAACAGAATCACCAGAAAGCTAACAGAATTAGAAAATACACGTAGAGATAAATAAAAATGAAAAACACAACACACTACGACAACATTTTCAGGACCAGGTGAGAGCATCAGCGCCGGGGAGCTCCCGGGACAGCATGAGCAGCAGTGATGGTGGCCGACCAGAGCTACGTCACCAGGCAAGATGGCCGCCTCTGATGCGAGTGCCTCAGAGACCGTCCGGGCTCTTCCAACACCAACTTCCTGCTCACGCACACGCAGGGAGACACAGGAAGTCCAATTCTGGCTGCTGTGGCATTTGGAGAGCAGCAATGGAGAGGGGGCTCTCCCTCCATCCCCTTCTGCTTGTCAAACAATTAAAAAAATGAAAACAAGAAACAGCCATCTGACCTAACCTTGGCCCACATCAAGGTGCCTCCGGGGCTCAGCACAGTGACGAGGGGCTAAATTCTTACCTTGCATGTACCCTGATCCCATATGGGTGCCGGTTCATATCCCAGCTGCCCCACTTCCCATCCAGGTCCCTGCTTGTGAACTGGGAAAGCAGTCAAGGACGGCCCAAAGCCTTGGGACCCTGCATCCGCATGGGAGACCCAGAACAAACTCCTGGTTCCTGCCTTCGGGTTGGCTCAGCTCCAGCAGCTGTGGTCACCTGGGAAGTGCACCAGCAGATGGAAGATCTTTCTCTGTCCTTCCTACATAAACCTGCCTTTCCAATAAAAAAATAAACGAATAAATAAATCATTTAAAAAAAACCCTCCATTTAATTCCTGGTCCAATTCCAGCTTTCTGCCAGGGATGATCCTGGAAGGCAGAGGTGACGGCAGAAAAAACTGGGTCCTGTCACTGTGTGGGAGACCAAGAAGGAGCCCTCAGCTGCTGGCTTTGGCACCAGCTCAGCCCGCTTTGTAGCCATTTCAGGAGAGGGCCAACAGAATTCCCTCGCTGCCTCCCAAATGAACGCTGCCACTCGAGCTGTGGTTAACTGGCTAGGGTGCACTGCATCAGGCAAGTGTCACTGCTGAGAGATGCAGCTAACAGCTGGTGGGCACCTGGGCCTGGGTAACACTCAATGTGCCAGCACAGATGCCTATTTTTAAAAGATATGTGGAGGGCAGATGCTGGCATGCCAGCAGACAAAGTCTGGGGACCTGGGCGGTGGGCACGCAGCCCCAGGTTGGCACAGCACACTGCGGGAAGACTGGACTTGCGGATCTGTGTGCTCACGGGAGGCAGAGGAGCAGATCTGGAGACGTGGCAGGGGTCGGGGAGAGGACTGCCGAGGGAGAATCTGACAGGTGCAGTGACTTCTGGGGATTTCCACAAACCAGGCTACTGAGCTCGCAGGTAACAAGGGGGCTGAGACCGGCTGGTTTGGAAGGGCGAAGTTAGAGGACGGGAGCCAAATTAATACACCTGTCCACGTGGGCGATCCGAGCTGGGACTGTTGGGATCAACCACTGCCTGCCAGCACAGGACATGAACCATGTGAAGCTGGGCCATGACACCCAGCATGCAAGAGAACTGAGCCTGGGAGATTCTTTGGGGGATCATGGGATCACCCCTGTGGGACTGCCATACCAGCTGGTTTGCACAAGGGTTGGGGGTGGTGATAGGCTGAGCTAGGCATGACCACTCAAAAGCCTGTGCCAGGTAAGGGCCTAGCACCTGCTGGCACACGAGAGATCTGAGTCTGGGAGTAGGCATGGTGGGGCAACTTGGGGAACTCCCCTGGTGAGCTGTTACTCTTGCTGGTGAGCACGTGAGTCAGGGTTGGGTGTTGGTCGGGGTGAGGGCAGGGTGGGGTGGTTGGACCAGGCAGGCCAGGTCATGCCAGGCTAGGCTAGGCTATCACATCTACTGTTTGCAAGAAACCCAGGGTTGAGGCAGGCTGGGCAGGGCTAGGCTCCAGCATCTGATGGCAAAGACCAAGTTGGGTGATGGGTTATGCTGGGCTGGGTTGGAGCAACCAGTGGCATGTGTAAGCTGTCGCTGGGAGTGGGCCTGGTCAGGGGGCTAAGGGGATTCCTTGGCTGGGCTGGGGTTCCCACTGGTGAGTGTGAGAGCCAGAATGGAGGTGGTGAACTCAGCTGAACATGGCTGCAGCACATCTTGGCATGGGTCTGGGGTGTGCCAGACTGCGCTACGTTTCTGCACCCACTGATGCTCCCAAGAGCTAGAGTGGGTGTAGGACAGGCTGGGCTAGGTCTCGGCACCCACCAAACCATGTGAGAATTGCGTCTGCGGGTGGACCAGGCGTGACTGGGCTATAGCCGGAATGGGTGTGGGCTGGTTGGGCAAGCTGCTGCACCTGCCAGGACAGGAAGTGGGCCAAGAACTCATCAGTGTGCGTGAGGTCTGTGACTGAGAGGAACTCCTCTGTCAGGACGCAGTCTCTGGCCCTACAGCATCGGAACACGCTCCACATCAGGTACCCTGGGATGACACCTAGTGGCCATCTTCCCTTTCTCTGCCCACGTTCCCCAAATACAGGAAGACAAAAGGAGACTGGAAACAGTTCCCCGTTTCTGGAAGCTCCCCACCCTAACCTGTAATCCACAGGCGTAGGCATCCCTCCCAACAATGTAAACATCATCATATTTATTACAAAAAATCCTTCTGTTAGAATTCTTGTTAAAAAGGGCCTCTTGGGTACAGATACACATACGAACACGCACATATCAGACACACATGGATCCCGGCTCAGGTGCCTGGGAAAGCAGCACAAGAAGGTCCAAGCCCTTTGCTTCTTGTACCCACACTGTGAAACGCTACATCTGTATTTGTGTCTTGTTCTGCAACAGGGTTGCATCAGTTACCCAGTTTTAACATTTAATTCAATAGCAAGTTATACACACAAAAGCTCTTTGGGATCCGATGTAAGGGGGTCCTTCCACCAAGAAGCCCATCACGGCCCTGGGCCAACATGCTGCTCTGATAACCATCTAAGAATCCCAACATGCATGTCTCAGCAGCTACGGCCCACCTGGCAGTGTCCCCAGGCTGACAGAGCCCTCGTGCTCCGGGACCACTGCAGAGGGCCTCTGCTTCACACTGGCACCTGGGAGCCATGAGCATCACCCTGGCGCATCACTCCTTGGATGGCGCTGTGGCTCGGAGAGAAGCAAGTACCGTTCTGCCCGGGCTGGCAGGCCCAGTCTGTCTTCGGAACACAGCACCAGAGCTATTCCACAACAGCCAGAGACGGGACAGAGCACGGCAGGAGAGATTTAAAAATACCTCACTCTCACACTCAGTCCAGGAACACGAAAGCCACCAAGTTTTTGTTGCTGAAGTTTGCAGTTTCAAACTCAAAATTCCAGTCCCTATCTATGTTACTGAATTTCATCAACTAAGCCCCTACAAACTCTATGCTATTGGATTTTGGACAATTTACCTAATTGCTACTATCGGAAATTCATTACTGTCCATATGTTCCACAACAACGTGATTGACATAAACTGCATCAGCTAGTAAAAATCTGCATTTTCTAAATGACACTTGGTACTCACACACTTTAAAGGATAAAGCGGATTTGAGAGCTAATAACACCAAGACAGATGACGCGTTCTGCTGAGTCAGGGCCGCCGTGCAGACTGTGATGAGGGGCCTTCAGTAGACACTGAGGACGCTAAGGGCCTAACTCACACGCACCTCGTGCAAATGCAGCCTTTAACTGGACCTGGCCACAACAGCAAAGCCCGCACAGCCCGCCCACTGCACTGCTCTGGTCAGGCCTCACTACCAGCAAAGCCCGCACAGCCTGCCCACTGCACTGCTCTGGTCAGGCCTCACTACCAGCAAAGCCCGCACAGCCTGCCCACTGCACTGCTCTGGTCAGGCCTCACTCACTTCCCTGCCACACCCTGAGGCCGTTTCTCCTGCCCTCTGCATTGACACGGGAAAACAGGCACACGGTTCCTGCCCATGAGTCCATCCTCAAAGCTAGAGTCCAGCAATGCTCTGCATCATGCAGCAATGGGAGCCAAGGTGCAGGCTGTCCTAACTCCTAACGCATTCTGCTGAGCAGTCCAGGTAAGTGACACAAGGGGAGCAGGATGTGAACTGAGACCAACCTGTGTCTGGTGAAAATTCAGCTGTACACAGATAAAAAAAGCAACTGCATAAAATTCATGGGCTCCTGCAGAAATGCACTGTCCTTGAGAAAGACCACTACTGGTGCCGGTATGGCACACACGGAACAATGTCCACTTCTGCCGCCGTACCAGGAGAGAACGGTCACTCTGCCAGCTGGAATCCGCGGTGCCCAGCGGGGCAGAGCCGCCGTCCCTCTCCCAGACACTGCGGGGTGCATGGTCCTCACTGGTCCTGGCACACTAAAGCCCAGGCACACGTCTGCTTTGCTGTTCTCATATCTAGCTTTAAACAATTTCCCTGAGTGAAAACTCTGATTCACCAAACTGAAAGCTAAGACATCTCCCAAGAGCAAGTTTCCTAGAATGACTAGACTGCTGAACCTGCAATGAGCTCCTTAGGAACATAAGTCCAAGGCCCAGCACGATTGGCTCAGTTGCTAAGTCCTCGCCTTGCACACGCAGGGATCCCAAATGGGCACCAGTTTGTGTCCCAGCTGCTCCACTTTCCATCCAGTTCCCCTTTCGTGGCCTGGGAAAGCAGTCGAGGACGGCCCAAAGCCTTGGGACCCTGTATGCATGTGGGAGACCTGGAAGAAGCTCCTGGCTCCTGGCTTCAGATTGGCTCAGCTTCAGCTGTTGTGGCCACTTGGGGAGTGAACCAGCATTTTCGACAAAAATAAATAAATCTTATGTCAATCAATGGATTCTTCAACGACCCCATCATGCTTGGAGTGGTGAGAGTGGCAGCAATTCAGACCTGTTGAACTATCAAAACCACTTGAGCAAGACCCTTGGAGCATGCCCCATATCCAGGACCTGGGGTGGGTGGGAGACTGGGTGGGGCTTCTCCTTTAAAATTTCCTTTTACATCAGATATATTAAGAAAACAATAAAAAATCTTTTAAAAATAATGTAAATAAAGAATAATAAAATAAATAAAAAATAAAAATTGAGCAAAATGGAAACAAAGGGGCCTGGTGCAAAGGCTCAACTGGCGAATCCTCCCCTTATAAGTAAGTGCTGGATCACAATTGGCTGCTGCCTTGGGCTGCAATCAAGGCGGTAAGCGATGAGCCCTGGGACAGGAGTCCCCAGAAAGCACAGAGAATGAGCACCTGGCAAGGAAGGGAGCAGGGCGGGGGCAGTGCAGAAGGGGCTAGGCGGTCCCAGAGCCACCTGTGTGGACTCCAGGCAGCAGAGCAATCCCGACAGGGTTTCCACAGGCTTGAGAACTCAAACCCGAGGCTGGGCGTCAGACCCCCAGCATCCAACACCACCACCGAGGAGCCAAGAGACCAAGCAACCATCTATGGCGGAGGAGGAATAGAGCCAGTCGTCAGCCCTGACTCAGGTGGCCCCATTTGGGAGTCACAGGAAAGCAACGAGGAGGACCCCATACTTACAGCATACCACACTTACAGCATGCCAAGCCCCAGCCGCCCCAAGGTGGACACACCAGGACCCTTTCACAGGGATGGGGTCTCACCTGCACTCCACTCACGCATGGAGCCCCGCAACAGGGAGGTAACAGGCTCAGAGAAGTGGCTGTGACACCAAGCCCAGTGCCAGCTGTCAGGTCATGTGCCTCAAGGTCACCGTCATCACGCTGACCCCTTCAGAAGTGCCACCACTTCTGGTCATTTTAAATGGTGCCAAGCAATGCCTAACACGCAAGTCCCAGGTGATGTGCCCTCAGCTGTCCTCTGATCCTGCTTCCAGGGCACCCAGGGCACAGGTGCTCACAGAATGCTGCCTATTTTTCTGGATAGTCAGGCTGGTTGGGCTGAACCAGGCTTCAATGCCCACTGACATGTAGGAGAGCTGAATGGGATGTGGGACAGACGGGACAAGTCTGCAGTACATGTGGACAAGCACGGGAACCAGGGCAGGGGCGGGTCTGGTGAGAGTTACTGCGGGTCGCTCTGACTGCTGCAGCTCCCACTGGTTTGTGTGGTGGGCACAATCAGGCTGGACTTCAGCACCCACTGGCTCATGTGGAAGACAGGGCGGGAAACAGAATTGACACAGCAATTGCAATCACCAGCTGACTGGGGTGATGGACTGTGCCAGACCCTGTACTGGCATGCACACACAAGAATCTCGCACTCTCCTGCTGGACAATCCCTGGCTTCTGCAGAAAAGGCCCTCAGCAGGCGGGCTGCCGCTCCCAACCGCCAGCTCCTCCCCAGGAGCCTGTGTGGTGGCGGGCCACCATGGGCGGGGGAGGAGGAACTCACCAACACTGCAGCCTCCGTAAAACCTATGTCCCCATTTTATTGTTTCATCTACTAGTTGTCTTAAATCCTTTCGTGAACAAGACAGAGTGTAAATAAAATAAATTTGAAAGTTTAATAAAAATCTAAAATTCCACAGCCAAACTTACTCTGGCATTGCTTGCTAGTTGCACTGGGAGAGGGCAGTGCAACTGGCTGGGCATCCTCAACAGGCCACACCCCACCAAACCCAGCCCCCCAGCAGCTTCTGAGCCCCCGTGGGCACCCCTCATCTCTGGGGGTCCTCTTCAGAGCCAGCAGCCGTCTTGGCAGGGCTTTCTTACAGCCTTAATTCCCAGAGAGGCTCCCCACCCTCGAGTGCAGGAGGCAGCCCTGACAGCTGTTAAAACTAGGCCTTGTCAGCAGAGAAAGACAACATAACGTGAGGAACCCACAGCCCAACACTTGGTGTGGATAGCCCCAGGATGAAGGCACCAAGAGCAGGTTAGCATTTTGGAAAAGCAAAGCCTCCTGCTGATGGACAAATACTGACTGAGCACCCGCTTACACACAGCCACACTCAGCGAGGAGCCCTGCACCGTGCACCCGCTTACACACAGTGACACTCAGCGAGGAGCCCTGCACTGTGCACCTGCTTACACACAGTGACACTCAGCGAGGAGCCCTGCACCGTGCACCCACTTACACACAGCCACACTCAGCGAGGAGCCCTGCACCGTGCACCCACTTACACACAGTGACACTCAGCGAGGAGCCCTGCACCGTGCACCTGCTTACACACAGCCACACTCAGCGAGGAGCCCTGCACCGTGCACCTGCTTACACACAGCCACACTCAGCGAGGAGCCCTGCACCGTGCACCTGCTTACACACAGCCACACTCAGCGAGGAGCCCTGCACTGTGCACCTGCTTACACACAGCCACACTCAGCGAGGAGCCCTGCACTGTGCACCTGCTTACACACAGCCACACTCAGTGAGGAGCCCTGCACTGTGCACCTGCTTACACACAGCCACACTCAGTGAGGAGCCCTGCACCGTGCACCTGCTTACACACAGTGACACTCAGTGAGGAGCCCTGCTCGTGCACCTGCTTACACACAGCCACACTCAGCGAGGAGCCCTGCTCGTGCACCTGCTTACACACAGCCACACTCAGCGAGGAGCTCTGCACCGTGCACGTGCCTAACGCACTGCCATGACCTCTCAACCGCTCACTGACGGAAAGGTTAAGCTGCTCCCCTGGGGCACCCACACAGAACAGCAGCGACAAGGCCCTGTGCGAGCAGCCTCCCTCCGGCCTCTCGGAGCTGGAGCTCCATTCTGCAGGCTAGGGACCCGTTCAAGGTCATCCCGGGGGTAGGACTCCAGGGCTGGACTGCTGCCCCGCAGCCTCACGCTCACACAACGCTCTTCACCTGTGTAGAGCTTGGTTCTGAGCTTCACCCCTCACACCAAGGGCCACACTGACCCAGCTTACGGTTACAGACAGGAAGTTGTGGGCATGGCGGTGGACACGGACACACATCTTTCCAGACTCACCCTCCCTGACTGGGATGAGTGCCAGAGGCGGTCAGGGAGCTGGCTGAGGGCTCAGAAGGCACCTCAGTGCTGCTAGGGCCCTGTGTGTACCTACTTGAGGCTTTTTTTTCCCCCTTTTTAAAAAATTATTTTTACTGGAAAGGCAGATATACAGAGAGAAACAGAGACAGAAAGATCTTCCATCTGCACTTTCAATGCCCAAGTGGCCACAACAGCCAGAGCTGAGCTGATCCGAAGCCAGGAGCCAAGAGCTTCTTCTGGGTCTCCCATGCAGGTGCCGGGTCCCAAGGCTTTGGGTCATCCTTGACTGCTTTCCCAGGACACAAACAGGTTGCTGGATGGGAAGTGGAGCAGCTGGGACATGAACTGGCGCCCATTTGGGATTCCGGCACATGCAAGGCAAAGATTTAGCAACTGAGCATTGTGCCAGGCCCTTTGTTCCACTTCTTAAAAATTTATTTTCTTATTAACTTGAAAGCTAGAGTGACAGAGAGGGGAGACAAATCTTCCATCCATAGGTCCACTCCCCAAAAGGTCACAATGGCCGGGGTTGGACTGGGCTGCAACCAGAAGCCAGGCCCTAGCCCGAGCAGGGTGGTACTGGGCCAGTTTGTCTGTGCTACCAGTCTGTGGTACGCCAGGCAGAGCATGGTCTGCCTGCCTTCTAGGTGGGGTGTGGGGAGGCATGTGACTACCAGGGTGCCTCAAATGCTTCTGACTGAGAACTCTCAGGCAAGTCTGGGTTCCCCTGAGCAGCAGGGGTGCAGGGACCCTCGAGGGCGCAGGTGCCGGTGACACTGGCTAGCCCTTCACTGCTAAGTGCTGGCATCGCATGTAGGTTTCTGGCTTTGGACTGGCTTAGGTCCAGTGTGGCAGTCATTTGGGGAGTGAACGAGTGGACCACAGGATGGAATATCTTCTTCACTGTAAATCTGCTTTTCCGATAAAAATGAATAGAGACAGAGAGGAAGATCTTCTGCCCAATGATTCATACCCCAAGTGACCATAATGGCTGGTGCTGCGCTGATCCGAAGCCAGGAGCCAAAACCTTCCTGCAGGTCTCCCACGCGGGTGCAGGGTCCCAAGGCTTTGGGCTGTCCTCGACTGCTTTCCCAGGCCACAGGCAGGGAGCTGGATGGGAAGTGGGGCCCCAGGATTAGAACCGGTGCCCAAATGGGATCTTGGCACTTTTAAGGTGAGGACTTTAGCTGCTAGGCCACAGTACTGAGCCCAAAATGCATAAATCTTAACAAAAACCACAACCAAGGGCAGACAGCAGAACTTCCAGCGTCCCAAGACAAACTGGCTGCCTGAGCTGAGGACGCAGTTTCACGCACAGGGATTCCAACAGGAGGGTGCGTTTCAGACAGATCCCACCTGCACAAGCACGGGAGGCACTTTCACTCACTGGGGCCTGTGCTGTGGCACAGCAGTCAAGCTGCTGCTGCAGGACTGGCTCTCCCTCCTGGCACGCCAGTGCTTCCGCCATTTCAGACACAGCTCTCAGTGGATGTGTCTGGGAAGGCAGCGAGCGAGGGTCCCAGCGCTCGGGCCCCTGTCATGGTGTGGTACACCAGCATGGAGCCCCTGGCTCTGGTCTGGCTCAACCTGGTAGCTGAGGCCATTTGGGGAGTGAACCAGGAGATGGAAAAACCTTTCTCTCTGCCTCTGAAATGAATATATCTTAAAAAAGATAAAAAGGAATATTTCTGTGACCCCCATCCATTAGTCCAGTAACACTGTCAGGCCTGGAAACCCCAGTGGTCTCAAGGCATACCTGATAAATGTTTCCCCGGAACCCTGGCTAGACTGACTGCTCCGCATCTCCCCGACCACCTGCAGCTGCTGAGGGGCCGCTGAGCCGGACAAACAGGTCAAGGCCAGTAAGTCGTCACTAGCAGACCAACTCGATCTGTGTGGAGACAAAGGCTCATTCCAGAAAGGCTGGCTTCATCCAGCAGCTCTTTCTCTAAGAACTGGAAACAAATAAACTCCTGCCTGTTTCCCACGGTTGGAGCAGTTAGTCCTGCCTGCTCCCTTTCTGATCTAGCTCCCTGTTGCTGTACCTGGAAGATGGGTCCAGTGCCCGGATCCCTGTCACACACCCGCTGGGAGACCCAAATGGAGCTCTGGGCTCCTGGCTTCAGCCTCGTCCAGCCCTGGCTGCTGTGGCCACTTGAGGAGTGAACCAGTGACTAAAAGATCTCTCTCTAAAAAAGAAACCTCTTTCAATCAGCTAAACAAATCCTTAAAAGAGGGCCCTGTGCAATAGCCTAGTGGCTAAATCCCCGCCTTGCATGCACCGGGGTCCCATATGGGCACCAGCCCTAATCTGGGCAGTCCCACTTCCCATCCAGCTCCCTGCTTGGGGCCTGGGAAAGCAGTCGAGGACGGCCCAAGCCTGGCGGTCCTGCATCCCCGTGGGAGACCCGGAAGAGGCTCCTGGCTTCTGATCGGCTCAGCTCCCGCAGTTGCAGCCACTTGGGGAGTGAACCGGCAGATGGAAGATCTCTCTCTCCCTCTCTTTCCTCTATCTGTAAAAATCTGCATTTTCAGTGAAAAAGAAACTTTTTTTTTTTGCCCTCAGCCTCACCTGGGTTACAGTGCGAGTTCTAACCCAGAACAAACACCCCTAGGTGCCGTAGGGCGGCCTAGCAAAGGCCGAGTTCTCAGAATCGGGTCACCGGAGGCTTCCGTGGTGACCGCGCGCCCGTGTGGGGTGCCAGGGACAGCAGTCCAGCCGCGTTCACCTGCCCAGCAGGGACATCAGGTGTGCCCAAGGAAACACCTGCCATGGGGCTGCGGGGAGAAGCGCACGGGGTGGGAGGAGGGTGCGCCCCGGGCGCAGGCCCACGTGGCGAGGAGGACCTGCTGCCCGCGTCCCCCGGCGACCTGACCTTGGAAGCCCGCCCGCCCTTCACGCCGGACTCGTCCCCGTCGCCCCCGCGCGCGCGTCCTCCTCCACGTCCAGGGGCCCGGGTCGGGGGCCGTCGCCCGCCTCCCTGGTCGGCCGCGCGTGGCCCGGGGCCCGCGTGGGGCACAGCGGCGGGGTCCGGTCCTGCGGCCGCCGTGGGCAGCGGCGGAGGCCGCCCCAGCAGCCCCGGGCGGCGGGCGCAGCGCGTCGGGGGTCACCGGCGTGCGCGGCCGCGGCGGAGGCCGCCAGCTCGGCCCTCCCGGACGACCGGGCCCGGCCGCAGCGCCCAGGCCGTCTCGCCGCGGGCCTCACCTCTCTGCGCACGTTCAGCAACGAGTAATAGTCTTCATTGTCCAGCTCCTCCTCGCTCAAGGCCGTCGCCATCTTCGCAACCTTTCACCCGGCCAAACCGGCGAGGCCGTGCCCAAGAGGGGCGCGCCGCCCCGACAGCGCGCCCGCCCGCCGGCGCCACAGCGGCCCCTGGCGGCGCGGAGCCGCCCGCCGCCCCGACAGCGCGCCTGCGCCCTGCGCCCTGCGCCCCCGCGCGGCCGGAGGCGGGCGGGCGCCGGACACGTGCTGTCCACCCGCCCGAGGGCCACCTGCCCCCAGGCCTGTCTCCCGGTGAGCGGCGGCGCCCCGGGGCCCGAACGGTGGACCCTTGCTGGAGTGGGGCACTCTGCAGTCAGATCTGGGCGTTGAGGGAATGGCCCCTTGTGCCACCAGTGTTGTCCCCTGCGGGCCCTGTGTCCAGGCATGAATTTGTCCCTGATCGGCCTAGTCTAATTGATTTCCACCTGGTGCCTGCTCTTTGGTGCATTATTAAAGACGTCTTGGTTATACTCACGTAAATAATTAAACTGTCTGAGAATGGATGCCCGTTATCCACTGACGGCGTGCAGCCAGCCACTCTCCTGCCACCTGTTTGGGCCTTGCTGACCTGAGTGTGACCCTATCTTTTCTCGGGATGCTTTGTTCCTGGAGGAGCCGCCGTGGGTTCAGCAGCATCCCTGTTGCCCCCCGTGAGCTGGTTCCTGGAGGCCCCCAGACACTTGTCTGATGTGCACCCCTGGGCCTGGGCCTCACCCCTTCCAGTCTCGGATCTGGTGGCGTGAGCTACGTGGGTGTAGTCAGCAGAGGCTACCTCAACGACAGGTTGTCGCCCCAGGCTGCAAATCGAGAGGCTGGGTGCTCCCCGCCCTGCTCACGGTCACGCGGGGTCCACGGGAACTCCCTGCCCTGCTCGCGGTCACGCGGGCTCCACAGGAGCTCCCTGCCCTGCTCGTGGTCACGCGGGGTCCACAGGAACTCCCTGCCCTGCTCACGGTCACGCGGGGTCCACAGGAGCTCCCTGCCCTACTCACGGTCACGCGGGGTCCACAGGAACTCCCCGCCCTGCTCACGGTCACGCGGGGTCCACAGGAGCTCCCTCGCCCTGCTCACGGTCACGCGGGGTCCACAGGAGCTCCCTGCCCTGCTCGCGGTCACGCGGGGTCCACAGGAGCTCCCTGCCCTGCTCGCGGTCACGCGGGGTCCACAGGAACTCCCCGCCCTGCTCATGGTCACGCGGGTCCGTGGGAACTTCCCGCCCTGAGGTCATGCATGTCCATGGGCCCTTGTGGTTTTTATGGGCTTTGCTTTGCTTTCTTTTGCAGAGCTGTGACATGGATTAAGCTGCATGCACACTCTTTTTTTTTTCCCTTTGGTAAAGTTTATTTAAAAGGTGAGGAAACCACATTCAGGGGTAGAGTGGGCAGAGAGGGACGGGGGAGAGGGATGGTGCTGCTTCCATCTTGTGTCTGCAGGAAGAGAGAGCAAGCCGGTTGCCTGGCTGCTGCTGCAGCCCTGCTGCGGTCCTGCTGTGGCCTCAAGGCCAGGTGGAGGGCGGACACCCCGGGGAAGGGGTCAGTGGGCTGGAGGGGCTGCTGTGCAGGTGCAGATGATCCTCTGATCCTCAGGTTTCTCGAATTTGCTGGGTTGTGATGCTCAGTTGGGTCTAAAGCTCTTGGCCGTCCCTGCCCTGCTTGGAAAGACGCAGCCTCTTCCGATCACGTAAATGGAACAGAAGCTGTGTCTCGCTCCATGTTCCTGGGACAGAGATCGACCTGGTTTTATCACCGCTCAGACAAAATAAAGTGCCGCTGGGGACTCCAGGGCTCTCTGCTGGCGGGCCTGCGGTGTCACGTGCTGTGGTCGAGAGGACCTGAACTTGGATAGCCCAAGTTTGAAAAGTCCAAAACACACATCAGGCTGTGGGCTGCAGGGCTGGGTGTGATGCCCAGGCCCCTGTCTGACACCCTGGGATGGACACTTGGCTCTGGCTTCCTGCCGAGGCAGGACTAGGTGGCTCAAGTCCTCGCCTTCCCGCCATCCACGAGTGGGGCTGGCATTGCACTCCCAGCTCCCCGCTTCTGTCTGCCCTGGGGCTGGTGACAGCATTTTAGAAAGTGAATCAACAGATTGGACTTTCAAATCAATGAAAATGAAGAATGAATGTAAATTAAAAAAAAAATTCTAGCCAGGGTTGGTGTCACAGTGTAGCCTGTAACGCTGGCATTCCCTGTGGATGCTGGTTCGAGTCCTGGCTGCTCCATTTCTGATCCAGCTCTTTGCTAGGGCTCCTGGGAAACGCGAAGAGAATGGCCCGAGTGCTTGGGCCACTGCCAGCCATGTGGGAGACCTGACGGAGCTCCAGGCTCCTGGCTTCGGCCTGGCTTAGCCCAGTTATTGAGGCCATTTCGGGAGTGAACCAGAGTATGAAAATTCTGTTTTTCCTTCTCTCCTTGCAACTCTATCTTTCACATAAATAATGAAATTTTTTAAAAGAGTCATTTATGTTTATTGGAAAGGCGGATATACAGAGAGGAGAGACAGAGAGGAAGATCTTCCGTCTGATGATTCACTCCCCAAGTGACCGCAACAGCCAGTGCTGTGCCGATCCGAAGCCGGGAACCAGGAACCTCTTCTGGGTCTCCCACACGGGTGCAGGGTCCCAAGGCTTTGGGCCGTCCTCCACTGCTTTCCCGGGCCACAGGCAGGGAGCTGGATGGGAAGTGGGGCTGCCAGGACTAGAACCGGCGCCCATATGGGATCCCGGGTGTGTAAGGTGAGGACCTTAACCACCGCGCCATCGCGCCGGGCCCAATAATGAAATCTTTAAAAAAAATTTGTTTTGGTCATTCTGTAGCCACTCAGAAAGCCCTAAGGAAAGATGAGGCCTTCCTTGTAGCATTTACTGGTGACAGGGTTAAGCGGAGTAAGTCCAGCTGAACTGAATTTTGGACAAGCAGCAGCTGACAGTGCCTGTGCACTTACACTGAAGTCAGGTCTGACCGAGCATGCTGGAGTTCTGTCTGTCCCTCTCGGTTTCCTGAACTTAAATCCTGAGATGGAAGGAAGCCGGCACCTGCCTTTGTCCCTTCTACAGCTGGGCTGAGTCCTCCCCCACCCCCCGCAACTCTTCTATAATTCAGAGGGGGTTAAAAAAAAAGATTTGTTTATTTTCACTGGATAGGCAGATTTACAGAGAGGAGAGACAGAAAGATCTTCCATCTGCTGGTTCATTCCCCAGATGGCCACAATAACCAGAGCTGAGTCCATCGGAAGCCAGGAGTCAGGAGCCTCCTCCAGATCTCTCACGTGGGTGCAGCATCCCAAAGGCTTGGGCCATACTCTGCTGTTTTCCCAGGTCACAAGCAGGGAGCTGAAAGGGAAGTGGAGCAGCCAGGACTTGAACCGGCGCCTCTGTGGGGTGCTGGCACTAGCTTGTTGAGCTACCGCGCCGGTCCTTCTGAAGGAAAATTTACTTTTGCACTTTTGTTAGCGCTGCACAAGCTCCTCCTGCCGTTCAGGGACTGCTCTGCCCCCGTGCACCCCGTGAAAGGAGGCTCTGCCCCCATGCACCCCGTGAAAGGAGGCTGGGCCGGGAACTTTAGACGAAATGAAGAATTTGCAAGCCCTCCAGAGCCGTTTTCTTAATGTTCTTTGGTCCCTGAGCACTTGGTGACTTTGTCACTGCCATCTGGCGCCAAGAGGATGACTACAGAAGTGGAGGTCACCCGGAGAAAGAGCCTGGCGTGTGCCCGCTGATACAGTCACCCGGAGGGACTGAGAGCTGAGCTGCCCCAGAGCCTGGCCCCAGGGGCAGCCTGACTTGGACAGAGACACGGTGATGGCGTGGGGGTCCCTGCAAAGCTCGCACCCTATGGCTACAGTCGCAGAGCCGCCTCTGGGTACGGCGTTTTCACAGAACCGGCATCTGTGCCATCCTGCATGCGGGTCGGGCTTCCCTGCTGTCGGCCACTCGAGGTCCTTGGTCCCTGCATGTGTGGGCATTTCAGGGATTTCATGGAGCAATGGGCACTTGGCCTGGCGGAGAGGATTCCTGTGCTCCACCTTTGAGTATCTGGGTTCAGTTCCCAACCCTGGCCCCCGTCGGCAGCACCTGCCAATGCAGAGCCCTGGGCGGTGTGGCTGCTTTTGCTCACACAGCAACGAATCCGTGGATGGCAGCTAATTTTCTCAAAGATTTGCTGCGTTTGTTGTTTTGTATTCATGGGAAGTAGAATTAAAGGTTAACTTGTTTTGGCACAAAAAGTTTTAAAACCCGTGCATAACATGAAATCTTCAGTGTGTGGAGGAGCTGCTGTTGTGGCATAGCAAATGAAACTGCTGCCTGCAGTGCCAATATGCCGTAGCGGCACCATTTGAGTCCCAGCCGCCTTACTTGCAGTCCCGCTCCCTGCTTGTGGCCTGGGAAAGCAGCAGAGGACGGCCCAGGTGCTTGGGGCCCTGCACCTGTGTGACAGACCCAGCAGAAGCTTCCTGGTTTCCACCTGGCCTCAGCCCAGCTGGGCCATCTTGGAACTGACCCAGTGGATGGAGGCTCTCGCTCTCTTCCTCTCTCTCTCTGTGACTCTGCCTTTCACAGAAATAAAAAAATCTGTTAAGAAAGCTTGTGGGAAAATATGTATTATGAGGAAATTATACATGTGTTTAAACTTTTTTTCTTTTAGATAATTTTTTTCTTTTTTTTTTTTTAATCTTACATAGTTGATTAGGGCACAAAAGGTCAAGGGCTACAGGAAAGTGGGTAAGACCATTTTTTTCACACTAATATAATCACTTTTCCCCCCTGTTTCTGGGGTCAGGGGAGAAACAAAGGGAGAAGCCCCACGCAGCCTCCCACCCATCCCAGATCTCCGATATGGGGCATGCTCCAAGGGTCCTGCTCAAGCAGTTTTGGTAGTTCAACAGTTCTGAATTGCTGCCAATCTCGCTGCTCCAAGCATGATGAAATCTCTTCAGAATCCACTGGCTGACATAGTCTCTTCATGGTTGGGGGAGGGATCTCAAAAGAAACTTCGTCTGAGGTGATTCCAGACCTGATTCTTGTGTGTGCTTGCCAGTACAGGGTCCAGCACTGTCTGTCGCCCCAGTCAGCTTATGCACATGCTGGTGGTTGCACTTGCTGGCTCAGTTGTGTTTCCAGCACTGTCTTTCATACGAAACAATGGTTGTTGCAGCCCAGCCCGATCCTGCCCCCTTCACACTCAACCCTCCTGCAAACCACTGGGAGCTGCAGCCTAGTTGGAGCTACCCACAATAACCCCCACCAGACCTGCCCCATACCCTGGTTCCCATGCTTGCCAGTATGTACTTACAGACTGGTTCAGTCTGTCCCACATCCCATTCAGCTCTCATACTTGTCAATGGGCATTGAAGCCTAGTTCAACCCAACCAGCCCTACTATTCAGCCCACACACATACTGGCAGGTGCCTTTCTGCCCAGCCACCCCTGCCCCAGTCCTGGTTTTCATGCTCTTCAGTGGAAGTGGTAACCCAAGTGGGAGGTGCCCACTATTTCCCTTCTAGGTCACTCCCACTCCTGATTATGCACTCTCCAGGTAGTTCTGGAGTTTAACTTGACAGATTTAGCCCTCAGTGCCAGCCTCTGCCAGCTGATGCTGCGGCAAAGCTCGACTAACGCTCACCCACTCTAATTTTTGCTTGTACCTGTCGGAACAGTCAGCCCAAACTGGCTTTTCCCTGATGTAGCTCACATGAGGCCCACAGGTGTTGTAGCCCGGCCTGGTCTGTTCTGCCCCCATCCCAGCACAGGCTCTCCAGTGGGAGTGGCTGTCCTGCAGGGGAGCCCTCCCCCTTCTGGCTTTGCCCCCTCCCTCCCAGGTTCTCACGAGTGATGTTTGGGCACTGCAGCCACGTCTGGTACGGCTCACCTCACCTTGGCATTCCTTAATGTGCACTACTGGTATGTACTGGGACCGAACCTGGCCTGACCCACACTCTATGTTGGTGCTCGGATTTGCCAGTGGTTGATGTGAACGGGTTCAGCCTGGTCTGCCTCCCACCTATGCCGTATGTATGATGGTGGGTATCTTCCTCTGTCCTGGTCTGGGTTGCTCCCTATCGTGGTTCTTGTGCTTACCTGTAGGGGCTGTGGTCCGAAAGAGGAGTCCCAAGCTCCTCCTTCAGAACCCCTCCCTATGCCAGATCTTGTGCGTACTGGTGGGTCCATGGGCCAGCCCTCATTGCTGGCCTTCACTCCATTCCAGTTCTTACTATTGGATGTTTCAGCCCAGCCAAGGCTTGTCTATACCCAGACACTGCTCACACATGGCTCAGTAGGGGCAGAGACCAGGCCTAATCTGTCCTACATCTACCCTGGTCCTCCAAAGCACTAGGTGGTACTAGAGTCTAACTCAGTCTGGCGCAACTCAGATCCAGTCCACACTTGTGCTGAGGGACACTGTAGCCATATCCAGAACAGAACGCAGCCTGCACTCCAGTCTCACACTCACCAGGGGGAAACTAAACCAGCCCCAGGGTGTCCCCTCAGATCCCCAACCAGGCCTGTTCCCAGCCACAGATTACGTGTGTACCAGTGGTTGCTCTGACCCAGTTGGCTTAGTCCCTCACCTATCTTGGCCTTTGCCTTCAATGCTGTGGCCTAGTATCCCTGGCTCATGCAGACCAGTTGATGTAAGAGCCTAGCTCAGCATGACCTGTGCTCCATCCTGATTTCTGTTCTTCCGTATGAGTTGAGGTTTGCTCGGCCCTGCCCGGTCCACCCCCTTCCAGTTGCAGCTCGGCCCACTCCACATCCTGTTTTAGGATGCACTTTCGGGTGCTGCTGCCTTGACCTGCCCAGACTGTTGTTGGTTTCTTTACCTCTAAGTGATGGCTAGTTCCATGATCACAGCTAGCTCAGCCTGTCACCACCCCAACTCTTGAGCTAACCAGTAGGACTTGTAGTTTCACAGTGCTGGGCTCACACTTCCCCCACAGAATCTACCCCCAGAGCTGGTTCTCTGTTGTGTTGGTTAGTGTCTTGACCCTGCCAAGAGTGACCCATCCCCTGTTCCACCACTCAGTCAGGTACTGGGACCTATCCCTGCCAGACAGGCCCCCATCCATATCTTTCATGTGGACTGGTGTGTGGCAGTCAGTGATGCTCTAGCCTAATAGCCCATCTCGGGATTCCCATGTGGGCTGGTGAATCAGTCCGGCCCAAATAAATCTTATGGATTCTCCCCTCTGGCCACCAGGTCTCAGTCCCCTCGCTTGCCAGCAAGTTCCGTGACCCTGTTGCTGGGAATCACCCAGAATTCATCCCTCACCTACACTCACACTGGCCTTATCCATGGATGTCCTTATGCAGCAATCACATATCCTAAAATCCCCAGAGCTTGCCGCTGGGCGGCCAGCAGGCAGAACATCGTGCCCAATAGGCATACTGGCCACCCAAAGCCTAGGATTCGGTCACCACCTGGGTGCAGTGACTTTGGCCTGAGTCCCCAGCATTGGGTCTGGCCTGGTGGGGCACCCCCCACAGCCGCCACACTGCAGGGAGCTGCTTTTTCCCCAACCCCACAGCCAAACCCATGTAATTAAACTTTTTGCACCAAAACACACTTGTCTCTCTCTCTCTCTCTTTTTTTAAAGATTTATTTTAAAGTCAGAGATACAGAGTGAAGAGCACGCGTACACACACACATACTCACTCACTCCTTCTCTCTGCTGGTTCATGCCCCAGATGACCACAAGGCCAGGGCTGGGTCAGGCAGAAGCCAGGAGCCAAGAGCTCCACTGGGGTCTCCCTCCTGGGTGGCAGGGCGGCATACACTTGCAGCCTCATCTGCTCCTTTCCCCAGCCCTTTGCCAAAGCAAAGCAGCCAAGACATGAACCTCTGCCCATACGGGAAGCTGGCGTGGCAGGCAGCAGCTTCACCGTCCAGGCCACAGTGCTGGTCCTCTTGCAGTTCCATCGGAAGGCATCAGCCTCTTTGAAGCGCCCCTGTGTCCAGTTTCGTCCGTTGCGGCCACACAGGCCCCGTCCTGCTTGTCAGCCTCTGGTTCATCTCTCGTCTTTCTTTCCTGACCTCCTCCCTGGCGGCAGCTGTTGGAGGCTGCAGAGCTGCTGTGTTTTGATGGGCCAGTGCTGCGTGGCTGACCATTCAAGGCCACCCTCACTGTCACCTTCTCCCTTCTCCTCCAGGGTTATTCTGTGCTCTGTTTCTCTTAAAAGTTTCTTTCTTTGAAAGGCAGAGTTAGAGAGAGGAGAGAGAGAGATCCTCCGTCTTCCATCTGCTGGCTTTCATTTCATGGATGGCTGCAACAGCTGGAGCTGGGATGTTTGAGCTGGGAACCAGGCGCTTCATCTGGTCTTCCAAGTGCCTGCAGCGGCCCAGCTCTTGCGCCATCCTGTACTGTCTTCCCAGTTGCACCGGCAGGGCGTTGGGCTGGAAGTGGAGCAGTAAGGACTCAACTGGGCATCGAAATTGGATGGCAGCATTGCACGTGGAATGCCACTACACCACAGAGCTGACCCCTTTCTTTCTTCTTTAAAAGATGTATTTGTTATTTATTTGGAAGGCAGAGTTACCGAGAGAGAGAGGGCAGGTGTGGGGGCGTGGGAGTGTTGGCGGGGGATCTTCTATCTGTGGGTTACCTGCAAGTGGCCACAACGGCAGGAGCTGGCTCAGGCCAGAGTAAGAAATCTTCAACTCCATTTGAGCCTCTCGTGTGGGCGCAGGGACCCCCGCACTTAGGCCACCTTCTGCTGCTCTCCGAGGCCTGTTAGCCGGGAGCTGAGCACAGACGGAGTGTCTTCAGTGTGCCCAGTACTCCAGGACGAGACGCTGGAGTTGCCACGGGGCTTAACCCGCTGCACCACAGGCCTAGTCCCAAGTCCACTTCTTTTTTGTTTGTTTTGGTTTGCTTATTTGAAGTCCAAGACTGGGCAGTGGAGCTTCAGCAGTTTACAGGGTGAAATATTTCCCATGCTGGAATGACCACACCCCTGGGGGGCAGCGAGGGCACACACAGCATACAAGGTCATGCCAGAGCAGGAGTGCCACAGTACCAGCTCAGTGCCAACATGGTTGGAGGTCTCAGCCGGAGGAAAGGTGCCTCGGTGAGAAGGGCCTGAGTATCGAGTCACCACTGGCTGCTTCCAGGGCAGCACGTCACAGCAAGCTGGGTCCACAGTGGAGAAGTGGGGCCAGTGCTGTGGCACAGCTGCCTAAGCTGCCACCTACAGTGCCAGTTCTCATATGGGTGCCGGTTAAAGTCTCAGCTGCTCCACTTCCAATCCAGCTGCTTGTTAGTGCACCTGGGAAAACAGCAGAGGATGTCCTGAGCGGCTACTTGGGCTCCTGCACCCACTTGGGAGACCTGCATGAGCTTCGGGTCTCTGGCCTCGGCCTGGCCAGGCCCTGGTTGTTGTGGATATTTGGGAGTGAACCAGCAGGTAGAAGACACGTCCCCCACCTTTCTCTGCCTCCGTGATTCTGCCTTTCAAATAAATAAGTCTTAAAAAGAGAGTGGTAGGGACCCAAGCCAAGCACTCCAGTGTGGGCACCCATTCCAAGCAGGAACTTGACTGCTACGCCACACACCCACCCTGTCACCGAGGCTCTCAGGGGAGGGCAGTGACGTGGCCTGGTTTTCTGAGTGGGTGAGAGGGAGCGACCGTGGAAGCATCGCCCACCGAGGTGGCACTGCAGGGAGACGATGGTGTCCGTGAGCTTGGGCAGCGTGGCACATCAGATGCAGAGTGCCCATGGGGACGCAGGCAGGAAGGGGAACCACCCGTGGTTGCCTTGGGCTCCTGGGCAGGGAGGTCACCTTCAGAGCCCGGATGTTTTGAGCTCCACTGGCATAGAGCGAGGCGCTAGTTGACACTTCCCAATGCAGATGGCACCTGCCGTGTCTCTCCTTTTGCTGTTCATCTACAGCGGTTTGCATTCAGGAAGGAATCCTGTTGATTAAACTCAGCCTCCCCATTTCCTGCGACACTGTGGGCTTCAGAGCGCGGTGGACGACGCGGCTGCTTTCCCCTTAGCCATGACCTCTGGCTTGCACTGCGTGGCTCTTGCTCCCCGCGTGCCTGCGCTGCACCAGTGCCCCCTTCCCGCCCCCACGGCCGCACCCTCGGTGATCTGGTTCACTTGCTTTTGAGCGCTATTCACTCTGACTCTTCCTTCACGGATCTTTGATTACAGCCAGAAAAAGAGAAGCAAAGCGTTGTTGGTTCCTCGCACACACCTGAACTTGAGGCTGTCCGCTTGGCTGCATCTCTGAGTGTCCGCGCAGGGTCACTGTCCTTCAGCTTGAAAAAACACCCCAGGGTCTTCCTGAGCCTGGAAGAACTCTCTCGGGGACTTTTCTGAACTTTTGCGCATCTGAAAATGTCTTTCTCTTCCTCTCCTTAACAGAGGATGCGTCCTCTGAGTCGAGAAATTCACGTTGACAGTTGCTTCGTTTGCGGCGCTTTGAGGGACCGTGCTTCGCCCCTTAGGCGCCCGTCCCTGCTGCTGTGAAGCCGTTCTTCTCTTCCGGGACTCAGGAGGACAGACGGCTGTCTCATCAGAGCACCAGAGTGCTACGATTCCTCTTGTCTTTATCTCCTTTCCTTTTATCTCTAAAGGAGGCTGTTCCCTCGGACCAGTCTTCCACTTCACTAATTCTCTTGTTTTCCTAATTTTACAACTGCTTCATTGAGGTATAACAAATTCCTATCTTTTTTTAATATAAAGATGTATTTATTTTTATTTCAAAGTCAGAAATACAGAGAGGAGACACAAAGATCTTCCATCCACTGATTCACTCCCTAAGTGCCTGCAACGGCTGGAGTTGAGCCAATCTGAAGGCAGGAGCCAGGAACTTCCTCTGGGTCTCCCACGCGGGTGCAGGAATCCAAGGCTTTGGACTGTGCGCGACTGCTTTCCTACTTCACAAACTGGTGCTCATATGGGATCCAGCACGTGCAAGGCGAGGACTTTAGCCGCTAGGCTTCCGTGCTGGGCCCAAATTCCTATCTTTTAAAAAGGATGGTTTTATTTGTTTGTAAGGCAGAGTTAATGAGGGCAGAGAGGAAGAGAGAGTGAATGAACATGTTCCATCTGGTAGTTCACTCCTTAAATGGCCCCAGTGACCAGGGCTGGGCCGGTCTAAACCGGGAGCCCATGTCCTGGTGCGTCAGCAGGGAGCTGGATGGGACATGGAACAGCTGGGACTCCAACCAAATGCCTATTTAAAGTGGAGAATTGGGATTTTGATAACGTGTTCTCCCCCGAATCCATTAGTGTCATTAAAATGATGAACATCCCTATTGTGCCCCACCCCGATCTTCCTCGTGCCCCCTTAGTCGTCTACCCCGCCTTCACCGCGGTCCCCAGGGAATCAGCGGTGCTCCACCTGTCACGCAGTGCAGCTTGCATTCTCTGCAACTTCTCAAACTGATGCGCAGCTAGCACGGTGCTGCGCCTCCCTGCCCCGCGCTGCGCCTTCCTGCATGGTGCTGCGCCTCCCTGCATGGTGCTGCGCCTCCCTCCCTGCCCCGCGCTGGGCCTCTCTGCCCCGCGCTGGGCCTCCCTGCCCCGCGCTGCGCCTTCCTGCCCCGCGCTACGCCTTCCTGCATGGTGCTGCGCCTCCCTGCCCCGCGCTGCGCCTCCCTGCCCCGTGCTGCGCCTCCCTGCCCCGCGCTGCGCCTCCCTGCCCCGTGCTGCGCCTCCCTGCATGGCGCTGTGCCTCCCTGCATGGTGCTGCGCCTCCCTGCATGGCGCTGTGCCTCCTTGTCCCGCGCTGCGCCTCCCTGCTCCTACCCCCACTCCAAGAATGGCACTCCCATTTCATGAATTCCTTTCTTACTACCCTTTTCTCATATTCCGTTTTTTTTCCCCCTGAAAATACAGATGTTTAATCGCACTTTTGTATTGCACAGTTTGCTAGGCACGAGTGTTCGGATGCTTTGTAGGCGTTGTTATGCCGTCAGCGTTATCACTCAGCAGCTTTTATCAATGGAGGTAAAACTGGTTGTAAGCCCTGAGCTTTGTAACCTTCCTGTCCCTTTTCCCTCCCAAATATTGATTTATTATTGTCGGAAAGGCAGATTTTACGGAGAGGAGGAGAGACAGAGAGGAAGATCTTCCATCTGCTGGTTCGCTCCCCAGGTGACCACAGATGACAGAGCTGAGCTGATCTGATGCCAGGAGCCTCTTCAGGGTCTCCCCACAGATGCAGGGTCCCAAGGCTTTGGGTTGTCCTCAGCTGCTTTCCCAGGCCACAGGCAGGGAGCTGAGTGGGTAGCGAAGTAGCCGGGATATGAACTGGTGCCTGTATGGGGTCCAGGTGCATGTGAGGCGAGGACTTTTAGCCACTAGGCTACTGAGCTGGACTCTCCTTTCTGTTTTTGAAACATGATTTTTATTGTTAGCAGCCTGAAATTCCATGCCATGTACTGTGCGTGGATGCTATGTATTTAATTATTGGATGACTTATTCTTTCTCATTGGAACCCTGACTTTATAATTTGTTTCAATTCTAGAGCTCTTTATTGCTCTCTGATTATCCTCTATTCTTTTTCTTTTTTAGTGATTTATTTATTTTTATTGGAGAGACAGACGTACAGAGAGGAAGATCTTCCGTCTGTTGATTTATTTCCCAAGCAGCTGCAATGACCAGAGCTGTACTGCTCTGAAGCCAGGAGTTTCTTTGGGGTCTGTTGCATGGGTGCAGGGTTCCAAGGCTTTGGGCGGTCCTCCACTGCTTTCCCAGGCCACAAGCAGGGAGCTGGAGGGTAAGTGGAGCAGCTGGGATATGAACCGGTGCCTAGATGGGATCCCTGGCAAGTGTAAGTCGAGGACTTTAGCCACTAGGCTGCCGTGCCGGGCCCTTCCTCACCCTTTTTCTAAAAAAGATTTATTTGTTTATTTGAAGGAGTTACACACGGAGAGACAGAGAGAGACAAAGAGTGACGCGGTGGTCTTCCCCAATGACAACACCAGCCAGGGCTGGGCAGGCTGAAGCCAGGTGCCTGGAGCTTCCTTCAGACCACCCACGTGGGAACGGGTGCCCAAACATTGGGCCATCATCTAATACTTCCCCAGGTGTGTTAGCAAGGGGAGCTGGACCAGGAGTGGAGGAGTCCAGGACTGTCCCAGCGCTGAGCGGGACACCAGTGCTGGGCGGCGGCTCTTACCTGGCCTGCCACAGCAAGTGCTTGAAATGTTTTGTTTTTGTTTTCCAAGACCGTTCTACTCTGAGCATTCCAATAAATGCTCCAGGCACATGCTCGTGTTTAATACATGCTAAAACTGGGAGGAGAAAGGAGCCGGAAACAGAAGCTGCTGCGGAGAAATGGAGGATTTTCCTGGACCATCTTCCATTGCTTTCGCATGCGCCTTAGCAGGGAGCTGAAGAGAGCAGAACAGCTGGGATTTGAACCTGCACTTTGTTTTTTATTATTTTTTTTAAATTTTATTTTTAAAGATTTATTTTTATTATTTTTTCATTGGAAAGGCGAATATACAGAGAGGAGAGACAGAGAGGAAGATCTTCCGTCTGATGATTCACTCCCCAAGTGAGCGCAACAGCCGATGCTATGCCGATCCGAAGCCAGGAGCCTCTTCTGGGTCTCCCATGTGGGTGCAGGGTCCCAAAGCTTTGGGCCGTCCTCGACTGCTTTCCCGGGCCACAGGCAGGGAGCTGGAAGGGAAGCGGGGCTGCCGGGATAGAACCGGCGCCCATATGGGATCCCAGGCGTGCAAGGCGAGGACCTTAACCACTTGCGCCACCGCGCCGGGCCCTGAACCTGCACTTTGGGTCTAAAATGCTGGCGTCACAGGCAGCAGCTGACCTCACTGCCTCCTACGGTCATCCCTCAGAGCACCCCCCGTCCTCATAGGAGTGTCTGGGTTGGACTCCCACCTCCACTTTCTAGCCAGCTTCCTGCCGCTACACCCACGGGAGCCAGCACACAATGGCTCCAGGTCGTGGTTCCCGGCCCCTGTGTGGGAGACCTGGATGGGGCTCTGAGCTCCTGGCTGTAGCCTGGCAAGCCTCTGGGGAGTGAACCAGCAGGTAAAAGATGCCTTCCTGTCTCTCTGTCATGCTTTCAAATAAATAGCAAACAAATATAAAAATGATAAAGTCTGGTGGGTCTCTAGTCTGGTGGTTAAGACATCCACATGACACACTGAAGTGCTTGGGTTCAATGCCCAGCTCTGATCCCTGACTCCAACTTTCTGCCAGTGCCAACTTGGAGGCAGTAGTGAGGCCGAGGGGTGCGCGTCCTTGCCACCCAGGTGGAGGCCCGGGCTGAGAGTTCCTGCCTCCTGGCCTCGCCCCCCGCTGCTGCGGGCATCTGGCAATGAGCCAGCATCTCAGACAGTGCCTCTTTCTCTCTCATTCTGTCTCTCAAACAGATCAATAAAAATTTACCGAATATATTTAAACATTCCTTTTTATGTATGCATTTATTTGAAAGACAGAATTACAGAGAGAGGAAGTTAGAGAGAGCAAGAATCTTCCATCTGATGGATCAGCCCTCAAAGGCCGTACGGTTGGGACTGGACTAGGCCAAAGTGAGAAGCCTGGAACTTCTTCTGGGTCTCCCACATGCGTGCAGAGGCCAAAGGACTTGGACCACCTTAGTTGCCTTCACAGGCGCATTAGAAGGGGGTTGGATTGGAAATAGAGCAGCTGAGTCTCAGACTGGCGCCCTTACGGGATGCTGGTGTTATCAGTGGCCCGATAGCCTGCTATGTCACAACATCGACCCCCTTCTTTTTGTTTATTTTATTTCTTTATTTTTAAAGACTTATTTTGATCAGAAATGCAGATTTACAGAAAGGAAGAGATACAAACATCTTCTATCTGCTGGGTCACTCTCCAAAAGGCTACAATGGCCAGAGCTGACCCTGTTCAAATCCAGGAGGTAGAGCTTCTTCTGAGTCCCCCACACGGCTGCAGGGTCCTCCACTGCTCTCCCAGGCCATAAGCAGGGAGCTGGATGGGAAGCACGGCAGCTAGGACTTGAACTGGGGACCCATATGGAGTGTTGGTGCTTGCAGGTGAAGGGTTAGCCAATTGAGCTATCATGCTGGCCCCTATTTTTGTTTATTTTAAAGGCAGAGCAACAGAAAGCGTAGTAGAGAAGGTGTGTGTGTGTGTGTGTGTGTGTGCACGAATAAGAGAGAACGCATGTGAGAACTGTCTCCCAGTCCCTGGCACACTTCCAGATGGCCGTAACAGCTGGAGCTGGGTCAAGTAGAAGCCAGGTCTCCTGGCAGGTGACAAAGACTTCAAGGACACAAGCCATCACCTGTTGGCTGCCTGAAATGTTTTTTTTTTAATCATATTTATTTGACAGGCAGAGTGACAGAGAGATGCTGATTCACCTGCCAATCAATGGCAGCCATGGCTGGGTCGGGGCCAGACCGGAACCAGGAGAGCAGGACTCCATCCAAGTCCCTCTTGAGAGACGGAGACCCAAGAGTTGGGGCCATCTTCCGCTGCCTCCCCAGGAGCCTCGCCAGGGAGCAGGGTTGAAGTGGAATTGCCAGGACTTGAACCAGTGCATTGAGATGGGATGTTGGTGTTGCAAGTGGCGGCTTCACATGCTGTCCCTTCCAAATCAGCGTCTCCTGCGGGGCTCCCCTTCCTTCCTGCGACGTCGTGCGAGCTGTGGGGATGACACAGGCACTGGGAGGGAGTGTTCGGCTCCAACTCACCTGAGGCGAACCCCGATGAGTCTGCTCTAACGGCCCTTCGTGACTCATGGGCAGTGCATGCAGCGTGGACCCGCTGGACACAGGGGGGAGTCACACGCTGGGCAGGAAGGAGCTGGACCCGGGGAGGTGTTGGTACTGCACTCAGAATCATGTGCAATTTAAAACTAAAGAGGTGATTAGTCCTGGAATTCATTGGATGCTTTTGGAGAGCAATTGATGATCGGTAGCAGAAGCTGTGGAACATAAAACTGTACCAAACTTATTCTTTCCAATGGGTAAGTTTCATGTTTTTGTATACTTCTCACAAGAATATAAAAACATATACTGAGGGTGAGGGTCAGTGCCGTGGTGCAGTAGGCTAAGCTTCCACCTGCAGCGCCAACTTCCCTCTTGGCCAGTGCCAGTTTCTGTCCTGGCAGCTGCTCTTCTCATCCAGCATCCTGCTTGTGGCCCTGGAAAGCCCAGAGGATGGCTCTGGTCCTGCACCCATGTGGGAGACTCTGGGGAGTTTCCTGGCTCCTAGCTTTTGATTGGCTCAGATCCAGCTATTGCTGCTATTTGGGGAATAAATCAATGGATGGGAAATTTTCTCTTTCTCATCTTTTTCTCCTCTCTGTAATGTTGCCTTTCAAATAAGAAACATACAAGCATCCTGGGAGACTTTCCATAGTTTTTGAATTGAGAGATCTTGTGTCAGTCCTAACCATTTTCTAGAAAACCAAGCCATGAGCAGGAATGGGCATGGAATGTTCTAGAACTCAGCAGAAGCACCACAGATGGCTGCCATACCTGACACTCGGTGCGTGTGGCTGGCATTGCTGAGGGAGTTTTTGGCATTGGGAAAGAACTGCTGGGGCCTCAGTGCCTAGCCGAGGCCGTGGTTGCTCAGGGTGAAAGCAGCAGAGCCGGAGTACAGCCGGAGCATAGCTGGAGCAGAGCCAGAGTACAGCCGGAATACAGCCGGAGTACAGCTGGAACAAAGCTGGAGCACAGCCAGAGTACAGCCAGAGTACAGCCAGAGCAAAGCTGGAGCAGAGCCAAAGTACAGCCAGAGTACAGCCAGAGCAGAGCCAAAGTACAGCCGGAGTACAGCTGGAGGAGAGCCAGAGGAGAGCCAGAGTACAGCCAGAGCAGAGAGCCGGAGGAGAGCCAGAGTACAGCTGGAATAGAGCTGGAGGAGAGCCGGAGCACAACTGGAGTACAGCCAGAGCAGAGAGCCGGAGGAGAGCCGGAGCAGAGCAGATCCAGAGGAGAGCCAGAGGAGAGCCGGAGCACAACTGGAGTACAGCCAGAGCACAGCTGGAGCAGAACCGGAGTACAGCCGGAATAGAGCCGGAGCAGAGCCATAGTACAGCCATAGTACAGCCGTAGTACAGCCAGAGTACAACCTGAGTACAGCCAGAGTTCAGCCTGAGTACAGCCAGAGCACAGCTAGGGTACAGCTGGAGCAGACCTGGAGTACAGCTGGAGTACAGCTGGAGCAGACCTGGAGTACAGCCAGAGTACAGCTGGAGCAGACCTGGAGTACAGCCGGAGTACAGCTGGAGCAGAGCTGGAGTACAGCCCGCTGCTGCTTGGTGTGGACACAGCCTCCAGAGTGGACTGCTCCGTGCTCTTCCACCAGACCCGTGATATCAAGCCCCAGTGTGACAAATCCGGGCAGTGCCCTAATCCCGGGGTGGGGGTAAGACTGCCCTCCAGCACACTGAGACCTCCTTCTCCAACTGGAGGTGATGACACTGTCCACAGACCACAGCGCCTCAATGGGCACTTCTCTCCCCCCACACTGGCTGTTCCTACTGAGCCCGCCTGAGCAGAATCTTCTAGCTTCTAGAACAAAGTGAACATTGGAGGGTACGGCTGCCAAGCCAACTCCTGGGGCACTGGCGTCCACCTTGCAGTCCCTGGGATCAGGCCCACCTCTGCACCCCTCCAGCGCCCTGCTCCCGCCCATCACAACCCTGGATTCCTGCCACCTGCGTGGGAACCTGGATGGAATGTCGGGTACCTGGCTTTAGCCAGGGGCAGCCCACTCTGCATTTCTAACAAACACTTAAAAATGCAAAAACACTTATTTGTGCTTTAAAAAAGAAGTTTTATTTACTTTAACACTTGAAAGACAGAGTTACCCATAGAGAAGGGGTTGCGGGGAGAAAGAGAGAGAGAGAGAGAGAGGTCTCGGATCCTCTGATTCACTCCCCAAATGGCTGCAATGGCCAGAGCTGGGCTGCTCCACAGAACCGAGGCAGGAGCATCTTCCAGGTCTCTCAGATGGGCACAGGGGCCAACAAGCATCTGGGCTGTCCTCAGCTGCTTTCCCAGGCCAGAAGCAGGGAGCTGGACGGGACGTGGAGCAGCTAGGAATCCAACCAGTGCCTACATGAACCAGAGGCTTAGCTTGTAATCCCACAGCACTAGCCCCTTAAGCGATTGTTCAAAGAACATTCCCGCTGCGAGCCAGACACGGAATCTTTTCAACAGTTCTGGGATGTGGTGGGCGGTGGAGGAGCTAAGTACTCACCCGGCTCGCAGACCTAGTAACTAGTGATACAAGTTTGACTTAAAAAGCAACAAAAAAGTTGGTAAGCTACGTTTATCTGAGCAGAGGAGCCCGAGGAAGCCCTCCCGAACGGTCTGAAACTGCTGAGGCGGGGCCCGTGCAAAACTGAGAGTTCAGTCCAGATCTGTCCCTGCTGCCCCCGGAGCCCGTGCTGGCAGGAGCCCGGGCGGGATTTGGAGCCAGCTGCGGAAGCCAGCGCCTCCTTTGTGGGGTTCAGCGGGTGTCGTCTGAACCGTGGGTGTACCGTCCCCCCCCCCCCGCCCCGGTTCCCGAGCCCCCGAGTTGGCCTTTCCCTTGTTGCCTTGATGCGTCTCCACCCGCGTTTCCGTTCTAGATGCGTTCACGCGGCGATGCTGGAAAGGACTTCTAGCTGAGTGTGCCATAGCGCCTGCTTTATTTTAGAATTCCCTGGGCTCTGTGGCACATAAAGATGTTATCCGTGACCCACAAAGGTGGAGTATGTTTACCGCCTGCTCGACAGCTGTGGCTCCCAGATAAAGTCTCTGTGAATTAAAAGATAAGGACTGGCCGCGGCACCACAGCCTCTGTCCCTTCCCAGCTGTCCCTCGGCAGCAGAGGGCAGACTTGCGGCCCCGATGTTCACAAGAAATCCACATGGAAGGGGAAGGTGTGGGGGGAGTGTCTCCGTGTCACCTGTTTGTCCCAGATGAGGCAGTCGTGATGCTTTGCATCTACACCCTCTGTGTCCACTCTGAGCCCTGCATGTCCTCTTCAGATGCACGGCCTCCTGCCCTGGGGACGGCATGAAGGTAACCCTCGGTGTTGCCTTTCCGGGTCCCGTTCTGCTGTTCCCCGGCTGACCCAGAGCTAACTGCGGGGCGGGGTATTCCAGGTGCGCTGTGGAGTGATGGGTCCTGTGGTTTTCCAAAAGGGAGGAGTGAGTCTCCTTCACACCGTCCCTCTCTGGAAGGTTCTCTGGGACCTGGTGCCTCACCTGCAGAGCCAGAGCACGCGTGCGAGACCCGGCATGCTCACTGCTGGAGGCAGGGCACTGAATCCGGAAGGGGGTGAGTGTGTTAGCAAGAACATTCTCACCCCAGCCTTGGGGAAGGAGCTTTGAGGCAAAGAACCTTTCTCCCAAGGATGACAGGACTGAGGCTCACCTTGAGGGTGCCCCAGCCAGGGCTTTCAGGAGGGAGGCCCTCTCCATGTTAGGGAGCCTTCTGCCAGCTCTGAGCTGTGGGGTGAGCCTGTCCCCAGGCCGTCTGTTGTGGCACCAGGCAAGGCAGGTGCTATGCTGGGGTGTGGGGCTGTCTCCTTCCCCTCTTCCTCTCTCACCTGCCTCACTGCCACATCTGTCTGACTGGCAAGGTGCTCAGCCTGGCACAGGAGTCCATGGCAGGGCAGGGAAAGCGTGAGAAGGCTACAGATGCCATTTCTTCCATGAGGCCACTCTGAGCCCTGAGTGTGCACTCCGAGCCTGCGTGTCTACTTTGAGCCTGCGTGTCCACTCCGAGGCTGCGTGTCTACTCTGAGCCTGTGTGTCCACTCCAAGCTTGCGTGTCCACTCCGAGCCTGCGTGTCCACTCCGAGCCTGCGTGTCTACTCTGAGCCTGCGTGTCCACTCTGAGCCCTGTGAGTCCAATCCGAGCCTGCGTGTCCACTCCGAGCCTGCGTGTCCCCTACTGAGAGCCCGCTCCCTGGATTCACGGGTCACAGGAGGTTTGAGTAACTAGTTCCTCCAAACAATACAAATGAACCAAAGTTTTGAGGTTTGGGATCACCATGGCAACGCCCCAGATTCCCTGCCAGGTCTGAGAATGACACAAACTGCTCCTGTCCTTGTTCTGAAACTGACCAAAGCCTCAGAGCCCGAGGGGCTGCCCGTTGGACAGTCAGAATGAGTGTGTTTGCAGGGACCAAGTCCCTCTGTCGCATGGGTGTAAATGGCTGAGCCGTGGCCTCCCCCGCAAAATGAAGAGGCCCATACCCTGAGCCCCAGAACCTGGGAATGTGGCTTGATTTGGAAAAAGATGTAGTGAAGCACTTCAAGGTGCAGACATGCTGGACTTGGGGAGGACCCTAAGTCCAGTGACAAGTGTCCTGCTAAGCAGGCAGGGTGAGATTTGGGAAACAAAGACATGGGAGGTGCCGCGGGAAACTGGCCAGGGTTTGGGTGACGCGGCCGCCAGCTCTGGGAGGGCCGATGGCTTCACTCAGAGTCTTCAGGGGACAGTGTACCTGCTGGCCACACAGCCGCCAGCCCTGGGAGGGCCGATGGCTTCGCTCAGAGTCTTCAGGGGACAGTGTACCTGCTGGCCACACAGCCGCCAGCCCTGGGAGGGCTGATGGCTTCGCTCAGAGTCTTCAGGGGACAGTGTACCTGCTGGCAATGCCTTGTGCACTTCTGGCCACCAGATCCGTGAGATGACACATTCCTATTGTTTTTTACGAAAAAAAAAAATTAATTGTAGTTTTAATAGTGTTTGCATAGTTGAGAAGGTTGCATGCCCATGTGGGCCTCCGATTAGGGTGGGGAGGGTCCAGGTGTGGGGGAAGGTTGGGGGGACACATGTCTTAGTTCTTTCCTTTTTATTTCCCTGGTTTGCTGCAGCAGGGTGGGCGGAAGGAGATTGCCCCTTCCTGTCAAACTACAGCAACATCTGGGGTGGGGGCTGGTCATCTGACGACACTTAGAGACCCTGATGTGGGAAGAGTGTTCAAAGGGTGTTGCTTGAGTGTTTTTGATGATTCAGATTTTCTTTGTTGCACCAGGGTTGAGAAAATCCAAGGTCCATCGGTTGACCAAGTCACACGAGCAAGTCACACTTGCTGCACCCAGATGCCCAGGTGCTTGCTGCAAAGCTTAGCTAGGAGGGTTGTCCAATCTGTTCTGCTTTCCATCCTCTGATGAGGCAGTCGATGTCCTCTGCTGGTCTAGGTGAGCTGACTGTCCACTGCACAGACCTTGGCAACTGAGGGGGTCCAGTCCCGATACCGCACTCCGAGGTCTGATCACGCATATTGTGATGTTTTTTCTCCGTGGTCAGCGTCTGAGTCCAGCAGTCTGCTAGGGAGTCCCCCAAAAAACATTACCTGAGGTAACCTCAAACTTGACTCTTGTGTGTGCCAGCTAGTGCAGGGTCCGGTGTGGTCTGTCACCTGCACCAGCCAATGCATGTGTTAGTGGATGCGGCTGCCTGGTCAGCCCTGCTCTATTTCTCACACAAACTGATGGGTGTTGTGGCCTCGCCTGGCCCAGCTTGCCACAGGCCTTGATGCACACCAGCAGGTGCCATGGCGATGGACGGTGCTACTTAGCTCAGGTCTGCCATGTGGGTGGGTGCCTTGGTCTGACCCAGACATGGCCTCTGGTTTCCTCCGTCTAGAGCATTCTATCTCAGCTCCCTCACCTACCTGTGCAGTGACCCCATCCGAGGAGACCCCTGAAAGTCATTCCTTCCCTGTCAGGCATACCCTCAGCTGCTCCCACTCCAACACCTCCCAGACCCCCTTCCCCGGGCAATCTGCAGGTCCCCAACCGGGGGGCCAGCCAGGGGGGCATGTCTTGGCCTGGCATTCCTCAAATAGACAAGTCTACTGGCACACTGATACAGTTAACATGAATTTGGCACTAAGCACCAGCTACTGGCTGCTTCTCTCCCAGCAGTGTAACACTTGCCTAGGTACGAGGTAGCCTAGGCAGCTGCCTACAGCTGGGATTCATGCTGTTTGAAAACATCAAGTTCACGGCCTCAGGGACCTCGGGCTCGGCTGGCTGGTGCTAAGCCCATGCCTTCCTGTGCTCGAGTTGTGGCAGAGCCCGTTCCCTCTGACTGATGAACATGATTTTTTCTCTTGAGGAAAAACAGACTCCTGAAGCAGTGTTTGGAAGGGTCACCCTGCTGGCCGGTCGGCCGGCTCGGCCCTGGCAATGCCTTGGCATTCACCCACAGGTGAATTCACGCAGAGGCTCACTGACTCAACAAGGTCTGGTGCAGCTCTTGGGTCCCCCTGCCCTCCCCTCTCCCTGCGGCTCCCTGGAAAGCCACTTCCTGTCGCTTTTCCCCCTTACCCTGCTCAGATTCCTTTGTGGCATCATAAATGGTTTCCATGGAAACTAAAGGTTGGGATAGAATGGCACCCTTGCACACAGAAAGTTGAGAATGAAATGAAGGCTATTGTTTTGTCTGCTGGGGAGTCTCTGTTATGACTTCGGGGAGTAGGAATGCACGTCCGTGATTCTTTGACTTCTTCTGAAGATTTTTTTTTTTTTGGGGGAGACTGACTTACAGAGAGAGAAGAAGAGATAGAGAGACAGGCAGATCTTCATCTGCTGGTTCTCACCAAAAGGCTATAACAGCTGGAGCTGGGCAGATCTGAAGCCAGGAGCCAGCAGCCAGGAGCTTCTTCCACGTGTCCCATGTGGATGCAGGGGCCCAAACATTTGGGCCATCCTCTGTTACTTTCCAGGATCTGGAGCTGCTTCTGGGTATTTCAGAAGGAAATACTGTACAGTACTCCCAAGTACTTGGGCCATCCTCCGCTGCTTCCCCAGACACATAAGCAGGGAGCTGAATTGGAAGTGGAGTAACCAGGACTTGAACCAGAGCCTAACATGGGATGTTGGCACTGTAGATAGATACTTAAAATGCTGTGTCACAGTACCAGCTACAACTTCCTGACTTTCTGCCAGTTTCCAGCTGCCTGACCAATGAGGTGTCGAGCACCCTGGACACACCCCAGAGCTTGCTACCCCTCATTCCCAGGCTTTCTCTCAGTGTGTGTGTCAATGTCAGCAGATGGGTCCCCCTGGGCGAGATTGCGGGTGACACAGGGCCTCTGGTAGGAGACATCACAGCCAAAGACTCCTTGTCTGTCATGTACATCAGGACCCGTGAATGGAGGCAGAGAGAGGACCCGGAGCCCCGTGAGCGCCTCATGGCCAGGAGTTCAGAGCTGTTTTCTCCAGGCACCAAGGGCAGAGCCACGCAAGGCACAGAGCCCTCTGAGGTTCCCGGGGTCAGGGGAAGCAGGCCCTACCCTAAGCAGCCCTCTGATGGTTGCAGGGACTGAGCTGTGTGTCTGGTGGAGGAGCCAGGTAGACGCCCCCAGTCTCTGGTGCCCTGTGCCCCTTTACAGAAAATACCACCCGTGTCCCACTTCAGATGAGGTATGTGTCTGTGACCTTATTGTCACCACACCAGGACACTTTGCAGAGCGAGGAAGCTGCTGTTAATTACTTCCTGACGACAGGGCTAAGAGAACTGTTCCTGAAAAGGAATGGCCTTGGGTCGCGCCAGCCCTGGCCAAGGATCTTGGGGTGAAAGTGCTCGGGCAGCCATGGCCTGGTTTGGCGGGTGGGCAGTGGGAATGCGCTGGCTGCCAAGGGCTAAAGGTTATGGTCTGTGGTCTGTTTATCTTTTCCTACCGTGTCGGGACCGCCCAAGTTCCTTCCAGGGACTCGTCCTCACCAGGAGCAGCCCCGTTCCCCATTTCCTGGCGTCTGACACCTCTTCCCCATCCGTTCCTGCCTGCGTTTGGCACATCAGCCAACCTCACGAGGTCTGCTGCACGCATGTACATCCAGCCTCACGCTCTGCGCACACCTCCTGCTGGGCCAGGCTGTGGACCCGGGCTGCTTCACTGGGCAAAAATAAGTCTCTCATCTGACTTTCTCAGAGTCTATAATCTCTGCTGAGTTATCCCCCTCACCCCCCAGATTTAATTAATTATAAAGGCAGTGTCACACAGAGAGGAAGGGAGAGAGAACTTCCAGCTGTTAGTTCACTCTCCAAATGGCCACAATGGCTGGGGCTGGGTCAACCCAAAGTTAGGAGCCTAAAGCTTCGTCTGGCTCTTCCACGTAGATGCAGGAGCCCAAGCATTTAGGGCATCTTCTGCTGCTTTCCCAGGTGCATTAACGAGGAGCTGGATTGGAAGTGGACTTGATGACTATGGCCTGGGGAGGCAGTGGAGGATGGTCCAAGTACTTGGGACCCTGCAGGCACGTGCGAGACCTGGAAGAGGCTCCTGGCTTTGGGTTGGCTCAGCTCCGACTGTTGCGGCCATTTGGGGAGTGAACCAGCGGATGGAGGATCTTCCTCTCTGAGGGTCTCCTTTCTGTAAACCTGCCTTTCCAATGAACATAAATAAATCTTAGGAAGAAAAGAAAGAGCAAGGGAGGAAGGAAGAAAGTGAATTGAAAGTTGCACCCATATGGGATGGTTCTCCCTGCAGGTGGTGGCTTAGTAGTCTACTCCAAGAGAGACAGAGAGAGAGAGAGAGAGAGAGAGAGAGAGACAGAGCGAAAGAGAGAGAGAAAATTGGAAGTGGCACTCATTGGGATGCTGGCCCTGCAGGTAAAGGCTTAGCAAGCTACTCCACACTGCTGGCCCCGTGCTAAATTCTGCTGAGACCCGCTCATGCCCAGCTCCAGGGGCTTCCCCGACAGCTTGCTTGCAGGACAGCCAGCTTCTGTTACAACTTGCACATCTGTTACAACAGCCTTTCCTTATCTGTGGGATAAGGCTTCCTGCAGCCTGAAGAAGTATCAAACAGAACGTTCCAGAATTAAGCAAGTCATGAGTTTTAGTAGTTCCATGATGAACTCCCGCTCTAGCTTGCTCCTGCCCGGCGTGTGCACCATCCCGGTGTTCAACATACCCACGCTGTGATGCCTGCCCCCTTGCCAGCTTATAGCTGTGTGTGACCAGATCAGCTGAGCTGGTGTTGCATTGCTTGCATTCAGGTAACCCTTATTTTTCTTGATAATAAGCCCCAGAGCAAGCACTGTGGCACTGGCAATGCGAATATCATATGCTATGTACTGCTTCCTGTGTGCGGGAAAGGGAGAAAGTACAAGACGATATTTTGAGAGAGACAAGAACAGCGGTCCCACGCATATTGCTTTTATAACCATATATTGTTATCTCTATTTTATTCTTTTAAAGCATTTATTTATTTTATTTGGAAAGCAGAGTTACACAGGGAGAGACAGACAGACGTTCTACCTGCTGGTTTGTTCTCCAGGTGGTCACAATGGCCTGGGCTGGGCCAGGTCCAAGCCAGGTGGTTGTCACATGGTTGTAGGGGCCTGAGGACTTGGATCATATTCCGTAGCTTTCCCCGGCATGTTGGCAAGAAGCTGGATCAGAAGTGGAGCAGCCAGGACTCGAACTGGTACTCTTATGGAATAATGGTGTCACAGGTGGCAGCTTAATTTGCCTCATACACTTGATCATAGACATGGATACGTAGAAAAATTGTGGTGGTCTTATGGAACTACCAGGTTGCAGGCACCCAGTGGGGTCTGGAAGCCTGGCTGCTGTGGACAGGGGTTTGGCCTTGTCTGTTTCCCTCCCTTCCCTTGCTGGCTCTTCCCCCTCCTGCCCTTCTGGTTTGCAGACTCTGCAGGGTGTACCTGCCACAGGCCCTCTAGACTTGCTGCTTCCTCTGCCTTTGAGGGTGTGCCCCACGAATCTCCTTGACACCCCCTTCCTGGGCGCAGTTCACATCTCAGAGTGTCCTTGGGCTAGCCCAGAATACACAGCAGCATCTACGGAACACTCCCCATCCTCCTTGCTTGCTTCGACTCTTTTTTCTCTCATTCTCTCACATTCTCTCACTATTCTATTTGTCTTGCTTATTCCAAGCACTCCTCACTAAAATGGATGATGGTTGTGGCAGAAGTCTTAAAGATCTTTCTTTTAGGGCCAACGTTGTGGTGCTAAGTCAGTGTCCCATTTCAGAGCACTGGTCGGAGTCCCAGCTTCTTCACTTTCGGTCCAGTTCCTTGCCAATGAGCTTGGGAAGCAGTGCATGATGGGGCGCCTGAACTTGGGCACCTGCCGCCCATGTGGGAGACCCAGATGGAGTTCTTGGCTTTTGGTCTGGTCCAAATAGCTGTTTTAGCCATTTATGGAGTTAAGCAGCAGGTGGAAGATCTTTAACTCTGTCTCTCGTTTCAATAAATAAATCTTAGAAAAAAAAGAGATCTCTCTTGTTTTCTGCTTTCCCTCAAGCACCCAGATCACTGCCTACTGTATCCTTGGCGCTCAATAAATATTTGTCAGGTAATAGAGGAACTAATGCAGACTCTTCAAGGAGTGACCCAGACTCGGTGGGTTTAGGGGACAGTCCTCGGCTGGCAGGTGGCCTCCCTGGTCCCTTCCTGCGTGCTCAGTGGGCATGTGGGGCCTCTGAAGGCGTGGCCGACCTTCCAGATGACACGGCGTTTCTGGATCCGGTCTAGTTTTGCTGCTCTCGGGGGCGGGGACCAATTTTGGTTCTCATGGGGGAACTTTTGTGACTGGTGCATGCTGCTGGGATCCTGCCAAGTGCCGGCCACAAGGCCTGAGGCCGCTGCTGTAACACGGACAGAAAGGGAAGCCACACTTGGAGTCCCCCAGCCTCCCAGCAAAGGGAGGGTGGTGAGCTGAGGGCCACCACGTGGTGACTTGTATGTCCCTCAGATTTACATGCCAAAGTCCGAACCTCAGCTAGCTTGGGATGTGACAATGTTTGGGGAAGGGGGCTTTAAAGGCAGTCAACTGGAAATCAGGTTGTTTGGGTGGGCCCTGTGTTGGCATGATGGGTGTCCTCTTAAAGCAGGGATGAGCGTGGCATGGCGTGGTGTTGTGGGGACCCAGAGGCTGGGAGTGGCGAGGCAGGAGCCTCCACAGGGGGACAGAGTGGGCATGGCTCTGGCAATGCCTGGATCCCGAGTTGCGGGCCTCCAGAGCCATGGCAGAAGGAGTGTGTGTGGTCCCGAGCCACTTGGTCTCCTGAGTGAAGGGATCCATTGGGGGTTCTGAGGGAAGTCCCAGTCTCACACCAGTGAGTCTGATCTGGGGAGATGTAAACTCGTCTTTTTGGAAATCTAGGCTTTCTGAGGGTGATGGGGGTGGTGGTGAGACCCTTTCCTGGGAGGAGAGTGCGGGGTATTTAGTCATCACACTTGTGGTCAAGAGCCGTGCATGATACGTGTCCAGATCCACCTGCAGTGAAGCCATTCATGGGCAGATGTCTTCAGCACCACGTTTTTCGATGATTCCGACTTTAGTTTCAAATCAGTGAAGACAAACATGGGGAGAGCCCACGAATCCTGCTGAGCCTGTCCCAGCTGCCAGATCACGGCCTGACGGAGTCCTGGGGCAGCTAGCCACGGGTCAGTGATCCCAGTGGACGAGTGTGGGAGGGACTTCCTGAGAGTGTCCGGCCTGCCCTGGGGACACTTGTCACCTGGTATCATCAGTGATGCCAGCCAACACCAGGTCACAAGGATCTGCACTTCACTGTCCCAGAGCCAAGATGAATGGTGAGTGGCAAGTTTGTGTGGAGATCTGCACCCCGATTAGCCATGCTGGGAGCCCAAGCAGATAATGTCTTCTCACATAGAAAAGATGCTATTGATTTCCTGTGCGTATTATCCCAGAATGTGCGGTGTGTACCTGTGGAGGAGAGACCAGCTTCCATCACTCGCTTTATGGGAAGAGAATGGTTATTGCATCTCTCGCCATAAAATATAATCTCTTTTTCTCTTCCAAAAATCTACTCGTCCCTCTGGGAATTCCGGGTCGTAATCTGTGAAAGCGAATTGATTTTTTTATTGCATTATTTCTTTTTGCATGTGCCAGTATTTTTATATTTGGCTTCTCTACATTTTCTCATTGTTCTCTGGGGTCTGGCTTTCCCAGCTTGTCAGTTGAGCTTGTCTCGAAATAAATGTGGAACAGAGCCGCCGCCTGGAAGCCCGTTCATAGGCGTCCACACAGTGGCTCCCGGGCCGTGCTGGGACAGGGGTGCCCCGCTCCATCCATGGCCAGGGGCTGGCACTCAGGAGCGCCTGGCAGGGCTTGGGAGGTGACACCGTGCTCTGAGTTGTACCCCGAAAGTTCAGACCTGGCCGGTCGCTGTGTAGACATGGCCAGCCAGCGTGCAGCTCCAGCCACGTCTGACCTGTGACTCCACCTCTGTCACATGGCTGTTGTGCTCCTGTCCCCCCAGTTCTCTTCAGGCTGTCTGTCCAAGCCGGCCACCAGCCCTCCTGTGTGCCCTGCCCCGCCCATCAGACCCTTCCTTACAGATCACAGCATCCCAGCCTTGGCTGGCACTTGACTCACTACAAGGGTGCCATTTTTAAGTTCATTTTCCTTTTTATTGGAAAGGCAGAGAGAGAAAGACCTTCAGCTACTGGTTCAGTCCATGTCAGCCTGTAACTGCTGGGGCCAGGATGGGCTGTGCCCGCTCTCAGCCCTACAGGACTGGCAGGGGCCAAGCACCTGACCCATTCCCAGGGCCCACATTAGCAGGAAGCCGGAAGTGGATTTGCTGCTGGACACTCGGATACAGGACATGGGCGACCCACTCAGTGTCTTAAGCACAGTGCTTGCCTCAAGCGTGCCATTTCACAGGCTGCTACGCTGGAACCTCTGCCCACCCCATTTACCTTCCGCTGTGCTCGGAACCAGCTGAGCTCACTTTGCATGATGGACAGCTGGGTTTTTACAAAGAAATATATGAGGGCTGGTGCTGTGGTGTTGTGGAGGGACCTGCCACCTGCGGTGTCAGCATTCCAAATGGGTGCTAGTTCAAGTTCTAGCTGTTTCATTTCTGAACCAGCACCCTACTGATGCCTTTGAGAAAGCAGTAGAGGACGGCCAAGTGCCTGGGGCCCTGCGTCCATGCAGGAGGCGTGGAAGATGTTCCTGGATTCCTGATTTGGACTGGTTCAACTCCAGCGAGTGTGGCCATTTGAAGAATGAACCAACAGATGGGAGATCTCTCTGGTCTCGTCCTCTTTTCCTGTAACTCTGTCTTTCAAGTAAATACATTTTCTCAAAAAAGAAATTCATGTAACAATTACTTAACAAACATTCTCAAAAACGCTTTTTATAAAGATTTTAAATTTTATTGATTTGAAGGACAGAGTTAGAGAATCTTTCATCTGTTGGTTCAATGACCTACACAGGGCCAGGGCAAGGGCAGAAGCTTCCTGTAGGCCTCTCTGATGGGTGCAGGGCCCAAGCACTTATCCCAATCTCTGCTGCTTTTCCAGGTGCTTTAGCAGGGAGCTAGATGGGAAGCGGGAGAGCCAGAACTCAAACCCATCCCCATATGGGATGCCGGCACTGCGGGGGGAGGCCTAATGCCCTCTGCCACAGCACCAGGCTCCATGAGCACACTTTGTGACAATGTATTATCACGTATGTAATGTGTAGGTCATATTTGCCACACAGGTCTCAGTGTTACGGCTCCCAAAATTTATGGGCTGAATCTTAGACCCCCTCACTTCCAAACAGGTCTGTCCTTGGAGATTAAATTAAAATGTGAACGTTAGGCTGGGTCTAATCTAACAGGACTGATGTTTTTGCGCAGAGTGGTCAGCACGCTCCGTGATGGGAATTACAGCCTGAGAAGTCCTTTGGAAAAAGGCGAACGTGGCCCCAAGGTGCGCGTAATGTACCCCACAGCGTGGCAGCGTGGTGCTTGATGTGTGCTGGGTCATGTGGCTGCTACCCTCGTGGCCTGGGGCTGATCAGGAGCTGTGCTCGGTGCCTCTGCCCAGCATCACCAGAGACAGTCGGGCCAGGAACAGATCCAAATCCCTGGAAATTTTCAGCTGAATGCAGACCATTTTGGCACTACGGTAGAAGTGAAAATTCCCACATCCAACCATGGCGAGTTGGGACTTCTGCACAGAGTAAGGCCACGTGAGGATTGGGGAGAGGGACCAACCAGTATCCCTTCACCTTGGGCTCCCAGCTTCAAGGGTAGGGAGAAAATGAGTGTGGGAGCTGGCACTGTGGTGCAGTAGCCTAAGCTGCAGCTTGTGGCACTGGCATTCATAAGGGTGTAGGTTCTAGTCCTGGCTGCTCTACTTCCTATCCAGATGCTTTTGGCCTGGGAAAGCAGTGGAGGATGGGCCAAGTCCTTGGACCTGTGAAGCTATGTGGGAGACCCAGAGGAGGCTCTTGGCTCCTGACTTTGGATCGGCTCAACTCTGGCTGTTGTGTTCATTTGGGAAGTGAACCAGTGGATGGAAGATTTCTTGCTCCCAGTTTCCCCTTCTTTCCTTGTAACTCTGCCTTTCCAATAAAAATTAAAATAATTTTTTTAAAGAGAAGAAATGTGTGCGGTCTGAGCTGCCCTGCGGTGGCACCCTGGCAAATGGTTGCAAAGCCCAGGGACATAGGATTGAGGCCACCTCTTAGTGTCACACCAAGACCCTGCCTGTCCTCGTCCACCCCCAGGCTGCTCACCTGCCAGCTTGGCCTTGTCCCATCCTGCCCCCGTGGCATATTCTCCCGGCCAGGTCCTCCTTCTTCCTGGGTAGGTGCAACCCTAGCCCGGTCCCAAATCCCAGTGATATTCCTTGTGCCAGTGCTGGTCATGGCTTGTGCACATGGACGAGGATACTCTCTTGGGGTCCCCCCAGACATCATGGGGGGCCCATGGGTGACAGGAGCAGCATGCCCACACTCCCGTCCAGCCCAGCTGCTGACTTCTTGCGCTGTTTGTTTTTCCATAGATTGTTTCCAAAGGGCTTCACCAGTAGCTGCAAGACTCAAGTTCTATCCCAGATACAAAGACAATGTCCAGTGTCCAGGAAGGTCTCCCGAAGCTAATGGTCCTTGCTCAGGAAACGCTTAAGCGAACAAAGCCAGCAATACTTGTATTTGGGTTTCCTAGAACTGTACTCATTGCTGGGGATCAACTCAATTATCAAAACCCATTGACTCTGAAAACGTAGCTTCCACATCCTCCGTCCCACCCCGATACATCAGGCAGGCGACGTTCCCTGTTAATGGAATTCCCACCTGCCGTGTGATTAAGTGAGGCCCTCTGCACCCTGGGAGGCAGCTGTGGACATTGGCCAGGTCACATCTGGCTGGGTGTTGGGGGCACAATAACTTTGTGAGGAAATCAATTTTCGCTCCCTGCGGCTGACCCAGGCTCATCTTCACAGGCTTGCCTCTCTCCACTGTAACACAAAAATTAAATTACATCCCTTGTGATTTACTCGGTGTGTTTTGTTGGGAAGTTCATGGCACGTGGTTGGCACGTGGTGCGTGTTAGCAGGGTCCCCAGAGGAGGACGGGGAAGGTCTTGGCTGTGCCCAGTTTTCAAGGACAGGGTTGGCTTAGGAAGGGGAAGAGCTGGGCAGCCGGTCCCCTCGCTGCATGCCCAGGGTTGTGGGGCTGCCCTTGGACTAACTGCCAAGCTGACACATCTTTGTAATGCCAGAGTCTCGCGTGTGCTGGTACACGTATCTCTCCCAAGTGTCTGAGAATAAAGTTGAAGTACCTTTCCAAAATTTCGAGTCTACCTCCTTGATCTTTGCTCTAGAAGCCTGCCCAGAAGGACCCCCATCCCCCACATTTTATATTCTCTCTCTTTCTTTTAAAGATTTATCTCTTTGAAAGACAGAGTTACAGAGAGGGAAAAAAAAAAGAGAGAGAGAGATAGAGAGGGAGGTCTTCCATTCACTGATTCACTCCACACGTGCTGTGAATGCCAGAGCTAGCCAAACTGAAGCCAGGAGCCAGGAGTCTCCCGCGTGGGTGCAGGGGCCCAGTACCAGGCCGTCCTCTGCTGCCTTCCAGGTGCATGGACAGGGAGCGGGACCCCAAAGTGTCACACCTGGGGTACCGCAGCTTAATCCACGGTGTCACGATGCTGGCCACTTCACTGGTCCTTTCAACTGGCCTTTTGCCATCATAATCAACCTGTGAACTGCCGGTGCGCGTTGCCAAAGATAAGTCACTGGAGAGTGTGGCTCAATCTTTGCTGTTGAATTAAGTGAACCTTGCCCCACCCTGACCCCCCTTCTGGATATTCAAGCTGTCAACACACACACACACAGGACCTGGGTCTCACATCCATGGGGCTGTCACACACACAGGGCCTGGGTCTCACATCCATGGCTGTCACACACACAGGGCCTGGGTCTCACACCCATGGCTATTTTCATGGATGATGGAGACCCTTTGGTTCTGCAGAAGGTCAGTTCTTTCGCTCCTAAGACCCAGTGATGAGATTGGTCAGCCAGTATCGGTCAATGTGACTGTTGCATCAGTGAATTGCTGTAGGTTTCCCGTCTTCCTGGCCAGTTACCATGGATATGGCTTCTGTTTGTGTGGCCGAAGCTGCCCTTCTGTGAGATCTACCCCCTGTAAGAATTCAGACAAGCTTCATTTGCTTTTCATTCTTTTTAATGGCGGTAGAAGGAATACAGATCCAGAGAAAAGTGCTGGGGAGGGGAATGGAAATATATCTACCATATGCTTATGTATGATCAAACATTTGCATGTCAGCTTCTCTCACAGCATGAATCTTGAGCATGGCTCAAGCTTTGGGCCTGAAGGATGTTGGGGTTTGGGGTGCACACCCAGTCACTGCCTCCCTCTCCCTCCCACCGCCTGCCACGTTGCAGTGGAGCCACCAGCTCACCTGTCCGTCTGCTCCCTTACCCCAAAAGCTGCCGTAGATTTTGTTTTCCCAAAGTCTCCTCCAGGAGGGTTCTCAGTGCAGACAGCTCTCAGTTTCTGTGGAACGAGTGAGTGGTGGTCTGCTCGCGTTTCTGTCTTTTTATGCAGCTGAGAAATCTAACAAAGTCTGAAACTTGGGTTAGGACCAAGCTCTTCTGCTGCCACCTAGTTCTGCTCCTGACTCCAGCTTCCTGCCAATGCGCCAGGGGCTCAGCAGGTGATGGCTCTGGGGCTTGGGCTCCTGCCGCCTGGCAGGAGACCTGGCTGGAGTTTCCTGTCCAGGGCTGCCCCAGCTCTGGTCCTCCGTGTCTCTGCATTCTCCCTTGTCTGCTCCTGGGTGTTGCTGCTTGCTCTGCGGGTTCTGCTGGTCCTTGTTCGTCTCCGTCACAACTGCACAGGCACAAGCTTGAGCATCGGCTGCCCACACTCACTGCCCCATCCTCTCAGCCCTCCCATCTTCTCTTTCCAGTGCCCTACAGCAAGAATCTGATTGTGTTTCTTTATAGCAGTGCACTACTGTCTGTTGCGGGTCAGGGTCTCATGGTTCAGTTAAACACAGCTAAGACCCTGAGGCTTCTGCAAAGAATCAGAGCTGTCAGCGGACTGTGACCCAGGGAAGTGTGAGGGGCGTGGTGCCAGGAAGCCAAGCAAGGGAGCTGCACCCCTTCCTGCACCTCCTCTTGGGGACAGCCCAAGGCAATCCTTGGTCCTAAGTCAGTGAGCGACTTAGCAAGGATCCCCCAGGTGGGAGATGCTGGGGGGACGAGTCTTTCTTCACCATTGCCAGCGTGCAGACCTGCTGTGGCCGTTTCTGCCTCGTTCAGAAGGGTGACATCACTGACGCACGAGGGCAGAACTCGGAGCTCATGGGAAGACTGGGGCAGGCACAGTGGGCCGGCCAGGCCCCTTCTCTGCACCTCCAGCGAGTTTCCCTGCTGCTCAAGCCAGCCGGTCTTTGTGATTTACTCCTGGAAGTGCCGTGAGGGGAAGGCAGTGCAGGGCAGAGCTGGCTTCGCAGGCAGGTGGCCTGTGCTAGGCACCTCCAAGAAAACAAGTTTGTTTTTACTTGAGAGGTACAAACATATGCAGCAAGATGGGGGAGCGAGAGAGAGAACCCTCCCATCGTTGGTTCACTTGTCAGGTGCCTGGGAGCCTGGGATCCAGTTCAGGTCTCCCGTGTTGATGTCAGGGGCACAATCCCTGGAGCCTGCCTCCTGGGGCATGCATTCGTGGGCAGCTAGACTCAGGAGTAGTTGGGATTGAATCCAGGCACTCTGGGCGTGGGGGCACGGGAGGGGTCCCAAGCAGCGTCTGGACAGCTGGGCCAAATGCTCACCCCCTGGCTTGGCCTGATGCTCTGCTGTCCCTGCTCAAAAATTCCAGGGAATTTTTACATTAAGGCTTTGCAATTTCATCTTGTAGCAGGCACTGCAAATCCAGGGCCAGTCATGTTGGCGCAGCTTCTGGAATACACAGACAGGGAGTTGTACAAAGCAACATACGAGCGGAATGTGTTTGCTGTTTTTGATGGTGTCTGTCTTTCTCCCCCAGGACAAGGACACGCCGCGAGCCTCCCGAAGTCCGTCATGGGTCTTCCTGCCAGGAAACCTCACGCTCACCTGATCCAGCTGTCTGTGCCTGACCCCCAGGGAACATGTTGCCCATTGTGGCTTTCATTTCTTTCCATTTCTAAGAGTTTTGGAAAGTAGACGACCCATGTTAGCACTTAGCTGTTTACTTAATAGCTAAGCAAGCAATGGGAACACACACACACACACACACACACACCCCTATGTTTGCTGGGCCAGAATTAAGAACCACTTCTCTGTTGAAGTCTCCCCTGCTTTCCAGGGACTTAATTTGTGCTCACGGGCACCACCATCCAACCTTTATCCTTGGGGTGTGTGTGTGTGTGTGTGCGTGTGTCCTGCCAGGTGCAAGCTCACGGGTACAGTGGGCGGAGCAACCATCTCATCAGGCATTCCTCTTGTTAACTGAGTACTACCTCGGAGCTAACAAATGTGTCCCATTTTACTGTAAAAATATACCTTGTCCCAGGTCACATGACAAATGTAACCATAAAAAGTTTAAAATGCTATTATTTAAAATTTATTTTCTCATAAAAAAGGGTTCCTGAAATGATCATGATTTGAATAACTTACTCTCTGGTGGTCGTGCGTCATGCCTGGCCCGCGGCCAGCTGTGGAATCCTGGCGCTGCTGAAGAGCTTGGTCACTGTGAGCAGCCAGCAGGTGCATGTGGCCTGTGTGGGCAGCTCATGCCCTTGTCTGCTCCGTCCGCGCCAGCTGGAAGCTGGAAGCAAAGGGACCCATTTTACACCCTTTCCTTCTCTGTCCTAAGATGACATTTTTTGTGACATTGCTGTAAAGTTTGGGGATTTATTTGTTTTAATTTTTGAAAGGACGAGTGACAGAGAGGGTCTCCATCTACCGATTCACTTTCCAGCGGCCACAGCGGCCAGGTTGGGCCGGGTGGAAGCTTCTTACAGGTCTCCATTCTGTTCCAGGCACGTTAGCAACGAGCTGAAGCAGAAGTGGGGCAGCCTGCAACTAGAACCGGTGTCCATACAGAGGTGCCAGCACTGCAGGTGGCAACTTCCCTGGCTATGCCACAGCACTCGGGGTAGGGATCGAGTCACGGGAGCTGCCCGCTGCCCTGGAGGGTCTGCGTCGGCAGGAGCCCGGAGCCGGAGCTGGGTGTTGACTTCAGGCTCGTGGGCTGCAGGGCTCTGAGCTGAAAGAACAAGTGGCTCTGCCTTGGGAGTGATTTTTAGTCTTCACTTTGGGGACCTTTATCCTCCCTCCCCCGTGATGCTGGTCTAACCTCAGGGTCAGCCCATGTCGTGCACCAGGGAGCTCAAGGTCAGCATTGAGTGACCAGCGGTGCCTGAAAAACCTTTCTTGCCCCTGGTGTGGGAGAGGGGCTGGAAGGCAAGGTTGCCACCTGCCTGAGTGGCCGCCATGCTACAACACGCTAGAGCGGGTGCTATCGGAACAGTGCAGCCTCCGGAGCAGCAGGCGCAGGGCTGGGAATCTTCACTGAGTTTGTTGTCTCGTTAATGTTTACTACAATCCTGTAGAAGGCATCTTCATTTCCTACAGTGGCTGTGACAAATTGTCACAAGATGAGTGCCCTCCACACACACATCGCGAAGCTCCAGGAAAACCTGGAGCACCATTCCATTGTCTGTTCCAGCTTCCAGAGGCACCTGCATCGGCTGGCTTGTGGCCCGTGCCGGTCGTGTTGAGCCAGCGGGGAGGAGCACCTGCAAGCCTCTCCACCAGAGTGCTGCTCCCCGCTGCTCCCCCCTCCCTAGCTTCCTCCCACATGGATGCTCTGATCACGTGGGTCCAGCCGGCTACCTGCCACAAGGGCCTGGAAGTCCACGGCAGGTGGCTAGCGTGCTCGTGGGTTCTGGACAGCAGCACCTGGGCGTGTTTTGGCTGCTGTTCGCGTCTCACATTGTTGGTCTCATGAAGCAGGAAGCTGAGGCTCACAGTGACCTCCCTGCCCAAGCTCCCCCGGCTGAGCCGGAGCCCTTGGAACTTGGATCCGGGGCGCCAGGCCCTGCAGCTCTCTCTGCTGTGTGCGGTGCTGTCTGTGCTGACGTTTCCCCAACCTCACCTGGAAGTCCTGCTGGTCACGAGCATACTGAGCAAGACTCCTCTCCCTTGGCTGACCTGCGGCCAGGGGCCAGGGGCCAGGGGCTGAGACGCTGACCTGTGTGATAAATCAAAGATCCAGAAAAGGTTCCCGACTCTGCAAACCAGGAGCTCACAGCAGCCCCGCCCCCGCCTGCCTGCAGCCAGTCACCTGCTGTGGCCCCATTCCCTAGCCCTATTGGTTCTGTGCTTAGTAGACTTTCGTTTTGTCCCTAAAAGCAGGGCCTGCAGCCAGCAGCCTTGGCACACCCGGGCGCCTGCTGGACTGCTAGGTCTTGGCCCACCCCGCACCTGCTGCGTGGTCATGCTTGGTGACTCATGTGCACACCGGAGGAGCAGCTGGAGGGATCACGCTCCATGTGGGGCGGCTCCTCAGCACACCTGGCTGCCTTCCCCATCCTCTCTGCAGGTGCCCCACAGTCGGTGGAGGAGGATACACCAGGGAGATGTGTCTGCTGCTCTTTCTCTCTTGGTTTCTTTGAGTTGGCATCAGGGGAGGCGCTGGCAGCTGGGGGGCACGGGGGCAGGGGTCGTCTTTGTGGCCACACCCCCTTGGTGCACTGTAGTCTGGTAGAGTCCCGGCCTGAGTGAGGGTGAAGGGTTAGGCGGGTGGGGGCTTTGACCTTGGTGTTTGAGCAGATCCGCTCAGTCTGAAACGGCTTCGGCGTGTTGGTCTGGTACGTTCCGGGCACTGTGGAGTTTTGGCAGAGTGGCCGGTAAGTATTTTTACTTCCTTCCTCCCTAATGTTTGCCAGACAACCACAGTCATTACTCGGGAGCAGGAGAGGCTCCCCCAGCAGGCAGAAGGGGCCGGGTTTGCTTGCAGACGCTGGCTGAGGAGCCCGTCGCAGAAATGGGCGTGCGGCACCTGCCACACAGCAGAACACTGCAGGACTCGTCACAGGACAAGCCCCGGGCTTGCTGGCTTGGCTGCTGTATTATGATTATTTTTAAATGTGGTGAAATCTACCCAACACGAGGTTCCTTTACTGAGGACTCTGAAGTGGACAGGCCAGGCACCCCACGGTGCGGGGGTACCACCGCCACTCCTGGCCAGAGCGTGTCCTCTTGCAAAGCTGACGCTGCCCTTCCAGCACACCCGTGTCCCCCTCCAGGCCCAAGTCCGCCTGCAGAGGTTGTGAGTAAAGGAATCCAGGTGCCTCCCCCGGGTGGATCACCCAGCACTGGTCCTTTCGTGGCCAGCTTGTTTCAGTTCATTCAGCCTGATGCAGTTCTGTTGCCTCTAATTGATAAAAGATACGTCAGATTAAAATGATTTTTTTTTCTTTCAGGCTGCTTGCCTCTGAGCAACCTGGGTTCATCTGCCGGGCAAGGGCAAGCATTCGCTTTCACAGAAGGGACAGCCAAAGTGGGAGACACCCAGCGTGTGCGGGGCACTGCCTGGCTGCCTGTCTGGGATGGGCTGGTCCCCACAGCAGCCTCCAGCCGGAGGGCATGGAGGCCGGTTCCCTCTCTGCTCCCTCTCCAAGTCTTCAGGCCCCAGTTCCCAGTTCCCCAGGCAGATTTCAGTTTTAATGTCAGTACCTTCCTGACCACCAGGGACCAGGCTCCTTCAGAAAAACCTCTCTGCCTGTAGAGGAATCACAGCCTGCAGGATTTAGTTCAGTAAACACGGGACTCTTCCGTGATGCACTTTCCCGATGAAACCCACACTTTGGGATTAATTAAACTCCTTTCTAGCCGCCTGCCAGTGTAACCTTTCTTTTATGCTTCTTAGGGGGGCACAAGACGTAAAAAGTCAAATCTATTATCTTCATGACTCAGAGGGAAAGAGCTGGGACCGAACTACCTGACACACTGGGGCGTATGTGTGTGCTTTAAACTTTCTGGATCAAATGGGAGCAACTGAACTGTGTTTGCTGAGCCATCAATTTAACCAGGGACTGAGTGGCTTGGCGTTAAAGCCATAGAAGCTTCAAGGAGTCGGTGGTGGTGGTGGTGGGGCCACAGCGATGAAAAACGTGAACCCCCAATTTCCTGGCACCCCAGGGGATGCGAGGCAGCCGGAGGTCCGTCCCTGCTGCCTTCCCGTGTGTGTGACAACTAATTAACGCTGCAGCTAATCCTTCCCACCGCTGCGTTTTTGACAAACTGTCACTCCGAGCCGGTTGGGAAAACTCGGTGTCAGCCACGGCAGGGTCATGCGGCCACAGCAGGAGGCACAGCCGCAGGCAGAGGTGACCCTGCCGTCTGCAGCTGCCTGCTGCAAGAGCCGGATCCAGGGCCTCAGCTCCACGTCCCAGGGGCGCCTTCCCCACCGTCGCTCTCTGAGTTTGAGACAAGTTTGCCTTTTGAAGATTTCTTCTTCTTCTGTTTTAGTTTGACCCAAAGCAGTGCACACACAACCTATCAGGTAAGGATGTGTACCTGTCTGCCCGAAGTGTTGCCTCTCGTGGTTCTGCTGGTTCCTCCGCTGTTGCCTCACTGTGATGGGCAATTTGGGACACGATTTTGCTCAAAACCCCCACTCGTTTCTTGTTGCCCTTTGCTCTCTCTTTTTAATAATAATTTTTTTAAAAAAATCTTTTTTTTTGCTTTTGAGAGTCAGACTGGACAAAGAATTCCCCTCACCCTCTAAATGCCTTCACCAGCTGGGGCTGAGCCAAGCCGGCAGCCTGGAGCTGGGAGCTCCATCCAGGCTCCCCTGTGGCTGGTAGGAGATGGTGCCTGGTGCCTGCTCCCTGCTTCATGTGATGGCAGGAAGCTGGCAGGAGGAGCTCAAGGAAGGTGCGCAATCCAGGCGTTCCGTGGGCCAGGGCATCTCCACGCGTGGCATAGTCACTGGGTCAGGTGCCCACCGTCTCCCTTGATGTTTATGGCTGCTTTATTCGGACACGGTTTGTGAACCACAACATTGGCTCTGCTCGAGGATCGGTTCTGCCAGCTCACCAAGTTGTGCAGTCAGCTCTAAATCCAAAACGCTTTTGTCCTCCCACACCCAATACACCTCTTCCGTTCGCTCAGCCTCTCGGTAATTGCTGTCTGCTCTCCTTCCTGTGGCCGGCTTTGTGAAGGCACGGGGATCCGGCCGCGCTTTCTGCTTGCGTTTTTATGGTTACTGCTCGGAGCGCCTTTTCATGAGCTCAGCTGCGCTTTACTCTGCAGAAATGTCTAAAAGGTCCTTTGTCTTTTTAATTTTTATTTATTTATTTTTAAAGATTTATTTTATTTTTATGGCAAAGTCAGATATACACAGAGGACAAGAGACAGAGAGGAAGATCTTCCGTCCGATGATTCACTCCGCAAGTGGCCACAATGGCCAAAGCTGAGCTGAACTGAAGCCAGGAGCTTGGAACTTCTGCATCTCCCACGCGAGTGCAGGGTCCCAAGGCTTTGGACCGTCCTTGACTGCTTTCCCAGGCCACAAGCAGGGAGCTGGATGCGAAGTGGAGCTGCTGGGACACAAACCAGCACCAATATGGGATTCCGGCACAATTAAGGTTAGGACTTTAGCCACTAGGCTACCGTGTTGGGCCCATGTATTTTTTTTTTTAATTATTATTTGTTTTGCTTGAAAGAGAGAGAGAGAGAGGGAGATCTTCCATCTGCTAGTTCACGCCCCAAATGGCTGCAATGACCAGAACTGGGCTGATTTGAAGTCAGGAGCCAGGAGCTTTTCTGGATCTCTCACCTAGTCGCAGCAGCTCAAAGCCTAGGGCTGTCCTCTGCTTTCCCATGCCATTAGTAGGGAGCTGGATGGGAAGTGGAACAGCTGGGATTCGAACTGGCGCCCATGCGGGATGTTAGTGTTTATAGGCAGAGGGTAAGCGTGCTACATCACTGGTCCCTCATGTATCTCTTATAAGACTTCCTACCCTGTCCTCCAGAGACACAGAAGAGGAAGAGAGGGAGGCAGGGAGAGAAAGAGAGAAAGAAAGAGAGAGAAAGAAAATCTTGCATTTGAGGTCACTCCCCAAATGACTGAATAGTCAGGGTTGGGCCAGACTGAATCCAGGAGACTGGGGCTGGGTCAGGTGTGCCGTGTGGGTGACAGCTCATCTTTACATCTTCCGTTGCTGCTTCCTGTGCTTAGGGACGTGGGACTTGCCCATCCCATGTTTGGACCACTCTTCCTGTCTCATTTAACGGATCCCTTTCATGAGCCAGAGGACCTGCACTCAGCGCCAATGGCTACGCGCCCCACAGCCTCATCCTCACTGTGAAATGTTGTTGAGTGCCCCACGTGCGATGAAACCAGACCACACTCTCACAGGTGCTGGTCTCTGAGGTCAGAGGTCCTGATGTATTTGAGGTCATCATGAGCTGAAAAGATGTGCTGCTTGCTGATGTCAAAAGCCACTTACGGGCCTCGCCCTACCCAGCAGGTACTGCAGCCTGGTCAGGGATTCCCAAGTTACCAGCCTGACTGGCCTGCAACTTTGGCTCTCGCACACGCTGGTGAATGCTGTAACTTGGCCCAGGGAGGCCCCGTAGGACCTCCTGCGTTGCTTGCCACCACTAATTCATTATTGCTCATCTTATTAGAACTCAACCCAGGTCTCCCACATGGATAGCGGGAACCTAAGTTGTTGAGCGCACACCAAGTATGGCCTTCCCGTGTGTGCATTAGAAGGGAGCCCGAGCCAGAAGCGGAGGTGGGACCGGCTCTCCAGTCCCATGATACCGAACCCTGCACTCGTACGAAAGATCTGGAAGAGCTCCTGGCTTCAGTTCAGCTCAGCGCCAGCCTTTTCAGCCATTTGGGGAGTCAACCCGCAGATGAAACAGCTGTCTCTCCTTTCTGTAAAACTGTCATTCCAATAAACATGAATAAACCTTGGGGCTGGTGCAATGGCTCAACTGGCTAATTCTCAACCTACAAATGCCAGCACCCCAGTTGGGTGCTTGCTAGTGTCTTGGCTGCTCTACTGCCCATCCAGCTCCCTGCTTGTCTCCTGGGAAAGCAGTGGAGGACAGCCCAAAGCTTGGGACTCCACACCCACCTGAGAGACCCAGAGGAGGTTTCTGGCTTCGGATCGGCTCAGCTCTGCCCATTGCGGCCACTTGGGAAGTGAGCCCGTGGGTGGGAAATCTTTCTCTCTGCCTCTCTTCTCTCTATAGATCCATCTTCCCAATAAAAATAAGTAAAATCTTTATTATTATTATATTTATTTTTTATTTTTATTTAAAAATAAGTAAAATCTTAAAACAATAAATAAGTCCTTAAAAATTACTTATTATTTTGAAAAAGTTACATGTAGGTAGGCAGTTTGATCCACTGAGCGATGTTCCATCTGCTTGGTCACTTCCCAGATGGCTCCAACGGCCAGCACTGGGTCAGGCCACAGCCAGACGCAGTTTCTTCGGGGTCTCCCCTGTGGGTGGCAGGGTGTCAAACTTCTGGGTTCTCCTCTGAAATGGTGCTGAGGGCAGAACGCCAGCCCTGAAGTCACCATCTTAACGATTTTGTGTCTCTCAACCCATGAGCGTGGATTTTGCTTATGTAAGTCTCAACCATTTCAACACTATTTTTCATTTTTCAGTTTTTGATGTGGTGGCTCATTTTCGTATTGCTCCTATACATTTTGTAATGTTTGGGAATACAGTGGATTCTCCTGAAAGATCCTGTATGGTACAGCGTTCTTGGGCTTCGCTTAACTGTTGTGTTTCTTACAATTTTCTGCATTAAGACATGTCAGCTATGAACGGAGACAGTTTGCGTCTGCTTTTACAATCGGATATGTTTTCTGCGTCTTGCTTGGCCTCCCTGGCTACAGCCTCCAGCACAGCGCCGAGCAGAGCCGGTGACGGCAAACCTCTCACGTCATTGCTAGCTTTGGAGGTGAACTCTTCAGTCTGTGGCCCTTGGCCGTGACACAGGCTAACTGCGGGCTTTCCCTCGATGGACTTTGAGCCGTCCATCAAACCTGGACTTTGAACAGGTTCTATCCTGTTCCCAATGTCACAGGGTGCTGGGGCTGCTGGAGTGCTTCTCCTGCATCTATTGAGATGAATGTGTGGTTTTGTCCCTTATTCTATTAATACGGTGTATTACATTGATTGATTTCCATATGCTAAACTAACATTCCATTCCTGGGATAAAATCCCACTTGGACATATAATCCTTTTTATATAGATCTGACTCGCTCGTATTCAATTTGCCAGTATTGCTGGATTTGATTACTAGTATTTTGCTGAGCACTTTGTTGTTGTTTGTATTCATAAGGGACACGGCTACGTGATTTCCTTGTGATGTCTCGCTCCAGTTTGGGCACCAGGGAAGACTGATCTTACAGTGTGGCAAAGTACTGCTCTCCCCGCCCCGGACCGCCCATTCTAGCTTTTAGAAGTTTGGGAAGGGTTGGCGTTAGTTGTTTAAATACTTAGTAGGATTCACCTGTGATTTTTATGGCTGGTGTGTGTGAAAAAAAAAGTTTGATGACTAAATTGAGTCCGTTTATTTGTTATAGATCTATTCAGGTTTTAATTTTTTTTTTTCTTGAGTCCCACCCTGCATTTTCTCTTTTTCTTTCTCAAATTTTATTTTATTTATTTTTTAAAGGAATCTACTTGGAAGGCAGAGAGAGGAGGAGATGATACAGATATGGAGACCAATCACTCTTCTGTTCATTGATTCACTTCCAAAATTTCTGCAACAGAACTTTCTGAGCCAGATCGGAGCCAGAAGCCAAGAGCTCCATGCCAGTCTCCCACCTGGGCGGTAGGGATGCACGCGCTGAGCCCTCCCCCGCTGCCTCCCATGATGCGCTGTAGGAAACTGGACCAGAAGCAGAGCAGCTGGGACTTGAACTGGCTTTGTGACATAGGATGCAGGTGTTCCTGGCAGAAGCCTCAGTCGTCGTCGCTACCCCCACCCTTCCCTCTTAACGTTCGATATTTATATTGTCACCTGCTTTTCTAACTTTAAAGCACAGCCTCCTACTTTGGCTTCTTGTAAATCAATTATTCAAAATCTCACTGGATTCCACGTTGTCGTTTAAGGACACTGACACCTGTTCCTCCTTCCCTCCTTTTTTGCTGTAGTGTCAGCAACACTTGGATGGCACTGAACTGATGGCAGGTGTGTTCTGTTCGGCCAGCACAACCAACTCGGGCGCTATGTCTGCAGTCAGATGGAAAAGGGAAAAACCCCGCAAGTAGCTGGAATAATGGCGTAGTGCGTTAAGCCTCCACCTGCTATGCCTAACATCCATGTGGGCACTAGTTTCAGTTCTGGCTGCTTAACCTCTGACCCGTATCCCTGCTAATGCCCTATGAAAGCAGCAGAGGAAGGCCCAATCTTGGGCTCCTGCACCCATGTGGGTGACCTGGAAGAAGCTCTGGGCTCCCAGCTTTGGACCAGCCCAGCGCTGGCCATTGCAGCCATATGGGGAGTGAGTCACTAGGTGGAATAGCTCCTCTGTCTCTGTGTCTTTCTTTAACTCCAACTTTCAAGGAAAACAAGCAAATCTGTTAAACAGAAATAATAAATTAAAAAATTATATCTTAAAAAAAATTCCCATGGATGGCTTCCCATCATGATAGCATCCTGTACCTGGGCAGTGCCTGGTCCAACAGTGGGCTCTGTGCCCCTTTCCAAATCCAATAAAAGGTATACTACTCTACTGACCGTTTCACAGAAGCGATGACACATTTTGCTTGCTTCATTTTTGGATCATTACTTCTTGTAAATGTTTTGTTGTAAAACTTTCTGAGACCATCAGCCTTTCTTTTTGTTTCTCGAATGAGCTGCCTGAGTCCCATCGTCCGTTCTCTCCATGATTCCCCTGAGTCTAGCAGACCTGCCCATCAGAGAGCCTGCGCTGAAGCCTGGCTGCGTTCTTGCTTCAAACTAGACAACTGCTCATTAGATTTCCAGCAGGGTTCTTTTTTAATGAAAAAAAAAAATTCATTTCTTTGAAAGGCATTTGAGTGAGGGGGGAAAGATGGATTTTTTCAAAGATGACGTTATTTGAAAAAGCTACATTGAGAGAGAGAGAGAGAGAGAGAGAGAGAGAGAGAGGAGATCATTCATCCTCTGGCTCACTTCCCACATGACTGCCAAGGCTGGAGTTGAGTCAGTCCAAAGTCAGTTCCTAGGAGCTTCGTCTGGTCTCCCATGTGGTACAGGGGCTGAAGGACTTGAGGCAGCTCTCACTGCTTTCCCTGGAGCGTCAGAAGGGGGCTGGACTGGAGGTGGAGCAGCTGGGGACTCACCCATCTGGGAAACCAGCACTGTCAGGCGGTGGCGTCATATGCTATGCCACAGCACTGGTCCCTCTAGCAGCTTTTTAGAAAATTATTTCTTTTTATTTATTTCAGCGATACCAGGATCCTGGAACTCAGCCTGGGTGTCCCTCCTGGGTGGCAGACACCCACCTGCTTGAGCCATGCGCGTCTGCCTCCTCGGGTATGTGTAGGCAGGAAGCTGGACTGGGAGTGAATTCTCCTATACAGGTACGCAGGTGTCTCAAACCCGCATTAAGAGCATCCGCGGATCCCTCGCACCTGCAGCTCCGAGGACGACTCTGCCGGTCTTCAACCTGCAGCGGCTCACCTGGGCTCCCCCGAGCCCTGCCTGCTCCCCCACCCCTTGTCCTGGTTCACTTGGTTCTGAACCATTTCCTCCCGGAACTTTGTAGAATTCTGTTTTCCTTGAGTTGTCCCACCCCTGTGAAGAATAGCCTAGGTCTTTCTAGAATATAACTTCAGCAGAATTTAGAGAAAAGCAGGGAGTTCGTATTGAAAATGTGCCTCAAGATGCCCAGGAGAAAAAGGTGTGACATAAAATCAAGGAATTGATTTCACTGTTAATTTCTTGTGACTTTTCCTGGTTTTGACTAATTATCCCTTCTGCAGGCTAGATTAATTTTTGAATTTAATATCATTGTATAGGGTTCAATCAGAAAGCGGGATAATCAAGGTTAAACTTGTTATATAATTAAGCTGTCATTTTTCCTCCCCTGTCTAAAGTGGAAATGCTCAGAATTTAGTCCTTTAACGTTAAAACTACTCTGAATATTGGTAAGACTACCGGTGAATTTTTAAGGAAGATAATTGAATGTATGATCTTACGCAGCATCAGGCAGCCTGAATCAGGTGCTTCATTAGAAATATTTCAGGTTGATCCAACATATTTTGTTAAGAAAAAAAAAAAAAAAGGCAAACCATATTGGATGTGCAATCTTCCCTGTAAGACGAGGCAGTAATACAGGAACCCGGGCCCCTGCACCCAGGAGCCCTTGCGGGTGGCCTGAGCGGGTTGCAGTTCAGGCAGATTCCAGAATGTCTCGGTTCCCGTCTGCCACAGCGGTGGAGGTTCGGGGCTTGACGTGGGTGGGAAGAGACGCGGGCTGGAAGTATACGGGGCTAAGTTGGGGGGGGGGTGTATCATCAAAAATCATGGCATCATGAGTGTTTTTTAAGGAATAATTTTGCCTTAACCTACACAAACCTTTGGACCAGCACACAGGTAACTGCTAGAAAAACCACCACCGCTTAAAACGTGCCCTAGTGCGGCAACTGCGTATTTTAGCACATTCCCAGCCGAAGAAGTTGTTGGCTAATCTGAGCAGCTGGATTAAGGACAGACAGACACAGCACTTCAGTAATAACACCTGTCACTTAGAACTGGAAATTGACACATCCTAGGATTCCCGCCTTGATTTACGGGCAATAAAAGTGGCAGGAAACGGAGGCGCAGGCAGCGTCGCAGCTACGGTTTGTATGATTTTGTCAAGTTCACACTCCTGGTTTCACCCTCGCGCCACCCCAGGCTGGAGTATTTAATATTTAACAATCTGTATTCTATCAATAATAGATGTGCCTGCCTTTCCCACCGAGGGACCGCAGCAGGCTTTACTGCAGACAAGAGGAGTCATGTTCTGTCACCTTCTTCTTATGTGCCTGTTAATGCCCCGTTTGTGGCCGAGGATCCAGGGAGGGGCTCGAGTCATTTGGAGAGAAATGGGCTGTACTAATGCAATCGCAGTGGCGTGTGGGAGAAGCCGGGATCGCTGCAGCTGTTGGTCACAGACGCATGCCATGGCTGGGCCACGGCACGTCTCCCTCCCAACCCCGCTGAGGCTGGCCTGTCCGTGCTAAGGGGAAGGCTGCCCAGGGAAAGGACTTGGCCAAGGTCACACAGCTGATTTCTGGCAGAGCCAGCGTAATTGAATTCAATTCAATAAATGGCTGGAAGACATAAAGAAACAGATTCCAGGTCACATGACTCCCCCGCCAAAGACTCTCACAGCGGCCACAAGTCTGTTACATTGGTGAGTCAGACAGTTGATCAGCTTCCCCAAGGTTGGCCTCTTGGGAACTCAACTGGAAGTCCCTTCGCATCGCCACCCCACTCCTGGCCTCCACGGCTCGTGCTGGGCCTGCCGCGCTCTCCCTGCCAGTGTGCCTGCAGCCCGTTCAGACTGCGTCTTACCCGCAAGCCCAGGCACCCATCCTGCACCCCTCCACCTGCCTCCCTGGCTTGCCCTCATGTGGGAGACCCTCCTGCTGAGTCGTTCTCCTTTCTGCTAGGGTGGCTCCTCCCACCATGCTTGGAGCTGCCTTGCCGCCAGGTGCCAGGTGCCAAGGACAGCCTGAGCTGCTGGTACAGCAATGAAAACACACATTTGCACAGCACATGGACTTGTCTGGGAGGGTCTAACCCGTTCTCCTGGGGTCTCCCTTTTGAAAGCTCCTTCTCTGAGCTTGGAGGACTGGGGGAGCTGAGTGAGTGAGGGAAGAGGCAGGGTCTTGGATTGAACGTTTGGAAGCTGGGAGGCATTTCTTCTCACAAATGCTGAGCGTGCCACAGCTTGGCTCTAGGCACGGGCCAGCCAGGTGTCCCTAACCAGTGTGATGTGGGTGGACTGTGCCTTCCCGCCCTGCTCTCAGAGTTCCGGGCAAAGAAAGGGGAGCCCCTCGTGTTCGCACTGTGGAGTAAGTAGGCTTTGTGCACAGACACAGGAAATTACAGGGAGAAACAAACTGAATGTCACGGCTTTCCTTTTTTTTTTGAGTATCCAGCCAATTCACCAGGGTCTGCTGTCTGACTTCTCACCACTGCCAGCTCAGGTGCTGCTGCTGCAAATGGAAGAGGCTGGCTGAGCAGCAGGGGCTGCGGCAGCTCCGGGAGGGAGGACGGCGGGCAGCTCCGGGAGGGAGGACGGTGGGCAGCTCCGGGAGGGAGGACGGCGGGCAGCTCCGGGAGGCAGGACCGCGTGGCGCTGCCGGCCCCTGCTCTGCGGTGTCTCTGACTCCGACTCCGGGAGACTCATCGACTATCGATTATGACCTGTGCCCGGGGGATTGTGGCAATTTCAACAGCTCTTTTTAGGGGTGTTTTTTGTGGTGCAGCAGCTTAAGCCTGCATCCCATATCTTAGTGCCAGCTACTCCACTTCTGCTAATGTGCTCAAGAGGTAGCAATGGGGGTTCAGGCGCTCGGGTCTGTAGTACCACCTGGGTGGTGGTGAAGAAGGGAAACCTGATTGGATTCCTGGCTCCTGGCTGTGGCCTAGCCCGACCCTGGCTATCGCTGGCTTTGTGAAATGAATGTCTCTCTCTACCTCTGAAGTTAACAACAGTTTCAAAAAAGATTTGCTTGTTTATTTGAAGGGCAGAAAGAGAGAGAGAAGGACTTTCCATCTCTGCCTTGATTTATTCCCCCGATGCTCATCATGACCAGGGCTGCGGGCGCCTAAAGGCAGAAACAAGTGGCAGGAACCCAGTTCCTTGGGCCGTCATTGCTGCTTCCACTCAGCAGAAGCTGGAGTCAGGAGTCCATTCAAGCCCAGGCGCTGGCGTGTGCCCGTAGGCACCGTAACAGCTCTGCCAAGAGCTGCCCTGGCTTATCCACTTTTAGGTGGGAAGGCTAAGCTCCCAGCAGCCACACAGCTTGTCCAGTACCACCAGGAAACATCAGAAGAGGCAAGGTTGGAACCCAGGCCTGGCCATTGATCCAAAGCCTGCTGCAGGGTGCTCCCAAGTGGCCAAGGAGCGTTGGCAGCCACAACGGAGGAAGCGGAGGCGTTTCTGCTGATGCCACGATACCCTCGGCCAAGCAGGAGTTTGGAAACAAAGCCCTTTGAATTCCCTCTCCTCTCGACTTCTCCCTCTTGCACAATTTACTGCTGACAAGGCGGCGGGCTGCAGAATGAGGCTGGATCGTGGCTTCAGCCCGTCGCGCTCCTCACTGCCAGGGAACTCAGAGCTCCTGCAACAATCCTCTGTAGCCTTTAATTGGGTCTTTGGGGAGGCTTGACCCGGGCTGGGGGTGGGGGCAGCAGGCGAGGCTTGTGGGGTGCGAGCTGCACTCACTCGGGGCACTCACTCGGGGGATGGTGACATGAATGCAAGGGACCATCTCTGCAGGAGCAGCTGAGGTGCCACCCGGTTCACCTCTCCCTGTCCCTGCTGGGGCGGGGGCCACGGGGCAGAGGTGGAGTTTGTTATCACTGCTTTTGCTCTGAGAGACAGCTCTCCCTGCTGGCTGCACTACCCCCTGCTGCGAGTGGACTCTCCTTTGTGGCCCGGCTACCCCTCCCTGTGTCCGAGCACTCTGCCAGCCAGCCCCTGCACTCCCCCGAGCCTGGCACTGGAACTCAGGGCTGTCTTCCAGAGTGCCTGGCTTCTAAGGTTTCACAGGAGAAGAGAGGTATGCTGCTTACCCACGACCCGGGCTCCATGTGTGCCTTGGGACAAATGGTTTCTCGTTTCCATTTCAGCTTTCCAGCGCCAGGGACTCATCTCACTGAGATCATTACAGGGGCTGGTGTTGTGGGGTAGTGGGTTAAGCTGCCATCTGTGACGCTGGCTTCCCAGTGCGGGCAATGGTTTGAGACTCAGCTGCTCCACTTCTGATCCCACTCCCTGCTGGTGTACCTGGCAAAAGCAGCAGAAGAGGCCCACATACCTGAGTTCTGCCAACCATGCGGGAGACCCAGATGGAGTAGCAAGTTCTTGGCTTCAGTCTGACCCAGTCCTAGCTATCTGTGGCCATCTGGGGAGTGAGCCAGCTGATGAAAGATCGCTTTCTCTCTCTCTGTTTCTGCCTCTCTGTCACACTGACTTGCAAAAAACCAAACCAAAACAAAACAAAAACATTTTTTTAAGGTCTAGTGCAAAGCCAACGGCAACTCAGCAGCCACCATGCCCATGCGACCCCTGGCTGAAGTTCTTGGTTCCACGTCAAAGGAACACACCTGTGGATGCCCAGATGGTCACATCAGTACATGAGCGACAGGTGGCAACAGGGTAGTGAGGAGGGAGTCCTCTGGGGAGTCAGGACGCGCATGAGGGAAGCATGGCCCTGCAGGGGCTCCCACGGCTGTGCTGTGAGCCAGCTGGGAGGTGGGCTGATCTTCAACAGGGCCTCCTCCGCATGCTGTACAGAAACAGCCGTCCCAGGACCCAGTGCGGTAGCCTAGTGGCTCAAGTTCTCACCTTGCACACGCTAAGATCCCATATGGGTTCCAGTTCTAATCCTGGGGACCCTACTTCCCATCCAGCCCCTGGCTTGTGGCCTGGGAAATCAGACAAGGGCAGTTCAAAGCCTTGGACCCTGCACCCATGTGGGAGGCCCAGAAGAGGTTTTGGGCTCCTGGCTCTGGATCAGCGCAGCTCTGGTCGTTGTGGCCACTTGGGGAGTGGATCAGTGGATGGAAGATCTTCCTCTCTGTCTCTCCTCTTTGTATATCTGACTTTCCAATAAAAAATAAAATAAATCTTAAAAAAATCACTCAAACCATTCATGGTTTAAAAAAAGAAAGAAAGGGGAGGAATCAAGATGGTGGAATAGGGTAAGGACACATTTAAACAGAGAGAAAAACATTTAATCAGGATGAAGCAGAGAGGACATATTCAAGGAAGTAGGAAAGGCCAGAACAACAGCAGAGGGTACCTGGAGACTGACAGATGCGGGAAAGCAGCGGGCACAATGGCGTGGTGTTGCAGTGATTGATACTCCAGGGGCATTCAGCTAACAGTGATCTGAACTCCACCAGCAGCTGGAACTCCACCAGCAACCAGGTGGGAAGGGACTTGCACTGGGAGCTTGGGAGGTGAACCCAGACAAAGAACTGTCCGTCCTGCTGGTCCTTTTGATTTGACCAGGAGCAGAGACAGAGCAGCAGATCTCAGACGGGCAGTGTGAGAACAGTGTGGATTTCAGAGCACAGTCAGCCCCCTAGAGCCGAATTGGGCGCCATTTTGCGTAAGGAGGCAAAGGCAAGGGAAAGGACTGAGCATGCTCTGAGCACGGAGTGAACTCATTTCTGACTCAGTGAACTGCGTCAACATGGCATTCTACAGGTTCCACCCGAGACAGGTTTGAGTAGCACTCGGATCTGATGGCCAGCAGATCAAGAAATATAGTGGTGGTACGTCAGTCACCATTTTTTACACTGTGGCAATAGCTTTAGGACTGCAGGGGACAACAGTGAACTACGCATATGCTGAGCTCGCAAGAACTCACCGAGTTCAGCCAATTGTACTCTTCCCATGGGAACATAATACCGACTGTGGCACCATACAGGTCATAATAGGTCCGTGTGGCACCCAGACCTAACGTCCAACAGGTTCCGTCAATATCAGCGCCACCAACAACCTAACTATATAGGACACATGCTGTCTCTCTAATCCTGGGACCTGCTCCAACAGGAAGAGGGAGAAAGGTTACAGAGGCAATGGTGCAGCCTCAACACGGTATCACAGGAGGAGGAGAGTGGTGAGCCAGGAGCTGTGGCTGTGGAGACCCCGGTGGAAATCTGACATAAGAACCCAGACCTGGAACTCACTGGAGGTTGTGGCACAAGTGGCTGCAAGCAAAAAGTTGTGTACCAACTTCAGTAAGTAAAATCGCATTGTAGACCTGTGGGTGACACAGCTTAGAAACCTGCTCCTAGGAGAAGACTCTGCTAACTAGAAGTGCAATGACCAAGAGCAAAAGAAGAGACAAAGGCACAATGAATATTACTGAAAACTCCCCTGCAGAGGAGCAAAACCCTATGCCAACCTCAGAGCTAACTGAGGAAGACATCGAGAAAATGGGGCATACAGAATTCATAAGACTCATTTTAAAGCTTCTGATCAAAAATGAGAAACACACAGAAGAGTTCAAAGAATTGAAGGAAGCAATAAAGCAAATCAAGGCTGATATATCAGAAATTAAGAACACAGTAGAGCAAATTAAAAGTACAGTGGAGAGTCTCCAAAATAGAATGAAGGAAGAAGAAAAAAGAATCTCAGAACTGGAAGGTATTTCCTGTCATTGGGGGAAACAAACAAAAAGCTGGAAGCAGAGCTGGATCAGCCCAAAAAAAGTATTCAAGAATTGAAAGACACTATTAAGAAGCCAAATATGAGTTATGGGAGGGCCCAGCAGTGTGGCCTAGTGGTCAAAGTCTTTGCTTTGAATGTGCCAGGATCCCATATGGGCGCCGGTTCTAATCCCAGCAGCTCCACTTCCCATCCAGCTCCCTGCTTGTGACCTGGGAAAGCAGTTAAGGAGGACCCAAAGCTGAGAACCGGAAGAGGTTCCTGGTTCCCGGCTTCGGATCGGCGCAGCACCAGCTGTTGCGGTCACTTGGGGAGTGAATCATCGGACGGAAGATCTTCCTCTCTGTCTCTCCTCCTCTCTGTATATCTGACTTTGTAATAAAAATAAATAAATCTTTTTTAAAAAAAGAGTTATGGGAGTCCCAGAAGGTGCAGAAAGAGAAGCTGAGTTTGCAAATATATTTAATAAAATAATAAAGGAAAATTTCCCTAATCTGGAGAAAGAATTGGGAAACACGATCCAGGAGGGGCACAGAACTCCCAACAGAGTTGACCAAAAACCATCTTCACCAAGACACATGATTATCAAGCTCTCTTCAATTGAACATAAGGAAAAGATCCTTAACTGTGCTAGTGAAAAAATTCAACTGACATATAAAGGAATGCCAATTAAGCTCACAGGAGATCTCACAGGAAACTCTACAGGCAAGAAGAGAATGGAGTGACATATTCCAGATTATAAAGGAAAAAAAATGCCAGCCTAGGATAACATATCCAGCAAAGCTTTCTTTTATCTTTGAAAATGAAATAAAATTCTTCCACAGTAAAGAAAAGCTTAAAGAATTTGCCTCTTCCTAACCTGCCCTACAAATGATAGGTCAAGACGTTCTCTTGACAGAGAAGAGCAATGGCACCCACCAACACCAAGGGCAAATGGGAGGAACATCCAGTAAAATGACAACAGAAGACTAAAGCAATGAACAACCCATTGCTAAAATGACGGGACCATCCATACATGTTAAACTCTGAATGTAAATGGCTTAAGCTCAATCAAACATCATAGATTAATAGACTGGATTAAAAACCAAAACTCATCTATTTATTGTCTAGAAGAGATACACTTCACCAACAAAAATCAGCGGAAACTATATTGCATGGGTTTTGTTGTTTTCTGTTGGTTTCATCTCTTCAAAACACTTTCTTCTGATTGGATCATTCAATGACTCGTAGATCATGCAGTGGCATCATTTTCTTCATGAAGGTTCTTGATTTTCATCTCTTCAGCTACACGTTAGGCATTTTGTAGCATGTTACTTAACTTCATGGTGTGGTTTTTCTCCCTGATGTTGATTTTGTTTTGTGGCTTTTCATTTAAGGGGATGTATAGTAGCTGTGTAACAGGGACTGTCATGTCTAGTAACATGTCATTTAACTTCATGGCATTGTAAATTTCTATTTTTGCCTTTATTGTTGATTTTTGTATTATGACTTTTCATTTAAGGGGATGTACAGTAGCTGTGGAGACTAACATCCAGATGTGAGGATACAATGTAGTATGTATGCATTTGTATTTCCAGACAAAGACGGACTTGCAACTGTGTGCTGTATCTTGACAATAGGATGCTGGACTCTCTGCCATTGTCCATGCCCGCAATGATGAAGATATGACTGTGTATGAAGAACTATATTTTAGTAATGATATAGAGGAACTAGGTGTGGGGGGGGAGGGAATTGAGGAGTGGATAAGGGAAATGCCAGGAGCCTATGGAACTATATCACAAAATGATAATAATAATAATAATAAAATGTTAAAAAAAGAAAAAGAAAAAAAGAAGCAAACAAACAAACCTCATCTGAGGTGATCCCAGGCCTGATTCTTATGTGTGCTTGCTTGCCAGTGCAGGGTCTGGCACAGTTGCCCCAACTGGTGGTTGTACTTGCTGGCTCAGTTCTGTCTCCAGCCCTGCCTTCCAAATGAACCAATGGGTGTTGCAGTCCAGCCTGACCCTGCCAACCATACACTTGGCTCTCACGTAAACCATTGGGATCTGTAGCCTAGTCAGAGCTCCACCAGGCCCTCCCCCTTGCCCTGGTTCCTATGCCTGCCAGTATGTACAGCAGACTGGTTCATTCTGGCCCATATCCATTCAGCTCTCATACATGTCAATGGGCACTGAAGCCTAGTTCAACTCAACCAGCTGTATTATCCAGCCCATGCATGTGCTGGCGGGTGCCACTCCAGCCATGTCTAGCCATGCATACCCCAGTCCTGGTTTTCACGTTCTCCAGTGGGAGTGGTAACCCAAGAGGGTGATGCCCACTATTTCCCTGCTGGGCTCATTCCCATTCCCAGATTTTGCACTCCCCAGGTGGTTCTGCAGTTTAACTTGACAGAATTTTGCCCCCACGCCAGCACCTGCCAGCAGATACTGTGGCAAAGCCCAACTAACCCACACCCACTCTGCCTTATGCATGCACCAGTAGAAACAGTCAACCCAGCCTGGCTTTTCCCTGATCCAGCTCATATGAGGCCCACAGGTATTGTAGCCCTGCCCAGCTCGGTCTGTCCCCCATCCCAGCTCTCCCGCGCACCAGTAGAAGTGGTGGTTCAGCAGGAGAGTCCCCTGCAGCCCCATACTGGGTTTACCTCCTCCCCCCTTCAGTCTCATGTGTGCTGGTTGGGTGCCTTGGCCCAAGCTGGCGTGGCTTGCTGCACCTCAGCATTTGTCGGTGGATGCTGTAGCCTGGCCGGACCCGGCCCACCCCCAATTCCAGCTCACACTGGTTGGGGTGACAGCCTAGCCCAGCCCAGCTGGCCCCCAGTCCCAGCTCTCATGTGAACTGGCTTGTGCTGCAGCCCAACCCAGCCTGACCCACACTCAGTTCTGGTGCTCGGATTTACCAGCAGGTGATATGAACTGGCCCAGCCTGGTTCGACCCCAATCTGAGCCAAATGTATGCCGGTGGGTGCTGTTCCCTGGTCTGGTCTGGGCTATCAGTGGTTCTTGCGCTCACCTGCAGGGACTGTGTCCCAACTGAGCAGTTCCGCCAAGCTCCTCCATTGGAACCTCTCCCAGTGCCAGATCTCACACCTTCTCTGACCAGCCTTCACCCATTCTGGTTTTTACTGTTGGGTGCTACAGCCCAGTTAAGCCTGGTCCACATCCAGACACAGCTCATACGTGGCTCAGCAGGGGCAGAGACCTAGCCCAGCCCATCCTGCACCTACCCTGGTCCTCACGAGCACCAGTGCGGACTGGAGTTAGCCCAGTCTGGTGCACCCCAGATCTAGTCCACACTTGTGTTGAGCGATGCTACAGTCATGTCCAGATCAGATCACAACCCCACTGCAGCTCTCACACTCACCAGTGGGTACCACAACCCAGCTGGGGTGTCGTCCCCTTTTCTCCCCAGCCAGGCTTGTTTCCAGCCCTAGATCTTACGCGTGCCAGTTTTTGTTCTGATCCAGCTTGGCATAGTCCTGCCCCTGTCTTGGCCTTTGCCTTTGGATGCTGCAGCCTGGCCTGACCCAGCCTGCCCCCAGTCCCAGCTCTCACTGACAGGTGCTAGAGCCGGGGTGCTGGAACCTGGGCCTGCTCAGGATGCACCTGTGGCAGAGTGTGCAGAGAGCTCGCTCTGGATCATAAGCCTCGTGCTGCAGTGGAGAAACTCCCAGAGCAGGAAGCAGCCCAGGGTATGCAGAAGCATCTTCCAGGGCAGGTTCATCTCCCCAGCAAACCTGCTGCCCTCTCTGGCCCCACTCCTGCTTTTGCATCCTGTAGGAGACCCACCAGCCAATCCCGACTACTTGGCAGCCTGGACTGTGCACCTGCTGTGTAAGCAGGTGCCTCACTTTCCTCTCACCCACTACCTCCCTGGCACTGGGCGCCTTCCCTGCTGTGACTGGTCTTGTGCTCTGACCTGCTCTGAGGACCTCCCGTTTGCATGCAGAATGACTGAGTCCTCATCTGGGAGCGACGCCCAGACCTGCTGGCTCTTCGCAGCCGTCCCTAGAACATCAGGCTTGCCTAGATTTTACTCACATCACAGGCTCTGCCCTGGTCCTGCTCCTCCTGATCCAGAAGAGAAGCCCACCCCAGGCCCTTTGCACTGGCTCTTGCCACCCCTGCGGTGCTCACCCCGCCCCCGCCCTAGAGACTCACCTTCCTCCTGCCTCACCCGCTTCTGTCTGCTCAGAGATCACGAGGCTACCTTCCCTGACCGCCCCTGCCCTTTAAAGTGAGTTATTTATATATATGAAAGGCAGAGTGACCCAGAGACGAGAGAGAGAGAGAGAGAGAGAGAGAGAGAGAGAGAGAGAGAGAGAGAGAGTGCTTCCATTCCCTGCTCCACTCCCTAACTTCCCAACACTCTGGGCTGGCCAGGCCAAAGCCAGGAGCCGTGCGGGAGGCGGGGACCCAGCTTGGGCTGTCGCCTGCTTCTCGTGCCTCAGCAGGAAGCTGAACTGGAAGCAAGGGGTAGCTGGGACTCCAACCAGCCTGTCCACTGGGGGTGCGAGCAGCCGCTCTTCCGGCTTCCTCCCGCTCTGACAATGTGCAACCGCGAGGGCGGGAATTTTGCTCATGGGGCCTGTGGCGCAGGAGGTGCTAAACAATGTTGCATGATGGAATGAAGCCAGGGCCAGAGGAAGGGTGAGCGGGCTGAGAGCAGCGGGAGGCCAAGGCTCCTGTGAGCGCAGGCGACAGCGCAGGGAGGAGGGCAGGTGACAGCACCTCCAGCTCAGCCGTCTCCAACAGAGGCCTGAGAACCCGCGCAGTGCACGCAGTGCAGTGACACCTTCCCCGACACCCTCCCCTGACTCCCTGACCTCTCCTGCTCTGGACCTGGAGCCGCGTCTGCTGCGTCCTCACAGCTGCTGGGGCTGGTGGACTGTCAGGGGAAGCTGGCAGCCTCTGGCTCTGTTTCTGACCCCAACTTCAGTGAAGATCCAGGAGCGAGGGGGAAGAGCAGAGCTGTGTGGCTCTGCATTGGCCGTGACTGCCAGGAGGGAGAGGCCTGGGGCTCGTTGGCACACCGACACACTTCTCTTCAGGGATGGGGTTGGCACTGATGTGATGTTGGCGCACTTTTTTGATAAGATTTATTTATTTTTATTGGAAAGGCAAATTTCCAGAGAGGAGAGAAAGATCTTGCACCTGCTGGTTTACTGCGTCAGGGCCTTTACAGAGCTGAACTGATCTGCAGTCAAGAACCTCCTCTGGGTGTCTCACCCACTGCTTTCCCAGGCCACAGGCAGGGAGCCGTATGGGAAACGGAGCAGCTAGGACACAAACCAGTGCCCATATGGGATGCCAGCGCTGCAGGTGGAGGGTTAGCCTTACTCCACACACCACAGTGCAGGTCCTGGGATCTGGCTGTGGGGCTCTGAGTTGTCAGTCTGATGCATGGACGCATTTAGGAAGTGCTGCTCACAGGGAGCTACCTCAGAAAGTGGAGGTGTAAAAAGGGACATTTCAGAGTTCACCCCTCGTCAGCGTGCCTGGGCTCAGTGCCCGGCTCTGGCTCCTGGAGCTCCGTGTGGGACACCTGGCCCCCGGCTTCTGCTGGCCCCGCTGGACAGTAAGCCAGTCACGAAAGCTCTCATTTGGCCTCCCTTTTTCTGTCACTCCGTCTGCTTTCAAATGAATAACCAACCTTTTAAAAACTGATTCTAATGGCAGATCTTGTTATGTCTATTTTATCACAGTGTGAACCGACCGTTTGAGAGCATGGATGAGAAGTCAACCTAAGGGTTCCTGGGCACACTCCCTAGCCCCGTGTCAGGGGTTCTGGCGCAGAGGCATGGCTGGAACCAGAGGGGAGCCGCCCAGGCTGGGAGCTATGCACAGAAGGTGGGGAAGATGGCAGAGGTCTGCAAGGGGTTTGTCACTCCCGGAGCTGGCAGCCCTGGGTTCTGCCCTCAGCTCGAGGGAGGCAGCTTGTAGCTGGGGCTTTTGCTTTGTGCTTGCCTCTCATTGAGGCTGAGGTCATGGTTCCTGACGTGGTCTCCTTTTTTCTTCATGGAACTCAGCACCTGGGAGAACTCGCATGTTGGTTCGATTCCCTAGGAGAAGTTATGGAGGGCTGGGAGTCAAGTTTCATATAAAACACGTGTTATGAAAAAGTTAGACATGGATTTTTTTCACAAGAAAATAAATATCTTATTTAAAAATTTTATTTCGTTAGTTGCAGAGAGAAAAGGTGAGACACATGGATTTTCTATGCACTGGTTCACATTCCAGATGGTTGCAGTCACGGCAGCAGCAGGCCACACCAGGAGCCAGGAGCTTCATGTGGGTCTCGCCCCTGGTGGGAGAGGCTCGAGGACTTGGGTCGTCATCTTCTGCTTTGTCAATCTGTCAGCAGGGAGCTGGACTGGAAGCGCGGCACCCATGTGGGATGCTGGCATTGTAGGCTGTGGCTCTTCCTGGTGTGCTGTAACGTTGGCCCCAAACTTTTCTTTTGGTTCCACTTTTCCAGTAACTTCTTTTGAGTGGTAGGGGCAGAAAGAGAATGCCAGCGTACCCATTTGCTGGTTCACCCCCCAAAGCCTACAATGACTGAGGCTGAGCTGGGGCTGAGGCCGTGGCGGTGGGTGACAGAAGCCGCCACTGCCTTCTCCTGCAGTGTGTGCCAAGTGGAGGCAGGGCACTGGGCCTGGGTGACCTGAGGTGGGACACATGCACGTTCAAGGTCCACTGCATTCCACCCATCACCCATGTCTGCTGTGGGGGTGGCTGCCACCTGCTGTCCCCCAGTTGCGTCAGCAGGAAGTGGGTTGCGAGTGGAGGTGCCAGGCTCTGCTATGGAGGTGGGCCGAGTCCCCCGCTGTACCACAAGACCCGCCCACCTGCATCCAGTTGCTTTCCAGTGTGTAGTTGGCGGAGTTGAGCCCATTGCCATTGACACGCAGTCCTGCTGCTGTGCGTTGTCCCTGATGGGAGCTCCGTACCTGCATCCCCTGCTGCTTTCTGCCTCTGAGCTTGGAATCACAAAGTAGGTGTCATTTTGTGGCTGATTTATTCCACTTAGCATAATGTCCTAAAGTTTCATCCTATAACATGGGTCAGAATTTCCTCACTTTTCCTTCATCTGGATGGTATCACATTGCGGAATACTCTGTGTTTTATCTGTCCGGTGGACACTTGAGGGTACTTTGGGCTCTGATGAGTCATCCTACTCTGGGCATGCGTGTCCCAGCGTCACTTGAGTTCCCACTTTCACTTTCTTGGTTTATGCCCAGCAGTGGAATTTATGGATTCTATGGTTATTCTATGTTTAATTTTTTATGTATATTTGAACTCGGTTGCTTTATTTATTTTTGTTTAGATATATTTGAAAGGCAGAGTTAGAGGGAACAGCCAGGGCTGGGCCAGATGGAAGTCAGGAGCTAGGAGCTTCGCCCAGGTCTCTCATGTGGGTGCAGGGACCCAAGCACTTGGGCCAGCTCCTGCTGTTTCCCTGAGTCATTAACAGGGAGCTGGACCAGAGGTGGAGCAGCCGGGACTTGAACCAGTGACCATGCAGGTTTACGAGCACCTCAATGCTGCTCCATGTGTTCATTTTTAAAAGAAGATTTTGTGTATTTATTCATTTTATTTGAAAGGGAAAGAGAGAGAGAGAGAGAGTCTTTCATTTGCCGGTTCTCTCCACTAATGGCTGCGATGCTTGTGGCCAGGAATCCCGTCCAGGACTCCCATGTGGAGGGCAGGCGCCAAGCTCTTGGAGCATCTTTCACTTCATTCCCAGGTGATCAGGAGGGAGCTGGATTGAGGTGGAGCAGCCGAGACTCAAACTGGTACTCTGATACAGGATGCTGACATTGCAAGTGGCAGCTCCTAGGCTTAATTTTTTGAAGAGCCATCATACTGTTTCTTTGCTGTTGTTGAATTTTTATTTACTTATTTTCATAGTACATATAGTATGTATGTATATAGTGTGCACACAGAGAGAGCGAGCGTGTGCAAGCTCGTCTGATCGCCTGCCCCATTCTCCCTGCCAGCTGCACCACAGCGACCCCTCAGTGTGACAGTGCTTCTTATCTCGCTTCATCCTCGCTGGCACCTGCTGTTCTGTTTTTGCTGCTTTTCCTTATTTCTTGGTAACAGGTCTCCTAGCAAGGATGAAGTGTTTCCACTCAAATCTTCTGTGGCATCTGACTCTATGAACACTTTCTTGTCAAAAGCTCAGTCATGGGTGCAGCTGGTTGGTTAAGCTGCCACCTGCAACACTGGCATCCCACATGGGCACTGGTTTGAGTCCCAGCTGCTCCACTTCCCATCCAGCTCCCTGCTTGTGCACCTGGGAAGGGGCGGAGCATGGTCTAGCCCTAGGCTCTGTGCCATCCACGTGGCAGAGCAGGATGGAGTGCCTTGCTGTGCTGTGCTGACCATCCCTCCATCACTCTGCCTTTTAAATAAACCAATCTTTAAAAAAGGAGAAAGCCCCTTCATTCTTTCCTCCACTCCTTCTTCTGAGCTGCAGCCAGCCAGTCCACATTAGCATCTCCCAGGGACACCTCAGCAGGAAGCTGGAGTGAGGAGCAGAGCTGGCACTCAGAGTGGAGTGGCATGTCCTAAGCGAAGCAAGCCAGACACTTTCAGTCACTCTGCGTTCCCGCCAACCCTGGGAGACAGGCGCTGCTGTTAATCCCGCTCGGTCATGGAGGATGTGAGGCCTCAGGGAGCCCCTGGCTCAAGGTGACACAGAGCAGACTCAAGCCCAACCTACCTTACTGCTACATCTTCTACTTATTTGTTGGAAAAGCAGCATTATAGAGAAGGAGGAAGAGAGAGAGCGCTTGCACCTGCTGGTTCACTCCCCAGTGTGTTGTAGTTTCTGGGGTTGGAGCAGGCTGAAGGCACTGCATCCAGGTCTACCGGCTGAGTGACGGGGTCCACACACGTGAACCAACTTTGACTGCTTTCCCAGGCGCCTTAGCAGGGAGCTGGATTGGAAGTGAAGCAGTTAGGACTCGAAGTGGTGCCCCTATGGGATGGTGGCATGCCACGTTGTGCCCCGACTCCGGCTCCAGTCCTGTCCTTTGCTACACCCCTCTGCCACCCAGTGACCATCTCCTGGGTGTTATGGATTGAATTCCCTGCTCTGAGCTGTGATGCTGTGTTCCTTCATTGTGTGGACAGGTCTCAGCAGAGCACGTGTTCCAGGCACGTCTCACGTATGCTTGTTAAATCTGTGAATCACTTGTGATCGCGCGATGCCAGCTGTATGACTCGGGCTGCTCCCGTAGTCCAGCTCTAGAGAGTAAAGTGTTTCATTTGTGTCTTCCAGCTGAACTTTTGTGATCCGCTGTAATTTCTGGGGAGAATTTCACAGGATGTGAGATCAGATGCCATGTCTCCCTCCACCATGAGTGTAACTGGCAGAAAAACAATTGTCAGGTGTCACAAGAAGAGGGAACTTAGCTTTTAATGCCATTACCATGCGGTGATTGTACTGTGATTCAAAATATCTGTAGCTGTTCAACATTCTGTGGTTTTCCTCAAAAGATAACCCTTGTTTCAATAATAATAATAATAAAATTATGCACAGGATGTTGGGGTCCATGTGCTGGCATAGCAAGTAAAGGCTCCACTTGTGGTGTCGGTACCCCATATAGGCAACACTTTGCATCCTGGCTACTCCACTTTTGATCAGCTCCCTGATGATGGTCCAGGTCCTTGGGACCCTGCACCCATGTGGGAGACCCGGAGGAAGCTCCTGGTTCTTGGCTTTAGATTGGCTCAGTTCTGGCCATTGTGGCCCCTTGAGGAGTGAGCAGATTGAAGAGGTCTTTCCTTCTCTGTGCTAATTTCAAGTGAATAAATGTTTAAAAAGAAGTCAGGATTGCCACTTAAAACAAAAACAACACTGTTTAAAACTAGAGAATGAATACTCTTTAAAAAATACTTATTTGAAAGTCAGAATTACAGAGTGAAGGGGAAAACTTTCAGCTGCCGATCTACTCCCCACATGGTCACAATGGCCAGCTCTAGGTCGGGCCAAAGCCAGGCCTCCCACAGGGCTGCAGAGGCCCAGGCGCTTGGACCATCACCAGGGGGCTGGATCAGAACTGCAGCAGCAAGGCCTCGAACCAGTGCCCATACGCTGGTATCTCAGGCAGCTGGCTCACACACCATGCCACCATGTCTGCCCAATGCATGCATGTTTTTGCGAACCTCAGAAGACGAGTCCTTCTGTGTGCTCTTCCCTCCTGCCGCGTGCTCCCCCACGTCTGTGGCTCACAGGAGCCCCCCTGGCTCTCCTAGCCCTCCATGGGATGCTCTGCACTCACAAGCATCTGTAAATGCTCCCCCCCCACTCCGAGGAACACCCTGGATCACGCCTTGTGTCCTGCCTGAGTCTCTTCTCTGTCTTACATCTTGGTACTGCTCCGTCTCCGTGCGTGGAGGGCAGCCCCATATATCTGCAGGGGCTTCACTGGCTTGTCTCACGTTTTTGTCCCTGAACGTTTGAGATGGCAGAAGCACAGCGTCGGCGACAAGGACACAATTTATCTCAAGTTTTCGGTTGCATTTGCAGTTTATGGTGATTTCCTGTTCTGCTTCCTAACACATTTGTGCTTTTGCTTTTGTTTACTTATTTTTCAAAGACAGAGAGCTGGGAACAGAGACACACAGCGCACAGAAACCTCTCATCTGCCAGTTCACCTCCAAAACCCCGCCGCAGCTAACGCCATGGGCTCAGAGCTCGGGCTCATCTCCTGTGTGTGGGGATCCAGGCTCTGCAGGCATCCCCTGAGGTCTGTTACCAGCAGGTCACCTCCAGGAAGGCAGCCAGGGTTTGAACCCAGACAGTATCCTAACTGTCCCCAACTCCTGTGTTGAAGGCCAAACCTCCAGTACCTGAGACCGTGATGTCATCGGAGACAGGTCTTCCAGAGAAGTGGCCATGTCAGAAGGTGGCTGTCAGGGTAGGGCTCTGGTCCACAGGGATGGCTGGGGTGCACGGGAAGTGGGCACACACACATATACACGGACAGTGGTCAAATGCGCACACATACATACACAAGGACACGGGGAGTGGGCACAGACACACAGAGCGACATGGGGAGCGGGCACACACACAGGGACACGAGGAATGAGCACACAGGGATGGTGGGAGTGGGTACACACAGAGACATGGGGAGTGGGCACACACACAGGGACACGGGGAGTGGACACACACAGGGACACGGGGAGTGGGCACACACACACAGGGACATGGGGAGTGGGCACACACACAGGGACACGGGGAGTGGGCACACACACAGGGACACGGGGAGTGGGCACACACACAGGGACACGGGGAGTGGGCACACACACAGGGACACGGGGAGTGTGCACACACACAGGGACACGGGGAGTGGGCACACACACAGGGACACGGGGAGTGGGCACACACACCGGGACATGAGGAGTGGGCACACACACAGGGACACGGGGAGTGGGCACACACACAGGGACACGGGGAGTGGGCACACACACAGGGACATGGGGAGTGTGCACACACAGGGACAGGGGGAGTGGGCACACACACAGGGACACGGGGAGTGGGCACACACACAGGGACATGGGGAGTGTGCACACACACCGGGACATGAGGAGTGGGCACACACACAGGGACATGGGGAGTGTGCACACACACCGGGACATGAGGAGTGGGCACACACACAGGGACAGGGGGAGTGGGCACACACACAGGGACACGGGGAGTGGGAACACACACACACAGGGACACGGGGAGTGTGCACACACACACACAGGGACATGAGGAGAAGGTGACCGTCTGCCACTGAGTAGTGAGCTTGGGCAGAGCCAGCCCTGCTGGTTGCCGCCTTGCGGGCTGAGCGACTCCGCAAGCCCGAGGCCTTTTCTGAGGCGCCGGTGTGCAGGTCTGCTCAGCCGCATCCGCTGACTGTACCGTCTCCGCCTTGGGGCCTCCAGCCTCCTCTCTGAGTTCCGTGCCCACAGCAGCCTGGCTGCTGGGACAGGGCAGGACTGGGCCTCCCTTCCTTTGACATTCTTTTCCGCCCACTGTTACGTACTTGTCCTAGCTAAGTGCTGGTACTCAGGGCCCGATACCAGGGAAGGACCGTCTCGGATCCTGAGAGAGGCCATGGAGACTAGTTCAGGCGTTGAGTCCCAGGCCCATGTCTGGCTCCAGCTTTCTTCCTCTCTCGTAGCCACAGCACAGGTAATTGGGTTCCTGCCACCTCCATACAAGGGCGGCCCGGACTGAGCTGCCCCATTTGGTGTTTGGGGACTGACCCAGCGGATGGGCAGTCTTTCTGTGTACCTGTTGTTGTCTTTGCTTCTGGAGAAAACAACAAACAAATAAAACCCCCTGCTGTCCAGTATGCGCGTCAAGAGAACTACTGCAAACATTTACCAGGAGGAAAAAAAGTAGCTAGAGGATGCATTAAAAATACACTAACGACCCAATTCACGATTCCTGGTTCCAAATCGTTTTTGCTTTCTTGCTTTTCAATGTAAGCTGCTCTTACCGATTGCCTTCTTTCTGAGGAACTTTCTGGAATAAGTCGCTGAGGTGGCTTAGAATTCTGTGCCTGGTGCAGCCCTCGCAGAAGCCTGCAAGTCCGCCGGCAATCGGAGGGGTGCATGTGCTTGTGTGTGTGTTTGCACGCAGCTTGAGGGTGGGCGCTCCACCTCTGCCAGGGCTGCCCGTGGGTCCCCTCTGGGCCAGGACCAGCACGAGATGGAATGAGTAGGATGGTCGTGGGTCTGTGCCTCCCGAGCCCTTGGTGGCAGCGGCAGCCGGAACCAGTGCCTGCAGCCATGACTCAACCGCCTGTCCCCTTTCCCACTTTGCCTCTCTGACAAGGTGCTCCTGCATACGGAGGCCAGCCCCAGTGGCTCATTGCAATCCCCATCATTAATGTGCCTTTCACGCTTCTTAATTCCCTCCAGAACCTTAACAATCATCAGAAGCACGGAGATGTTCTTCCCAGAGGAAGACATCCATCACGCGGGCCCAGCCTGCTCCTCTGTCCCCGGCGCTGGCAGCGAGGACTTGGGTTGGCAGTGGGAGAAGGAGCCAACAGGTATTTTTAAAGAGGCTCTGCCCACTGGAGGACGGGCACGAAGATATCCCCTCTGAGCCTTTAGTCACACACATCCAAGGCAGCAACGGGCTCCATCATTTGCATCATGCAGGCATTAGATGTGGTCCAGTTACACGGAGCTCCGCTTGACAAAGCACAAGTGCCAGCGCTTTCCAAGCCTTGACGGAGACAGACAGAAAAGGCAGCCAGGCAAATAATACATCACCCTGCCAAGGCGGTTTTCCATTTTTAAAAGGACAGAGCGATCCCGCTGTATGTCGGCAGCTTCTTTGTGAGCAAGCTTTCCTTGACATTTGCTCCTGCAGACCGGCTGGCTGGTGGGCCAGCTCTCAGAGTGCTGGCCGGGCCCAGGCCACTGCTCTGGGATGCTAGCCCAGACCCACATTTGGCCTTCAGATGTGAGAAGGGCAATAGGCCCAGTTTTTTTAGCACAGGCAACAGTGGCCAATGAAGTCAGGACTCTGATGGAAAGAAAGAACAGTGTGTTTCAGGCTGCTGGAAGATGCTGGCTGGGATTCAGGCCGTAGGGGAGGGGAGCCTGGGCTTTCCTGGTGGCACCCAGCGACCCTGTGGGGCTGCAGATGCCAACAGGTGCCTCGGGCACCGACTTCACGGGTGAGACCTGTTGGGTAAAGGGAGAAGCAGGCATCACCTCTGGAGTAAACTAGCATGATAAAATCCCAGGCAGGGTGGCAAGTGGCCATGTTTTTTCCTGGATCTGGAGATTCAAGATGTGGTCGCCGGGGCTCAGTTCCTGAATTGTTCTCCGGGAGTGGGCCGGCAGCGAGGCCGTGCCACGTGAGGTCTTGGGGGAGAGGGTGAGCTGTGGGTTTTATTGTTTCCAGCCCTCGGTCCTGGCTGGCCTGAAAAATCGGAGGGTGCTGAATGATTAATCCCGGGCTGCCCTAGAAACTGTTCGTCAGCTGCTGAGAGGAAATAGCCCAACGTGACGGCAAAAGAGCAAATGGACTTGATCTGTGAGTGATGATGTTTGAGAAGACGAAAGAGGAGGAAGTCTGCACGTGTCTGAAGGCTGTGCTTCATACAATCAGAATTCAAACAGAACTAGCCTCACCTCTCCCCCATCTTGCCGCCTCCCCCTCCCCCCCAAAAAAGGACAGATTCCCATTCATTTCTGGACCTTTCCGGCATCGCCTGGTGACGCCAGCCCCGGAGCCCCGGCTCTACTGCAGAGCAGCAACTTCATGAGCTAGGCAATTTCTTTCAGGAAACCTATTTTTGAATTGTTATTTACTACTCAAGTCTTTCCTTTTTGCTTTCAGTACTGCCACCCAGGCAGTGGGATGCTTGGGGAGGAACAGACGCCCTCTAGGGTCTGCTCTGCCGGGCGAAGAGTGCCAGCTCTCAGCATCCCAGCCAGCCGAGCCTTGAAAGAACACACCACGGCGGAAAGACAAACAAGTCCCACTCGTTCAGGATTCAGATTTTTCTGCTGACATTTTTTTTTCCCCCTTCACGAATGTTTTAAAAAGTAAACTTCTTTTAAAAACATCTGCAATGCTTTTGGGTTTCGCACTGTTCTCTCTCTGATAGCCATATAACTTGCTCATCTCGTTTATGTCTTTGCTCATGTCTTAGGTTTTTTATTTCTTCTGATGGCTTATTTATTGGCAAGAGAGAAACACACACAGAGATATAGAGTTTGCACTCATGGCTTTATGTGCTGCAGCAGCCGTGGCCGGGTCAGGCCAAGACGGCAGCTCAGAGCTCACTCCAGGACTTGCATGGGAACCAGTTCCTGGGGTCATCACCGTTGCATTGGCAGGGAGCTACAGGCAAGCCCAGGGCTTGAACCCGGGTACTCTGAGATGGGACACAGATGGCTTAACCACCAGGCCGAATGTTTCCCCCTGTGTCAATTTCTTAGTGACGTTTGTCCCGACAGGTCCTATTTTAACTCATGCCAGCCCAACACTGGCTTCCTTGATTCCCCTCAATAGGTTTTATGTCATTTTTTCCCCTATACCACTTCTGACCTTCGCACACACTAGAGAGCAGCTCTAAAATGTTGCCATTTTTCTCACTTATTTAATTTATTTAAAACTAACAATGCAAAGAAGTCCTCGCATGTGTTAGATCACTCCCCAGCTGCCTGCAGTGACTGGATCAAGTGGAAGCCACAACTCCACCCAGATGTCTCCCATGTGTGTGACAGGGCCCTAACCAGGTGGGCCATCCACCAGTCACTGTCCCCCGCCCCCAGCTTGGTTCTGCAAGAGTAGGAAGCTGGAGCCGGGGCCCAGAAGCCAGGGCAAGGTGAGCCCCAGTACACAGGAGTGGGGCGTAGGAGTCTTAGCTGCTAGGGTAAACAGCAGGGCACTGTTTTTACCTATTTATTTTGATTTACACGTTTTCTCTTGAGAGGAGAGAGAGGAGACTGGGGGAGAGGGTTCTGTGGAGGCGCGCATCTTCTCTGTGGACCAGACAGACGCAGGACAGAGTGGAGCGGGCTGCAGAAGGGATGCCACGGAGGGAGCATGACAGCATGGCATGCTGCAGGCGGGCACCAGGCCTGCCGCGCCCAGCTCGCTCAGTGCCCTACGCAGGCGTGCTTCTGCTCTCTGGTTTCAGCGCTTCCATGATCCCTGATGAAAGAGCTGCAGAA